>NW_028317943.1:5426250-6035625 GCF_062004578.1 Staurois parvus
GCAAGCAGTACCACTCCTGAAAAATGAGAGCAAATAATCATTGACACGTCATCATGACAGTCAATTCTCAGTGCAGGCTATCTAGAGTGTCTTTCCTTTTTAACCATTTCAAGAGTTCAAGGAAACATTCTTGGAGCATCTACTGTGTTTGGAAAGGCCAAAGGTCCCCCCCTCCCCCAGGCACACTAATGCTTATGCAGGCCATAGACGGGGAGAAAAACAGCCGATTTTTCTTTTAAAAAATGAAAAATCGGTTGTTCAAGCGGCCGACGTTACCAGCAATGGTAAAAAAAAAAAAATCGGCCGATTTTCATCCCGTCTACAGCCGGCAAAAAGTGTCCCTGCAGAGAGCTCCGCTATTTCTTTGACAGTTCTTTGACATTTATAGCAGTTGCAACAATGTATTTGTATCCATTTCGGATACAGATGTTTTTATTCGGAAACAAATAGATACAATGTTGCAACCGCTGTAAATGTCAAGGAACTGTCAAAGAAATAGCGGAGCTCTCTGCAGGGACACTTTTTGCCATACTGGAATTCCTCTCATTTTTCATCCTTCTTCTTCCTCTTCTTCTTCATCATCATCCTCTTCTTCTTCTTCATCATCATCATCCTCTTCTTCTTCTTCATCATCATCCTCTTCATCATCATCCTCTTCTTCTTCATCATCATCATCATCATCCTCTTCTTCTTCTTCTTCTTCATCATCATCCTCTTCTTCTTCATCATCATCATCCTCTTCTTCTTCATCATAATCATCATCCTCTTCTTCCTCATCATCATCATCATCATCATCTTCATCATCATCATCCTCCTCTTCTTCATCATCATCCTCTTCTTCATCATCATCCTCTTCATCATCATCATCCTCTTCATCATCATCCTCTTCTTCCTCTTCATCATCATCCTCTTCTTCATCATCTTCTTCATCATCATCATCCTCTGCATCATCATCCTCTTCTTCATCATCATCCTCTTCTTCATCATCCTCATCATCCTCTTCTTCATCATCCTCATCTTCTTCTTCATCATCCTCATCTTCTTCTTCATCATCCTCATCTTCTTCATCATCATCCTCATCTTCTTATTCTTCATCATCTTCTTCTTCTTCATCCTCTTCATCATCTTCATCCTCTTCTTCATCATCTTCATCATCATCATCCTCTTTTTCTTCTTTTTGTCTTCCTCTTGCAAGTCACTGCTCATGTGCAGATTTTTTATCAGTAAAAAAATCGGCCGATTTGCCCATCATTGCCGCGAAAATCGGCCGATCGGCAAATTCAGCCGTTTTTTTCCAACTTTACCGAAAAAAAAAATCTGCCAAAATACCGAAAAACGGCCGAACAAATAGCCCACTAACGATCCGAAAATCGGCCGATTTTATTTTCGGCCGAAAAATCGGCCGATTTTCGACTCATCTATGGCCTGCATAAGATATGGTGTGGCCCTAGGGTCAATGTGTGTTTAGAATACTTCCAAAATGCACATACAAAAACACTACATCCAAATGCATGTTGCATTTCTATAGCATGTTAAACAGAAGAAAAATGCACTTCCATAATGTTAACATGCGCAAGTAAAAATAGACAAAATCCACATCCTTTTATTCTGGCTTCACATACATGCATTGTGGTCTAACACCGCACTCCTGGGCAAATCACATGCAATTTGTGTGCGTTGCAATTAGAGACAAACATTTTGCACACCTCAAATTGCACCGCATCCGGGCCAAAAATGTGCAGGACCCTTTTTCAGGGTATGCACATGGGTGTGAATAGGCATGCCATCCAATTTGGCAAATCGCAATACGCTTTGTGTACCAATATTGGTGTGTTGGTAACTTCACCTAGAAAGCCGCAGCAGGTGGCATGAAGGGGTTGCGGTTGTGATGCGGTGCAGCGCTTGCACAGAAAACACTGCAAATTTCACATCGCACCTGTGTGACACCAGAATGTGCCAATATGTGGCTTGACAAAGCACAGTGGTCAGTGCAGATTATTTTCAATCCATGTTTTTTTACACTTTTCATTCACTGGTTTAACTCAGGTGATCATTAATCCCAATTATCTCCGGAGATCACATGCAGCCCCTCAACCATCTACACATATCTCTGGAAATCTATACAGATCTCCTTGAAAAAATGTCTCCTCTCTTCTTCGGAAAACAATTGTCCTCCACCTCATAAACAGGGGGACAGAGAAGACTTCTCCTTGTAACTAAAATCAGAGTAATTATCTGTGCTTAATAAACATACACCAATACTGCAAATGCATTGTACTGTCCAAGGCATTGCACACTAACGCATTGCACACTAGAAATGTCAAATGCGTTAGTGTGTACAGTGCATGAGTGTAAAATGCTTTAGTGCACACTGCAGCGTACAACGCATTGCACACTGTAATACTCTGTACAAAGTAATACCGTGTACACCCACACATTGTAGACTGTAATGCACTGTACTCTGTCATGCAGGATGGAGCAACGCATTGCACACTGTGATACCGTGTACACCCACACATTGTAGACTGTAATGCACTGTACACTGTCATGCAGGATGGAGCAACGCATTGCACACTGTAATACACTGTACAATGTAATACCGTGTACACCCACACATTGTAGACTGTAATGCACTGTACACTGTCATGCAGGATGGAGCAACGCATTGCACACTGTGATACCGTGTACACCCACACATTGTAGACTGTGATGCACTGTACACTGTCATGCAGGCTGGAGCTATGCATTGCACACTGATACGCTGTCCACTGTCACGCAGAATCCAGCAACGCATTGCACACTGTAATACCATGTACACCAACACATTGTAGAATGTAATGCATTATACGCAGTATACATGTCCAGATATTCAAAGATTAGCCATGAAGGCCTAGCTGGTTACCTATTTGGCGACCGCAGATAGCCGAATAACGCTACACTGCATCCAGGCAGCTCTGGGAGGGTGTCATATGACATCCTGGCAGAACGCGCTCTCCGTGATTGCTGTGTCCTAAGGACACAGCTGATCACGTGATGTGGTAAAGGCCAATCACAGCGGCTTTTTACCATGTGATCAGCCATGTCCAATGACACGCTGATCACCGGGAAATGCATTTGCCGGGTCTTGGCTGCACTTTCATCACGCTGTCAGAATGTGTGGAAAGTACTGCCGAGAACCAGCAGTTATCAAAGCAGGGGTCGGCCCCGATGATCAGTGCCCACCAGTGCCACCCAACAGTTCCGCCCACCTGTGGCCAGCAGTGCCACCCCCCAGTGCTGCCTCATCAACGCACATCAGTGTTGCTAAATTACCAGTTTACCAAATGTTATAATATAAACAGACTTTTATTCATTATGAGCTATTTTGTGGTTTATCGAGCAAAAAGTAAAACTCACAGCAGCAAGTCAATACCACCCAAAGAAAGCTCTATTTGTCTGAAAAAACTGATAAAAATTTAAGATGGGTACAATGTGGCATGACCGCACAATTGTCATTCAAAGGGTAACAGTGCAGAAAGATGAAAATTGGCCAGGACAGGAAGGGGGTAGGAGTACCCAGTAGGCAAGTGGTTAATATCATTGACCCATCAATACCCAGGAGCTAATGTACAGATAAGTAGCATGTGCACCAAGTGAGATTCTGCTAGGTCCCACCCACAAAATTGCAATTACTTGTCCCTCACATGTTATAAACATATTTGCAATGGCCACAGTTACTTTACATATAAGGATCATCTCCTCAGTTGAGAACTGTGCTCTCGCCATGTCCAAATGCCAATAAAGTTATCAAAATTTTCAACCAACACAAAACCTCCAACCACTTCTCATTCACTTACACTCCCCACAACCACTTCCGGGTGCGTGCGCACGTGATGACGGACTTCCAGGATAGCCGTTCATGCGCCATGCGGACACCTGTTTGGTGCTTATTTGTTTGCAATCGCGCATTTCTATGCACGGCTATGATAGCTTTCGCAAATGTGTGTTTCTTATTGATTTGTTTTTTTTAACCTTGGCTAATATTTGTTGCCAAAGGCCAAAAATCAACAAAGTGTGGACTATTTTATTACTGTAAATCGAATTGTAGAAAACCTGTAGCTGGCTGCACAGTGAATGTGACATTCATTAGTACATAACAATATCGTGGTGCAAGTGGGTTTTTTTTTTTTTTTGGTTTTGAAAAAGCCAGTTTGCACACACTTGCATATTCACGCTCTTACAAGCTACATTTGAGCAGATTATATAAGTATACAAAGTAACTATTAAGGTTGTTCATATATTGAACATAAAATAAACACAAAAACATTGGTCAAACATTTATTGATCAAATATATCTTCATTTATTTGGTCAGCAGGAACAAGTAGGTACAGTCAATATCTTGGTGAGTCACAAAAATAGGATTCACGTGGCAAAAATAAAACACTCCTGCTCATAAGAGCTTACAATCTAAAGATACTTCTAGTGAACTGTGTGTGCTCAGGTTATAGCAGGAAACAAAGGGGAAGATGAATCAAGTAACATTTTCATGCACATAAGATTTACTTACACACTTAGTATGAAGATCCATTCACAAAAAAAAGTCTTCAGATCAAAATATCAAGAAAACAAAGCATGTGAAAAAAAAAACCCTCCCACCTCTACAAATCCCCTCCCACCTCTACATACCCCCTACACATACATTTGTCAGCAGGTTTGTCAGAAAAATGCATTGGAGTCTAAATAAGCAAGCAAAATTAAAAGAAGAGCAGATTTTAAACAAAACGATTGACATGTGTGAGGCTTTCAATTCAAAGAGAAAAAACAATCATTGTGCAATAACACACAAACACACTTTACAAGGCCAAAAATATGCAAATATTTCCAGCCCACTTCCAAACACAGCCTGAGTGGTGTCTGGGGCAATTCAGCACAAAATCTCTTCTTCCCCCAAACCACACCATGCAAGGACTTAGTCACAAACCACCCGGCCTAGTAACAGGCCAAATTACTCCCTACTGCACATCTTTATATAAGCTAGGTTGTATTTGGAGCGTGCCAAACAAGGCCCCACACCCAGTGAAGCCTCACCCACCACTGACCTTAATTTGGTCAGTGAAAGTGTTTTCACCTGATGAATCCGCTTCCTACCTGCATTAACCCTTGGTATACAGGCCCCACAAATCAGAAAGAAATATACAGTGAAATGTACGTGTGCAGCATACAACAGAACATTGAGCAGGGATGTAAAAGGGAACCCCAATTGGAACCTTTATTGCTACTATGGTCACAATTGAATAGTGAATATAGCGAGCGCTCAGAAAAACCAGCTGCTGGAACACTTCAAGGGATCACTAAACCTTATAACAGAGACATTATATATATATAGTGCAGCGCTGAAATATGATAAAATGGTATATATAAAGAGTCTTTCTCATGACAATAAAATCAAATGTGTGCAGGTCTTCTCCTCATTAGGTGACTGGAAAATAGCAAGATTGCGCACTCACCGACCGCACATTTAAAATGCGCCTGTGTATGATATAATCCAAAAGACCAGCCAGGTATACAGCTCCAAAGACCACACGGATCCTCCCTCTTCCACACTCTCATCCGCCTTGGGTGTAGCAATATCTCCAGATCCAAAGGTAGATAGACAGGGATCCCCCTTTTTGGTTCCAGACACCCCAAGAATGGAAGATGTATATCTGCACTCTCCAACAGGAGAGTCAAAGAAAAAGGGTCTAGACCTCCTCTTGGTCTCAGTGGTCTGGAAGTCACACTTGCTACTTGGCTCCTCCTGAGGCCTTTCGTGCAAGAAGCACTTCTTCAGAGGATGGACGCCACTAGTGGCGTCCATCCTCTGAAGAAGTGCTTCTTGCACGAAAGGCCTCAGGAGGAGCCAAGTAGCAAGTGTGACTTCCAGACCACTGAGACCAAGAGGAGGTCTAGTGGTCTTTGTTTTTATGCCATTGCCGGGTTAGTACAAATTTCCTTCTCATACCTACCTGTCCGTTATTGGCTTATGGTGTATGGATATGTATGTGCATATGACCCAGGCATTATTGCTCCAATAAAGTTTGATAGTACCACACTATTGGCGTTCCCCTTTTTCTTTGACTCTCCTGTTGGAGAGTGCAGATATACATCTTCCATTCTTGGGGTGTCTGGAACCAAAAAGGGGGATCCCTGTCTATCTACCTTTGGATCTGGAGATATTGCTACACCCAAGGCGGATGAGAGTGTGGAAGAGGGAGGATCCGTGTGGTCTTTGGAGCTGTATACCTGGCTGGTCTTTTGGATTATATCATACACAGGCGCATTTTAAATGTGCGGTCGGTGAGTGCGCAATCTTGCTATTTTCCAGTCACCTAATGAGGAGAAGACCTGCACACATTTGATTTTATTGTCATGAGAAAGACTCTTTATATATACCATTTTATCATATTTCAGCGCTGCACTATATATATATATGGTCACAATTCCCTCCAGATTCTCGCATGAGTTAAGACAGTCACATGACCACATCTTGTATGCAATACTGAAAATGACAAATCGATTTGACTAGTATGGTGAATTTCCCATCAATTGGCAAAACACTCCAGAAATCAAACTTCACCAAACATTACACTCTGGGCAAAGCTGATTTACAAATCCTGCGACTTACAGTAAAATTGACCATTTCAATGCAATTTTCAAGACATCTGACACAGATCTCTATGCAAATTGCCACTAAAGTAGTACATGTACTACTATATACTACATACATATACTATATGTACTATAGAAATCAATGTTTGAAACACACCCATGTGGTCGCTCTAATAGCATACAATAGGGTGCGACTTTGCAGACTTTGCCTCTCTCTGTCAGCTCTTTGCTTGCCAAATCCTTCACAAGAGTGGATGGAGTGTAAACCATCATTATCAAATCTATTAGTGCTCCAGGCTCTTATCCCATTGTATGACATTCACATAAGGTGCAGCTTTGAAGGTGTTTCAACAGACAAGGCCTCATTCTAATTCACATTTTAGGGATCATTTAGACAGAAAGCAAAGATGTTGCCAGAACATCTATTTGAAGACAGCCACACACGGAGATCATGCTCCTTCCTCACCGGGGTTGGGATTCAAACCAACAACCCGAGAGTTGTGAGGCAGTAGTGCTAACCACTAATCCACGGAGCTACATTGCTAATCCAGCCTGTATTTCTGTGCTGTGAATCAATCTTAGGTCCCTGGGCAAGGTCAGTATAACTACCAGATATCTCCAATGTGACACAAATGTTGTGCTATGTTGCCAATTCAGATGTATGTTGGTTCTATGTATCCCAATACAAAGGATTGCAATACTAATACAGGCGTACCTCGGTTTACCAATGCCTCAGGGAACGTCATATTTGGGGTACAAATGCCAAACCATTTCAGTTAATTGGTCTGTTTACAAATGTTTGAATAATTTGGTATGGGCATGTGGCCTGGTATGGTTCAGGAGGGGGGGGAGGCGCTCGCTTGTCCCCCCCCCCCTTTCCTGACCTGCTGGGCTGCATGCTCAGATAAGTATCTGTTATGGATTTTGGGGGGTACCCCATGCTGTTTTTTATTTAATTTCAGCGTGGAGTTACCCCTTAACATCCATACGAGACCCGAAGGGCTTATTATGGATGAGAGGGGGGACCCCACGCCGGGTTTTTTACAAATTGTTTATAATTCCCTGCAATACTTTTACATCAACTGTCAGTGGGGAACTCCGCCGACAGCTGAAACATGAGCGCTGCATTGGTTTTCGCTACTAAAATGCTGCATGAGTTGATAACATAACTCATGCGGGATTGTAGGAGCGACAGCCATGTGTTAATGTTTCAACTGTCAGCGGGGTTCCCCACTGACAGCTGAATGTACAAAAAAAAAAAGCGTGGGGTCCCCCCTCACATCCGTACCAAGCCCTTCGGATCTGGTATGGATATTAAGGGGGAACTCCACGCTGAAATAAAAAAAAACCAGCTTGGGGATCCCCCCAAAATCCATACCAGACCCTTATCCGAGCATGCAGCCCGGCAGGTCAGGAAAGGGGGGGGGGACGAGCGAGCGCCCCCCCCCTCCTGAACTATACCAGGCCACATGCCCTCAACATGGGGGGGTGCTTTGGGGAAGGGGGGCTCCCCCCCAAAGCACCTTGTCCCCATGTTAATGGGGACAAGGGCCTCTTCCGTTATTGGGATAATTGGTCGGCCATTTTTTGGGATTTTAGCATATTTTGTTTACCAGTAAAGTTGAAAATTTTTTGTTCCAAATTTACTGATAAAAAAAATGTGCCAAAATCCCGAAAAACAGCTGACCAATTAACCCACTAACGGCCCGAAAATCGTTCGATTTTTTTTTCGGCAGAAAAATCGGCCGATTTTAGACCCATCTATGGCCTGCTTTACATGGGTCTAAAATCGTCCGCAAAAAAAATCGGCTGATTTTCGGCCCGTTAGTGGGTTAATTGGTCAGCCATTTTTGGGGATTTTGCAACTTTTTTTAATTGGTAAATTTGGATAAAAATTGGCAGATTTTGCAGATCGGCCGATTTTAGCTGCAATGATCGGCAAATTGGCTGATCTTTTAACAGATAAAAAATCTGCACATGAGCCATGACCTGCAAGAAAAAGAATAAAAAAAAAAGAATAAGAAAAAGAAAAATGCAGGCCATAGATGGGGCGAAAACTGACCGTTTTAAAAAAAAAAAATCGGTTGTTCAATGGGCCGACGTTACCACCAATGGTAAAAAAATTGTTCGATTTTCGCCCCGTCTACGGCCTGCAAATATAATAGCAAAGTAATTACTTCTGTCCCTGCAGAGAGCTGCGCTATTATATTTGACATTAAAAAGTATAAAGGTTGCAACATTGTATCTATTTGTATCCGAATAAAAACATCTATATCCGGAATGGATACAAATAGATACAATGTTGCAGTCTCTATACTTTTTAATGTCAAATATAATAGCGGAGCTCTCTGCAGGGACAGAAGGAATGTTTCAGCTGTCATCGGGGTTTCCCACTGACAGCTGAATTTCAAATTATTTCCGTGAATTAAATAAATAATAAAAAAAACAGCGTGGGTCCCCCCCTCTCATCCTTACCAAGCCCTTCAGGTCTGGTATGGATATTAAGGGGGAACTCCACACTGAAATTAAAAAAAAAAACCAGCGTGGGTCCCCCTCAATATCCATACCAGACCCTTATCCGAGCATGCAGCCCGGCAGGTCAGGAAAGGGGGGGGATGAGCGAGCGCCCCCCCCTCCTGAACCATACCAGGCCACATGCCCTCAACATGGGGGGGTGCTTTGGGGCAGGGGGGGCTCCCCCCCAAAGCACCTTGTCCCCATGTTGATGAGGACAAGGGCCTCTTCCCCACAACCCTGGCCGGTGGTTGTGGGGGTCTGCGGGTGGGGGGCTTATCAGAATCTGGAAGCCCCCTTTAACAAGGGGGCCCCCAGATCCCGGCCCCCCCCTACGTGAACAAGTCTGCGGTACATGGTCCCGCAGACTTATTCACAAAAAAACTAAATGTGGTGTAAAAAAAACACAGTACAGGGTCTTTGACAAGTCCTTTATTAAAACAATGTCCCCCGAAGTAGATCCAACGTCAATCACGGCGGCGGCAGGGACCCGAAAAAAGAAAAAAAAAAAAAAAAGGTTCCGCTCCCTTCGGAGGCTTCCAGCCTTGTGAAGAAGAGGCTAGCTGACAGTTCTTATATAGGTATGGGGCGGGGCCAGCCGGGCACATCATCCCCGCCCCTTACCTATTTGAGAAATGTCACCCTGTCTCTCCACTGAGGCTAACTAGCTGAATGCAGGAGACAGTCTGACATTTCTTATATAGCTATGGGGCGGGGCCAGCCGGGAACAGCAAGCATGTGACATGGGGCGGGTCACTCGGATGATGTCCCCGGCTGGCCCCGCCCCATACCTATATAAGAACGGTCAGCTAGCCTCTTCTTCACAAGGCTGGAAGCCTGGGACTGGAGCGGAACCTTTTTTTTTTTTTTCTTTTTTCGGGTCCCTGCCGCCGCCGCGATTGACGTTGGATCTACTTCGGGGGACATTGTTTTAATAAAGGACTTCTCAAAGACCCTGTACTGTGTTTTTTTTACACCACACTTTTTTTTTTTGTGAAGGAGTCTGCGGGACCATGTACCGCAGACTCGTTCACGTAGGGGGGGGGGCGGGATCTGGGGGCCCCCTTGTTAAAGGGGGCTTCCAGATTCTGATAAGCCCCCCGCCCGCAGACCCCCACAACCACCGGCCAGGGTTGTGGGGAAGAGGCCCTTGTCCTCATCAACATAGGGACAAGGTGCTTTGGGGGGGGAGCCCCCCCTGCCTCAAAGCACCCCCCCATGTTGAGGGCATGTGGCCTGGTATGGTTCAGGAGGGGGGGGGCGCTCTCTCGTCCCCCCCCCTTTCCTGACCTGCCGGGCTGCATGCTCGGATAAGGGTCTGGTATGGATATTGAGGGGGACCCACGCTGTTTTTTTTTAAAATTTCAGCGTGGAGTTCCCCCTTAATATCCATACCAGACCTGAAGGGCTTGGTAAGGATGAGAGGGGGGACCCACGCTGTTTTTTTGTTTTTTATTGTGGACCTTTATTTTTACATTCAGCTGTCAAAATAAATATTATCTAGACCTTTGAAATAAGTAAAATCATTACAGAAATAATTATAAAGGATAAGAAACAAAAATAGAATCACTAGAACTAAGGAAATCTAATTAGAATACATGAAGATATGCCGAGTGCTGTTTATTAAACACAATAGACGCGAGCGAGTGCCGGCTGTCAGAGGAATCCACAGTAAGATTCACTATTAGTCAGTGGCTAAAAAGCAAACGCCCATGGCAGAGGTCTAAAATGTGTTCTGAACATGCTCAGTTGTATCTGCCAAAAAGACACTGCACGGGCGTCTAGATTTTTACTGTGTCGATTTCCTTGAAAAAAACGATTTTTAACACATTCTTAATTTTTTTGGAAATAGCAGATATTGTTTAAAGTGAAGTCCTGATATTTGGCAAAGCAAATTTCTAAGTGAACATGTCTCTACAGTGATTTTTCATGGTTTTAGACTTGCTTCTTAGCAAGTCTGTTTTGTGAGTCTGATTTCGGGCGTGTGTCTTTTTGTGAATTAGATTGGGCATCTGCTTATGGGCTCTGCTCAATAGTGAATTAGGTTGCAGGGTAAAAAATGACGGACGCCCATGAAAATTGGGCTTAAGCCCATAAATATGCGCCCACGCCCAATAGTGAATCAGGGCCCAAGGGTCTGTGGGGTCAGTCTCCTATAAAGACAAACATGGTCTGTGTGAGCAGTCTCCTATGAAGTTTCTTGTGAATGACACCAACAGTGTGCAACCCTCCTTTACAGACTTGCATCATCTGCTACAGGAGGGTGAGTGGAGTCCGTAACAGTCTTCATCTGCCCTTCAGTTTAAAATAGTTTTTACTAAAAGCAGTAATAATCAATGCAGAGAATTATTGAATACTAGAAAATCTACAATTTCTGGGGAAATTGTGTGACGTGTTCTTGCCTCCACCAGTAGTCAACAACTGGAGTGGGCGGAGTGGCTTCTCACTCTGCTGCCTGCTCACACAGCTGGGTTCCTATGGCAACTCACTCTACAGCAAGGGCAGAGGAGCGGTTAAAAACAAACTGCTCCAACTTGCTCACTTCACTGGCGGTTGCCATCTTCAAACAGTTGTAGTTTTAAAACTATAAATCCTACAGTGAAGAGCTTTATATTGTGAGAATCACAAGACCCAGACCTATATTTTGTTGCATAGTATGTCTCTGAAATATTAAAAATGAAAACACAGTCACAGTTTAGAAATTGCCCTTTAAATTTCAAGTGGCTAGAGTGGAGTTTCAATGAATGTCAATGGGCGGCGTGAGTTGCAAACAAATTGTCATATTGTGAAAACTATCAGGACTATGGCTTAGCCGTGGACATTTTTCGTGGCAACAGGGATAGCTGAACGTTTTGATAGAAGATATGTGTAGGTGGGCTTGAAAATGAGGGCGTGATGGCAGTTTAGAAATCATGTCCTGATTTTTCATCTCACACTCTAGCTTTTGTCAGCTCCCACTCTAGTTTTGAATATTGCACCATTCATTCCTATAGGACCAATTTCACCACAAAAACGGCAATATTTTGTGAACCATTCGGTGAAATGTTCCACAAAGTCATAGCACACCAATCAGGAACAATCTGCACGTTTCGGTATATTACTGTCTGTGTAGTGTAAAAACTGTGGGAGAAGTTAGGGTGGTAAATTTGGCTATAATAAGTATATGTGAGATAACAGTAGGTAGTTTTGCCATGCAAGAACACTTAATGATAAAGAGCAGATAAATTTATATAGTCTTATAGATACATCCGGCCCATTGAGAGAAACCATAATGCTGATGTGGGCCGCAATGAAGATGAGTTTGATACCCCGATGTAGTGTATTTATAGGTAAACGGTTATTTTTGACATTTTAACTCACCATAAAATTCTTTTCTTAGAGTCCACTGAGGGACACAGCAAGTTATTAAAAGTGCCAGAACCTCTGACAGAAAAGAACAGCATAAAAACATCCCATATTATATGATAGTTTATGGGCATTTATTTTCATAAACATTTTTTCCAAAACATTCCCCTCTGCTCATTTTTCTATGTACAGTTGTGTTCAAAATAATAACAGTCAGACATCACTAACCTGATCAATCACTGTTTTTGGTAGAAATGATATTTCTACATGGCAAATAATTTACTAGCAGGTGTAGTAGAGTAATAGAAATCCAACAGACCCAACAGTCATGACATGCATGCTGCTGATTCTGTGTAACTGAATCATTAATTGAAAGGGGCATGTTCAAAATCATAGCAGTGTGGAGTTCTATTAGTGAGGTCATTCATTCTTTGAAAAACAGGTGGCAATTATTGCCCTTATTTAGGGAAGGAAGGCAGCAAATGTTGTACATGCTGGTTACAGTGCATTTCTCTCTGAAATTCTGAGGAAAATGGATCATTCCAGACATTGTTCAGAAAAACAGCGTAACTTGATTAAAAAGTTGATTGGAGAGGGGAAAACATATAAAAAGTGCAGAAAATGATAGGCTGCTCAGCTAAAATGATCACAAATGCTTTAAAATGGCAACCAAAACCTAAAAGACGTGGAAAGAAAGTGAAAAACTACCATTCGAATGGATATAAGAAAAGCCAAAAACGGCAAGGACTCAGCCAACAATCACTTCCAGGAAGATCAAAGAAGGTCTAAAGTTCCCTGTGAGGACTGTTACAATTAGAAGACGCCTATGTGAAGCCAAGCTATCTGCAAGAAGCCCCCGTAAAGTCCCACTGTTGAAAAAAAGACGTGCTGAAGAGGTTACAATTTGCCAAAGAGCACTTTGACTGGCCTAAAGAGAAATGGCGCAATATTTTGTGGACTGATGAAAGTAAGATTGTTCTTTTTGGGTCTAGTGATCGGAGACAGGTTGTCAGACGACCCCCAAACACTGAATTCAAGCCACAGTACACTGTGAAGACAGTGAAGCATGGTTGCGCAAGCATCATGATCTGGGGATGTTTCTCATACTACGGTGTTGGGCCTATTTATCGCATACCAGGGATCATGGATCAGTTTGAATACATCAGAATACTTGAAGAGGTCATGCTGCCTTATGCTGAAGAGGAAATGCCCTTGAAATGGGTGTTCCAACAAGACAACGACCCCAAACACACCAGTAAACGTGCAACATCTTGGTTCCAGACCAACAAGATTGACGTTATGGAGTGGCCAGCCTAATCCCCGGATCTTAATCCAATAGAAAACTTGTGGGGTGACATCAAAAATGCAGTTTTTGAGGCAAAACCAAGAAATGGAGAACTGTGGAATGTAGTCCAATCATCCTGGGCTGGGATACCTGTTCACAGGTGCCAGAAGTTGGTTGACTCCATGCAACACAGATGTACAGCAGTTCTCAGAAACAGTGCTTATACAACTAAATATTAATTAAGTGATTCAAAGGAAAGCAAAATCTTCAAACATTTTTCAGTTTATATAGTGAATGTTTGAGTTTGTAAAGAAGAATAGAAACACTGCTATTTTTTTGAACAGTCTAATATTGACTTTTCTTCAATTTTTTTTAGAGGAACAAAACACAAATTTGATATATTTGTCTTCATGTTTTGATTTGGAATAGAATATGTAGTGTTCCCAATGCATTTGTGTGTATGGAAATAAAAGCAATTAGAAGGATTTTGAGCTTTATTCACTTTTTTCAACACACTGCTATTATTTTGAACACAACTGTACATTTGAAAACGTGAATGCTTTAAACCCCCCGTTTGAGCGTCAAGCATTTTTCCTGCCCAAAAGCTCCTCTCAAATGCTATTCTGAAGGTTTTTTTTTTTGCCTCTAAAAACTCCTCTGAAAATATGCCTGTAAACACCCTAATGTGCATGGACACATAGGCTAACACAGAGCTGCTTCAACAGGCTGAAGAGGAGAAAAAAATGCAAACACTGGTATAAGCAGCATTTTTATGGCTAGTGTACCTTAACCCAAACAGTCAGTTTATGCTGCATTCTACAGGAGAATTGACTACTGGCAAATCCCCCCCCCCCAAAAAAAAAAAAAAAAACAGGCAAACTATAGGCTAGTGCAGGATAACCCCTCCTACTACCAGCCTGCCTCAGTTTAGTAGCCAAGCAGTTCCAACACTCATTTTTCTTTCTGGTCCATTTAGAGAAACAAGAAGTCAACTGTCAGAACTTGACTGAGAGGTGGCAACATAACAAATGCTAACAGTCCCATCAAAAAGAACAAAACTAGGGCCTACCTGCAGTTCACAGAATCACCTGAATCTGGCATCAAATGAGGCCTGCACATTTTCCTGGTAGAACTTGAAAATTCTGTTAACAGAAAACCAGGTTGCAGCCTTGCAATTCTGAGAAACAGTAACCTGAGCAAAAGGCTTCCACAGATTTAGTGGAGTGTTCCTTGACAGAAAAGGGCAGAACCCTCTCCTTAAGACCATATACTTGCATAATAGTCTGTATAAGCCATCAAAAAAAGGTGGAACAAAAAGGTGGCTCATGGGAACCATCAAGAACGACAACTAGAGAGTCCGTGTTTTTCTGAGGAATTCAGCGGCTGAGAGATTCTCACAGCTCAAACCACATCCAGACAATGGAGGAAATCTTGATCTGATGAACTGGAGCCACACAGAGGGACAAAGAATGATGTGCTTGTTAGGGTGAAAAGCCAAGGCTACCTTCGGTAGGAAGTGCTAGGCCTCAATACCACGCTATTGTTATGCAAAATTACAAGGGTTTTTTTTAACATGGCAGGGCTGCCATTTCAGATACTCCCTTGCAAAGAAACCAAGGTAGTCTGACCTCTGTCCTTTGGGGTCTCAGTCACTTTTTTGCCACCTTCCCACCAAGCCTCAGCATGGATGGCACTTGGGATGAAGATGGGGAGCAGCCCCACCTTTCCCCCCAGAAGACACACTCACCACACCTGGAGACCGGAACCTGCAGGTGAAGGTGATGGAAGCTGTGAACCCCCGCAGCAGGGAAGGACACTCCAAAGTAGCAGGAGAGATCAGGGGAGAGCGCAGACGACAGGAGCTGAGGAATCACTGCTCCCCAGCACAGCAGCAGTGATCTGGCTTGATACCACATTGTCACGAAATCTGAGAAGTGCAGGTCCGGAGTAGTGTGTGTGGAGGAAGGGGCCACCCACCCAGCCAGAGGAGGTGAAGCAGGGTGGTAAAATCATCCTTGACAAGTTTCTAGACAATCTGGAATTTGGAGATTTGGAGGAAGCTGAGAGCAACAGAAGATACTTTAAGGTAAGAAGATACACAGTATACTTGAACAGAATTTTTTCTTTGTAGAATTTAGTGTCACTTAACAATTTTCATCTGGTATAGGGGTAATCTCCAAATATTCAATCACAAGATCAAACAGACTTGTAAAAATACCATTCACTTAAATTCAAGGGAAAAAAATGCTTACTTTTGTATATTTAACCAACAATCTTCCATAACCCAACTTTCTTTCATGATGACAGGCAACCTGGCTACCAACCATTATTGCTATGTACTCACAGCAGCTCACATGGCACTGGTCACATATCTTGCTGCTGTTTACATTTGAATGGTGTCAATCTATGGCATAGTAAGACCATCCATAACAGATCCATTATAAGCATTGTGTGCTACACCTGTTAGTCCAGGTGAAATACTGTATTTCAGTAACCGGCCTAGAAGAGTAACATGAGAATATTGAATGACATTTTTACAAATGTAAAACTCAGGTTTTGCTATCTTTTCCTACTTACCAAATCTCTATTGCACCAAATGTTCTGTATGTTGCATCTCTCACCTGTCACAAAGTTCTACCAATGTGTTTTTAAAAAGTGGAACTATGGGCAAAATTTAAGAAAATATATATATCAAGTAGTCTGCAATAACACAACGGCCTTTTCTTTTTTGAGTCCTCTGTTAAATTACCTGTTGATCCTGCCAGTAGTTTGGATATTTTTCCTTTAACAAAGCTGTCCAGAAAAAGTGGTATTTAGAGGGTTGAAACAACAATTTGACACTACCTGGGATGCTTACAAAGGTCAGCATCTACAAATACAGTTAAAAACTATATTCCAAAATGAAAAAAATATTTCTGTATTGGCTTAAAAAGTGTTAGATGGATTTAGGCTTTAATTTGTTAATCCGTCATTACTCTCTGCATAGATTGATACTGCTGCTGTTCAAGGGTGGATATAGTGCTCCTATACAGATACATTATATATACAGTTGTGTTCAAAATAATAGCAGTGTGTTGAAAAAAGTGAATAAAGCTCAAAATCCTTCTAATAGCTTTTATTTCCATACACACAAATGCATTGGGAACACTACACATTCTATTCCAAATCAAAACATGAAGAAAAATATATCAAATTTGTGTTGTTCCTCTAAAAAAAATTGAAGAAAAGTGAATATTAGACTGTTCAAAAAAATAGCAGTGTTTGTATTCTTCTTTACAAACTCAAACATTCACTATATAAACTGAAAAATGTTTGAAGATTTTGCTTTCCATTGAATTACTTAATATTTAGCTGTATAATCACTGTTTCTGAGAACTGCTGTACATCTGTGTTGCATGGAGTCAACCAACTTCTGGCACCTGTGAACAGGTATTCCAGCCCAGGATATTTGGACTACATACCACAGTTCTTGTCTATTTCTTGGTTTTGCCTCAGAAACTGCATTTTTGATGTCACCCCACAAGTTTCTATTGGATTAAGATCCGGGGATCGGGCTGGCCACTCCATAACGTCAATCTTGTTGGTCTGGAACCAAGATGTTGCACGTTTACTGGTGTGTTTGGGGTCGTTGTCTTGTTGGAACACCCATTTCAAGGTCATTTCCTCTTCAGCATAACCTCTTCAAGTATTCTGATGTATTCAAACTGATCCATCATCCCTGGTATGCGATAAATAGGCCCAACACCGTAGTATGAGAAACATCCCCATATCATGATGCTTGCGCAACCATGCTTCATTGACTTCACAGTGCACTGTGGCTTGAATTCAGTGTTTGGAGGTCGTCTGACAAACTGTCTCCGGCCACTAGACCCAAAAAGAACAATCTTTCATCAGTCCACAAAATGTTGCACCATTTCTCTTTAGGCCAGTCAATGTGCTCTTTGGTAAATTGTAACCTCTTCAGCAATGTCTTTTTTCAACAGTGGGACTTTGCGGGAGCTTCTTGCAGATAGCTTGGCTTCACATAGGCGTCTTCTAATTGTATCAGTACTCACAGGTAATTTTAGACCTTCTTTGATCTTCCTGGAGCTGATTGTTGGCTGAGTCCTTGCCGTTTTTGGCTTTTCTTCTATCCATTCGAATGGTAGTTTTTCGCTTTCTTCCACGTCTTTCAGGTTTTGGTTGCCATTTTAAAGCATTTGCGATCATTTTAGCTGAGCAGCCTATCATTTTCTGCATTTCTTTATATGTTTTCCCCTCTCCAATCAACCTTTAAATCAAGGTACGCTGTTCTTCTGAACAATGTCTGGAACAACCCATTTTCCAACATTTGCTGCCTTCCTTCCTTAAATAAGGGCAATAATTGCCACCTGTTTTTCAAAGAATGAATGACCTCACTAATAGAACTCCACACTGCTATTATTTTGAACATGCCCCTTTCAATTAGTGATTCAATTACAAAGAATCAGCAGCATGCATGTCATGACTGTTGGGTCTGTTGGATTTCTATTACTCTACTACACCTGCTAGTAAATTATTTGCCATGTAGAAATATCATTTCTATCAAAAAAGTGATTGATCAGGTTAGTGATGTCTGACTGCTATTATTTTGAACACAACTGTATATAATAGATATAGATATATAGATATATTTGTTTTTGAGTTTAGATACGCTGTATAAAAAAAAAAAAAAAACACACCACATGAGATAATAATTTGTTTTTAATGAACATTTGATAAAAACAATTGAAAATATATTTCCATTCCAGAAGACCCAGGAAAGAATTCAAGAGCTGAACAGTTTTAGCATGAGCCAGTAGAAAGGAAGATATGAGAAATGCCATGTTATGTAAAACAGACTGGAAACTACTTTTTCATACAACATAGCTACAATGTGAAAAAAACAAATATATTTCATAGAAAAGACTTCTGTATTCACAGTTCTTCCCAAAAAGTTAATCAACAATGATTGTCAAAACATATATACAGTAAACATGAAAATATGTAACATAAAAGGCACAAAATGTCACAAGACAACACGAACAGCTTTCCGCACAGTTAAAATGTCACAAAAAACAAAACCTTTGATATCGCATTTTTTAAGAAAAACAGCCAGGACAGAGCATATTTGTTAGATGTGTAAAGATCTGTGGGCTGCACATTATTGTTATAATAAAATATTAAAATTCTCTGTGTACTAATACACTGTGTGCTTGGCCCCTATACGGACATGCCAGTACAGCAATACAGCTCATCACTGAAGCTTAAAATCAGATTATATCTTTAAAATGAGTGCAAAATTTGTGGTCCCAAGAGAATAAAACAAAACTCCAATACTTTACCATTCTATTTGTGTGGGAAAGAAGTAACCATTGATAGATTTATTTGTTTTCTGGTAATTTGATTACAATAAAAAATAAAAGAATTGTGCCAAGCTAGAAATTGCACTTTTGCATAAAAAAGTGAGGAAAGCAAAATATAGTGTTACTCTAACAGCGTATAGGGGGCTGATATTGGCATAAGCTCTCAGGGCATGTATAATGAATGCACCACACCCAAAAAAAGTAATAGGCACTTGCTGACCCAACACTTATACTTATCCCTTCACCTAATCTCCCCATACAAACCTTAAAAGAGAAGTATGGGATTCATTTTTTTTTCCCCCAAATCATACTTACCTAGGTGGATGCAGCATTGGTCAGATGCTGCCTCTGTCCTCCGCCGGATTAGTGTGAGAACTCAGTGATCACATGACTGCTGATCACAGAGGAGTTATCACAGCTGCTCTGAGCAAAGAGTGGTGACTGTCAGTCACCGCTGTCTGCTCTGCCCCCCTACACTCACTGGAGCGCTGAGCTGTGGAGGGGGAGGGAGTGGCTGGCTCAGGCACTCAGCAAATCGCTGAGAGGCTGAGCCAGGTGCCACTTCAGACTCTGAGGTGGATCCAGACTTTAAAGTCAGGATCTTTCCCCAGCCTGGACTGGCTGAGTAATGTCAGTCGAGAGCGGTCTTCAGACAGCTGTCAGCTGAAAAAGGGCTACAGAAGTGTAGAACGAACTGTACTCCTGTAATCCAAAGGGAAAGTACAGCCAAAAGAATTTAAACCTTTAAACCTCAGGCAACTTGTACATGAATACTGAAATTTTATGACATTTTGACAGTAATGAATACTATCATGGTGAAGGAAAAATCTCAAGTTATAAAGTTTTGTTGCCTATTTACAAAAAAAATAAAACTGAGCTAAAATCTGAAATTATATGCGTCGTGTGCAGTCTAGCAGACTATGTTAAAAAAAAGATTTGCAATTTTTAATTACAATGAATGGTAAAAGCCTCCAATATAGCATGCATTAAAAAAAGCTGTTTTGAAGGATGGAAAAACAGAAAATGTAAAGGAAAGAGAAAAAAAAAATCTAAGCTTTTCCAGGAAAAAGGTGAACCCTTTCTAGCTAGTTCTAATTTGAAACTTAGAGCTGTGAACACCAAACCTAGCGTGAAGATGGAACAGTATGTCAGTGGATTTTGAATACAGGCAAGAGCCAGCAAGGGCATTATAAGAAATCTTGGACTTCAGTAATACACCCTTCCAAAGAAAATACAGGTGTTAGTAACATTTGCCACACTTACAATACAGCAATTATTATAGACACTGGGCTTGATGTAAATTTGCCATATATAATTTGAAGAGGGTAAAACAAAAATACATTCCCTGCACATCGGACATCCTTCAAAGGAAAATCTTAGCCTTAAAATCCTCATCTGCATTGGCCCTCTCCACCTGCCACTATGCACAGAGTGAATCCAAGCAGGCCAACGTGCCTAGATTTTCTTGCTTTAACAAACCTGTTATGAGAAACATTTCAGGTAACCAATGCTTATCAGAATAATAGGGTTTAATGTCATATGGTGAGCATACCAAGACATGAATAGTACAATAATGCAGTACAAAGCGTAGTAACCCACAGAAATGAAATCTATATCACCCATAATGTTTACCACATTTAAACAGAGGTCTAATTGCTGTATGTTACTATACTTTGCAGTCACTGCACTGTATTATTAAAATAAAAAACGTATCTTATCAGAAACAGAAAATTTAAAAGGAAACGGTAAAATAAAGCATTCAATAAAGAAAATAAATAAATATTTAGCAGTGGTAACTCTAGTTAAAAGATGTATGGCCAAAGTTTGTGTGGCCATACTTCTCCTCTGGATCTGTGCACTTACTTGTGCTCTCCTGTTACCCAGAATCAGCATACAGTGGGATAAAGCGTACTGTTGGCTGATTTCACAGAACCACTCCAGGATCTGGAAAGATCCAGACAATGTCGGAATCCACCCAGATGCCAGACTGGCAACTGGCTCAGCCTCTCAGAGTGCTGCCTAGAGCTTAAGCCGGCCGCTTCCACCGAATTCCCAGCCCAACACTCCAGTAAACACAGGAGGAGCAGAGAGCGGAGAGAGAGAACTGAATGATCAGTGGTCATATGATCACTCAGTTCTTGGTTTAAGAGCCAGCAGAGGACAGCTACAGCCATACAGGGGAGTATGTACGTTTATATTATGTAGACAACACTTATCCTTTAGGATTCATACAAACAAATTATTTGCCAGATAAATGTAGAAATCTTGCACAAAGGATTTACTATTGTTTAGTTATTTATGAGTACCTAATTCAGTCCCTAATCATGAAGCGCCACATACTAAACACTATATTTGCAGCAATGCTTTAGGCAATGACACTTGTAACTGCTTGCCAGTGCCCATAAATCTGCTTTCACATCAGTTATATAAACAAATGAATAATCATGCCATCTGTATTTGGGGTGATATGGGGGGGCTGGCATACTGAAAACAGGTCCTGTTACTTTTCATTACCAGAATACTAAATTGTGCCAACAATGCCTCAATTCAGGTTAAACAGTTAAAAACTACATTTAATGTTTAAATAACATAAAACATTAAATGTAGTTTTTACTGGTTTAACCTGCATTGAAAATGAAAAGTAACAGCACCTGTATCTCATGCCAGCCTTCTCCCCCCCCCATATACTAATCAATATTTTATGCAACTCCCTTTTATTAAAGAAGTGTTTTCTTAGCTGAATACGCAGCATCATCACATGGTTTTGGTTTGTGAATGGTTAAACAGAGGAGGTGGAAGTACAACACTGGACCAGTTTTTAGTATTAGAAACTGTTCCGGTATAGCTGAGGGCTGGAAACGCGACTACCATTGGTCCTCAGTGTAGCTTAGACAGGAGTATTCAAGTAAGAAAATGCTTGTTTGTTAAAGGGGGAGCTGTAAAAAAAAAAAAATATATAGTGGTTGTAAACCCTCACACACACCAAATGAAATGACTAGCCTTGGTGTTGCACAGATGAAACAAATCCTCCTGCATAAGTTGTACCTGTTTATCTGCAGACATATCTTCTGTACAGCCTCCTAAAGCACACATTTTAAAGCATCAGTGAGTTCTAGCAGGCTGGGGGGTGGGGACCTGTGGTCACACAATGCACAGCATAGAGCACGGAGAGGACTGCAAATAGAGTTGAGCAGAGGGAATTGACACACCACACTCCACACAAATTCATAGGTAATACATGCACAGCTGAGACTGTACTAGAGCTCTCCATTTCTCCCTCTTGGAGGTTGTATTAGCGGTCAGAAATGACTCATGCAGATAGAGAAGACAAGCAGAAGACAGAAATCACACTAAGTGCTTGGGATTGAGGCAAGTACCTCATATAGAAGGATATACTTCATTTTTCATGTCAGAGGTTTACAACCACTTTTAGGTTTTACAAAATGAAAATGATCAATGTGCCTGGGAGTCGGGTTTTAAGCTTCTTTCTCATATAGTGACACACAAGCTGTCTCTCCCCACATTCCTAGTATGGCATTTTTTCCAAACAATGCCCCCAACACCATTAAAATCTATTTTCCAGATTAGCAGGTAGCAAAATGTGTCTGTAGGCATTTTCCGTGTCCCCATAGATTTGGTCAAAAAGGAAATGAGGCTTTATTAAAGACAGTTATGACTGCACATGTGCAGTATACACAGAATCCTTTAAAGGACATTGTTATATGTTCTATATTCTTCCTTCAGAGCCCATTAAAGCCTCTCTATATATGTAATCCTGCCTTCTGTGCAATCCCATGCTACACATAGCAGAGACACAGAAACCTGTTTAGTGTATAAAACCTTCAATCGTAAAAACACCCTTCTGATCCTGAGAAGAGATGGAACACAAGCGTTATCAGCGGTCCCTGTGGATAGGTCTGGCTAACCATGTAATAGTAGAAAAATTCACATAGCATTGCTGTACAGCAATGAAATATGGTGTTAAACAGTTGCAGTTCTGATACAAGTAGAATTTTCTAATATTTTTTCCTTTCCCACGAACACCATCAATACCTTTTATTTGGCTTGAATACAAGCTACAGGAAATAGTAAAAATTATTTACACTTAAATGTACAACATATCCCGCTATCTGTACTATATTATGAAAACACACAAGGATATGTTGAAAGCTTTTGTTCATTTTGATGGCCTGACACAATGGTTTCCAGTAACAGTGTACACAGCATGTAGTGCTTCCTCTGAACAGAAGCATATGATTGCTGCCGTTCTGTTCTTTGTGCAATTCCATTTAGTCCACACATAATAGAGCTCTGCCAAAAGCATCACCTTGCATTTGATCTCTGTGCATAAAAGTCGTCAATGCTATTTGTCAGCTGTCTGGTGAACAGTTTGTATATCTTGCCACAGTATGTGTGCACAGTTTTCTGCAATTCCAGTTCTAAGGGATATAATAAAGAGCGGATGAGGTCATCTCCAAAGGAATACTATGGGGAGAGAAAAAGGAAAAAAAAAAGGATTACAATCGTGAAAACAGAACATAGGATCATATTTGCATAACCCAATAGCATTCTGTAACACTGCTATAGAGATATGACTACCTTGAGTATATTGGGTTCTCTTATGGGATGCAGTATTAGTCGAGAGGACTGGGGAACAACCTCTTGACAAAAAGGATAGTCCTAACCCATTTGCTGCTGTACCATTTGTTTTTTCTGCATTTTTGTCCTGAAAATTACTTAAAACCCTCAAAACATTATTTTCTGAAAGCTGAGGTTCTGTAGAATAACATGGTGGTAGTTGCAAAATTTGCACAGCTGTTTATTACGTGCGGAGTTAACCTTCCTAGCGGTCTGATTATGTCAGTATTTCTGTGCTCAAAGCGGTAAATTTTTTTGCATGGAAATATGTCGGGTTTTTTTGTAGGCCTGTAGGAATAACGCACTGAAATCTGTTCGAACAAGAGTCTAGTAAACATCCCGGGTATGTTAAAATTTGAAACACGAAATCATAAATTATAACTTAATAAGTAATATAATAATAAATTTAATTCAATGATATAATCAAACCAAAAACACTGAAATTTGAAATAGCGCGCCAAGTTCGCACATCACTGAGCAAAGTCGCAAAATCGTTTTCAGTGTCCGATGACGAATTTCCCCACAAATCATTATCTCTCAATTCTGCAAGTGGTTCTAATTTACTATCGCTGTTTTCTAGCTGGTCTAAAACCAATTTTAATCTAAAGGGACGCTTTTTGGACGCCATGGACATTTCTCAGTTTCCAGGCAGAAAGAACAGTAAAAATGCAGGCAGGGCACAGGACAAAATGTAAGTAAAATGGTTTGATACAGTAATGTTATACTATGTGATTTTAGTGTATTTAGTGAATGTCACTTTTTGACATTTTTAAATTTCCCGCCAGTTCCGTCCCCCGTACGTCCTGATGTCGCAGGGAACAGAACCCAGAAGAAAGATGCCGGCATCGGCCAGAGGACATTGCCGGGGACACTGCAGGGGGGACATCGTGGGAGTGCACTACAAGGTAAGTGCAGAAGGGATCCCAGGGCAACGCTGCAAGGTATTCCAGAGTGTAGCTCGGGGTTACCACTTGTGGTGCTGAAACTTTACCCCGAGCTACACTCGGGAATACCGCCAGGGAGGTTATTAAGATATCAAATATGTCAAGTCTTACAATTTCATGCATCCATGATCAGCTGTTTCCTGGCACTAAGTCACTTATATCACAGCCCAGTGCATGCTAAGTAAGTATAAAACAAGCTCATGGCTGCTACTGTCACTAAGTTTTTTTTTTCTTTGTTCTTTTAACGCTTTCATTGCCACATGTGGTACATGTCACTGCCAGTGAAGGGGTAAACCTGTGTTTCATTAGATTTTTTCCTAGGTGTCAGTGCAAAGGGAAACTTTTTTATTTTTTTTCAAATAATGTAATTTTTATTGAAACATAGTTTTTGTATTCTTGTACAATCAAAATGGAATAAGACATACATTCTTTCCACTGACCAGCAATGTAAGGAACATTCTTCCCACTGACCCCCTATGAATTTTAGCATGCGTTCTCTGAGACCTAAATAGGGGTCCTTTGTGGTAAAAAGCTTAAGAAAGGCTACTCTTTTATGCGCATGGTAATGACTGAACTTACCCAAAGGCATGAACACAATCACAGGTACTGTTCATGTATTCATCTAAGGGTATTCACTCGACCCATGAAGTATAAATTATTTTCATTTATTCTCCTATTTTTTTTTATTTTTTTTTTTAAGAGTAAAAGCAATTCTACTTGCTTTGCTTTATATGCGATACATTTGGAAGACCTATATGTCGTGTGATTGTGGTTGATTTACTACAGGCAAAAAGGTTGTTCATTTTGCAAGTATACTTCCCCTTGGCTTAGTGAATGTGGTGAAAATTGAAGTGCAAGGAAAAAACATTGGATTTTTGCTTGCACATGATTGGTTGAAAGTCAGCAAAGCGTCACCTTATTCACCAAGCGAAGAGAAAATTCCCTTGCAAAGTGCACAGTTTATTTGCCTTTAGTAAATTAATCCACCAGTGTGTTATTGTATGCTGACCAAGGTTTAAAGAAAAAAAAAGAAAAAACTTTTTTTCGTGTGTGTGTGTACTGAGCTTCAAAAGAGGGCTGTGTGTGCCCGCTTAGCTGGTGCATCTGGCTGAAGTTGCCAATATATTTGCTGTGTCGCGAGGTAAAGTATCAAAGATTATGAATATATTACGTATACAGTTTATGAGAAAACGTCATCTGATAAACATAAGCATGGTCGACATGGTCAACTGACTGAAAGACAAAAAGAACACTGCGCAGGATTGTGACCCGGAATAAGAAAACAACTGCTGCAAAGTGACTGCAGAGCTCAATCTCAGTCCCATGCTTGTCTAACCCCTATATACAGGTCTTGAGAGAGCCCTTTGCTTTTACCCATGAGAGGTTTCTTGTGTGACACCTTGGTAATGAGATACCTTTTAATAGGTCACCAGTTGGTACGGATCCAGCTGATATTAATTTGCACTGACAAAGGGCAGGATTGCTTTCTAATTACTGATAGATTTCAGCTGGTGTCTTGGCCTTCCATGCCTTTTTGTACTTCCCTTTTCTTCATGTGTTAAATTTTTTTTCCCTGTCATTCGGTTTTATTACACCACTTAATTTATGAACGTATTTGTTTTGGCTTTGTATGTATGGATCCCATGAGTTATTACAGACGTGGTTTAATGTCAATAGTGCCTTTAGAAATATATTTACTGAGAAAAATGGTGACGTGTTCAATACTTACTTTACCAGCTGTATGTACAGTGCCTTGAAAAAGTATAAATACCCCTTGAAATTTTCCACATTTTGTCATGTTACAACCAAAAACGTAAATATATTTTAATACACCTCATGTAATAGACATACACAAAGTGGTACATAATCGTGAAGTGGATTATGATTTTCAAAAATGTTTACAAATAAATATGTGAAAAGTGTGGTGTGCATTTGTATTCAGCCCCCGAGTCAATACTTTGTAGAACCACCTTTTACTACAATTACAGCTGCAAGTCTTTTTGGGTATGTCTCTACCAGCTTTGCAAATCTATAGTGAAATTTTGTCCATTCTTCTTTGCAAAATAGCTCAAGTTCTGTCAGATTGGAGAGTGTCTGTGAACAGCAATTTTTAAGTCTTGCCACAGATTCTCAATTGGATTTAGGTCTGGACTTTGACTGGACCATTCTAACACATGAATATGCTTTTATCTAAACAGATCCATTGTAGATTGTCCTGCTGGAAGGTGAACCTCCGCCCCAGTTTCAAGTCTTCTGCAGACTAACAGGTCTTCTAGGATTGCCCTACATTTGACTCCATCCATCTTCCTATCAACTCTGACCAGCTTCCCTGTCCCTGCTGAAGAAGAGCATCCCCGATGGGGATAGTGAGTTTAGGATGATGTGCAGTGTTAGTTTTCGCGCCACACATAACATTTTGCTTTTTAGCCAAAAAGTAAAATTTTGGTCTCATCTGACCAGAGTACCTACTTCCACGTTAGTGAGAAGCCATGTGGGTGAAGACACAGCAAACTGCAAATGGGACTTTTTATGGCTTTCTTTCAACAATGGCTTCTTCTTCTTCTTGCCACTCTTCCATAAAGGCCAGATTTATGGAGTGCATGACTAATAGTTGTCCTGTGGTCAGATTCTCCCATCTGAGCTGCGGCTCTCTGCAGCTCCTCCCGGGTTACCATGGGCCTCTTGACTGCTTCTCTGATTAATGCTCTTTTTTGCCCAGCCTGTCAGTTTAGGTGCACAGCCATATCTTGGAAGGTCTGCAGTTGTGCCATACTCTTTCCATTTTCAGATGGTAGATTGAACAGTGCTTCGTAAGTTGTTCAAAGCTTGGGATATTCCTTTTATAACCTAACCCTTCTTTAAACTTCCCCACAACTTTATCCCTGACCTGCCTGGTGTGTTCCTTGGCCTTCATGATGCAGTTTGTTCACTAATGTTCTCTAACAAACCTCTGAGGGCTTCACAGAACATCTGTAATTATACGGAGATTAAATTACACACAGATGGTCTCTATTTACTATTTAGGTGACTTCTGAAGGCAATTGATTCCACTAGTTTTTAGTTTGTGGTATCAGAGTAAAGAGGGCTGAATACAAATGCACCCCACACTTTTCAGATAATTGTAAAAAATTTTGAAAACCATTTATCATTTTCCTTCCACCTCACAATTATGTGTCTCTGTGTTGGTCTATCACACAAAATCCCAATAAAATACATTTACGTTTTTGGTTGCAACATGACGAAATGTGGAAAATTTCAAGGGGTATGAATACTTTTTCAAGGCACTGTATACATATATTACACACACACACACAGATAGATATAGCATTCATAAAGTATTCAGACCCCCCTTCACTTTTTTAAAATTTTGTTATATCCCATCCCGATACTACAGTTTAAATTTTTTTTTTCATTAATTTACGTTCAGTACCCCATAAGGGACAATATGAAAACAGAATTTTAGAAATGTCTGAATTTATTCTAAAGAACTGAAATATCACATGTATGCAAGTATTCAGACCCAGTACTTTATTGAAGCAACTATGGCAGCAATTGCATCCTTGACAAGGTTTACACACCTGGATTAGGGGATTTTCTGCCATTTTATGAAAATCCTCTCAAGTTCAGTCAGGTTGGATGGGGACCATTGGTGGACAACCATTTTCAAGTCTCTCAAGAGATGTTCAATAGGGTTCAAGTCAGGGCTCTGGCCACTCCTGTGTTGTCTTGGCTGGGTGCTTAGGATCATTGTCATGTTGGAAAGTGAACCATCATCCTAGTCTGAGGTTCTGAGCGCTGTGGAACAGGTTTTCATTGAGGATATTTCTGTCCTTTGCTTTATTCAGCTTTCTCTCAACCAGGACCAGTCTCCCAGTCCCTGCTGCTGTAAAACACCCCCACAGCATGATGCTGCCACCACCATGTTTCGCTGTTGGGATGGTATTGGGCAGGTGATAAGCCATGGCTGGTTTCCTCCAGACATAGCATTTAGAATTGAAGCCAAACAGTTCAATCTCAAATTCATCAGACCAGAGAATCTTGTTCCTCACATTCAGAGTTCTTCAGGTGCTTTATTTGGAAACTCCAAAACGGGCTTTCATGCGTTTTACACGGAGTAGAGGCTTCAATCTAGCCAATCTGCTATAGAAGCCCAGAACGGTGAAGGACTGTAGTGATGGTTGTCCTTCTTGAACTTTGTCCCATCTGCACACAGGATTTCTAGAGCTCAGGCAGAGTGACCATTGGGTTCTTCGCCACCTCTCTTACGAAGGTCCTTCCCCCCAACGATTGCTCAGTTTGGCAGAGCAACCAGCTCTGGGAAGTGTCTTGGTTGTGCAAAACTACTTACATTTCAGAATTATGGAGGCCACTGTGCTCTTGGGAACCTTCAGTGCACCAACATTTTTGTAGCCTTCCTCATATTTGTGCCTTGGAATAATCTTGTCTCACCTCTACAGGCAGTTCCTTTGTCCCCATGGTGTTTGCTCTGATACAATATACATTGTCAGCTGTGAGGCCTTTTATAGAGTGGTGGGTGCGCCTTTCCAAATCATGTCCAGTGATTGCAATTTACCAAAGTTGGTGGTAAATCCAATCAAGGTGTAGAAACATCTCAGATACGCTCAAAAGAAATAGGAGGCACCTGAGCTAAATTTTAAGTGTTGTTGCAAAGGGTCTGAATACTTATGCCAATGTGATATTTCAGTTTTTTGATACATTTGCAAACATTTCTAAAATTCTGCTTTCACTTTGTTATTATAGGGTACTGAATGCAGATTACTGGGGGAAAAAAGAAAACAAAAACAAAAAACTGTAGTATCAGGCTGCAACATAAAATTGAAAAAAGTGAAGTGGGTCTGCATAATATATATATATATATATATATATATATATATAAAAAACATATATATTATACATCAAAGAGTTCTCTGCAAATGGTATCAAACTGTCTAGCTTGAAGAATGACATGAGAAGGACAGATCTATATACAAAAGAACAATTGGGAAAAAAAGATTTTATGGGATCAATCTGAGTGAGTGCAGAGCAATCTCACATCCCCAAAAGTCCTCTCTTTCATTTTTACTTCCACATGACAGCCAGTAAAATATAGTATTGATTTTTGAAGGTTATATACAAGTCAGTCTCTTATATTACAATGAGTGCCAACACATTTTACAGCTCTTCCGTGGGTTTACAAGTAATAAATTGTTTATTAGAAGGCTTATTTGTAGCCTGAAAGAAAGAAATTAGATCTGCTTGGCTGAAACCATGCATATATTTGATGTAATAACCTCTGGGAAAGTTGGCAAATAACCAGGCTATGCTATGACGATATTCCCAAACTGCAAACCTACATGAAATGACAAAGACAGTTTCCCTAGAGAGTCTTAGTACATAGGAGTTGGCGCTTATACACATCTAGTTGAGGAATGGACACAGATGGAAACAGATACACGTAATCCCAAGGAGACGGCATCTGTGGGTCAACTGCAATGTAAGAATTTCCTTGATCAAGTTGGTGCAGATGTTAAATTTCTGTGCGCCATATAAGTGGTTCACTTTAGAGATTCAACACGCACAGTGATACAAAAAAAAAAAAAAACGACCAATCTCGTGCTCAAGAGAAGTGCACTGGCAAAACACGGTTTAAAGAGAGATCTCTTCCTCAGAGCCCTGCGGAAGAGGGGATCTACCCTCGAAACGTGTCAGCCTTTTGGAGGGTCTTCTTGCGTTCAGAAATTGTCTAAGTGACCAGGTTGGTTTAAGTACATTGTGGACTTGAATATGAATGATTACTGATGTTTACGAGTATACATCTGTTTTATTAAGACGAATAAAGCTATAACAAAAAAGTAATGCACAAGGTTGGTGTGCCCACTGTTCCCACACAAGCTACGAGTCAGACTTACTAAGCAATTACAGCTTAATTCCTAATTCCTATACTGCTGCTTCCCAAACGTAGCTCTGTTTGTGTCGACTGAAATACTTCTTTAGAAATCGGTGCGACTCCGACCAAGTTGGAACCACACCAATATGACCACTGTAATTGCAGACAATAGGCTGCAACTTGGCATGCCATTTGCAAATCGCATGCCAAGTCGCACCCAGTGCAACCAGGATCTTAAGCATACACCTGAACAAGGGACATGGTTTTATTTTTTTTGCACAGGGATACACAAGTCTTCCATGCATCCCCGTGCAGATAGTCCCATTCATGTCAATAGGGATGCAGCGATTGCATGGACACAGCCGCTGCTCCCAATTTGACATCTGTGTGAGTCCCCAAAAGTAAACAGTGTGAGTTTGAGAAACACCCCCATACAAATGTCAAATTAGGAGTAGGGGTTGCACTGACACAGTTGACATGAATGGGACTGCCTGCACAGGGATGCACAAAAACACCTGTGCATCCCCAGATAGGCAAAAATAGCCCTTGCACTGGTGTACACTTACGTATGCCCGCATATAAAGGCCTTACTCTTGACCCTTACACCTCTGAACCCTACACTCTGTGTGATCAAAACTACTTTTCTAAGCTAGCAGCACAGCACTGCTTTTTAGACTGGAATTTCTTGAGAATGAAAATACTTTTAACCGCTTCCCAATAGCCCTATAGCAGAAATACTGCTACAGGGCGGCACGGGTGCTCAAAATCGTGTATCTGTGTGTGTTTTTGCATTTCCCGGTAGGGGGCGCGCCTCACCCGTGCCGCCATTCGCGGCAGTCAATCACCGGGTCCTGGCCGTTGATTACCGAGGATCTTTAATGGGGAGGAGAACTGTAACTTATGTTTACTAACAGTTCTCCTCCCGCTCAGCTCTGGCACTCTGTCTTGGATGGCTGTTCACAGCACAGCCATCCAAAGCAGTGTGCTTACCGTAAAGCACACAGACACTGCCCCATAGTAAAACACACCCAGCCCACAGTTAACCATTTGATCGCCCTCATGTTAACCCCTTCCTGTCCAGTGTCATTAGTACAGTGTGAAGTGCTTTTTTTTTTTAGCACTGATCACTGTATTGGTGTCACTGGTGATGTCAGTGTCAGAATGTCCGCCGCAGTCTCGCTATAAGTCGCTGATTACTAGTTACTAGTAATAAAAAAAATAAATCCCAGTGTATATATACCACCATATGCAAATTGCATCAAAGGCATGTTGCAGAATATATTTTGGTTTAAATTTATGACGAAAATTGATTAAATTTTTTTTACTGGACATGTTTAATAGCAAAAAGTAAAAAATAATTTTTGTTTTCTCAAAATTGTCAGTCTTTTTTTTTTTTCTTGAGAAACTGACATAAGGTAATGAAAATAGTGTGTGTTAAGGTGTTGCAAATGGACACTGCACTGTACATAATAGTATCACAGAACAGACAAATAATTTTGCTCTTATAGCTGACAGATGTGGGGCATACTTTATTGAACCTAAGTGATGTGCCTGCAGCTAAAAAAGCTAAATTATCTTTTGGATTAATTATGCCTTCAAAATAAATGTGCATATGCCATTATTGTAAGAGCTGGCAAACTTGTCAGAAATAATTCAGAGAATGTATAGGACAACAACTGTAATATCTCAGGAAACCTTTCACCTCTAACTCAAACTAATAAAGCTGAAAAAAAGAGGGAACAAATCTTTCATAAGCAAGCCTGCAGAAGTATTCTTTACTATTTAAAGTGTTACTAAACCCAGGACCCTGCACTCACTATATCTGGTCTCCTACAGTACACAGAACATGGAAGTGAAATTATTTTAGTAAATATAAACTGCTAAATATCTTTTCTCATCAGCAGTTAGAACAGTCTTGTGACTTCTATCAGTGTTCAGTAGACTACTGGTCAAAGCTTGTAGGAGTTTTCATTCTGCTCTAGGAGGATGCAAAACCCCTGACCTCTGTCTGAACAGAGCTGATTGGCCCTGTGCTGATCGCATGCACTCTGCCAAAAAAGAAAAAAAAAACCTCTCCAGCAATATACACTAAACTAAGCATGTACAGAATGGCTACAGTTCAGTCTGCCTTATCAGGAGATAAGACGTGGACATTTGAACAAGAGGAACACAGAAGTTGGGATCAAATGGCCTTTTTACACAATGCAGAGGATTAACCTCTTAAATTCCACAGAGAGTATAACAAGCATAGTTTACAGCATATACAGACTGATTTTACTGTTGTGAGTATTTACTTTATAGAGTAATCTAAACAGGCTTAAACACAACTGTGACTGGTTCTCTTTAAGTGAACTTGTGAGGAAATATGGTAGTGGCCACTGCTGAGACCTTGTTTTCAAACATGCAGTACAACTCTGAAGTCTGTAAACATTCATTTTGCATTATTGTTTGAGGTCAGCGAGTCACTATGTGGTGAAGCCAAAAAAACAAAATCAGTAATGGTAAGCTCGTATTTCTGTATTCATGGATTCACTTGAAGGCCTTACATGGATGAAATTAGGCGAAGAAATATGCCTAGCGTAAAGAGATATTGTTTTGTCGTAGCTAGGGAACCACAATTTGTGTGTACAGCCAGCCAAAGAAGTGAATGACAATAGGCCCCTGTATTTGTGTCAACACCAATGCTTTTTTACATTGGCGCTTACCTCTGCATAGGCATATAACATAATTTCAGAAACGTGTTCAGTAAAATAAGTTGTACACATATGGGTGGGTAAATGCTCAAGAAAACAAGAATCGGTTTTTAAAAGAGTACAGGGTGTACAGTCACTTTTATGGCCGGCTGTAGGCACCATCTCCAGCTGTCGGAAGACTTGTTTGGTTTGTTGTTTTTTTTGTTATACACTAGACATATTTTATGCCCTATTACATTTGTGTGCAGGTAACCTTGGGCTACATTCACATAAATCCACTATCTGTGATAAGTTTGATGCTTTCAGAGCAGAGTCCACCTCCCTGGACGCAGCAACACTCTGTGCTATGGCCACATACAGGCTTGCTGATTAGTGGTGCTCATTTTGTGCGTGGCCAAAACTCTGCAGAAACGCCAACCCAGGATGCACACTGGCAGTGTACAGGGTCAGCAGAAAGTGGTTATATGCGAACAGCGGCAGTGCCAGCCACAGGTTTGTAAAAAAAATCTGACAGTTGCAGCTGTTCACACAGTGTGTGCAAGCAGTGTTTACAACCACCGACAAGAGTCTACTGATCCTTGTCAGTGGCTGCCCCTTGCCACAGATGAACTGCTATGTGAATGTAAAAAAAAAAAAAAAAAAAAAAAAAAGACACACAACAGACCCCTTCCCTAGCCTCCTAAAAACACTGAGCTGACCCCATTTACCCTCTCTCCTTTGATGATGGTTTTGGCCTCTCAACCTGTCCATATCCCAGCCAGTGAAAATCGAGTGCTGGGCTGTTTGCAACTGTCCGCCAATTGTCCATTAACTTAAATAGGACTTTACTCCCGCAATACGTTACTGTTCCATTTATGTCTAAGTTGTTAGCATGTAGAGGCAGGCGGAGCCTGCCACTATATTTTTACGGTCCACGATGTTGACAAAATAGGAGGCTGCTGCTATCAGGGAAATTGAGTAAGTAACCAAGAAGCATAGTATAGTATATTTTGGGGGTGAGAGGGTTTGTTTTTTTTGCATAATAGTTGAATTTGTCCTTTAAAAAAGATGTTTCACTGATCAGAATCCCTAGAAGTTTTGAAAAGAAGACTGTCAATTTGTCATGTATCATTATCTGCTGCTATACTATGCACGTGTATATTTTTTATACAGAAATAAAAAGCTTGTTTAGTGCAAGTCAAACAAGATCAGATATTGTGTCTTACATTACGTAGTGCTTCATACACCGCTCTAAAGGCTGGCTGTTTATCGTCATGGTACACTCCTCTGTTCCCATGTAAAATAAAAATACCATCTTCAGCTTCTTTACAATTACTTCCATAGATGCAGTGATCAGGACGATAATTCCACTGACACGGGAAGATGTAAAGGCTTTCTGAATTAAAAACAAAAACAAGCTGAAAGCAGAATTGGCGCTAAGCTACTGAACAAGCTGATCATTAGAGAATGAGACACATGGATGCAATGCTTCATTAAGCAACGGCACAACAAAGTAATAAGCAGATGAAAAAATTAAAGTCATAGTTAGTATTTGCTAACAAGGAATAAACCATTGCTACCATAAAAGATAATGTACAGAGATAAAAAAAAACAAAAACCATAAGATGTACCTTTTTAATTTTGCACTTTATTTTATTTCATTATAATGTAGTTTGGACAGAAGAAAGAAAGAGAAAAGCCCCCAGTGCTAATTCAGCTTTACACAGGTTCATCCCAGGTGGAAATGTCTAATTTCTATAGGATATACTGTATACGCAGCACATCTAATGTATGCAGTATTGAAGTGTACAATACTGCATATATTAGATGTGCTGCTTATTGAAGTATTGAAGTGTACAATAGGCACCTTATTTTAGTGAAGTTTCATAGCAAATACAAAAACACTGAAAAACACATACGTTTGAAACAAACCTTATACCTACCACCAACAGAATCAAGAGCTTGGCCTGTTGGATTAAAGTAGTTCTAAGGGTTGAAGGTTTTTTTAATCTTCATGCATTCTACGCATGAAGGTAAAAAAACCCTATTTGTGCTGTTCCCCTCACAGCCTCTCCTAATACGTACCTGAGCCTGACCTTGACCCAATGATGTGCACAGGAGCCATAGCTTTCTCAGGTCTCTCTCTCTCCTCATTGAGACAGCAGCAGAAGCCATTGGCTCCCACTGCTCTCAATCATGGCCAGTGATGAATGAGCAGGTCTGAGCTGCTCTCACACAAGGTGGGCCTCGGTGGGGGGGGGGGGACCTGCAGCACTAGCCAGAGCAGGTTACATAGTTAATCTGGCTGAAAAAAGACACAAGTCCGTCCATTTCAACCGATAGAGGAAAAAAAAACAAGCAATAAAACCACAAATAGAAACACCCCATATACACTATCCAATACCCACAGTTCGCCCAGAGGAAGGCAAAAAGACCCAATAAAGCATGATCCAATTTGCTCCAGCTTCAGGCAAGTATGACATATTTGCTTTTTGTTTTTTTAAACACGAGCCTTTAATATCACTTTGAGCTCAAACAGCTATCATAGAATGTGTTCTACGTTTGATCTCTCTAATGTAAAAACTGGCTTTTCTACTCTACTGGTGGGCAGCAAAGAATCATGACTTAGAGCTCACATGGGGCTGAACATTCTTTCCCTATCGCCATGATACAGCATGGAATACCTGAGCTACCAATCACCTCACAAGGAAAAAAAAGAGTAGGGGAAGTTACCGTGTCCCCACATCTGAAGTACTAAGTATTTTTGTTTTTGGCAGAATGCTGTAGTAGCAGGGTAGTGAATAAAGTTGAATATGTGATGCTGGCAGGTCTGACATTCAGTTTCAGCCATACACAATATGAATACATTTAGATTCATTGCAGATCCCATCACAGCAAATGACCGTTTAAAAAAAAAAATATCAATTTGGTCAAATATGACTGGATTCAAATTATTCATTTTAAAAAAAAAATGGCCAAAAAAATTTAAAATATGACCGAATTTGTTTTCATTTTTTTTTTTTGTTAATCAAATCCTAATGCCAGATCTATGCTGAAATAAACAAAACTTCAAATATGTGTATGATACCAGTAGCACAACACTTCTCAAAACAGAACAAAAAGAACTAGAAAGTAACAGGCTTTAGTTTTAGCCAGGAACTACAAATGTAAAAATGGAATTTCAGAGAAAAATATAAATATCTAAAAGCAAGTACCTGGGTTGTGAGAGAAGATAATATTAAGTAGATCCTGATCTCCCCAAGTGATATTTAACTTGTACTTTTTCAGCAATGGCATAAGGATTTCTCCCCAGTGCAGACGAACTGTTGTCATGTCATTCTGCAAATGAAAATTAAAAGAGGCATATTCATATAAATATGTTTTTTTTATTAAGAAGTTGTCTATATTTATTAAATATCAATATATTAAAGGCTAAGTTCACCTTTTCCACCCATATTTAGGATGCAACATGTAACAAGGCAGCAAGCACTCACCCCCAGATTTGCAGGGTCCTAATCCTTGACAGTTCCTTTAACTTTTTGAATTTAGTGTGGCTCAGTCCACACAGTCCATTCATTCACAGGGATCTCCACACAGTCCATTCATTCACAGGGATCTGCGAATGAATAAAGTACAATTCTTCTTGGTCTTGTATTTATCAATGAAACACAAGTGCGGTGATTATTGCACTTGTAGTCCATTGATTCTTCCTCTAGCTCAGTAACCAAAGTCAGCACCTTTGTACATACATACAGCTGCAGGAAAAGTCTGCAGGAGCCTGTGCATTGCAACCAAGATCTCATGATCGTGGTTGCAATGCTTTTCAGGCTCATATGCAAAAAAATAATAAATGTACTTTTTCTGTAAATGTGGGTGCATTTATTATATTTTGCAAAAGGTGGACTTACCCTTTAAAACATATAGCGAAGCACATCACAGTTTCCTAAAGAGGTTAAGTCTAAACCCGTAGCATCTCCTTAAAACACTGGAGCTGCGTCACTGATCAGCAAAACCCATATCACAATGTGCGTTTCTGTGACCACAGAATGTCAGGAAAAATTCCTCACCTCATTGCCATGTCAAGTTGAATGTTTTAATTTTAATGACACTGACAGACATCTGCATATTTATACTGCTAAGTAAAAGTATATTAGGCTACAAGCACAATGTGTGCCCAAGCAATCAAAGGTACCACTAAAATAAGTTAAGGAAGTTAAATGAAAGGGTTGGACTATATATATGTACGAAGCAATGTGTTCACTTCCAGCTAATGTAATGATACAATGCTCATCAAGCATATTAGACCTCTATCTACCAACTTAACACTAAACATGCAGTGTTCATAATGGTTGCAAGGACATGAATCATGATATGTTCTCACAGCACCACCTTCTGGTCATTCCCATTAACTACACAGTTAAATATTTAGTTACAGTTCTTTCATCAGCAAGGTGAATAAAAAATAAGTGCTTTTAACAAAACTGAAAGTGTATTCTCAATAGAACACCTAAACTGGTGTGTTTTAGATGTGCTGCATTTATAAAGGAATTTTGCTGAATGAAAAGGAAAACGGCAGCTAAATGCAAAGCACAGCATGTGAGACTTCTTTCAAATGTAACATCACGCATTGGTGTGAAACGATTATACTGAAATTCATAGAATTGCTCTTTATACATTTTGCTTATGCCAGAAAATACAATAAAGTGCAAGGATCATCTGGATTACTGAACATCTGCAGAACCACTGAGAAAAGTGAACTGTGGCAAGAACAGAGAAATGTTCAAGCACACTAGCATGCAACCAATTTTTTTTAAACCACTTGCTGCCCCCTAGCAGTAGATTTACTGCTAGCAGGTGACAGCTTCAGGTTTAGCGATGTCCAGGTACTTTGCTGAGCACATGTGCACACCCTTGGGCGTGCAGCGGTGTGATCCCTGACTGCTGTGAGCAACCGGGATGAATCCAAGGAACAAAAGGTATACCGCTCAGGCAAACAATCCAGATCAATCCACGACAGGTGCAGGCTCTGGTTCCCCACCAACACGATGCAACAGAAAGAAGGGTCAGCCGCACACCGGAGGATAGATGAATATAGTGTGTATTTATTATTCCATAGGACACACAAAACACCAGGACATGAATACAGGACTTGTTTAACTTATTCATCTATTCTCCGGTGTGCGGCTGACCATTCTTTCTGTAGCAGCCGGGATACCATGTCCAATCACATGATAACTTGTAAGCAAACTGTCACAAAATGGCTTTCATTACATTTTGCTTACTGTTGTGATCTCTGATTGGCCACAAGTCATCACATGGTACCTGGGACAATCACAGCACTCTGGTCCATGTGATCACAACAGTTTGCAAAATGTAATGAATTTGATTAATTCATGACAGGTAAAACTACAGCTTATAATGGTGATCATCCCTGTTGTAAGCAAGCGTGTAAAAAAAAAAAAAAAAAACCATCCCTAAACCCCCCCAGAGTAGTACAGTGTCACTGTGGTGAACTGCTCTGATGAAAGTATGTAAAAAAAAAAAAATTTAAATTTTATAAAAGTTGTAGCTTTTTTTCTTTTATTGACTGTCTATAGTCAATATCCCTGATCACTGACACGCCAGTCATATGACAATGCTATACGGCACCTCTCCATCAGTACATAGTCTGTAATATTCATTGAACACCTTGTATGTCTTATTCCTGTTGGTCAATGAATCCGTTTTTGACTGATTCTCTGCTCCTATCTATACTATAATAAAATTATTTTCAAAAGACAATGCTATATTGCACTGGTGACAGTATGAAAAGAAAAAAAAAAAAAAGTTTCATGTAACTTCTTCATTTTCCAAAAAATTGTGACAAAAAAAAATAAAAAAATAAAAAAAAACTCGCTATGCCTCTTACTAAATACCTTAGACTACTTTCCAAAAATGGGTCATTTGGGGAGTATTTGTACCATCCTGGTATTTTAGGGCATTAAGAAAAGAGATGAGTACAGGAGAGAACAGTACAGGAGATGACCAGAGACTGCGGACACAGTACAGGAGATGACCAGAGACTGCGGACACAGTACAGGAGATGACCAGAGACTGCGGACACAGTACAGGAGATGACCAGAGACTGCGGACACAGTACAGGAGATGACCAGAGACTGCGGACACAGTACAGGAGATGACCAGAGACTGCGGACACAGTACAGGAGATGACCAGAGACTGCGGACACAGTACAGGAGATGACCAGAGACTGCGGACACAGTACAGGAGATGACCAGAGACTGCGGACACAGTACAGGAGATGACCAGAGACTGCGGACACAGTACAGGAGATGACCAGAGACTGCGGACACAGTACAGGAGATGACCAGAGACTGCGGACACAGTACAGGAGATGACCAGAGACTGCGGACACAGTACAGGAGATGACCAGAGACTGCGGACACAGTACAGGAGATGACCAGAGACTGCGGACACAGTACAGGAGATGACCAGAGACTGCGGACACAGTACAGGAGATGACCAGAGACTGCGGACACAGTACAGGAGATGACCAGAGACTGCGGACACAGTACAGGAGATGACCAGAGACTGCGGACACAGTACAGGAGATGACCAGAGACTGCGGACACAGTACAGGAGATGACCAGAGACTGCGGACACAGTACAGGAGATGACCAGAGACTGCGGACACAGTACAGGAGATGACCAGAGACTGCGGACACAGTACAGGAGATGACCAGAGACTGCGGACACAGTACAGGAGATGACCAGAGACTGCGGACACAGTACAGGAGATGACCAGAGACTGCGGACAGCACAGGGATGACCAGAGACTGCGGACAGCACAGGGATGACCAGAGACTGCGGACAGCACAGGGATGACCAGAGACTGCGGACAGCACAGGGATGACCAGAGACTGCGGACAGCACAGGGATGACCAGAGACTGCGGACAGCACAGGGATGACCAGAGACTGCGGACAGCACAGGGATGACCAGAGACTGCGGACACAGTACAGGAGATGACCAGAGACTGCAGACAGCACAGAGATGACCAGAGACTGCAGACACAGTACAGGAGATGACCAGAGACTGCGGACACAGTACAGGGATGACCAGAGACTGCGGACAGCACAGGGATGACCAGAGACTGCGGACACAGTACAGGAGATGACCAGAGACTGCAGACAGCACAGAGATGACCAGAGACTGCAGACACAGTACAGGAGATGACCAGAGACTGCGGACACAGTACAGGGATGACCAGAGACTGCGGACAGTAGAGGGATGACCAGAGACTGTGGATAGTACAGGGGATGGCTGCTGACCTTTGGGGAGGGGGGGAGCGGGTACCTGAATTTGACAGGTACCTGCTCCCACTTCCGCGGAGTTGTCCTTTCATCTTACCTGTTCCTCTATCCAGTCGCGCGCTGTCTTCCCGGCTTCTGTAATGGCTCTCGGCATGACAGCCGGGTGCCCAGTGCGCATGAGCGAGAAGCACTTGCGCTTTGTGATTGGTCCGGCGGCTTCTGGGATCTGTCATGTGTCCCAGGTGCCGCCTTACCATTCACAAAAAGCACCGCTTCTTGCGCATGCGCACTTGGCAACCGGCTGTCATGCCCACACTACAGAAGCCGGGAAGACCGCGCCGCTGGATAGAGGAACGGGTAAGATGAAAGGACAACTCCACGGAAGTGGGAGCGGGTACCTGTCAAATTCAGGTACCCGCTCCCCCTCCCTCCCCAAAGGTCAGCACTCATCTCTATAAGGTCCCGCTGTAGAGCTGAGCTGCCGGCCCGGTATTCTGACACGGCGGCAGTGGAAATACCGGACCGGCCGCTCCATATTCGCTCCATAAGACGCACTGACATTTTCCCCCCTTTTTTTTGGGGAAAAAAGTGCGTCTTATGGAGCGAAAAATACGGTAAGTATTGAACACGTCACCTTTTTCTTGGTAAATATATTTTTAAAAGGTGCTATTAACATGAAATTTTCACCACATGTCGGTAACAACCCATGCAATCCATACATGCAAAGAAACCAAAACAAAAAAGTTCAGTTATGTGTAATAACATGGAATGACACAGGGAAAAAGTATTGAATACATGAAGAAAGGGAGGTGCAAAAAAAGAGGCATGGAAAGCCAAGACACCAGCTGAAATCTATCAGTAATTAAGAAAGCAATCCTGCCCCTTGTCAGTGCAAATTGTCTTATTACCAAGGTGTCACACAAGAAAAATCTCATGATGGGTAAAAGCATAGAGCTCTCTCAAGACCTTCGCAACCTTATTTTTGCAAAACATACTGATGGCATTGGTTACAGAAGGATTTCTAAACTTCCGAATGTTCCAGTGAGCACTGTTAGGGCCATAATCCAGAAGTGGAAAGAGCATCATTTCACCATAAACCAGACACGACCAGGTGCTCCTAGCAAAATTTCTGACAGAGGAGTAAAAAGAATTACCAGAAGAGTTGTCCAAGAGCCAGGGATCACTTGTGGAGAGCTTCAGAAAGACCTGGAATTAGCAGGTACAATTGTTTTAAAGAAAACAATAAGTAATGCACTCAGCCTCCATTGTCTGTATGCACGCTCATCACATAAGACTCCACTGCTGAAGAAAAAGCATGCTGAAACTCATTTAAACTTTGCTGCACAACATTTAGACAAGCCTGTGAAATACTGAAAGAATACAGTCTGGCCAGATGAGACCAAAATTGAACTCTTTGGATGCCATCATACACACCATGTTTGAAGGTCAAATGGCATTGCACATCACCCCAAAAACACCATACCAACAATGAAGTTTGGAGGTGGGAACATCATGGGGTGGGGCTGTTTTTCAGCACACGGTACTGGAAAACTTCATGTCATTGAAGGAAGGATGAATGGAAAAATATACCAAGACATTCTTGATAAAAGTCTGCTGCCATCTACCAGAATGATGAAGATGAAACAAGGGTGGACATTTCAGAAAGACAATGGTCCCAAACACAAAACCAAGGAAACTCAACTGGTTTCAAAGAAAGAAAATAAAGCTTCTAGAATGGCCCAGCTAATCACCTGACTTGAATACAATAAAAAAATCTATGGAAAGAACTAAAGATCAGAGATCATATATGAAGCCCACGGAATCCTCAAGAATTGAAGTCTGTTTGTGTGGAAGGTTGGGCCAAAATCACACCTGAGCAATGCATGCGACTAGTTTCTCCATACAGGAGGTGTCTTGAAGCTGTCATTACCAACAAAGGATTTTGTACAAAGTATTAAATACATTTCAGTTCGTGTGTTCAATACTTTTTTCCTGTGTCATTCCATTTTATTACACGACAAGTTCTGAACATATTTGTTTTAGTTTCTTTGTATGTATGGATTTTATGGGTTGTTACTGACATGTGGTGAACATTTCATGTCAATAGCACCTTTAAAAATACATTTACTGAGAAAAACGGTGACGTGTTCAATACTTATTTTACCCGCTGTATACCATAGTGTGCAGACTAACTTTCACACAGACTAAAGAATATACACTGATTTGGGTTATTGTTTTTTTTACCAAAGAAGTGTAGTAAAATATATTTTGGCTTACAAACTAAGGAAAACGTGTTTTCAACATTTACTTTTATTTATATAGCAAAAAAAAAAACCCCTTGGTGAGTAAATAACACCAAAAGAAAGCACTGTTTGTGTGAAAAAAAAATTTATGTAAATTTCATCTGGGTACAATGTTGCATGACCGAGCAATTGCCAGTTAAAGTAGCACAGTGCTGAACAGCAAAAAATGCCCTGATCACGAAGGGGGTAAAACCTTTCAGATGTCAAGTGGTTAAATAAACGGCAGCCCATTGTAAACATTGGTCTACTGCTTCAAAAACTATTTTGTTGTTTGACCTAGTTTCATGGATATCTAGCACCTGCCAGTCACAAGTCAGTCAACTGACTAATAGTCATGTCATGCATACTTTTCACTCTAGATGCTTTTAAATGACCTGTTGTGATGAGTACTACTAATACATCCCACAATGCTCCACTGTAGGTCTCAAATCAGTTCCACCTCCCCAATACAGATGCTAACAGAGTATTATGCATGTCCACATCAACTGAAACATATTTGTACATTGCGTTTCTCAATTCTATGACTAGGCCCAACAATGGGTAAAGCATATTAGCAGGAGCTCAAGAGATAGAATGCAACTTCCTAATAATAAAGTAGCCAGAAGACTTTGTAGTGTGACCATCAAATTATTTTATGGTGTACACTCAAATTTCATTGAGCAATCTCAAATTACTGGTAGGTCAATTTTTTTTATATTTTCCCATGCAGTAGTGCGAAAGATCAGTCCCTGCTGCTCCTGCACACCCTAGGGGTCTTGCGAATGGACTGTTCTTGATTTCATCATGCACATAGACTGGCTCTGTACATGAGAACGACGGGAACAGTCCAATGCTGGACATGGGAACCTGGTTTTTGTGGAGGATCAGGTAAGTATAGCTTTTACTTGCACCCCTGCACAAAACAAGCAGCACAGCTTCACTGCATGTCAAAATTAAAATTTTGCCCGGAGTTCTGCTTTAACAAATGTAAGGTGTAAGAACCCTGTCTAATTTTTTTTTCTTTTCTTTGCCCCGTTGGGAGGTTTCCTTTCACTTCCAGTCCTAAAGACACAACAGCAAATGAGAAGAAAACTCTCCAAAGTGAGGGTAAATCTCGTTGACAGTAACCTGCAGATCAGGTGTCCTCACAGGAAGATTTCCGCCTTCTGTACCCTGTGACAACTAACATTTTTGGATTTCAAATCGCTTTCTTTAGTAGATATTGTGATCACCAGGACGAATGATGAAGAACTTCCCCAGAGGGTACGCAGGCAGCAAATAAACCGCAATAGTTTGGCAAATTCCATACTAAACTAAAAAGGAGGAAAAAAAAAAAAAAAGTTTTGGCTTACATACACTTAAAAACTTGTCTCTTCAATAGGTGCATGAAGAAAAATACTACACAGGTTTCACCTCAGTGGAAGGAAAAGAGATACATCCCCCAACAAGTCTATGTGGTTGTTCAGTACTGACAGGAATCCGTCTGCATCCAGAAAAGTAGCTACATGCCCAAAACCTTGCCAAACGTTATTTTCGGTTGGTAAATGCTACCACTCGAATGACTGCAAGTAAATGGCAGTTTTGCAAGTGACAAAAACTGTAAACAGGACAAATTGTGTGCAAATGCCATTCTTACTGTCCTGGGTTCTGATGAATATTCAAATTATTAGTTGTGCTGCACAGAACTGATCCCCTTGACAACATCTGTTGAGACACAACATACTTCAGGGTGGGATGGAGTTTGTGCTAACGTCACCCATGCTTTGCTGGAGGCAGTACCAGCGGCGTTATACACTACATGCGCTTGTTTTGAAGATGTATTGTAAGTAGTTTCTTGCCTTGTAGGAATAAACTTTTGATGGTACTTCACTATTGGAGATATCTCTTTCATGCAGAGTCATACAAAGACCAGGAGGAGATATTAGTGCTGCATGCATTTCTCTGTCGGATGATCTGGGTGAAAATCTATGTTAAAACACCTATAATTTGGGGTCTGACAATTCGATAAGAGGCTGTGTGTGCAGGTAGTGGATTCACAATGCACTGGGTCTTATCTAGGATATTATGGACACTTGGTTTAACAGATAATTGATGGTATAATTTTTTACTTTATGGACTAATTTTTATTATACAGGATTTATATAGCGCCAACAGTTTGCGCAGCGCTTTACAATGTGAGGGAAAACAGTACACTTACAATACTATTGAATACAGGAGGAATCAGAGGGCCCTGCTCATTAGAGCTTATACTCTAAAAGGGGAGGGTCAAGTGATACAGAAGATAATAACTGTGGGGGATGAGCTGATTAGTATATTTATGAACGTTTGAATGGATTAATTTAAGATTACTTTAACCACCTCCCGCCCACCATATGAGGGAATGACCGACAGGTGGGAGCTCTCTTGTTCTGAGAGGGAGTCATATGACGTCCTCTCGCTCTAGCTGTGCATGTGCACTCCCAGGGGTGTGCGGCGATCAGTGGTGCGCTGTGTCCCACGGACACAACAGATCGCCAATCACTGTAAAGAGCCAATGATGAAGGCGCTACCATGTGATCAGCTGTGTCCAATCACAGCTGATCACATGTAAACAGGAAATGCTAACTAATGCCTGTCCTCTCCTCACGGTGACAGGGCATGAGGAGAGCCGGTAAGCGGTATTCCTCAGAGGGGACATCTACACTGATAATCAGGGCACTGAGTTCCACCACTGCCGCCAATCAGTGCCCACCAATGCCCCCATATCAGTGCCCACCAATGCCCCATACCAGTGAGGGCCGTCAATGCCCATCAGTGCCACATATCAGTGCCCGTCAGACCATCAGTGCCACATATCACTGATTCCTGTCAATATCCATCAGTGCAGTATATCAGTGCCAAAAAATACACCCAGTGGTGATTAAATACCACCAAAAGAAAGCTATATCGGTCTCAAAAAAATGATATAAATTTAGTTTAGGTACAGTGTTGCATGACTGCGCAGTTGTCATTTCAATGTGAGACAGAGCTGACTGCTGAAAATTGGCAAAGTGCCCAGTAGGTAAGTGGTTAAGGAAGTATAGATCGGGAGCACCAAGTTACACAGCGCAACAATTTTAGATTTTTACACTGAACAAGATGCATATACAACGTCCTATACACCCAACAAATACTCTTCCTATTTACAATTCCTGGGCTTCAAATCAATCTTCAGTTTTCTATACAAGTTACCTTTTCAGCAAGTTCCAGTAACAATAAGGAAACTTAATGAGACAGTGACCAGGGATACTTATTTCAGTTCAGGAGAAATCTCAGAAACAACACCTATACTTGCCTTAAAGTGTTTCATTCGAATACGAGTCATGTTCATTAACATAACTCCAGAGTTAATGCCAGTCTTTCCGTAATATGGATGCCGAGCAAAGCGGTTATACCATCCTATGCGGGGCTCTTCATGTTCAGGGGCCATAGCAGCAATTTGAGTAGAATTGAACTCCTTCAAGAAAGACCAAATATCATCCATAGGACGCAAGAATAGTATGTCCGTGTCGACATACAATAACGAATCCACATCCTTTAGTATTAACTGCAAAGCAAAAGCAGCAGTGTTAACCAAAATGTTTTAAAATCACAGCTAAGAGCTATCCAAGTAAAACTACAAAAAAAAAAAAAAAAAAAAAAAAAAAAGGAGACAACTTTTACACTAGTCTGTATAATAATGCTTTAAAAAGGTAAATACTATATTAGCAAATATAGGCGAAGTATCAAGTTTTTTGTTTTTTACTGTGTCCTTCATTTGCTCTCCTGGAGACACAACAGGAAATAAAGAGGACACGTCCTCAAAATCAGGGCAATTTCCATCTTAGACTGTTGTCACATTGTTCCTAATTCGGTGATTAACCCTCACCCTCTGCTGACAATTTGGATTTCCACTTCCTTTTTGTCTCAAAAAAAGACAAAAAGAACAGTGAAAAATTAAAGGATAAGTTCACCTTACGTAACATGTTACACCCATATTCAGGGAGTAATATGTTATGATCAGACAGGCCCCAGCTCCCCACATTAACAGCTAGCAGGGGATCTTCTCCCCACTACCTGTCACAATTAAAAAAAAAACAAAAAACATAACCGTGTGGGGCTCCGCCCAGCTGCGTCACTCATTCACAGTCCTCTGTGCTTAGCAGCTGACAGCTTGTAGTCCTCAATGAACTATCATGGCATTGTGGAGCGCTGTGGTATTTCATTGATTCCTGTCAGTATATCGGCTTGCTCATAAATCCGATACGGGCAAGCAGATATACTGACAGATCTGCAGGAGACCTGTATGGCACCATCTGATTGCTGGTGCAATGCTTTACAGGCTCCTACACACAAAAATAATAAATGCACATTTTTTTACCTGCAAAAAAAATGTGCATTTTTTTATTTTTTACTAAACTTATCCCATAAAGTCTACCTCTCTTTCCTCATTTTAAAATGTTAAAGAGTTTCCCATTACATAATTTTTAAAGTAATATACTACTTTGTTTTATTGAAAAAAAGTCTCAAAATTTGTCTGTTATCACTTTCTAGGCAAAACAAAAAAACACCAAGCCTCTTAAGAAGTCAGCTAAGTATTTGTTAATTCAGTATGTCTGAAAATTGAGGAAAGATTACCTTTCGAAAAACATTCTTCCACTGTTGTAAACTATTTGTAGAATCTTGAACAGTTTATAGGCAACAACTGCTACTCTCACTACCAGTGACCGTGTATTCACATGTAACTAAAGCTGGCCATACACTATACAATCTCTCTGTAAAATCTCCTTTAGGACAAACCTAAACAATCTATACATTTTCTATCAAAGAAGGCAGGGCCTGGTATTACATAGTACTAGATGGTACACCTAAAAGGAAATTATACAATCAGATCATATAGTGTATGGTCAGCTAAGGAGGAACTCTATTAAATCAGGGCAAATCTCATGTTACAGCTCACCAAATAACCTTAAAAATTCAGACTGGCTTGTATACATTTTGATTGTGATTGTTTTTTCTTTTTTCTTTAACGGTTCACAAAATCATTAAAACACTTTGATACACTAATGAACATTCTGAGTTATGGCTACCTACATCAAGCTGTCAATGTTAAAAAATGAATACTGAATGGTATCTTTGCTTATCACTGATACTGTACTGATACCATCCACACTATTCAGGGTTGTAGATCTTCCCAATGCAGAGCTGACAATGTATTACTTTTATAGCAAATCGCTGCCACACTTGGAGACAGCTAGTCAGCCACTGTTTGCATTTTAGAACTCAAACATCACTTTCCTTAGAATTCTCTTCATTACATTAACTCAGTTCCGTTGCTTTAGGACTGCACAATCATCTATCCAGTTTTTCAGAAACAATCTCCATAAAGGCAGCTACTTCTATACTGTATTTGTACATCTATATCCCGAATCTTTTTTTTTTTTTAATCATTCTTTGATGAGTGGGGAGAGGGTAAACCTTCTGCCAGGTTCATATTGCTATCTGTGTTCCACAGAATATATTCAACCTCCCTTTGTCTTTGTGACTATTATCAAGTCGCTAATATTTTATAGTTGAAACTGAACAGGAGGTGAGGAAAATCCTCCAATGGGAAAACCTGTTCTGTTGATAACTGTCTAAGTGAGGATTTCCCCACACTTTCTGCTATGTCTTTCAGGGAAAATTTTGTGGCTTCAGATACATTTTAACTTATATTTGAATGCAGAAATTAACTGGAGATTACCGGCAGGAACAGTCTTTGTGATGCACAGGGCTTGAAGAGTTTTCTCCATTCTGCTGCATTTTCCGGTGGAAAAGATATGGGGTACAAAGTATATTTAAATTTCTTTGCATTCCCCCAGCTGTTTAGCTAAAAGACAAAAGGAAGCATTTTCAATTTAAGCAAACATTTTCAGGCTAACTTAACATATAGGTGCAGATAGCAATTATGATGTGCAAAGTACAGTGACTCAGAAACCCAATATGAGTTTATAAAAAAAAATAAGAATTATAGATGGAAATGTATATTCCAGTAAAATACTCTAGCCAGGTGGCGGCGATGCCATCATGAGTGAGGAATAACCCGGGGACGATTAATGGACTCATGGAAGAGACTATATATTCAACTTAAATTGGCGGGCCTGCTCCCTTGACTCTGAGATTCCACACAGAGCACTGTCCTGCACTTCAGGGATGTCAATTCAATGCGATCAGCCAGGTAAAGACCTATCTTCAGAGGAGAGAGCTCACACCACCTCTGCCTGAGAGTGCCAAGATAGCCAAGGCCTTTCTTCATCTCAAAAGTCGCTCACAAGTCTCACACTGACCGCTGAACTGCCAATGCGGCACACCAACCACGCGCTGTGCTTCCCTTCAGGTGCACCCGTGGAGTCTAGATCGACTATCCCTATTCTTTGGAACACCAATAAGTGCCAGAAAACAATGTGCAGCTGACAGTCCAAAACCCCCCTGGGTAAAAAAGTCTTGTATGCAAACAGCGCACAACTATCGTTGACCAATCCTATCTTCTCACTAGATCAAACTCTCCTTTGATCTTCCAATCAGCGGATTCCCATCTCCAAAGCAAAAAAACTAATATAATGTAGTAATTCTTATGTAAAGTGTGTTACATTTATACCCGTGGACAATTAAAAATGTTATACAAATAGTGTCCACCACTAATTCCACTAAATACTATTACCCTCATAGGGTGAAAATGTGCAATTCACTCTCTTTACTGTGAATGAAATCCAAATATACTTGTGACCATTAAAGCAATAATCCCCCTGCGCTTTATATGGACCTATAAACTTTCAGAAGCTGCTAACAGCCAATCCTATACCTATATGTGCATAAACACAAGATACTTCAAAAAATGGTGTAGCTCCAAAATAAGTGACATTAACATATGAATATATAATCATATAAACGATAAATAAAATGGTGATTAGATCCTGCAGGGATCTAGAGCATGACAACATGTGCCACAGAAATTGTGAATGTTTGTGAATCCGCCAACTTGGTCCTAAATTGGACCCAATTATATAGTGTATATAAAAAGAGAAAAAAAACTCAATCCCAGAAAAGGGGATTATAAACATACGCCCAGTGTCATACACAGTGAATCCCAAATGCGGGATAATCCTATAACAAAGTGACAAGTGCTTGAACCCCAAAAAACAATAAGCACATAAAAACTGTACAATTCTCAACAAATGGACATGTGGAAAAAAACTTTATAAAAATACAAAAATAGTGAATGACATATTTTATAAAAAACGTCCAATAAAGTGCAAAATTTGCAAGAGGTGCTTCAATACTCCAGGACATGCAGGTGATACGGTGCATGTGCAAACAAGCTGATATATATCCATAAGTGGCAAAAATGCCCCCTCACCTCCTTAACGTAACCCAATGGGCCAATACGCCTTTCGGATCACACCTGGATCCTTCACGGGTAATAGCTCTACACCATACGATCTCCAGAGACACTTTCCATCAATGGTGACTCACATACAGCAAAGATTCCCCTTCCACAGGTAGGTACCGCAATACAGCCAACTTACTCATATGTATCACATTGCAGCCATGAAAGAATAAAAAAAATCCTCCATAGTGTAACACTATTTATTAACAATGTATATTGATGCAAAACGCCAAGGAATCCTGAGGAAGTCACGTGTGGAGCGTGATGTAACACGTAGATGCGCGGTGACGTAGTTCTGGCGGACGCCATCTTGGTATACCCAATTTCATGCAGAGTACACCCATAGCATGTGGTGTGAGTGCCTGTATACTGCTGCTTAAAAGTGAGTGTAAACTTGGCATTTTGCATCAATATACATTGGGAATAAATAGTGTTTGTTAGAATCTTGAGGAATTTCTCAAAGTTAAAAGATTATATTGCACAATCGAAAATCATTAAGAAGAGATTTATAGATGAAGGCTATGATCCCATTAAACCAGAAAAAATTAGATATGAAGTCAGAACTATGTCAGGGGGATGAAGAAATTAAAAACAGTCAAACACAGGTTTTGAGTTTGCATTCATTTCAGACTTTTTTAATTGACAAAAAGGAAGTCGAACGAATTATTGGCAAACATTGGCCCATTATTAGAAAGGATAAGATCTTGGGACCTCTAGTCCCTAGAAAACCCAGATTTGCATACAGAAAATCCTCCAATCTACTTAGTAAGAAATGTTGTTTCTCCTCCTAGATCAGTCAAAAAGTACCATGTTTGATTTGCAAGGTTTCTTCCGTTGTAGTAAACGTACCATATCAAATATAAGATCACTAACGTTAGTATTAAAAAAATTGAAACCTTCTTGTCAAACGTGACACAAGGCATATACTATAAAGAAATATATCTCATGCCACTCCAATTTTGTTACCTACCTGCTGGAATGCCCTTGTGGATTCCAATATGTTGGGCGCACCACAAGGAAGTTACAAATAAGGGGACATGTCACTAATATCAAAGAAAGGGAAGAAGGAGCATAGCCTGTCTAAACACTTCAGAGACGCACATGGTTGTGATCCCTCATTGTTGAAGTTTTGTGGCATTCATAAAGTTGGAGTACATTGGATAGGTAATAACTGCACAAGGGAGATTTCTGAAAGACTTTTTGGATTTATGAGGTGGACAGTATGTACCCTAAGGGATTGAATACAGAATAGGATCTAAATGGTTTTATTTCCAATTTTTAGGGTACCATTTTTGAGGCTGCAATTGGGCCATGTGTGGGCAGATATTGATTGGCACATACCAATCATACCTACCCATTTTTATATTTATATACATTTTTTAAATACATTTTTCTTTTGCATTATTATTTCTTGCATATTATAACAACTTTTTAGGGATGATATAGATATTGATACATGTTTTATTCATATATAGGGTCCGTATTTCCGGGATAATATTTATGTTAATTAGATCTGCTTTGTTAACACCAGGGGGCAGATGATCTTTCATATGACCATGTCTGTAATGATCCGTTTGATGTTTGGTAATTTTTCCTTGTAATATCAGTACCGCTTTTAGTTATATTGGTGTACAGAGTAAAATAGCACAGTGTCTTGGGATATGAGGATATCACCACATTTAGATTGTTTATCCAACAAGTACGACGGAGATTATGGCTGCAGGATAAGGGCGGGATCTCTGTATAAAGTCGAGTTTGGTGGCGTCCGACGCCCACTGCCTATGAGCAAATCGATTGAATGACGAAATGCGTCAGACGGACGTGATGTTAGACGCAACTGGAAGTACCATGGCGGCCATTGTGGAATAGGTTGGAATAGGCTGTTTGCACTTCAGATTCATGTAAGCGCAATTTTTACCATTAAATTGATCTTTCAAATACTGCTGCACTACAGGTGTGTATGGTTATATTTTCTATGATCACAGAGTATATGAAGAATCAGGGAGGAGATAATGGATTTCTGAGCATGTTGACTATTGATTACGGAAAGGCAATTTACAAGACAAGCAGGGTAAGGTCCATGCCTAAAGGGAAGGGATCGAAAACACTGATTTGTTTTTGGACACTGGTGGTGGATGGAGCATGGTCACAAGTATATTTGGATGTCATTCATAGTAAAGAGAGTGAAATACACATTTTTACCCTATGAGGGTAAGAGTATATAATGGAATTAGTGGTGGGCATTATTTGTATAACATTTTCAATTATGCACGGGTATATATGTAGCACACTTTACATAAGAATTACTATCCTTTTCTTGCAGATGATGCCTTCAGTCTGGGACTGGTGAACGGGCAGATGCCCATACACTTGTTCTGTCACACCACCAACTAGGGACATTGTGTGCAGACACCTTATCTTAACAACCATAAATGAACCACCATTACAACTATCTCCGCTGTCTAAACATTGCAGAACTAGTCACCATCACTTTGGGCCCTACTGAGCTAGCGAAGATATCTTTCCAGTTTAAAATCTGGAACTTGGACTGTTCATGTAACATGACCAAATAACCAAGACATTTACCTTAGCAAGGCTGTATTTGAGCAAGGGTACATTATAGGAACATTTCCTAGTGTTTCAGTGGTTCGGAGGGAGCTGATCTGCTTCTAAGTCTCTCCCCCTTTGCCAGTTGCGACACTACAGTTTGAGTGCACCTATACATTATACCTGTAGGTGTTGAAGCCACATAGCAACATTTATTTTTTAGCTTAACGCCAACTCTTTTATGGTGTTATTGATGCCAAGTTAGTCTCTTATTACCAAATGTGTTGTAGGTTATTCTATGTATAAACTGTTCACTCCTCCACATGTCTATCTATTGACTACAGCAGAGTACTTTGAGAATCTTAAACTGTGTCACTTTCCTCAGGCGTCAAATTATTGGTGTTTGCATTAAAAATGTCTGAGCCTAGTGTCTCAAAGGGGTTGACAGGGCAACTACCGGGGACAGACATCCATTAGTGGCCCCCATAGGGTAGTGCTACACTACTATTCAGGACGGTGTTGAAATTTAACATAAAAACACCTTTCACAGTATAAGTTAATTGTAATTACTTTACAAGTCCACATCCAGCCAGAGAAACATTTTATCTAGAGTGGGGATTATTTAGAATTATTTAGAATGTCAAATTTTAAATGCCATAAGTGTCCTCTTAGCAGAGCTTTCTTTTCTTGTTCTTTCCAGTAGCTGAAGGAGAGTCTCCCTCATAGGGACACAGAGAAATAAATGTGATGTTCTAAACCTCTTAATCTATTATTTATTGGAGTTTTATAGTTGCCTGTGTCCCCCATTGAGGGGAATAGATGGGAGGTGGAATGACTTTCCCTCACTTCTGATCATTTATGCTGCACTTTACATACAGTCCATCAAATCAGTCCCTGTGCTCAAGAAACTTACAACTTCACATGCTACATACTAGGGCAAATTTAGACAGACCCAAATTAAAGGATAAGTTCACCTTTTACAAAAGAAAATAATAATAAATGCACATCTCTTTGAAGGTAAAAAAAAAAAAAAAAATGTGCATATTTAATTTTTTATAATCTGCACTCTGTAAGGCATTGCAACCGCGATCAGCAGATCATGGGTTCAATGACTGGATCCTTCAGACATTCAGTAAACTCCTGTTTGCAGGAGGTTGAACATGTTCCACCCTAAATATGGGTGTAACATGTTCCAAAGGTGAACTTATCCTTTAACATAGCTGTACGTTCTTGAAGTTAATGTCTATGGTTAATAATTAAACAGGAAATGAGATGCCGATAATATAAACAATGAGTGAAAAATAAAAAACATTGACAAAATAAGGACATATACAGCAACGAAAGGCTGATGAAGGTTCTAACTTATCACTACTACTTAAAAGAATCATCATAATTGTGACTTGTGACCCTTCTTGCCACAGTCCTTGACAGCCAGATTTGTCATTTTTGACAGCTATTATGATAGATATGGGTGCACTGCTACTTTTGAGCATGGGGGTAGAAGTAATGAATTAATTTCTTACAGAAAATATGTCTCCACGAAAGTAGCACTGCTCCTGTTATGCACTGCATTGCTACATTGATCAATATATACTCAGATTTTCCATTAGGGATGATCACTTACAATTGTGGTAAAGTCACTGTGCAACTGATCCTCAGCAAAGATGTGAAACTGAAGAGGTTTTCTACTAAAAAGAAGTGCAGATTTCAGCATTGTAATCGTCTCTTCCAGTCTACCACCACAAGCCACAACAGCTAGGTGCATAGTGTCCAGGCCTTGTTTTACAGGAACATTGTATCTGGAAGACAAGCACAACAAATACCAAGTTATAATGCAAACAGAGTGGAAAAAAAAAGCTTTTAACAGAACAGACCAACTTTTCTCAACCTTTCAACTTTTTCAAGAAACCCTTGAAATCATTTTCAGGTCCTGATGAACCGATATTCTTGCCAATTCATTGTCAGTGGGGAAAATGTCCCTCTTACAAACCACTATAAAGATTACTAGTGTCAAACAACAAGCTATGCCAAGTGGTGTTGGCCCTGGAACTATGCAGGCACCATCAAACGGTCAAATCAACCACAGCTCATGGACCCCTAGCAATATCTGGAGATAACCTGGTTGAGAATGGCTTATTTATTTATTTCAGGTACTTATATAAAATGCCGTCAATTTACGCAGCGCTTTACATATATATTGTACATTCACATCAGTCCCTAACCCTCAAGGAGTGTACAATCTAAGGTCCCTAACTCACATTCATACATACACATACTAAGGCAAATTTAGACAGGATCCAATTCACCTACCAGCAAGTCTTTGGAGGTGGGAGGAAACTGGAGTACCTGGAGGAAACCCACGCAGGCACAGGGAGAACATGCAAACTCCAGGCAGGTGGTGCCGTGGTTGGGATTCCAACCAACTACCCTAGTACTGCCATGCGGAAGTGCTAACCATTTAGCCACTGTGCTGCCCATTATTATTATTATTATACAGGATTTATATAGTGCCAACAGTTTGCTCAGCACTTTACAATATAACAGGAGACAATACAGCAACGATACAGTTCAATACAAGAGGGTTAGGAGGGCCCTTCTCCTTGGAGCTACATAGATAATTATAAGCAGTGGCTCATGACCTGTAGAGACAACACCTAGTGACTTTAGTCTATATGGTTGGAAGACTAGGCATCAACACCCAGAAGTTACAAAAAAAAGGACATTATCTACCTATGAAATCAAATAAGTAAAAAAAATGGTTAAATGCTGTCATTACTATGTCTCTACTGATCACCGATTTTCTAATGATGAATATAAAGGGTCAAGTTGACCTCTGACCTTATAAATATGCGCTGACGATATTATTAGCATTTATTTCAATTTTTTTTTTATTACAAACCAAAACATGATTTTTACCTTAGGAATAGCAGTGGTAAAGAAGTATTAAAAGAACAGAGATGTCAAGCATTACATTGTAGCTTACAAAAAAGGCCAACCAAAATTAACTCCACTTGAATGGATTATGTTGGGTTAAATCCCCCTCAGAATTTTTTTTTAAAAATCAGAAAATCAGCGAGTAGCTCTTCCTCCAGGAGGTGGGTTCTGGCACCCTCCTTCCCCCATTTTTCCTTGCTCAGCCTTCATAAAAAGCAATTTTGTTTTGCTGCTCATCCTGGCCCCTTCCAAAGAACAGTCCATGAATCCGATGGATCAAAGTTTTAGGAATGTTGACTATATGCAGCAGTAGTGGTTAACCCAGATCATATTTGATCATTTCATAGCAAGAGAAGTTTTTCAAAGTGGTCCCACATTCCAAGGCTAATTTTAAGTTATGTAAACAGTCCTACTGGAATGGATTACTAGACACTAACAGAGGGGTTTGTAAAAACATAACTTTCCTGAAAGCAAACCTTGCACTGCCCCAAGAAAATTTCCCCATGTGTCCCTCACTGTTGGTGCTTGTTAATGCAGCAGTAAATTAATTGCCCTCTTCTCACCTGCAGTAGATCCCATCCCACACTACTGTCTTTTGTTTTCTATTTCATTGGGAGCCGGAAGTCTCTTCCTGGTTCTTTTTTGTAAATGTAGTCTGTGCTTAGATCATGAAACTAAAGCAAAGCTGCCAACACAATATCCTGATAGAAGATAAATACACTGTAAACACAAAAGTGTGGCGCTCAATCTTAAAGCAACTGAAGGAAAAAAAAAAAAAAAACAACTTTTGATCCAAAATGCAAAACTGAAGATTCTGTAATCCCAAAATTAGGTAATAAGCATGACAAAATTTAGAGCACAATGACACAAATGTGATAATGTGCTAACAAAACACAAATAATGTGTAATGTGAAATTCAATAATAAAGCTAAACATTGCATAACATTCACACAGCCTGAAAAGAATTGCTGGTGAACACAGAACATGTAAACAAGCCATCTGGTGCCAGTTAAAATGTATTCTGTAGACAGAGACCAGAGATATGACCCTCCTGTATGGAGTAGTCAAAAAGGCTTTAATGGTTTAATTTTTTTTTTCATTGATGAAATATAGCTTAAACCTCTCCACACTCCTCACATCAGCAAAGAGCCATGAAATTATATACAGAGGACATCCTAGCTCCACATATGATCAGAATGCCATGCAAAGAAATAAAGCAAGGTAACAGGTACAGTATTACTAATCTTGCAGCGCTGCAGATTTTAACCTATGTAAGTGCAATACTTTTATTTAAATAAAATAATTCCCTCGCATGGAATTATGATCCTTATGTGAAACAAGGATGTCCTGTGTATACTGATTTCATGGTTTTCTGCTGATGTGAGGAGTGAGAAGGCATTTAAAGTGTTACTAAACCCACGACAGTAAAATCAGTCTGTATATGCAGTAAAGCATGCTTGTTATACTCGCTGAGGAACCACTGTGGATTAACCTCTGCATTGTTTAAAAAAGCTGTTTGATCCTGTCTTCTCTGATCTTCCCCTTCTTCCAGTGTCCCCATCTTATCTCCTGATAAGACATATCTGTGGAGTCACTCTGCACATGCTCAGTTTGGTATGTATTGCTAGAGAGGTTTTTATTTCTTGGGAGAGTCCATGTGATCAGCACAGGGCCAAATCAGCACTATCCAGACAGAGGGTCTGGGGTCCTGCAGCCTCACAGGGGAGAATGAAAACTCTTCCTACAAGCTTTAACCAGTGCTCGGCTGGACACTGATAGAAGTCACAAGACTGCTCTAACTGCTGAAATAAAATAACTGCATTTCCATGTTCTGTGCACTGTGGGAGACCGGATATAGTGAATGCAGGGTCCTGGGTTCAGTAACACTTTAAGCTACATTCCTTCAGTGAAAAAGATGAAATTACACCAAAACAGCACTTTGTGACCACTGTATACGAGGGTCATACTTTTCCAGTAAGCTGCCTTATGTACACAGCAGTAATGTGCTACACAGTACTTCATCAGACCTCCTCCCAGTTCTCTACACAACAGTATCATGTAAGTTGAGTTCAGCAGTGCAGACACATCACATAATCACTCAAGTATGGCAGTCTAGCTGATGGCTTTACCATCTGGAGTCCACAGGAATACAGTGGCAGAGCCATGATTGTCTGTGTGCCAACTCCTGAGCCAGGCTGCAACTCATTTAACCTGGAAGAGGGGCAGCAACAAGGAGAAGGCAAGTAGTGCTGCATTTGTTTCCTTTTAAATGGGTTTCCAATGGACTTTAAATAATTGATAAAAAGGCACGTCTGTCCCACTTACCTTCAAATTTGCTCTACAGTGATATCATTTCCAGTCTCCCTGCCCCTGATGTCTCCTCCTTGGACTCTTCCTTTGCACTAATGTCCTCTTATTTGTCCACTGGGCAAAATGTGATGTGTCTCCCATGCAAGTGTGTAGGAATCATGCGGTCTCAGAATTTGGATCTATCATTACAGAGCTTGACAAATTTCAGGCAAATTCCAGGCACCAGGTTGCCACGGCGACCAGAAATTGTGTCCTGGCGCCTGGGTATTTGTCATTCCGTTCACTGACAGGTCTCTGTACTCCCCGAACTAGTGGCCGCCACCTGCACTCTACTCGCAGCTTGGACTAGTTCAGCCTAGCTTTCACTGGCTGGCTGTGCCCGGTACAAGGCCTGGCGGAGGATTCCTGAGTGGGGCCTGTGCTCCCTTCCCACACTGATGTGCTCGCCAGCAGGGCCAGTGGCAGCATACAGGCAACTGCTTTAGGACCCTCAGCCACGCAGGGCTCCCTGTCCTCCCAACTTGCTTTGCAGTCTCATTCCCTTATCCTTGGCTGGCCCCGCTCTCCTGCCCCATGGAGCAGAGCTCTGTCTTGGGACCACCCGGAATCACCTCCATGCCTCCTGGTGTGCAGAGCTTTCCGATGCACACAATGAACTTCCCACACACTGGTGCATCCCTAAGAGCCGACTCCCCAGAGGACAATGCAGGCTCATCTCCCAGCCCTCCTGTCACAGAGAGATCTCCCTCGGTCCTGAGAATCCTTGGAGCGGAGGCCTCCCGAGCAACCAGCACTGTCAGCATGAAAGCAACTGCTAGAGAGGGAGCCCGGGTGGCCATGGATGAGTGCTCGTGGGGAAGCCAGGGTCTTCAAATCCTGCCACTTTTGATAGTGGACAGCCCCATCTCCAGTCCAGCGACAACTTCCTCGCTCAATACACCACCCAATCTCACCTACACCAGCCGTCCTATGGTGCCGGGATAGGGGTAGGGGCAGTAAAATCCAAATCCCAAGCCATTTGGGGATGGGGTGTGTGTGTGTGTACACAGTAGTACAAGTACTGGGTGACTTGATACCCAGGAGTGAATGTGGCTGGTTGGGTTCAGCAGTACCAGTGTAGGGTAGAGGGGTACTGCTGTGGGCTAGCATTGATTTTAGGGGGTACAGTAGTAACAGTGTGGGGTGGCTGGAGGATGGGGAGGTACAGCATCTAGGGCAGGCATGTCCAAAGTCCAGCCCGCGGGCCATTTACGGCCCGGGGGTCGGTTTAATACGGCCCTCCAACAGCCCTCCCTGCTCTGTGTAATGTGGCCCTCCCACGGCCCTCCCTTCTATGGCAGACAGTCTTCTGCTTGAGAGCACAGGGCAGTGCGCATGCCTGACTGCGGCGCGTTCTCCCTGGTCTGTGTAAATGCGGCTGTCGCACGGCCCTCCCTTCTCTGGCAGACAGTCTTCTGCTTGAGAGCAGTGCGCATGCGTGACTGCGCCGTGCTGGGAGCGACAAAGGGCGGTGACGTCAGGGCCGGGCTTCCAGCGTGAAGTGTGTTTCTCTTCCCCTCCCGGCTGCCGAGCAGAGACTTCAGCTCCAGCTACCTTTTTCACCCTTCACATTAGTGCAGGTAAGTTTTTTAAAAATTTATTTTCAATACATTGTGAAAACTCAGCTGTCAGTTGATCTTAATGTTATGAAATAAAAAGTATGTCGTTTGCAATTAACTTGGCATAAAATAATTTATTTGCATTTAATTCTAATGGTTCAAAGAATGTTCGGAAAAATGTTCGGCCCTCCACCATGTTCACTTCATCCAATCTGGCCCTCTTTGAAAAAAGTTTGGACACCCCTGATCTAGGGTGATCAAAGGATTAGCCATGTGCCTAGCAATGTGTTTTGTGTACGGATTGTGCTGTTTTCACTAAGGGAAGTGCAGGGACACAAGATCAATCCCTTCCCCCTGTCAGAATGGAGTTGCACGCACCCGTTGATCAGTTTCTGCTGTGAGTAATCATGGTGTACATGCGCACCCCCTAGGCAGAAGTGCATAATCACGATTATATAGGTGATTTTGCATAGGAGGCCTGCCCTGTAGCAGTATATCTGCTATGGGGTGGTCCTGAAGTGGTTAATAAAATGACCTAGAGGGGGGAATTGTAATAAAGTGATTTTGAGAGGAGTTAGATTAGTCGCTATAGTTCAAGAAACATCTTTTGTCTCAATAGTTAAAAAGTAGTTGTAAATATAAAAACATACAGTATACTTCCCCCAACAAAAAGGAGTGGAGCTTGTAGACAACATCCTTCATGTGTGCACAAGCATGGATCTGACAACATCTGACTCTTAACAGCACCACCATCCTCATTTGCCAGCTTACATTAAAAATTGCCACACATGCAGATTTCAACACGATATGCCAATCGTATTTATTTTACAGTAGCCTAAGACTAACACACAAATTTATCATGTAGCACTCACTATACCACATAGTACTGTAGAGTCAAGTCACTTCAAAATGTAGAGTAGCACACATTTCAAATTATTTTATTAGGCTTTCCTTACAACCAACAGCCTACACACAAGCAGAAAATCTGGAAATCTAGATCTGTTGGCTTACAAACTAGTTGGTAGGCAGAGAATACAGGCCTGACTTTCATGTTGCACCACAAAAGCCAAGGCAATGACCACTGGATACACGGAACAAGAGTAGACACTAATAATTTGACTTAAGGCATGAATATCTTTAATCTAGGTCTACAAAAAGGGGCATACAGAGTTCAATGGTATTCCATCTCTGGCATTGTAGGGGATAATGAAAGACTGGATGGTCGCTAGCAAGTCACCATAATATTACACCTGTAAAACAATTACTCTTCTCTAATTAGGTGTGTAGGTACATGGTACTGAAAATGGATTATAACTCAAGAAGGAAAGTTTTAGCTAGATTAAGACTAAGCACCTTAAGAAAAAAAAAAAAATGTACAACTTTTAATTCTACTAAAAATTCCATATTTACCACAACTATAAATTCCTTTGAAGATTTGCTCTTTTTAAAATAAAGTCATTTAATAGCTAGTTTTTCGATATGTAACAAAACCATTCCATAAAACAAGTCCTACCTAAAAGCAGCTTCCCAAAAGCAGTCCTTTCCACACACACCAGTGGGTAGCATCCAATAGGGATTCCAGAAAGAAACAGAGAAATTCTTACACCTGACAGAATGAAACACAAAAGTTTTCCAGCTATTAGTATGTAGTGATTTTAGACTGAAAAAAAAAAATGGATGTAAATCCCACCAAGCAACAAAGAGTGAAAACTAGTCCCCCTCTTTAAAGTAAACCTGTGTGATTTGCCTGTGAATGTGATGCAAATAAAAATCTGTCAGATTTAGAGAAAGAGGTAGCTGACATCATAAGCAAATTTGGACTTGTGTAAAAGTCAAGTTGGTCTTTCCCTCCACAAATTTGGGAAGGGGGAGCATACGTGGATAGAAGATGAGGCCAAGGTAAACATGCACTGTAAAAGCTCGTTTTCACTTGCGGCAGTTTCTGAAAAACCAATTCACGGAGGGTCCCATTTCAGAGAGTTCTACAGGAGTGTCTGAACGCCGAGCATGGACTTTGAATGGGAATCCCACCCCACAATTGGATGGGTCGCATTTAGCGGCAGTACTACTTGCCAGGAAGGAAGTATACCTTTTCCTGTGGTGCACTGCAACGTGATGCAAACACCCCTGCATGTACAGGGATGTCAGGTCACAATTACCCTTTTCACTGACAGTGACATAGGGCATACGGTAGAACAGAACCATTTCCAGTTGGCCAGGTCAGTATGCATGGTCACTTTGCTGTAAGAGCATGGTCACTTCAGTGAACCTAAAGCAGAATTTTTAGCAGACTCCGCCGAACAAAAGAAAGCCAACCTCAAGATTGTTTTACAGCTTTGCAAACCTTCAATTTTCACGTTTCGCAAAACAGAACAAATTAAAATTTATTATCTTTATTGATTAACCACTTACCCTCCAGAGGATTTACCCCTCGTCCTGACCAGGCCATTTTTTGCGATACGGCGCTGAGTTACTGTAACTGACAATTGCGCAGTCATGCAACGCTGCACCCAAATGGAATTTATCTCTTTTTTTTCCACAATTGGAGCTTTCTTTTGGTGATATTTGAAAGCCCGTGCATTTTTTATTTTTTTTGCAATAAATAAAAAATAAACCGACAATTTTGAAAAAAAAAATATATATATTTTTGACTTTTTGCTACAGTTGCAAGAAAAAGTATGAACCGCTTGGGATTACGTGGCGTTTTGCATGAATTGGGCATAAAATGTGCTCTGAACGTCATCTAAGTCACAACAATAGAAGAACACAGTCTGCTGAACATAATACTACACAAACATTACATGTTGCCATGGTTTAATTGCACATAACATGTAAACATTCACAGTGCAGGGAGGAAAAAGTATGTGAGGCCCTAGCTTAATGACTTCTCCCAGAGCTAATTGGAGCCAGGAGTGAGCCAACCTTGACTCCAATCAGTGTGATGATATTGGATGTGTTGCTGACAGCTGTCCTGCCCTTAAAAAACACACACCTGTTTTGGGTTTACTGGTTTCAAGAAGCACTATCTGATGTGAACCATGCCTCGCAGAAAAGAGCTCTCAGAAGACCTACGATCAAGAATTGTTGACTTGCATGAAGCTGGAAAGGGTTACAAAAGTATCTCCAAAAGCCTTGATGTTCATGTGTCCACGGTAAGACAGACTGTCTACAAATGGAGAAAGTTTAGGACTGTTGCTACTCTCCCTAGGCTTGGTCGTCCTGTAAAAATGACTGCAAGAGCACAGCGCAGAATTCTGCATGAGGTAAAGAAGAATCCCAGAGTGTCAGCTAAAGACCTACAGAAATCTCTGGCACATGCTAACATTTTTGTTGACACATCTACAATAAGGAAAACATTAAACAAGAATGGAGTACATGGGAGGACACCACGGAGGAAGCCATTGCTGTCCAAAAAGAATATTGCAGCACGTTTGAAGTTTGCAAAAGAGCACCTGGATGTTCCACAGCACTACTGGCAAAATATACTGTGGACAGATGAAACCAAGATCGAGTTGTTTGGGAAGAACACACAACACTATGTGTGGAGAAAAAAAAGACAGCACACCAACATCAAAACCTCATCCCCACTGTAAAACATGGCAGAGGGAGCATCATGGTTTGGGGCTGCTTTGCTGCCTCAGGGCCTGGACGGATTGTTGTCATTGATGGCAAAATGAATTCCAGAGTTTATCAAGACATTTTGCAGGAAAACATACGACCATCTGCCCACCAACTGAAGCTCCGCAGAGGATGGGTGATGCAACAGGACAATGACCCAAAGCATACAAGTAATTCAAACAAACAATGGCTGCAGCAGCACAGAATACGCCTTCTGGAGTGGCCCAGTCAGAGTCCTGACCTCAACCCGACTGAAATGCTGTGGCATGACCTTAAGAGAGCGATTCAAACCAGACATCCCAAGAATATTGCTACGCTGAAACAGTTTTGTGAAGAGGAGTGGTCCAAAATTACTCCAGATCATTGTGCAGGTCTGATCTGCAACTACAGGAAACGTTTGGTTGAGGTTATTGCTGCCAAAGGAGGGTCAACCAGTTATTAAGTCCAAAGGTTCACATACTTTTTCCTCCCTGCACTGTGAATGTTTACATGTTATGTGCAATTAAACCATGGCAACATCTAATGTTTGTGTAGTATTATGTTCAGCAGACTATGTTCTTCTATTGTTGTGACTTAGATGACGTTCAGAGCCCATTTTATGCCCAATTCATGCAAAACTCCACGTAATCCCAAAGGGTTCACATACTTTTTCTTGCAACTGTATAAAACATATCCAGTACAAAAAATTTTAAAAATCAACTTTAGTCATATATTTAGGCCAAAATTTATTCTGCTACGTTTTTGCTAAAAAAAAATCCCAATACGTGTAAATTTATTGGTTTACATGAAAGTTATAGCATCTATACATGGCAGTATATATACTGGAAATTTATTTTTTTTATACTAGTAATGGCACGATCTTATAGCAGGACTGTAGCGGGCACTCTGACACTGAGGGGAAAATGACTAAATGTCACGGACATCCCCAGTGACACGAATACAGTGATCAGTGCTAATTAAAAGCACAAACATTGGGCAGGAAGATGTTAACATCTGGGGCGATCAAAGAGTTAACTGTGTGCTGTGCGTGTTTTACGGTGTGCTGTGCTTTACTGTGTAAGCACGCTGCTTTGTATTGCTTTGCTATGCAGAGCAATACAAAGCAGCGTGCTGGAGCTGACAGGGGAGAGATCTGTATTATTTACAAACAGACCTCTCCCCCGTTAATGGTACTTGGTGATCGCCGGGTGCCGGCGCAGAATCAACAGCCGGGACTTGGTGATTGATAGTTGAAGCCGCCAATGGCCTACCTGGAAATACAAAATCACGTATATATGCGTGATTTTGCGCAGCCCTGCTGCCCTGTAGCAGTTCTGCTATAGGGCGGTAGGGAAACTTAACTCACAGCAGTTTTAGCATTTAGATCTAGTAGAAAGTTTTTAAGTTTTGTTGGGTTTGTGTTCACTAATACAAATTTTAGTTTAGTGAAAATATTGTGCAATTATTGTGGGACAAAAAGAAAAAAAAAAAAAAATCAGTAGCACCTTCTCTTTATTCTAGTGGTTATATGCTTTAAGAAAATGCATGGGGTGTCTGAAAAACTCAAAGCTGTAAAGGAAAAAAAAAAAAAAAAAAAAACAATGGAAAAATTGCAAAAATGGTGTGGCCATCTGAGTTTAAAAGTGGAGTGCACGGCATGGCAGCAAAAGGATTAAACTACTGTATATTGCAAGTAGGTAGGCGACTACTATTTCAGTGTAAAAACAAAGCCTAAGAGTAGACATTTGTAGGTAGATTCAGTTTGTCTATATTTTTGTATTTAATTCAGAAAAGATGCAGATCTTAGATCAGAAACTGCTAAAATGGCGCTCAATGAGAAAAGTCCACAAAAATCCTCATGTCAATAAAATCAACTCCAGTGGAAATCTGCAACCAATTGCAAAAGAAAAAATATACATCTAGGTCAATATTACAAAAGATCAAATAAAGAATTTGCAAAAAGATAAACAAATATAGACGATCTCAAGCAAACAAAGATAATAATATCATTGGTGGTAGGGGAGTCCAGTAATATATACGTTTTCCAGTTACTTGCTGCCTAAACAAACAAAAGTGAGGCTCCATTCATACTAGGGCGTTTTGAATCTTGGGCAGAATCGCATCGATTGTGACCGCAATTTCAAAATACTCTGCTAAAATGACAAAAAAAATAGCAACTATGAAATGCACTCACATGTAATAAAAGCAGGGTCTGGAAATTTGAGCTGTATACAATCTGTGTATTGCATGTGTGGTGCCTAGTGGAGTATTATTCCCCAGAGGCTTGCGCCAATCACTCTTACATGGGAGACACCGGGCTCCATTCACTAAGCAGTACCTACCACTTTAAGATTTGTGGTAAAATACCTCTTAGCGTTTTTCAAAACATTTTTTTGCAATTCACTAAAAAATACTTATAAAATAAGGCATGTGTTAGTTTATCAAAATATGCGGTATTTATTATTAATTATATTATACAGTATTTATATAGCGCCACAGGGTTTGCTCAGCGCTGTACAATAGCAGGGGGAAAGAACAAGAGACAAGACAGTAACAATACACAAGGGGTTCGAGGGTCCTGCTCTTTCGAGCTTACAATCTAGGAGGGAGGGGAAGTGGTACAGGAGGAAATGGCTGTGGGGGATGGAGTGGTAGGAGATCAGTTAGCTGAGGGTGGGGTAGGCTTCCCTGAAGAGATGGGTTTTCAGGGTGCGCCTGAAGGTGAGGAGGGTAGGTGACAGTCTGATGGATTGGGGTAGGGAGTTCCTGAGGATGGGGGAAGTCCTGGAGAAGTCCTGCAATCGAGCGTGGGAGGAGGAGACCAGGGAGCTAGAGAGTAGGAGGTCCAGTGAAGAGCGAAGGGCACGGGTAGGGTGGTATTTGGGTATCAGGTCGGTTAGGTAGTTTGGGGCGGCGTTGTGAATGGCTTTGTAGGTCAGTTAGCAATTTGAATTTGATGCGCTGGGCAATCGGGAGCCAGTGAAGGGATTGGCAGAGGGGGGTGGCAGATGTGGAGCGGTTGGTGAGGTGGATGAGTCTCGCCGCTGAGTTCAGGATCGACTGGAGTGGGGATAGCGTTTGTTTGGGTAGGCCAGTGAGAAGGGAGTTGCAGTAGTCCAGGCGTGAGATGATGAGGGAGTGTACGAGTTGTTTAGTAGTGTCTGGGGTGAGGAATGTGTGTATCTTGGAGATGTTGCGGAGGTGGAGTCTGCATGACTTTGATAGTGATTGGACGTGAGGTTGGAAGGAGAGGTTCGAATCCAGGGTGACACCCAGGACTTTGGCATGCGGGGTGGGAGTGATGGTGACGTTGCTAGTAGTGATGGAGAGGATGGGGGGGGGCGCGGGCTGGGGGGGGGAAGACCAGGAGCTCGGTTTTGGACAGGTTCAATTTGAGGAAATGGAGCGACATCCAGTCTGATATGTCGTTCAGGAGGTGGGCAGAGAGCGAGGGGGTGAGGTGGGGGGGTGGAGAGGTAAATTTGTGTGTCGTCTGCATAGAGGTGGTAATTTATCTCATCAAACCAATCAGTATTTTATTGCATAACGTCATATCCACTGGAATGAATACAGTGGAGAGGAATTAGAACACCTGTCAGTTTTTATTGCTGTCTGTGGCCCCGTCAGAGAGATTGACCCTCTAACATTCTGCTGTTTTTCCTTATTGAAAGAGAAAGAAAGAAAATCCCACATTTTGGGTTGACTTCGGAACACTAATAGTGGGGAAATCTCCCCAATGGGAAACAGATGGCAAAAACAACTGATGGGGTTTCTAACCCTCCCTTATGCTATCCCTTATGCTAGAATGAAAAAAAAAATATTGCCTTGAGTGCAGCTTAACACATGTGCAGTGCGAATTGAAGCTCTGTATTCACAGCCAATTGGCAAAGTAGTTGTTCAGGGTTTCAGAACAGGTTTAGATTAGGATCAAGTCAGGCTTTTATTCTGTTCACAAATGAATGACATGTGCGATTCAGAAGTGTTCCCATAGAAGTCAGTGGGCCTGAATTCACACCTGAGCCGGACCAGAAAACTGACAGGAATCTTTCAATTCGCACTGAATCTACACCAGACATATGTGAACAGGCATAACAGAAAGCAATGTTGAATACAAGATGCTGAAAAAGAGAAAAGATTAAGACAGGAAATAGAGCAATTTTTAGAGTTTAATGAGACTGAGGAGGTTTCGGTAGCCACAGTAATGGGAGGCCCACAAAGCATACATTAGAGGAATACTGATCTCAATTACAGGCAGAAAAAAAGAAAGAACTGATGCGCGGATATGCGACTGTGGAATTGCCTTAGAAGGGCAAAAAATATTGTGAAATCACTGTATATCACATAAATACAAATGACATGCGTCAGTGATTCAGATAGCAGATTTGCAATCAATCCTATTAAGCTTCCATCAAATAATCAGGGGCTCGTGACTTCCGCGACAGATAGTATAGGGTGTGCTTGCACTCACCGGACTTATATTAAATATACGCATGTAGTATATAGATACTGGTGACCAACTGGAACTCGATGCAGATGTAGTATTAAACGACACTCATACCGTCCATGGATATTTTCCAGACATCTTACTGGACCCTTTTAGGGGATGGAAACAGCTCACAACTGAAGTTATAACTGGTCATCAAAAGGTATGTGACATCCCAAAGGAATCCACCTTGTGAGGCTCAGATCAAGCCACCAGAACAAAAAAGGCTCATATAGTGTAGTAGTATTTATTCCGAAGTATTAATACAATAGCTGATGGTAAGGCAAATATATGTCCATAGTCTCAAGGAGCTGACATGCATGCATGTAAAAAATCTTGTGAAGTTCAGAATAATAAAGATGGCCGCCAGCTCAGTGTGACTGATGGTAGCAGCATATACGGATGTTGGTGTGGCAGGCTGGAACCCAGAAACCAAGAATTAAATATGAGGTATTGTGTAGGGCAAAAAAAGAACGGGGGATTGAACCTGCCTAATTTTAGGAGATATTTATCGGTGATATTATCACGAATTGTAGACTGGACATATAATTCACAAGGGAAATGCTGGGTAAATATAGAGGAGACTATGGATAAAGCACAATTGGAGATTATTTGGATACCACATAATTGTCGTATATTGGATGTGAATACTAGTATTTTGACAAGGAAATTTTAGAGAGTGTGGGACACTATACACAAGCAAAAGGGATGGAAATATAATTCCATATTAATTCCGCTGGAGGGTACGGACTGTTTTCCTCCATGGAAGGATAATATTCAGGGAAATGGATTGAAGATAAAAATGCACGTTTGAAGGATATAATGGAAAAGGGGAAAGTGTGCACTTTTCTAGATTTAAAGACGAAAAAAGATTTATTTGTAACATTAGACAAGTGGCGATACTATCAACTAGATTATTTTGTTTCAATGCTTCCACAACCACTGAGGACGCTGGAGGATCTGCATCCTTTTGAAAAATTGTTGATTGTTAATACAGCACAAAAACATGCTACTTCTAAGATATATAAGATCCTTATTGACTTAGAGAGAACGGATCCTCCCGTGTTCGCAGAGAGATGGGAAAAGGAGCTGGGAACAGAATTGAATGAGCAACAAAAGAATAACATTTTTAAATTAACACATGGGGTAATGAATATGAGCACTGTTAAAAAGAATTATAAATGTTTAGCGAGATGGTACATTACACCGAGTGTGGTACATAAACAAGTAGATGTTTCACCTTTATGTTGGAGAGGTTGTGGAAAAAAGGGAGTAATGACACATATAGGCTGGGATTGTCCTAAAAACACAAGAACATTGGCAGGAAATAATCATTGGCAGGAATTTGTGTATATGTGAATTGTATAAGATTGATTTTTGTAATGGAAAAACTTAAAAGATATAATTAAAAAATAAACAAAAAAAATGGACATGTGCGATTCAGAAGCATTCCCGTAGAAGTCAATGTGCCTGAATTCACACCTGAGCCAGACCATATGGCTCAGAAAACTGACAGGACTCTTTCAATTTGCACTGAAATAGAAATCAATGTTCTTTCACGTATCATGCGAATCAAAACACATTCAATTTGCATATGTGTGAACCGGCTCTTTAAAGTTGCACTTTAAAGTCATTTGCTGTGCTATTTGGTGTGTTCATTGCTATATCTTTGGACATGTCTGTTTTGATTTGCTAGAGAATAGCCATTGGGGGAGATTTACTAAAACTGGAGCCCAGGGATCACCTAAATACAGCATGCGATATGCTTTAGTGGATGGAGAAGACTGCTCGGCACAACTTCCTCCAGGAATGGAGAAGCTGAAAGGTTTAAAACCCCCATCTACTGTAATTACATTTTATTTGGCAACATAGCACACCGTTACAAAGAGGCAATGACCCACACTAAAGCAAACTACTGTACAGCATCATGGGTCACATTTGAATTTTTTGTGCATTAATGTGTGCTGCAAAACAATTCAATGCACAATAACAGGAAAATTTCAATGATAAAGTGATCTATCCATAAACTATATAAAGTCTCAAACTCCTGGTTGCTACTGCGCTTCTTCCTGCCAGCTGCTATATCATTAATGATGTAGGAGTCAGCAGGAGAAACTACTGAGTGTGGGGGGAGACCAGGAATAGGACACTCAAAAATGTCGGTTTCTGAAGAGTCTTCAGGTAGCGATTTCTTTTTATTAGCTGTGTAGGCAGCCGAAGAGGGATTTACTATCCTCTTTTACAAGAAGTTTTTTATTCAGAGTTTGATTTTACAGTCACATTTTGAATGTTAGCTACCATGATTGCCAATTGTAGGTAGAGGACAACTCAGTTTGGAACAGGGAGGGATACAATGGAGGGTTTCAGCAAAAGGAAAAAAAATTAAAACAGTTTCAAGTACTCAGGTTAATAACAGAGGATTTTGTTGCATACATTTGCAAATACATGTGAAATAATACTGCCATATCAGGGAGTTTCTGCTAAGTGTGGAATCTTAAAGCAGTAGTAAACTCTACTAATTTTATTTTTAGGGGCCCCCAGGTGAGTTATGCCATAATGTGCTAGTATGCATGGCATATTAGTACATTATAGCAGACTTACCTGACAAACAGTGCCCTCCAGCAATGCAATGGGATCGATCTGGCGGGCAACAGGCACTTCCATCTTTGCCTGGTCTTCTTTCTGGGTTCCCTGCCTTCGGCCATTTCATAGGTCGGGCCGTGATGACATCACTCTAGCGCATGTGCACAGGGATCAGTGGTTACGGCCTTAAACGTTCATTGAGCTGCGCATGCGTAGCTCAGTGAACATGACGGTTGACAGGCAGGAGGATACATTTATAGCAGAGAAGACCGATAGGATCTCTTCTGTCAAAAATACCCAGCAAATTTTTACACTTAAAATCTAAATAATCTTCCCAACTATGGGAGGTTTATAGCAATGCACTCACTGCAATGGCCCCCTATTTCCTACGCAAAAAAAAAAAAAAATCTGATAGCATCACCTCAAACGTCTTAAAGAGTATGTAAACCCAACATTTCATATTCCTGATATGTCTGATATGTCTGTTGTACCATGTACTTTTATGAAAAAGTATCTTGTTCTATTTGTATTGCTTCCTTTCTGTGACATCTATGTTGTTCCTGCCAGTGCCTCTGCTTTCCTATTAAAAACTGACCACACTAGGCAGGACAGCAGAGTGTGGTCAGTTCTCTAGCTATGTTAGGAACTCAGCCGGCTCACTTCCAATGATCAGACTTGTCCTGACATGCCAATCCCCCTGCACAGCCATTCACTGGGAAGATTAGTGTGCTGGTGCCTCTCCTCCTCTAGCTCTCTGAGCTCTTTATGCAGCTGAGAACAGAGGGTATGTGATCACTTATGAACAAAGAGGGTATGTGATCACTTATGTTTTTTATGTACACACAAAAATGTTTTTCTTTGGTTTCCATTTTACACTGAATGGGTTATTTTACAAGGTGAGGGTTTACATATACTTTAAGTGCCTGTGCGGATTGGATGTTTGAACTGCATGCAATCCGCGTGACATGTGAAATAACATTGCTTCCTATGGTGCCTGTTCACATATGTCCGGTGCACTGGCAGCGCGGATTGAAAACAAGCCATGTACGATTTCTGAGAAGTAAGGTCTGGATCAGCTGCGAATTACAGGCTATTGACTTCTATGGGAACCATTTCTAAAGCGCAGACGTGTAAACATGATAAAATTCTGATCAGAACCTTTCCTGAACCTGATGTAAACCTGACCTGAACAACTACTGTATCAGTTAGCTGTGAAACTTGAGCTTCAAACCGCACCACACGTTTGAATCAGCCCTAACTGCATCCTATAAAAATTATTTTGGCTAGTTTCCTTTACTGTTGATGCCATTACCCTACAAGTGTTTTGTTATTTTTGTCCTGTTTTTCTTTTAACCCCTGGTGATTTTTTTAAAAGAAATTTTCACCTTTCTGACCACGTTTCATGTTACACCATATTCGCCACATTTACTTGAATCACAGGGTGCTTCATTCTGTTGATTTTGAATTCTGCACAACTGTGTGTGGTTCCATCCACACAGACATGTCCATCCTTTCACAGGGATCATTGATGTCACTGCACTTGTAGTCCACTGAGAACTTTAAACTTAATAAACGTACCTTTATTTAAAATCTAAAATTTAAATTGATCCTCTACCCCAAAGTTTCATACCAATATGTTCAGGCTCCTTCCAGATTTTTATGGAAAGCACAGCATTAGCTGCAAACTCTCCAGCTGGTCTCTTTCTTCTTCTGCACGTCACATGAAAATACCATTAATTTCTATCAAGAGACTATTTCTCAAACATGTAACAAATGATCTCTATCATAGGAATGAATGGGGGGAAAAAAGCAAGGGATTGAGCATTTGCAGTGCAGGCTATGAAGCACACATGGATCTTGCAGGAACCTCTTGCAGTCCCTGTACAACACAGCTTAGGCTGGAAGAGGGAGAAGCATTACATGGAGCCAATCAGTAGTGCTGCATGAGTTGAAAATGCTAATTGGATGCGGGAGCAGAGTGAGAAAGATCAGCTGTCTGCTACTTCTCCTTTCAATGTCCAATCAAACTGGGGTGCATCAAGACCTGCAAGTGTTATTTAAAGCAGATCTTTACTTTGATTTTACAATTTTCCTAATATTTTTTCACCGCAACCTTTGACTGGATTGCATATAATGGTTTTCATAATTTATAAATAATTTCAAGCTTCCCTTCCTCTACTTCTGTGTAGAAGAGAATGATGTCACTGGTACTGCCCACAGACCCCTGCAATTTGAATGTCAGAAGTCTTAAGGCAACACCAAGAACGCTGCGTAAGCAAACACCACCTACTCTCTGCATGCTAAATTCATAGGTGTGGTATCTTCTAGACTCTAGAGTGTTATTGTGGGGGGGGGGGGCAGCAAAAAAATACTGGGTAGTAAAGGGCCAGATATTCATCTGACTTATACCGCAAATGACATCTAGTATATAACAAAGACATATGAAAGCTCAAAACTATCCACAAAAACTATGGCCTACATTATTTTTACAACATTTTAATGGTGCTTTTATTTTTCATGATTCAAAAAAATTTTGCTTTAAAGCAGTACTAAACCTAAAAACAAATTTTATATATTGCAGTTTACCAACCCTTAACCCTATGGGGGGACTGAGGGTAATACAACTAACACCTGGACACAATTCTGTAACCTTGACATGTTAGTAAAACTGTACATATCACAACTACTGTGTGTATCAGGTGAATTACACCTTGTTTCTTTAAGGCCATATTGGGCTTTCATTTGGTGGTAAATGGTAATCGATATCGCCAGATTTTTTTTTCATTATCAAAGAAAGACTGGTCCAAAATAGTAAAAAAAAATAAATAATTTTCAAAAGAAATAAAGCTGTATATATTTCTTGCTACTACCATAGCTTATAATCAAAGAACTTAAAAAAAAAAATAAAAAACTTCTCCTGCTCCTGACGATAGCAGCAATACCACATGTGTGTATTTGTTGTATGCACCCATCATAGGGCCCAGAAACAATAGTGCATTTTGCTTTTTTTATCCTACCTAAAACATACTGGAAAGAATTTAAAAATTTAGCTTTTCTTTTTAAATTTAACACACTTGTTTACATCTCTCTCTCTCTCTGCAAGGAGAGAATGTTACAATAGAGTCAATTCACTAACGCCTGGTACACACTAGCGTGGGCTGTGCAGCCTGCGTTTGCTCAGGCACAACAGACCATTCATTTGAATGGGCTGCTGTGCCACATATCCTGCACACAAAAGGTGCATACACCTTTTTAAAAATGCAGCTGCAGGGAAACCATATGGTCTTTTTGACCATGTGGTTTCTCTGCAGTTCCCACACCCACGATCACACTGTGGGCCAAGATGCATGAATGGCAGAATGAATGGCACAGCCCCATGCATCTCGCAAGAGCAGCACAATTCGGTTTCGGGTACTGAGTGATTCCTGCACCCCCAACCACAGCGTGGGCTATTGTGAACCTAGCCTTTGAGATAAATTTTTGAGTTAAAATAACTCATGCGGTATTTCTCTCAAAAGTAATCAATTCAATAAAAAACATTTGTTATTTACCAAATGCATTAGTTTTATTTTTTCAATATTTATCAAATTTAGTGTTATTTTTTGTGTTTTTTTCTTTATACATACTAACACTGCACCAGAGGATGATTGTTTTGTAAATAAATGTACACAGAAATATAAAACTGAAAACATTCTAGTGTTGTTTCATTCATGAACCACTTCCCTCTTATGAATTGTTACAATTTATTTTCATTCCTGAGCTGGCGGCAGAACATTCCACACTGATACATTGTATACTTTTAACTTACCAGTCAGTGCAGAGTTCCCCTCATTGTTATTTTGTACATTGCTAAAATACCAAATGTCTACTGGCAGGTGACAAATAGCAAATGTGTGTGTTCTTTAGTGCAGCCTTTTTCAACCAGGGTGCCTAGGCACCCTGGGTGCATTCTGGGTTCCTCAGGGGTGCCTTGGCAAAGTGCCTAAAATATTGCCCCTAATTGCCCAAAAATTACAAGCCAGCGGGTGGATCAAGCCTGCTTTTTTGTTACACAAAGCCCCAGGTTTTCATTGTGCACCATTACAGCCTCAGGCACTGTGGTGGCCAGCTGTTGGCATCTTAATCAATGATGTCATTGGTTGATATGGAGGACATTGAGTGCCCACACAGCACTCATTTGCCTCTCCCCTTTCCATCTCCATGTTAGCTGAGTGATGGAAGCCCTGGAACACTAGTCAGTACCAGTGTGCAAAGGTATATTGCTTTGTAAGAATAAATCACCTCTAATGTTAGGTGTCCTATGTGTATGGATGCTGCTGCAATATGTAAAACTATTCATTTAGTGCTTTATGTTTTAGAATGGAGTGCCTCGAGACTGTGCAGAATTTTAAACTGTGCCTTGACTGAAAAAAGGTTGAAAAACTCTGCTTTAGAGAATTGATTTAAAGTGTCACTAAACCCACATAACTGAAATCTATCAATAAATGCTGTATTACATGCTGTTCATACTCAAGCAGGCCATACATTATACAATGTTCTTGTTCAATATCCTTTAGATTTACCTTCAACCATGTTGTGCAAGAGCTTGCCTAACTGCATACAAATTGAAAGCGCTTAGGTTTGTCCTTTTTTTTTTTTGGTAAATTCAAAGGAAAATTGTACAAGAAAATTGTCTATTGTACAACCAGCCTCAGTCATTATGGGATTAGTGTTCTGTATTCTGTTAAAAACCTGGTTGATCCTGCTGCTCTCTATCACCCCTTTCTGTCCATGTCCCCAATGCAGTTTGGGATTTTGAAGAGCAGTGTCAGCAGCTCTGCACATGTTCAGTTTTCAGTGAGTTTCGATGCTGAGCATTCCCCCCCCCCCCCCCCCCCATCACATCTGAGCAGCCCATGTGACTAGAGTACACCATGGTAAATGATAGCCCACTTCCCTTCCTCCTCTTCCATGCCCACTAACCATGCCCAGCTGAACACATTAAATATTTTATCAGAAAGTAAATAAGCGAGCGCATGTACAAAGAATCGTATGGTTAAGGTAGCTGCTAGCACTACAGGGCATAGGCAACGATCCCAATAAAAGCATAAAAATATATAAAGTGCAGTGCTATATATATATATATATATATATATATTTTATTAGTAATTCATAATAAATCTGTGTGAAATATTCAAAGTGCTATTCAGTGCAATATGTGCGTAAATTAAGTAAATAGATGTCTATATAAATCATTCGATTTCAACGGGAAAATACGTGAGCAGAAATAGTCCTCAGATTAAGACATGATATATCCATGTGACCAAAGTGCAGATGTGCATATATCTTTGAAAGTAATCCACCACTTCTAATGGATGTGCACTCACTAGAACTTTGATGTATACAAGCATTGGTTACAATCGGTCACATCTGGGTACAGGAGCAGAGAAGCAGCATAGGAGTTAATCATCCAGCATCCTCTAAGTACCGGTGGTGCGAATATCCTTAATCTGGGGAAGATAGCTCAACCACAGGAGTCAGAGAAACTAATAAAGTGTAGTATTTATTGCTTAGATGTCGATATACATACAGTGGGGATCGAAAGTTTGGGCACCCCAGCTAAAAATTTGTATTAATGTGCATAAAGAAGCCAAGAATGATGGAAAAATCTCCAAAAGGCATCAAATTACAGATTAGACATTCCTATAATATGTCAACAAAAGTTAGATTTTATTTCCATCATTTACACTTTCAAAATAACAGAAAACAAAAAAATGGCATCTACAAAAGTTTGAGCACCCTGCAGAATTTATAGCATGCACTGCCCCCTTTGCAAAGCTGAGACCTGCCAGTGTCATGGATTGTTCTCAATCATCGTCTGGGAAGACCAGGTGATGTCAATCTCAAAGGTTTTAAATGCCCAGACTCATCTGACCTTGCCCCAACAATCAGCACCATGGGTTCTTCTAAGCAGTTGTCTAGAAAACTGAAACTGAAAATAGCTGACGCTCACAAAGCTGGAGAAGGCTATAAGAAGATAGCAAAGCGTTTTCAGGTGTCAATATCCTCTGTTCGGAATGTAATTAAGAAATGGCAGTCATCAGGAACAGTGGAAGTTAAAGCAAGATCTGGAAGACCAAGAAAAATCAGACAGAACAGCTTGCAGGATTGTGAGAAAAACAATTCAAAACCCACGTTTGACTGCACAATCCCTCCAGAAAGATCTGGCAGACACTGGAGTTGTGGTACACTATTCCACTATAAAGAGATACTTGTACAAATATGGTCTTCATGGAAGAGTCATCAGAAGAAAACCTCTTCTACGTCCTCACCACAAAAATCATCGTTTGAACTTTGCAAATGAACATATAGACAAGCCTGATGCATTTTGGAAACAAGTTCTGTGGACCGATGAGGTTAAAATTGAACTTTTTGGCCGGAATGAGCAAAGGTATGTTTGGAGAAGAAGGGGCACAGAATTTAATGAAAAGAACCTCTGTCCAACTGTTAAGCATGGGGTTGGATCAATCATGCTTTGGGGTTGTGTTGCAGCCAGTGGCACAGGGAACATCTCACGAGTAGAAGGAAAAATGGATTCAATAAAATTTCAGCAAATTTTGGATGGTAACTTGATGCCATCTGTGAAAAAGCTGAAGTTAAAGAGAGGATGGCTTCTACAAATGGATAATGATCCTAAACACACCTCGAAATCCACGGGGGATTACATCAAGAGGCGTAAACTGAAGGTTTTGCCATGGCCATCACAATCTCCTGACCTCAACATAATTGAAAATCTATGGATAGACCTTAAAAGAGCAGTGCGTGACAGACAGCCCAGAAATCTCAAAGAACTGGAAGACTTTTGTAAGGAAGAATGGGCAAAGATACCTCAAACAAGAATTGAAAGACTCTTGGCTGGCTACAAAATGCGTTTACAAGCTGTGATACTTGCCAAAGGGGGCAGTACAAGATATTAACTCTGCAGGGTGCCCAAACTTTTGTAGATGCCATTTTTTTGTTTTCTGTTATTTTGAAAGTGTAAATGATGGAAATAAAATCTAACTTTTGTTGACATATTATAAGAATGTCTAATCTGTAATTTGATGCCTTTTGGAGATTTTTCCATCTTTCTTGGCTTCTTTATGCACATTAATACAAATTTTTAGCTGGGGTGCCCAAACTTTTGATCCCCACTGTATATAGAAAACGATCCACGTGGAGTAAGGTATAAAACAGGTACCAAAATGGTACCCTGCCTAGGAGGCGGTGGCGTGACGTCAGCAATGAAGGCTCCACCCAACGCGTTTTGTGCTACAGCACATCCTCAGGGGTACGAATGGGCTTCCCCAGATTAAGGATATATTCCTTAAAAAAATGTCACGTGACCTTCATATCACATGCGGAATCCTTTAGCGAATTGACCCCAATGTATCCTTCTCTCCATTCAGAAGAGAAAGTAAAAAGGAGGGATGGTTTGCACAGTGACTGATTACTGTACTAGTCAATCAGAGGCTATTACAGTGATCAAGTGGCCGGAACAGAAAAAAACATGTAATGTCTTCTGTAGATGACATGCCCTACGTCCCTGCTGTCTTCTCCAGCACTATAAACTGAGCTGTGCATGCACTGGACCAGTCTGTGTATGACAGAATGCCTGCCTCCTGCACAAGGTAATAAAGCTGTCTGAAGATCAGCACACAGGAAAAGATGCCAGTGCAGGACCATTGGAAAAGTATTAACCCCTTTAGTTCTGCTTTAATGCAGACCTTCACTCAGGAACACTACTTGGTATAATCCTGATCCTCTCTCCCCTTCCCTGTAATACATGTGCAATTGAAACATCCCAGGAGACTTCAGGACGTCAGATGGGGAGTGCATGCGCAGCTGGGGGGGGTAATCGAGTGACCAGGAAGTGATAGCGAACACCCAATGTTGATGTAGGAACAGATGCAGCACAGCCTTTGGGTTCTGAGAGGCCAGCACTGGACTCCATAGACTAGTATGTGCTTTAAAGCGGCTGTAAAGGCTCAAGTTTTTTCACCTGCATGCATTCTAAAAAAAAAAAAAAAAACTTTTGGTGTGCAGCAGTACCCTCCACCCCCTCAATACTTACCTGATCCCCATTAAGATCCATCTGTTCCAGGCCTCTGCCTCTTTGGCCCGAGATAGCAAGTGGGAGCCATTGAATCCCCCTGCTGTCAATCACAGCTAGTCAGCCAATAAGGAGAGAGGGGGCAAGGCCAATCCGCGGCTCCAGGTGTGAATGGACACAGGTGCCCCCCATAGCAAACTGCTTGCTGTGGGGGATCCCAACAGGGAGGGAGGGACCAGGAGAGCCTGCGGAGAAGAGGAGGCTGCTCTGAGCAAAACCGCTACACACAGCAGGTAAGTATGACGTTTGTTATTTTACAATAAACCTTTACAATGTATTTAAGTCAGCTGCTGAAGTACCTGAGTCTGCTTAATGAAGTTCCTCCAATGATCTCTGCTCCCAGTACCCTGGGGCCCTCCATCCCCCTTCCCATACACCCAGTCCTCTCCCTCCACTCACACACAGCACTCAATGACTCCAATCTGCACCTCGCCTCCATAGAACAGAAGGCCACCAGAGCTGTCCCCTGAGGACTGAGCGCACACCACAGGCAGACGACTGGGATACATGGGTCTATGTACCTGGCTCTCTGGGAGTGCTCCGGCCGCCAGCGGGGAGGTGAGATGAGCGGCTGCCGCACCTCGGTGTCTCCGCTCCCCCTCTGTGTGAGGGCGTAGAGGAGAGAGCACAACCCACACACCAAGCAGAGCCATACCAGCCGGGACACCGGGCGCCTCATCACACATTCCTTCCGTCCAGGCTGCTCCCCGGCCTCAGCCTGCAGCCGAGCCGCTTCCTTCCGGGAGCTCCCAGCGTACACTACTTCCGGGGCTGGCGGAGACAGAGAGAATGGGAGGAGCATATACAACACGGGAGAGAATGAAAGGGAGCGGGGTGTGTGCTGGAGTGTTTGGTCTATGATGTCATCGTGCACTGCGTCGTCTCTCGGCTGCCCTCTGGCGATCCTCTACAGAAGCTTCTGTGCTGGTTTCCAGCCATGCAATTCCATGTACATGGCCAGATGGCCTCCATTAATGCTGCACATCTGAGAATTCCTCCCAGTGATCGCTTCTTCAAAGTGAAAATTTGAGAAAAGTTTGTTAAGAGACAGGGTTTGTAATGCTGCCCATTCATGCTATGTCTCTCATTAAAGCGGAGCTCCACCAAAAAGGGAATCTCCGCTTGTTTGCACCCTCCACTTCCACATCTGGCACCTTTTTTTGTGGGGAGTGGGTACCTGGTTTTGAGAGGCACCCGCACCCACTTTCGTCTCAGTTCATCGGTGAACTGAGCCAGAAATTCAGCCCCCCTCCAGTCTTCTGCAACACTTCACCGATTCCAGAAGACTACAGGACCATTCACAAGGCACAGCACGGCTTCCACAGAAGGAAATCGGCTGGTGGTTTCACTTCTGGTTTCCCTCACTTGCTATACCAGCTCCAGGAACACGGAGGCTAGTAAAGAACTGGTCCAGGTGAAGACAGCGCTGGACCGCTGGCCAGGTAAGTGTCCTTATATTAAAAGCAGTTACAGTATGTGGTCCTGACGAAGCTACGCTTGTACTTAAGTGAAACGCGTTGACGTTCCCACACCCACAAATGCGCTGTGGGCTGAGATGCGTGGGATGCTGTTTGGAATGAATGGCAGCCCCATGCATCTCGTAAGAGTATTGCGATCCAGCTGCAGGTGGCTGTGGGAACGTGTGCGATACCCGCAACCAGCCCACACAGTGTGATCCAGGGCTAAGTGATACCGTTAAACAAAGATATGGCTGGGTACACGCCCTCCCCTCGACTAGAGGATAAACCTGGAGATAGCTAAAGAAATGTATCATGGATCAAAACTCTGGAGGTATACAATAAAGGTTATTCCAAATGACATGTCAAATCAGCAACTGAAATATGGTCACAGTGAGGTGACAATAAGCAAAACAGAGCGAGTGGTCAGGCCAATCCCTCTAACCCCAAAGCAGCCGCAGGTTCACCTAAGTCCCAGTGGGGCAGACAAAATCATAAAAACCATGGAGGCCACAGCACCATCAGTGCTAAGCATTAGAATAGGGAAATAAAATGACACTGCGATGCAGTGATATGATAAGCAATTAACAATAAGTATCTAGATACGGGGCCAGGGAACAGCAATTCTCTGAGCATTGAGCTCCCTGGATTGATCAAGACAACCATGGACAAAAGCCTTAAAAGGATTAAAAAAAAAAAGGGAAACCTTAAAAATAAAAAGGGGGGGGGGGATGTAAGAAGAAAAGGGCGGAAGGAAGAAGGGTAAGAGCGTGGGACCAACAGAAAAGGGGAAAAAAAAAGGAAGGGAAGAGAATAGAATTAAATCAGAATAAGGAGAGAAGAAGAAAACCAGTCCATCCAAGAGTCCAGCATGCCCCAATCCATACGTCAGTCCCATCCATCCAGGACCTGTATTGGGGTCCATATTTTGTCGAATAAGGTTTGTTTGTCCTGCAGCACACTCCAAATTATTCCATTAAGCATAATCTAAGTGAACATCTGCTTCATCAATGCTATGTCAAAGATAGGACTTTTCCAAGCTGTAGCAATGGCAATTTTTGCTGGCAAAAACATAAAATACATTAAGTTTTGTGTATGCCTGGGGACATTTTCAACCGGCTTATTTAATAAAGCAATGCTAGCATCTTTGGTTATGGTGACTGAAAATATAATGGAGTGTATTCTCATCCAATGTCAGCAGACTTTGGGGCAGGTCCACATATACAGTATGTAAAACCGTGCCTGTCTGGCCACAGCCTCTGAAGCATGAGACTGATGTTCCCAGAAACATTCGGGAGAAGCGGTTTGGAACCAGGTACCACCTCGCATATACATTGTACCCTGGTTCTGTGAGAGCAACATTTAATATACCTTTGGGAACCAGAGAGTTCCAGAACCGCCATTCGTCCTCCTCTAAAAACATATCTAGATCCCTCTCCCATGAGATAAGAAAGTTTGGTTGACGGGCTGGTAAAGAGTTTGTATAGAAATAAGATACATCCCCGCAATTGAGTTCCTTGTATACTTCTATTTTTAAACATAGTGCGTATAGTCAAATCAGGACTGTTTTTCTGTAGAGTATGAAAAAAATTATAATTTGCTGGAGATCAAAGTTCTCCGTGTGAGGCATCTCCAGGCTGTGCAAAAAGTATGAGGAAGGGTGAATCCCTTTATGGTCAAGGAAGTCCCCTATTCTATAGAGCCCCTTATTGATCCACCAGCTAAAATGAGTGGAGTGCAGTCCTGGTGGGAAGAAAGTGTTATTAGGAGGGGGGCCACTGGCATGTGTGGGGAATGCAAAGGCCATCATTTGTAATTAAAGTCCCACAAACTGAGGGAGTGGGAGAGAGTAGGGCATAGAATTGCTTTGCGATGGTGTGATGGGAGCCATAACACCAGATCCATGGGAAGTGGAGTGCAAGCTTGGGCCTCAATGGACACCCAGTCAGGCCTATATCCCAGATGATGACGTTAACTGCGAAAGTTTGGCAGCCACGTAATATTTTCTAAAATCCAGGACCCCCAAACCACCTGCATCTTTTGGACAATACATTGTGGCCTGGGCCAGTCTATTGCCTTTAGTGCCCCAGATGTAGCAGAAAAATGTTGCTTGGAACTGCTGAATTATTGTCACTGGGATCAGAATGGGTAGTGTTCTAGAATAATAGAACAGTCTGGGTAAAATGCATCTTGACTGAGGCGAGCCTCCCCATCCATGACAAGCTTGCATCTGACCACACCCTCCAATAATTTTCTAAACAGGGCCGGTAGTTTGCCTTAGACAAGGAGGAGATACTGGGAATCAATTGTAGACCCAGGTAAGAGAGTGAAGTTTTTTGCTATTGAAAGGGATACTGTGAATAAAGGCTGCTCAATATCTAGTCAGTCAGGTTTACAGTATCTCACAGAAGTGAATACAACCCTCACATTTTTGTAAATATTTTATTCTATCTTTTCATGTGACAACACTAAAGAAATGACACTTTGCTACAATGTAAAGTAGTGAGTGTACAGCTTGTATAACAGTGTAAATTTGCTGTCCCCTCAAAATAATTCAGCACACAGCCATTAATGTCTAACCTGCTGGCAACAAAAGTGAGTACATCCCTAAGTGAAAAATTGGGCCTAATTAGCCATTTTCCCACTCCGGTGTCATGTGACTCATTAGTGTTTCAAGGTCTCAGGTGTGAATGGGGAGCAGGTGCATTAACTTTGGTGTTATTGTTCTCACTCTCTCATACTGGTCACTGGAAGTTGAAGGGGTGGGGGGTCAGCCTGTCAGTGCTCAGACCATAAGCCGCACACTACATCAATTGGTCTGTATGGCTGTCATCCCAGAAGGAAGCTTCTTCTAAAGATGATGCACAAGAAAGTCCACAAACAGTTTGCTGAAGACAAGCAGACTAAGGACATGGATTACTGGAACCATGTCCTGTGGTCTGATGAGACCAAGATAAACTGATTTGGTTCAGATGGTGTCATGCGTGTGTGGAGGCAACCAGGTGAGGAGTACAAAGACAAGTGTGTCTTGCCTACAGTCAAGCATGGTGTGGTGGGAGTGTCATGGTCTGGGGCTGCATGAGTGCTGCCACCACTGGGAAGCTACAGTTCATTGAGGGAACCATAAATGCCAACATGTACTGTGACATACTGAAGCAGAGCATGATCCCCTCCCTTCGGAGACTGGGCCACAGGGCAGTATTCCAACATGATAATGACCACAAACACACCTCCAAGACTACCACTGCCTTGCTAAAGAAGCTGAGGGTTTAGGTGATGGACTGGCCAAGCATGTCTCCAGACCTAAACCCTATTGAGCATCTGTGGGGCATCTTCAAATGGAAGGTGGAGAAGCGCACCCCACACTGACAGCTGAAATGTAAAGAGGAAAAAAAGCCATCAAAAACAAAAAAGCTGACAATTATCAGTTTTTAAGGAGTGAGGCTGCGGCATGCTTGACAACCAATGACTCATTCACTTGTCAGTGGGGTTCCCCTGCTGACCGCTGAAGTGTAAACAAAAATAGGTCCTGGCAATTAGAGCTGTATAAAAAAAAAAAAAGCAGTCTGATATGTTTATCACTAAACTTGCTCAGCCACAGAAAGATAAAAAGAAACATTTTTTTAATTTTGTATCTTTCTGATTATTCATCTACAGATCAGAGGGATGAACTTGATCTGCATTAAAAGCAACCTGGCAAGTTAAAAAAGTTTTGCTGTTGTTTTTTTTTTTTAATTAAATGTTCCTCTGTTTAATTTACGCTAATCAGCCCTAATTACCTCTTTATTCTCCTTCTCCATTTAACCACTAGCCTACAGGGCACTTATACCCCCTTCCTGCCCAGGCCAATTTCCAGCTTTCAGCGCTGTCGCACTTTGAATGACAATTGCGCGGTCATGCAACACTGTACCTATATGACATTTGTATCATTTTTTTGTGACAGATAGAGCTTTATTTTGGTGGTATTTAATCACCTCAGGGTTTTTTATTTTTTCTTAAACCAAAAACCACTGTAAATTTTGAAAAAAAAATTTTTTTTCTTAGTTTTTGTTATAAAATTTTGTAAATAAGTGATTTTTCTCCTTCACTGATGTGCGCTAATGAGGCTGCACTGATGGACACTGATAGGTGGCACTGATGGGCACTGATGAGTAGGCACTGGTAGGTGGCACTGATGGGCATTGACAGGCATCACTGATCGGCACTGAAAGGCAGCACTGATACATGGCACTGATAGGCAGCACTGACTGGCACTGATAGGCGGCACTGACTGGCACTGATAGGTGGCACTGATTGGCAGCACTGATAGGTGGCACTGATTGGCATTGATAGGTGGCACTGTCTGGCACTGATGAGTGACACTGAAAGGCAGTTCAGATGGGCACTGATATGTGGCATTGATGTGCACTGGTAGGCGCTGATATGTGGCACTGCTGAGCACTGACATAAGGCACTGATGGACACTGACAGGAGGCACTGCTGGGGCTACATTGATCATCAGGGCACACTGATCATCAGTGCCCTGATGATCAGTGTACACGTCCACTCCGCGGCAAGCCGATTACCGGCTCTCCTCTCGAGCTGTCAGCGTGACAGCTCGAGAGGAGAGAAATGCCGATAACCGGCATTTCCCTGTTTACATGTGATCAGCTGTGATTGAACACAGCTGATCACATGACCGAGCCGACATCTTCGGCTCTTTCCGTGATCGGTGATCCGCTGTGCCCGAGGGACACAGCGCACCGCCGATTGCCGCGCTGCGCACTACCTGACCCGCGCATGCGCAGTGAGAATGGGAGGACGTCATATGACGTCCTCCCAGAACGAGAGAGCCACCTTGCGCCCGTCATATTACTATATGGCGGGCAGGAGGTGGTTAATTATTATTTTCCTGACCATTTTTTTGTTCATTTCTATTTTATAAACTAATAATAATTAAAACAGTTTTTTTTGTTTTTGTTGCCTTTGTTAAAATTTTTACAATGAATTTTTTTAATTTGTAAATAACTTTTCAATGCTTTGTACCAGAATCATAATTTAGGTGTCATTTTAAACAGAACAAATTACAGAGTAAACTATGTGCATTACCACTAATTATTTTTTTACTGCTCAAAAATAGAAAGTACATTTGTCTAAGGTTTGTGAAAAAATATCATTGTTGCTTGACAATATTCATGAAAAGACAGCCTTATTTGTCCTTAAAAAAACAATATCTGTATTATGTTGATATCTTAAAGTGTTACTAAACCCTAAACAGTGAAATCAGTCTCTATATGCAGTAAAGCATGCTTGTTCTACTCACTGTGGAACCTAAGTGGTTAATCCTCCACACTGTTTAAAAAGGATGTTTGATGTAGTCTTCTCTGATCCTCCCCCTCTTCTACTGTCCCCAATCCATCTCCTGATACAACAAAGCCTTGGGGCAAGCTGCACATGCTCAGTTTGTGTATTGCTAGAAAGTTTTTTTTTTTTTTGTTTTTTTTTATTGGATCAGCACTGGGCCAATCAGCACTGTCCAGACCAAGGGTCAGGGGTTATGCAGCCTCATAGGACAATCGAGGCAGAATGAAAACTCCTCCTACAAGCATGCTTGTTATACTCACTGTGGAACCTAAGGGGTTAATCTTCTGCATTGTGTAAAAACGCTATTCGATCCTGTCTTCTCTGATCCTCCCCTTCTTCCAGTGTCCCCACTTATCTCCTGATATGACATATCTGTGGAGTCACTCTGCACATTCTCAATTTGGTATGTTTTGCTAGAGGGTTATCCAATAAAATCAAGTTTCTTCATAAATTTAGGCTAAAATGTATTCTGCTACATGTCTGTGGTTAAAACAAAATCCCACAATAAGTGTATGTTAATTGGTTTGTGTGAAAGTTTTAGCTTCTACAAACTATAATATATATAATGGAATTTATCAGTGACTTAAAATGGGACTGTGATAGTGTGGCGGTCAATCTGGCACTAACAGACACTGGTTGGGGGCCACACTAACTGACTGACACTGATAATACTGTACTAATCACACTTGCTGGGAAAGGGTTAACATCTAGGAGCAATCAAGGGGTTAACTGTGTGCCTAACAAATGTAACATGTGCTGCTTTTACTCACAGATCTGGCTGTTTTTTCTTCCTGCTTTTCAGGGAGAAGAAACGGCCACATTGCTCTTCTGTTTACATAGAGTTCTGTGTGTTTGTAAATACAGAACTCTGTGCTGTGATTGCACCCAGCTGATCACCCAATTATTTAATTTGAAGCCTGCTGAAAAGCTTATGCTGTGTCCAATCATAACATGGGTCAGCAAGGAACACGCACACACACACGCATCCAAAACCCAGAAGCCAGGCGGCGACGTACGGTTACACAACCTAACAAGTGGTTAAGCGTTGCTCAAACAATACAAGTGCACAGAGCGCTTTTTATGCAGGATCTTGCTGGCAGCAAGTGTACTAGTTGCTGTTTGTACCCTTAAAGAGGCAAGTAAATGAGTCATAGCAATACTGCCCCTTGAGAATTCCGTTTACACTCGTCACCTGAATCTTTAGCATCGTACACTTCCAGGTGCATTCTACAAGGTTCTACCTCAATAATAAAGTAATATTAGACCCCCTGCATTTTTTAGTTCAGCACACTGAGCACAATTATATAAACAATCCCTAGTAAACTGTTATAATTCTTACCCCAGCACGTAGTTTATGACTTTCAATGCTACTGGCTCCTGCTCTCTCAGTGCTGCTTGCCTGAACTTGCATTCTTCATAGGATGTAATGGTGGACAATGCAGTCTCGGCCAGTGTGTTAGCTAGGAGAAGGGGAGTGTCTTACCATCCTAGACTACGGGTTGCGCGTTTCTATTGATGCACACTGTATGGGATCACAACTCTATTAAAGTGGAGTTCCAGCCATTTTAGTGTTTATTAAAGGTCAGCAGCTACAAAAACTGTAGCTGCTGACTTTTAACAAACACACACTTACCTGTTCCTCAGTCCAACGATGTTCTCACCTGCGCGGTCCCTTCTCCCCTCCATGGCGCTAGCAACTCAACTGTGAGCACCAGGCTGTGACAGCTTGCAGCTTCAGCTTCACAGCCTGGTGTCCAATGCACATGCGCAGGTCACTCTGCACCTCCTAATTGGTCCAGCAGTCTATAAAAGTTCCCAGGAGACTGTGGGAGGGAGGAGGGGGCTGAACTTCTGGCTCACTTTGCCGCAGTGAAGTGAGACGGAAGTGGGAGTGGGTACCTGTCAAACAGGTATCCGCACCCCCTTCCCCCAGCAAAAAAGGTGCCAAATATGGCAGTGAAGGGGGGGAGGCAAATAAGTGGAGCTTCCACTTTTGAGTGGAACTCCACTGTAACTGCATGCAAGGGTGATTCCATAGGATGCTGCAAAAGAAAGGAGCCAACCTGAAACAGATAACTTAGGGCAGCGGTCATGGCACCAGCCTACACTATAGGCATAGGCATGAATTTAGGCCTCATGCACACAGAGCCTAAAAACAGTAGCTACAGGCATGGAGTGATTTTTTATTTTTTTTTCTTAAAGCGGAGTTCTAGTTGAATAAAAAAAAAATATAAGTCAGCAGCTACAAAAACTGTAGCTGCTGACTTTTAAAATACAGACACTTACCTGTCCCTTGGTCCAGTGGTGTCCTCACCACGGCTGGTTGCACAGGCCGTCTTCTCTCCTTGGCGCCGGCATCCTTAGTGTGGGCACCCGGCTGTGACAGCTTGTGGCTTCACAGCTGGGTGTCCACTGCACATGCGCGAGTAGCGCTGCGCTTCATGAATGGTCCTGTAGTATTCTGGGACCTGTCACATGTCCCAGAAGACTACAGGGAGGGAGGGAGGGGGGGAGGACAACTTCCGCTTCCGATCACCTTCTTTGGGGGCACTTTAGTGAGCTCACTCTCAAGCTGGCTCTGTGTGTCCATAAACACAGAGAGTGTGGCTCATCCCTGCCCCTGCTCACTGACTGTGATTAACAGCAGTTGGAGCCAATGGCTCCAGTTGCTGTCTTTGAGCCAATGAGGAGGGAGAAAGCTGGGAGAGCTGCTGCTCTCAGACACAGCACTAGACCGAGATCAAGCTCAGGGGGGGAGCTGTATGCAGAAGGTTTTTACTTTCATGCATGAAGGCAAAAAACCTTTGTCTTTTAGGCTGCATTCACACTTGAGCGATTTGTAGCTTCAAACTCGAAGCTCCAAAAATGCTCAAACTTAAAAAATCAATTGTTTCCTATGGGGCTTGTTCATGTTTGGGCATTTTTGGAGCTTCGAGCTACAAATTGCTCAAGTGTGAATGTAGCCTAAGAACGACTTTAAAGGATAAGTTCACCTTTTTGGGCAGAATTACACTTTTCATAATAAATAGAAGTGTATTTCAATGCCCTTTCTAGCCCACCCATCCTAACGTACTCTTCTCTTATGTACCTTATCCACAGAAGGTTTATTATCTTTTCAGTTTATTTAAAATTTTTAAATGATTTTCATTTTCCATCACTTCCTATAGATTGTCTCTCAGCATTCAGTTCCTGTAGGCTATCTCCCAGAAGCCTTCACATCCTTGTTTCATTACAGAAGAGGGTGTGATAGGGTGACTCTGGACCAGGGGCGGACTGACCATTTGGAAAGGAGAGGGCGGAGCCCGCTAACCCTGAAAAGCAGCCGCACCAAGGGGGAGTTCGCGGTGAGGATGGAGGTAAATCTGTCAGGGCCGGGGGAGGCCTGCAGCAAGGTAAGGGCCTCGATCCCCCCTGCCCTCTCATCCCCCCTCTGCCCTCTCATCCCCCCTCTGCCCTTCTTCCCTACACTACCCTAGGGGCTTTCTGGGTGCTAGGGGGTGCACGTAGGGGCCCCGAGGGGGCTGCACAGCGGATGGACACCTTATGTTTCTCATCCCCAGGGGGCCCACAGGTGGAGGATAGGAAGAAAGAAGCTGGCAAGCACCTGGCGGAAGCAGCTCTGCCAAGAGTGCATCGACAAGCTAATAAAAGAGGTGTCCGGGTCCCGCCCAGGACGAGCCCCAACCAGGCACTTCAGGCATTGCCCAGCAGGGGAAAAAAGAGGAAGCAGGGACCAGGCCGCCGCCACAGTTAGAGAGACCGAGCTATCCAGCACTTCAGACTCGGAGGAAGGTGAAGGAGAGGACACGGAGGGCCTTCTGAAAGTGATCTACGACACTCTGGATCTGGAGGAGGAACAACTGGTTCTCTCTCTCTCTCCACGACCAGCTGTATGCAGATCTACGACAAAAAAAAAAAAAGGGAGCGGCCGCACATTCCCAGTGCATTCTACTTTATGGCCCACTATCAGAAGGGAATGGGAAGAGCCCGAAAAGGAGGCTTTCCTTTCCCAAAAACCTCAAGAGGAGATTTCCATTCAAGGAAGAAGAGGCTTCACTGTGGGAAACTTGCCCAAAGCTAGATGCTCCTCTTTCTAGAATCTCAAAAGCAACGGACCTATCCTTTGAGGACGGCGGCCCCCTGAAAGATCCAATGGATCGGAGAGCAGACACATTCCCGAAGAGAGCGTGGGAGGCATCCGTGGTGAACTTCAAGCCTGCAGTAGCGACGACTTGTGTCTCCAGAACCTTGGATGTATGGTTGGGGCAGCTCCACTCTCATCTAGAACAAGGCACCTCGGCAGAAGAGATCCGGACGTTGCTGCCAGTCTTAGGGAAAATGATGGCTTTCATTGCAGACGCATCGGCGGAAACTATTAGATTTACAGCTGAGTCAACTGCGCTTATAAATTCTGCCAGAAGAGCTATCTGGTTAAAATCTTGACAGGGGGATCCTGCCTCTAAATCCAAACTCTGCGGTCTGCCCTTTGAGGGAAAACTCCTCTTCGGGCCAGAACTAAATTCAGTCCTGGAAAGGTCGGCCGATAGAAGGAAAGGCTTTCCAGTTCCAAGCATGCCTACAGGGCGGAAGGGGTTTTGGCCCAACAGGCGGTATACGACGGAGACTAGGTTTCAGGGGCAGCGCACAGGCTGGGGATCAAGGAGAGGCAGGAATGAGTCAAGGGGAATGGAAGGCTTCCTCATCAAACCAGCCCAAGTGACTGGAGGAGCCAAGTGGGAGGAAGGCTGGGACACTTCCACACACAATGGCTGAAAATCACCCAGAACACTTATATTAGATGCAATCCGAACAGCTACAGAATAGAGTTCTCAAGACCCCCCCCCCCCAAAGGTTCTTCGCAACACCCCTGCCAAGGGACAGGGGAAAAACGGACATATTAATAGACCTCCTGGATGGGATGCGCAGGCAGAATGTAATTTGCCAGCTGGAGGAGGAAGAGAGGGGAAGTGGTTTCTACTCCCATTTCTTCCTAAGAAGGAAGGCGCCGGGAACCTGCAGGATGATACTCAACCTGGAAAAGGTGAACGAGTTCGTGAAACCCAAAAAGTTTTGCATGGAGACCATACACACGGGGAAAGAACTCCGGCCACCAGGCGTATTTATGGCTTCGATAGATTTGAAGGACGCATATCTGCACGCCCCGATAAGGGAGGAATCAAGGAAGTTTCTCAGGTTTGCACTGGAAGGCGCAGGAAGAACAATTCTATTTTCAGTTCAACGCACTCCCCTCTGGTCTGTCATCGGCTCCAAGGATATTCACCAAGATCCTAGCGGAACCGCTACAAGTTCTAAGATTGGAGGGGATAAACATCATCCCTTATTTGGATGACCTATTTTTATTTGCAGATACAGAAAGGAGCCTGAGATCCCACGTACAGCGCACAATATCCTTCCTAGAGAACTTGGGATGGTTAATCAACAGGGGAAAATCCCAGCCAGTACCTTGCAGAAGGATCACATATCTGGGGTATGCCCTGGATTCCACGAATACCTGCTTATACCTAACAGCGGAAAAAGCTCTCAAACTGCAGCAAGATACGAAGACCTTCCGGGGGATGGCGACCTGCACGGTCAGAGCCGTGATGAGGTTAGTTGGGCGCATGACAGCAGCCATACCCGGAGTGCAATGGGCACAGTTTCACTCCAGAATACCGCAGAACCATGTCCTTTCCCACTGGGATGGCAGCCAAGCAGCCTTAGATTCCAGGATCAGCCTCACACGCAAGGTGAGGGATTCGCTAAGGTGGTGGGGGAACATCCACACCTTAGAGGCTGGGAGAAAATGGCAGCAAGTCAGCCCGGTGAGAATCACCACAGCTGCGAGTATGTCAGGGTGGGGTGCCCACATGGAAGACCGCCTGGCCCAGGGCAAGTGGGACGCGGAAATCACGGGCAGATCATCAAACTACAAGGAATTGTTGGCAATCTTCAAAGCTTTTGTGGCTTTCCAGGGAAAGATAGAGGGAAAGGAAGTTCAGATCTTATCCGACAACACAACGGCTGTTGCGTACTTAAAACAGGCAAGGGGGCACAAGGTCCCCAAGACTGATGGATCTGGCAGAAACCCTCCTGAGCTGGGCAGAGACAAACCTAGAGTCCATCACAGTAGTGTATCTGAAAGGAGATCTCAATCAGTTGGCGGACCAACTGAGCCGGAGAGAGGTCACCCTAACAGAGTGGTGCCTCAGCCGTACAGCATTCAATCAAATCTGCGCCAGATGGGGCACTCCCTCCATGGATCTCTTCGCCAACAGCCAAGATAGGAAACTGGAGAGGTACTTCTGCCTGCAGAAGGACCCCAGGAGTGCAGGGACAGATGCATTAGCCCAGCATTGGGAAGGAGACCTCTTCTATGGTTTTCCTCCGTTCAGACTGTTGCCAAAAGTGATACAGAAGATTCAGTCATCCCAAGCCAAAGTCATCCTGATTGTACCATTTTGGCCCAAAAGCTCATGGTTTTCCCGGCTGAAGGAACTAAGCTTAACAGACCCATGGATGATACCGCCCTCACACGATTTACTGAGACAAGGGGAGGTGCTACACCCTCACCCAGAAAAACTCTCCCTAGCAGCGTGGCTTCTGAGTGGGACAGGCTACCCAGGAAAGGCCTGTCAGAAAAGGTGGTCGCCACCATCTTAGACGGAGGGGAAAAATCGACAAACACCTTATATGATAAAATTTGGAAGAAGTTCTCCTCCTGGAAGAATAGGAATGGGTTGCCAGGGGCTCCCATCTTACATATAGTACTGGAATTCCTCCAAGCCAGGATGGATAAGGACCTGGCTGCAAATACCCTTAAGGTGCAGGTAGCGGCCATGTCAAACTTTCTGGAATTGAGATTGGTGGCAGACCCATTAGTAATCAGGTTCCTGAGAGCTATCTCTAGGCGCCGAGTCCTGTCCACGCCGAAGCACCCTACATGGCACTGTCCTGAAGAGTTTTCAGCAAGAACCTTTCGAGCCTTTGGAGGTATACTCCTTAAGACTTTTTGACTCTTAAAACCATCCTCCTTTGTAGCAATAATGTCCGCCCGCAGAGTCAGCGAATTTGCAAGCTCTGTCGGTAATAGAACCATACTGCACTATCCTGCTGGATAGAATCATCCTCCGCACAGATCCGGCGTTTCTACCTAAGGTTGCGTCACATTTTCATAGGTCACAGGAAATAATACCATCCCTGGAGGGCAACTCAGGAGGCACGGAGGAGGGAGACTACAGCAGAATTGATGGTCCAAAGATGGGGGACAGTGCCTCCAAAGGCACCATCGCAAGATGGATAAGAGAGGCCATTTCTGAAGGTTATAGAACTGCGTTTGTCACCACCGGCCGGCCTAAAGGCGCATTCGACCAGGGCCACCGCAGCCTCCTGGGCGGAAAAGGCGGGGGCCTCCCCTGGACAGATCTGCGAAGCCGCAACATAGTCCAGCTTCGCCACCTTCGCTAGGCACTACAGATTAGACATAATTGGCAGCAAGGACCAGGCGTTCGGCAGGAAGGTCCTACAAATGAAGGGCCCACCCTAGAGCACGTATTTCTATTCAACTCCTCTCAAGTGAGCTGTCCTAGAAGATGACTCGGGAAAACGCAGTTATTTACCTGTTAACTGTATTTCCAGGAATCTTCTAGGACAGCGTAACGTCCTCCCGATTACTGTGTGATTATGTACTAGGGTTCCGTCATGTATGAACTCGTGATATTGCCCTACTACCATTTTTTTTGCTTCTCCTAGGCCTTCGGTCATATTCCTATATTGAGAGTCCCCTGGGAGAGAGGCTACTTATAGAGGAAAAAGGTGGAGCGGGTGTTTCCTGGGAGGAGCCTATCTCTCAAGTGAGCTGTCCTAGAAGATTCCTGGAAATACAGTTAACAGGTAAATAACTGTGGTTTTTTTCTTTTTTTTACTCCTTTTGTTAGATTTGTCAGTATTTGTTGCAAATCTGAATTCTGCAAAAGATTGATGAACTTAAAAATGCTCTGAGGGAGTTTTTTTTTCTAAGAAGAACTTGCCAGTGCAGGATGTTCAGATTGGAGCCACCAAGTAAGTATTTCTTAAGATAACGTGCTGAATAGGCACCCTGTGCTGCAGCTCCTTCACTTGCTCTGCAACTGCATGCTTCTGCTGGGTCTAGGGCTAGGTTCACACCTATGCAGTTTGCATTTCTGCAGTGCTTTTTGCGGTGTGTTTTTGTACATACGGTTTTTTTCTAGTTGCTAGGCAGATTAAAACAAAAAAATGCATTAAACAAAATGCACTACATGCTTTTCTGCATTGTCTCCATTGAAGACTATGGAACCGAAAACTCAACTTTGTGTTAAAAAAAAGTCCCTGGCCCTTTCCAAAAATATATATACCTGTGCTTAAATCCCAATAGCTAGTACATGCATTTATCCATCAGGTGCTAAAAGGGATGTGTAACCACATATTAATATTAATTACACACCTTTAGCACCTGATGGATAAATGCATGTACTAGCTATTGGGATTTCAGCACAGGTATATCTTGCTTGTTGTATTGTGGGTCTGTAGCCAGACCTGAACCTTATAGCTCTCCCCATTGTGTCTTTTCCCCTATGCTAGCATTGTGTCCACAGTAGCATTTGCGTAGGCAGAGCAGAGTAGGACTGGCCATAGAGGGATTACTTTGACACAGTTGGCCAGTTTAAGCATGTATTGCAATATGTGTGAACTAAATATCCCTATTTATTGCTTAGTCTGCTTGAAAGGATATATACCAGTGTGCAGAGGATCCTCAGAATTTCTAGTGTTAATATGTGGTTATACCCCTTTAGCACCTGATAGATAAATGCATGCACTAGCTGTTGGGATTTGAACACAGGGATCTCTTGTTTGTTTGCTGTGCTGCAGCTCCTTCACTTTTCCATCTCTACTGCAGGAGGTTTGGCTATGTGGAGTTTGCTACTGCGGAGGAAGTGGAAAAAGCCCTGAAATTAAATGGAAAGAAGGTTCTTTGTTTTGCGATGAAAGTAGAGAAAGCCAACACTCCTGCAGAGAAAACAAAAAATGCAGAGAACATACAAGGTAGGATCTGTTTGTCCTCCCATATAGTACTTTTGTTTTTAAATTGATCCGTTGGCTAGTTTTTACATTTTCATAATATGATTATATATTAAATGTACACATCTAGCCTAATAGCAAGCAAGAATAGGTCCTGTGTATCTTTTGGATTCTAATTGACTTTAAGGCATGGATTGTGAAACTCTCTGTAAATTAAAGTCAATTACTGCTCACTCTTTTTGTTCCCTTTATAGTGATGCTGTTATTGGGGGGACCAAAAAGATGTTGGCAGCCTGGTTGTTATGCTGACACACTGTTTTTAATACTTACTCACCAGTTTTAATAAAGTGAGCAGATAAGGAAGGTTGGGGTTCAGTCAAGCCCATATTTGCATCCTTGTTTCAACAATAGCTTCAGTTTCCTCATAGGTAAAGTTTGCAGTACTAGAGGAAGATAATAGTAGCTTCATCGTGGTGCATGTTCCAAAGTCGTAGAAATGTAGGCCTGATGTGTTCAGTTAGCCCTTCACAAAAGGTTTGTTCTGTGAGTTTAAATAAACGTTGCATTTCAGTAGTTTTCTAGAGCTATACCTGCATTCTAGTCTGCAGTGAAAATCGATGAATTGTCAAAGTGGGGCTGGTCTAAACTGAATCTAGCAGAACTCCAAGGTGGTGGTCCTGGAGCTGCATATTTTTCCAGATGGGTTATCTGAAGAAAATTTTTAATTTTAATGAAAATATTTTTAATACTTAAATGAAATGTGTGTAACTTCATAAGACTCGCTTTTAATCTCGGAGAGAGATGCACGAACTCTGTTTGTTAAGAACATCCCCTATAGCACAACTTCAGAGGAATTGCAAGAGATTTTTTAAAATGCCAAAGATATCCGTCTTCCAACTTCAAAAGATGGTGCTAGTAAGGGTAAGTAGATCCATGCTGTCTTTGACTGCCTGCAAAAGAATTTGCACATTTTAAAGTGTTAGTAAACCGCAGGAGAAAAGTGATCCCTGCAGGTTAATGTCATAATATGCTAGTATGCACTGCATACTATCACATTATGTAAAGATTATCTTAAAACTAAGCCCTCCGGTGGGGCACTGTCACTGCTGCAGAGGCTTCTGTCTTCACCTGGTCTTCCTTTTCAGGTTCTGTCTGATAGGCCGGGCCATGATGATGTCACTCATGCGCGTGGGAGTCCTGGGCTACGGCACAGTACTCCGAAGGATTGGTATAGGTATGCCGTTCAGAGCGCATGCGTCGGCTTTAAAAAAGGATATCTTCTAAACAGTGCACGTTTAGGACATATCATTTTATCTACAGGTAAGGCTTATAAGCTTACCTGTAGGTAAAAGTTAAAAAAAAAAAAAAGTTCACTACCACTTTAATGAGATTAAATGGATTTACTCGCGCTTTATTGCATTGAGTTGCCCATTCGTTACTGCCAGTGTGTGGTAGCAGGCTTTAGAATTGCACAAGAATTGAATACAGTGCACTACAAAATACATACAGTTGTGTTCAAAATAATAGCAGTCAGACATTGCTAACCTGATCAATCACTGTTTTTGGTAGAAATATTTCTACATGGCAAATAATTTACTAGCAGGTGTAGTAGAGTAATAGAAATCCAACAGACCCAACAGTCATGACATGCATGCTGCTGATTCTTTGTAATTGAATCACTAATTGAAAGGGGCATGTTCAAAATCATAGCAGTGTGGAGTTCTATTAGTGAGGTCATTCATTCTTTGAAAAACAGGTGGCAATTATTGCCCTTATTGAAGGAAGGCAGCAAATGTTGTACATGCTGTTTACAGTGCGATTCTCTCTGAAATTCTGAGGAAAATGGGTCGTTCCAGACATTGTTCGGAAGAACAGCGTACCTTGATTAAAAAGTTGATTGGAGAGGGGAAAACATATAAAGAAGTGCAGAAAATGATAGGCTGCTCAGCTAAAATGATCGCAAATGCTTTAAAATGGCAACCAAAACCTGAAAGATGTGGAAGAAAGCGAAAAACTACCATTCGAATGGATAGAAGAATAGCCAAAATGGCAAGGACTCAGCCAACAATCAGCTCCAGGAAGATCAAAGAAGGTCTAAAGTTACCTGTGAGTACTGTTACAATTAGAAGACGCCTATGTGAAGCCAAGCTATCTGCAAAAAGCCCCCGCAAAGTCCCATTGTTGAAAAAAAGACATGTGCTGAAGAGGTTACAATTTGCCAAAGAGCACATTGACTGGCCTAAAGAGAAATGGCGCAACATTTTGTGGACTGATGAAAGTAAGATTGTTCTTTTTGGGTCTAGTGGCCGGAGACAGTTTGTCAGATGACCCCCAAACACTGAATTCAAGCCACAGTACACTGTGAAGACAGTGAGGCATGGTTGCGCAAGCATCATGATATGGGGATGTTTCTCGTACTACGGTGTTGGGCCTATTTATCGCATACCAGGGATCATGGGTTAGTGTGAATACATCAGAATACTTGAAGAGGTCATGCTGCCTTATGCTGAAGAGGTCATGCTGCCTTATGCTGAAGAGGAAATGTCCTTGAAATGGGTGTTCCAACAAGACAACGACCCCAAACACACCAGTAAACGTGCAACATCTTGGTTGCAGACCAACAAGATTGACGTTATGGAGTGGCCAGCCCAATCCCCGGATCTTAATCCAATAGAAAACTTGTGGGGTGACATCAAAAATGCAGTTTCTGAGGCAAAACCAAGAAATAGAGAAGAACTGTGGAATGTAGTCCAATCATCCTGGGCTGGAATACCTGTTCACAGGTGCCAGAAGTTGGTTGACTCCATGCAACACAGATGTACAGCAGTTCTCAGAAACAGTGCTTATACAACTAAATATTAAGTGATTCAGAGGAAAGCAAAATCTTCAAAATTTTTCAGTTTATATAGTGAATGTTTGAGTTTGTAAAGATGAATACAAACACTGCTATTTTTTTGAACAGTCCAATATACACTTTTCTTCAATTGTTTTAGAAGAACAACACAAATTTGATCTATTTTTCTTCATGTTTTGATTTGGAATAGAATGTGTAGTGTTCCCAATGCATTTGTGTGTATGGAAATAAAAGCTATTAGAAGGATTTTGAGCTTTAGTCACTTTTTTCAACACACTATTGTGTGTGTGTGTGTGTGTGTGTGTGTGTGTGTGTGTGTGTGTGTGTGTGTGTGTGTGTGTGTGTGTGTGTGTGTGTGTGTGTGTGTGTATATATATATATATATATATATATATATATATATATATATTTATTTTTTTTTTTTTTTTTTTTTTTTCTGTAAATATGTTTTTATTACTGTTTGTAAAATTTTAATAAACAGTGGTGTATATTAACCACCAGGGCAGCACCAGGAGTCGTGCAGCTCAGGAAAAGGTGAACCACATTCTTTCTGGGGCAGAATAGCATGTGCTGTCTTTATCGGCAGTACATGTTGCAGGTATAGAAAATTCTTTTTTTTTTTTTTCCCCGCAGTCATTAGCGGCTAATACTGGGAGAGCTTGGTACACCAACATAAGTGTATCTCGCAGGGGATGCTCCTTTGACACTTCCTGTCCACCCAGACCTATTGTTTTGGGTCCAATAATGTATCCTGCTTAATGGTCGCTAGGATTGAAGGCTTGGCTATTGATCCCAGGCATGGAAGGATCGGGGGGGTCTTGGGTCTTGTTTTCTCTGCACCAGAGCAAAAGGTGCCAGGAAGCTGGCTTCAGGGAGCTTCCATTACTGTATATATAAAAACCCACGGCAAAGCCTTGTCCTGGAAATGGTATATCTGCCAGTGCCTTACCCTGCATCGTGGAGATGCATCCAAGAACAATGCACTACAACAAAAAAACCACCAAAAAGGATATAGCACCCCATTGGCTATCAACGTCCGTATTTATTCTGGACGTAAAAAGTATATGGTGGAACCATACAAAACAATCATATCCATGCATATGCCCAACCCAAACAACCTCTCCCCCATTCTCCCGGCTAGACCTCCATCCCACTTTAGGGCACCCAGAGCCACCCCCACCCACTCCCCCCTGTATTCCCCTTGCCCCCCTATCCTAGAAATGCTGGGCAGTGTCCCACAAAGAGTCCCTCTGTAGCAGTGCATAACAGTATATGTGGACCGGTCTCACCACGCGTAAGCCAACATATTATTATTATTACACAGGATTTATATAGCGCCAACAGTTTGCTCAGTGCTTTACAATATAACGGGAGACAATACAGTTCAATACAAAAGGGAAAGGAGGGCCCTGCTCCTTGGAGCTTACAATCTAGGAGGGAGGGGCTAGTGGTACAAAAGGAAGTAACTGTGGAGGATGGACTGGCTGTTGGAGTAGAAGATTCCATTATTATGGGATATCATCCTTAGCTCTGTGGCCGCAGTTCACAGTGTCCATGCATGGATGTGTGGAAACAGCACATACTATCCAGACTGGACATGGAGGCCTACGCCCTGAAGAAGCCCTGGCCAGTCGGAGGGGCAAAACACGTAGGCGGGAGGGATCACATCCTCCTATCCTGAGAGGTCTCCCTGAGAGCCTGTTCCATATATACTATTGTGTTGTAATTAGAAGAACCCACCTGCGTCATACAGGCTGTGTATGGGTCATTCAGCTACCTTTATACTGTGCAACTCTGGTGGGCTTGACCTGTCGACCCTGGGGTAGCCCAGATGGTGTCTGAGTAACTACTGCAGTCTGGAGGGAGTAGCGGCATTGAGTGGCTGGGCACACCATGAGCTAATTAGTCCACCTCAAGTGGGGAATTGTAGTTGTCCCTCCGCTCTTTCCTCCCCCAAGTGGTGTTACACCCGGCATTACTTGTATTGGGACTATGTTGTTCTATTGCGGACTTGAGCCGAGTATTCATACTAACATAGACTCTTACCATCCTTCAGTTTTGGCACTGCTACTAGAAAGCATTTCTAGGATAGGGGGACCAGGGGAAGACAAGGAGGAGTGGGTGGTGGTGGCTCTGGGTGCCCTAGAGTCGGGTGGGTATCTAGCTGGGGGTGATGGGTGTTGGGTAGGGGGGATCAGTTGGAGGTGAGGGGGGGAAGGGTGGAGGGGGTGGTCTGGGTTGGGCATATGCATTGTTTTGTATGGTTCCAACATATACTTTTTACATCCAGAATAAATACTGCCATTGACAGCTGCTATATCCTTTTTGGTGGTTTTTGTTGTAGCTTCCATTACAGGACCTGGAAATCTTATATGCCGCACCCGTGGAAATGTTTGATTTAAAGGTTTTTGTTCCTTTTTTCCAATCCAGAGGAGAAATGAAATTGGTCCTCAGTACCTTTTTTTAAATGTCAGATTTCGGCTCTATCCATTTTTTCCCAGAGAAAATTGTTTCTCACTCCTTGATTCATACTTCGTGTAGAATGTAACGTGGACGGTCCCGCTTGAACATGGTCTTGGCTGTCCTTGCAGAAGCCACCTTTTGAACCAGTTCCAGAGACTTTTAGTCCTTTGACTCGGAAGGTGGCTTCTTTGGTTACTAGCACTCTTGCAAGAGAGTGTCAAAGCCTGGAGGCTCTTTCATGTAAGGAGCCGTTCTTGGTCTTGCATCACGATAAGGTGATCTTGCATCCTCATTCATCTTTCTTGCCTAGAGTGGTTTCTAGTTTTCACTTGAATGAGGACAGTGTCTTGCCTTTATTTTTTTCCTAGTCCACTGGTGGCAGGGAAAAGATTGTTGCATACTCTGGAATCCTGGTTTGCACTGCCAGAAGGGCCCAGGAAGGGCAGGCAGTATCCAGACCAGCTATTTCTCATTGGATCTGCCAGTTACTCTTTCAAGCCTATGAGGGTGAGAGTACACTCTACCAGGAGTGTGGGGGCATCTTGGGCTATCCGCCACCAGGCGTCAGTTGCTCAAGTACACTCTACCAGGAGTGTGGGGGCATCTTGGGCTATCCGCCACCAGGCGTCAGTTGCTCAAGTTTGTAAGGCCACTACAATGTCTTTGGTTCATACATTTACAAGGTTTTATCGGTGGATGTCAGAGCTGCGGTAATCTGATGCCAGCTTCAGATGTGAGGTTCTTCAGGCAGCTCTTTGAGCTGTGAGCTGTCCCCATTTCTTTTGTTTTTTTTGTTTTTAAACTTGCCAGCAGTCTATAAATTCCTGTGTTTTTTTTGTGATTTATTTATTTTCTAAAAGTGGTTGTAAACTCTTACATATACACAGTGAAGTGAGTAGCCTCAGATGAGACACAGAGATGAAACCAATTCTACTGCAAAATGTTATTTATTTATTTCAGGTACTTATATAGCGCCGTCAATTTACGCAGTGCTTTACATATATATATTATACATTCACATCAGTCCTTAACCCTCAAGGGGCGTACAATCTAAGGCATTTTACTTGTTTACCTGCAAAGAAACTTGCAGAGCTGTGTTCTGAGTAGACATGCTGATAACAGGAAGAAGCATCAGAGAGAAACTTCACATAGAGCTTTGGAGAATGACAAGTAAACACTACATAATATATATGTGCCTTGTTCAGACTTCATGACTGAGGTTTACAACCACTTTAATGTAAAACCAATTTCTTAAAGTTCATTGCAGGTCACAGGTCCATTCTCTTTGGCTGTATTCATGCTCTTAGTACTGCTTTTCCATAAAATTGAGGCATGTTGGGGGTAGGAGGGTTCTACTGGGTTGGCCACAAGTTTTGTTTGCCAGTGTCCAAATTTTCCAGTAGGCAGCAGTGTGACTTTGACAGTTTCTGAATTCTTGTGTTCCTCAATGAACTAGAAGTAATTTGGGGATTTTTAGGCTTACCGTAAAAATTGATTTTTTTTTGGAGGTCCATTCAGGACACAGGTTCATCCCCTGTTTCTATGTTCATGCTTTTAGATACTGTTTTTCCACAAAAATGAGGCATGTGGGAGTAGGAGGGGGTATATTGGGCTGGCCACAATTTTTGTTTGACAGCGTCCAAATTCTCCGGTAGGCAGCAGTATAACCCCGTCGGTCTCTGAATGCCTGTGTCCTATAACCTCCCTGGAGGTATTCCTGAGTGTAGCTCGGGGTAAAGTTTCAGCACCACAAGTGGTAACCCCGAGCTACACTCGGGAATACCCTGCAGCGCTGCTCCGTGATCTCTTCTTCACTTACCTTGTCCTTCGCTCCCACGATGTCTCTCCTGCAGTGTCCTTGGCAATGTCCTCCGGCCGATGCCGATCCGTCTTCTGAGTTCCGTTCCCTGCGACGGGGACGGAACTGGCGGGCAATTTAAAAATGTGAAAAAGTGACATTCACCAAATACACTAAAATCACTGTATCAAAGCATTTCACATACATTTTGTCCCTACTGCTTTGTCCTGTGCCCTGCCTGCATTTTTACCGTTCTTTCTGCCTTGAAACTGAGAAATGTCCATGGCGTCCAAAAAGCATCCCTTTTAGGTCAAAAGCGGTTTTAGACCAGCTAGAAAATAGCGATAGTAAATTAGAACCACTTGCAGAATTGAGTGATAATGATTCATGGGGAAATTCATCAGACACTGAAATCGATTTTGCGACTTTACTCAGTAATGAGGGAACTTGGTGCTATATTTCAAATTTCAGTGTTTTTGGTTTGATTATATTATTGAATTAAATGTATTATTATATTATTTTTTATGATTATTTATTAAATTATGATTTCGTGTTTCAAATTTTATCATACCCGGGATGTTTACTAGAATCTTGTACGGAGAGATTTCAGTGAGTTATTCCTAAAAAATTACTGGCCTACAATAAAAAAAAAAAATACATATTTCCATGCAAAAAAATGTACAGCTTTGAGCACAGAAATACTGACATAATCAGACCTCTAAGGAGGCTAATGAACTCCAAGAAATAGTAAGTGCTAAAATCACATATCTTGACCCTTTTTCAAATACCTGTTTGAAAGCTTACCTTACAGCTCTTTGTGGCCTTAATAGCAGCAAATGTACCATCTAAACTCTTGCATGTAGCAGCCACTCTGGAACTAGAACAGTCACTTTTAAATTTAAACAGAACACTTTAAAAATTGGTTATCTTACAGAATCACTATTTTGAACATAAATAATTACTTTCATTTGTCCTCTACAGTCTCCCTTCATTAGAGTTTAGAAATTAAAAACGTAAGATTTTTAGTAATCTCTGAAAATCCATGTATTTCATGGATTCTGCGTTAATGTATATTGATAGGTCTGACAGGACAATTTTAATCAAGCTGCATGTTTCATCCTAATGTGTATGTGGTGTGTTTTTTTTTTTTTTTTTTTTTTTTTTCTTCTTTCCTATGTAACTCCATGTTCTGTGTTTTGACAGGTGCTGCTTTCACGTGTCTAGAGACAACTTTTCGACTTGAAGCTTTGCACAGACAGATCCGAATCCTTGGTCAGGATACACCATTCAGCCGATTGCAGGCCAAACTGGATCCAGGTAAAAAGTCTGTAAGAACTTTTGTAAATTTTTAGCCAACTAAAGTGTTTTTTGATATACGCTTTAATGCAGAATTGAGGTGAACGTGTTTACAACTGGGTAACGAATGCCAGCCCCCACAGCTGCTTATATTAACCTACTCTGCTCCCCTGTCACTAAGTTCACCTCACATCAGGAGCGATGAGCACAGGGCTTAGGGATCTCCACCCCCATATGACATTCTAAGTGCCTGATCAGCACTGTCATTTGGGAAAAAGAGTGAGTCATACGCCCGGAAATACCAGGTATGTCAGTTTACTTTCCTGGAAAAATAAGGAAGCAATGGAAGGGAATGCAAGTATAGCCTCTTATTGGGGCCTGAGAATTAAAGTTAACTTTTTTCAGGTTGACATTAACAATTTTATTTTCATATTTACAAATAGCTAAAAATAATATCCTGTCCCATTTCTTTTTTGTTGTCTTTAGGTGTAAACCCTAGTAACCTCATGAACTTATTCACCTATGAGAAGGGCTTTTGCTTTGTGCACTATTTGTCCCAGTTATGCGGGGACCAGGACAATTTTGATGCCTTCCTCAGGGTAAGGATAAACTGGGAAATCAACAAAGCTCCCTGTGCCATTTTAATTGTCAGGTGTGGCCTGCGCCATATTAACTACTTGGATTGGAATGGTGAAGTCTTTGGTTATTACTGCAGCTGCAGCAATTATCGAGTTATCATTTTCTTCAGCCAGCGATTTCCCTTCCTTGTAAATGTAATCATAGCAGCTATAAAAGCCATTACAGGTGGCTGTAGGGGAGGATCTTGTTCCTCCCACTGTGTGATGTCAGAACCCAGAAGTGGCAAGAAATTTGAAGTTTTATTTGTGAATGTGTTTCAACGTGGAGAGGAGAGCCACGTTGGAACAGCAATTGGTAGATACTCACCACTACTGCTATGGTGCAATATATGATTTATAGTTCCATTTGGTGAACAAAAGCTGGTTGAGCCTTTCAGTAGGCTTTAAATGAGGTGAGCGCATATTGAGAATACAATAAGAAGTCACCGGGAATTGTGATTTCTCACTTTGGATTTGTTACTTTCATCACTAGAGAGACTTTTTTATTATCACTTTTTTATGGGTTGTGTATCACATTATCACAATGGACGTTTATCACTATTAATTACACGTATAGAGATTATTTATATTTGTATTGTTTTATATATTTTTCTTGGGAGATATGAAATTTGTTATATAATGTTTTATTGGTAATTAGGAGCACGGCACTATCATTTAAATTTGTTTATAAAACATTGCAGTACCCACCATTTTATTCACTAGAGTAAATGTTTGGGGGTTCAAAGTAATTTCCTAGCAAAAAATACTAATTTTTTTCATGTGAACAAAAAGTGTCAGAAAAGGCTTGGTCATCATGGGGTTAGAGTGAGTGATGTGAGGCATAAACTTCTAATGCTGGGCATAAAATGCCCCCACCCCAAACATTTTGCTGAGAGGCATGTTGAGTCAATAGAAGAATTTATTTTTTTACCACAAGTTTTTGGAAAATGATCCCCCAAAAAATTATTTTTTTCTTGCACAAAATTGTGACTCACATGATTTATTGCTCACACATGCCATGGGTATATGTGGAATTACTCCCCAAAATACATTCTGCTACTTCTCCCAAGTATGGGGACACCACATGTGAGAGACTTTTTGGCAGTCTAGCCAAGTACAGGACCCCAAAATCCAATAAGCACCTTCAGGCTTTTAAAGGGCCTTCTTTCCTTATTACACTTCCTGACTACCTATCACAGTTTCGGAGTCCCTGAAATGCCAGAATAGCACCATCACCCCCCCAAATGACCCCTTTCTGGAAAGTAGACGCCCCAAGGAATTTGATAAGAAGCATGGTGAGTATTTTGCAGATCTCGTTTGTTGCCACAAGCTTTTGGAAAAGGAAGAAAGAAAACAAAAACATTTTTTCTTTTTCTAAATTTCAAAACCTTGTGAGAAAAAAATAGATCTGCAAAATATTCACCATGCCTCTTTTTAAATTCCTTTGGGTGTCTACTTTCCAAAAAGGGGTCATTTGGGGGGGTTAGGTGCTATCCTGGCATTTCAGGGCCTTCGAAATGGTGATAGGTAGTGAGGAAGTGAAATACGGAAGTTATGCGCCTTCAGGCTTGCAAAGTGGTCATTGGATTTCAGGCTCCTGTATGTGGCTAGGCTCCCAAAAAGTCTCGCACATGTGGTATCCCCATACTCGGTAGAAGTAGCAGAATTTATTTTGTCGTGTAATTCCACATATACCCATGGCTTGTGTGAACAATATATCATTTAAGTGACAACTTTGTGTGTAAAAAAAAAATAAAATTTTTTGTCATTTTCCAAAAACGTGTGGAAAAACAATAAATCTTCCATGAACTCAATATGCCTCTCAGCAGATAGCTTAGGGTGTCTAATTTCCGAAAAGGGGTCATTTGGGGGTGTTTGTACTGTCCTGGTATTTTAGCACCTCAAGAAATGTGGCAGTCAGAAAGTAAAAGCTGTGTAAATTCCAGTATCTATACCATAGTTTTGTAGACGCTATAACTTTCACACAAAGAAATCAATATACACTTATTGGGATTTTTTTTTTACCAAAAACATGTAGCAGAATACATTTTGTCCTAAATTTATGATGAAATTTGCGTTTTTTAGATATTTTTTTCATGACAAATGAGGAAATATTATTTTTCAAAAAAATTTTTTTTCCGTTTTATAGCGCAAAAAATAAAAAGCACACAAGTGATCAAATACCACCAAAAGAAAGCTCTATTTGTGTGAAATAATGGACATAAATTTTATTTATGTACAGCATTGCATGACCGCGCAGTTGTCAGTTGAACTAGTGCAGCGCTGTGTTGCAAAAAATGGTGTAAATTGCAGTATGTATACCATAGTTTGTAGACACTATAACTTTCACACAAAGCAATCAATATCCACTTATTGGGATTTTTTTTACCAAAAACATGTAGCAGAATACATTTTGGCCTAAATTTATGACTATTTATGAGTTTACTATATATTTTTTTTTTTATAGTCGAAAGTAAGAAATATTTTTTTTCAAAATTTTCGGTCTTTTTTTGTTAATTGCGCAAAAAATAAAAAGCACACAGATGATCAAATACCACTGAAAAAAGCTCTATTTGTGTGGGGAAAAAAAGGACGTAAATTTTGTGTGGGTAAAGCATTGCATGACTGTGCAATTACCAGTTGAAATAGTGCACTGCCGAATAGCATAAAAAGGCCTGGTCAGGAAAGGGGGAAAATCCTTAGGAGGGCAATTGGTTAAAGATGATTTTATCCTCCGTGCCCACAGAGGTGAATAAGTGCTTTTTTTAAAGTGCTTTTACAGCTTGTTTGGAATACATAAGTATTTTAGTGTGCATATTCTAGGCATAGATTCCCTTTACAACTTTGGATAATTAACTTACATGCAAACATTGTGCATGCATCATAATTGGAGGTGAATATCATGAAGATACTGTACTAATTCCAACAGACTTCTATGTACAGTTTAAAAGGTTGCAGTTTTTTCTAAGATTGAGGTTTAGTATAACTAATAACAACCCTTAGAGACAAACTTTACATGTTGCTGGGGTCCATTTCCAAAGTCCATGTTTTCCCATTGCCATATAATATCTACTGAAATCCTTTGTTTTTACATTATTTTAGTTATTTTCATTATGCCCTTTTAACAAACTTTTGCTAGTTGCACTCTAAAATATATTTGTGTTTTTATAATTGACTTTAATTTTTGTGTTTCCTAGGAAATAATTTCCACTCTTTGCCTTTCAGGATTATATTGAGAGGTTTAAGTTCCACAGTGTTGTAGCGAATGATCTGCTGGAGTCCTATCTCAGCTTTTTCCCTCATTTAAGGGGTGAGAGTCCATCATATAGTGAAGGTAAGATAAGGTAATAGGTAAAACATATACTTCTTCTCGTATATAAAATGTGTCCTCATTATGTTTTCACCAATGTCAGGTCTAGATTTTGATCGCTGGCTTAATGCTCCAGGACCTCCCCTGACCCAGCCAGATCTTTCTCAGGGATCTGTGTTCACTTCTTCAGTGGAAGCATTGAATCCGCTGTGGATGGCTGAACCTTTTGGATATTGAAGCTGCTGCCACCTTTGTCAATATCGCAGATTGGCAAACTTTCCAGACTGTACTCTTTTTGGACAAGCTGTTAGATCAATCTCCACTGCGACCAGGTGACTGCAAGCTATATTACTATTAGTAGCTTTGAAGTTTATTGTAGCTATACATATGCTGCTATTCTCACATGGTTGTCTTTCTTAATGGTTATCAGTACAAGAATCCTAGTATCACCATGTTTAAAAATTGCAGTTTACCTGAAGTTAACATTGTCTTAAAAAATAAAAAAAAATTATGAACAATAGTAGAGAATGGTGAGTTAAAAATAACATCTGTCTTGATAATTAACCTCTGTTTGTAAAATTGTAGGCTTGCCAATAATATATACAGAGCAGTTGTCCATAGCAACCAGTCAGTTTCTGGTCGAAAATAAGAACTTTTTACTGCCAACTCTGTTACTATTACTTCAGCTCAACAAAAACATGGTAATAACCACTTCCCGACCACCCTATAGCAGAAATACTGCTACAAGGTGGCACGGGTGTGCAAAATCACATGTGTGTATATATACATGATTTTGCATTTCCGGATAGAGAGCGCGTGCCATTTCGTGGCCACGGCTGTCAATCACCAGGTCCTGGCCGGTGATTACTTGTCGGTGATTGCTGAGCATCTCCGACAGGAGAACTGTTTGTAAACAAAACAGTTCTCCTCCCTGTCAGCTCCAGCACACTGCTTTGGATGGCTGTGCACAGCACAACCATCTAAAGTAGTGTGCTTACAGTGAAGCGCACGGACACAGCACATAGTGAAACAGTACACAGTTAGCCCTTTGATCGCCCCTCATGTTAACCCCTTCCTGCCCAGTGCCATTAGTACAGTGTCGGTGCTTTTCTTTTAGTACTGATTACTGTATTGGTGTCACTGGGGATGTCAGTGACACCAAGTCAGTTCCCCCCAGTGTCAATGCCTGCCGCAGTCCCGCTCTAGGTCGCTGATTGCTGCCATTACTGGTAAAAAAAAAAAAAATTACATTATATATACCGCCATTTGAAAACGCTATAACTTTCATGTAAACCAATTCATTTACACGTATTGAGATTTTTTTTTTAGCAAAGTCATGTAGCAGAATACATTTTGGCCTGAATTTATGACGAAATTAGATGTTTTTTTTACTGGACATATTTAATAGCAAAAAGTCAAAAATATTGTTTTTTTTCTCAAAATTGTCGGTTTTTTTTTTTTTTATAGCGCAAAAAAATAAAAACCACACAGGTGATCAAATACCACAGAAAGAAAGATCAATTCTTGGGAAAAAACGGATGTAAATTTAATATGGGTGCAGTGTTGCATGACCGCGCAATTGTCAGTCAAAGTAACACAGCGTCGCAACGCAAAAAATGGCCTGATCAGGAAGGGGGGTAAATTATCTGGAGGGCAAGTGGTTGACAAACTCGAGGCAGCAATAGAATCCACACGTTTGTTTACATTTCCTCAGTAGACAGTTGGCTTTCTTGTAGAAATAATGCAGGCAGCTAGATTTGAGTAAAGACACTGGTAGACCAGGCATGTTGTATCTGAGCCTTCTTTTTTTTTTCTTTTACTTAGAGGTGATGCTTCAGCTGTCCCTGTGCTATTCTTCTGATCTGGCTACTATGAACACAGAAATCCGAATCCGCTGGTTACAGATTGTGGTGCGAAACAACTTCCAGTCAGACTTGCCCCGAGTGCGCCATTTCCTACTCTGCCAAGTAATTGAAATATTTATAAAGTATTTATTGCGACTTGAAACCTGTTTGTCTTCTGCGTGCACTTAGCTTATATCAACAAAGAACACTCAAAAGCTACAAGGGATCATTTTAAAGAAGTTCATACCTTTTTGAGCTAAGAATTAAAACTGAATTCCAAGTTACTATAAAAATGGAAGCTTGCATTGGAACCAGCGCCCCCCCTTCCACAATGCAATGGTGAAATTCTCCTTTAGTTTAGGGGGATTGGAAAAAGTAGATATACAGCACATACATTTTTCCCCACTTCCTCTCGCTATCCCCCAGTATGACAGGTACCAGACGCACTTCCCTTTGCCACTTCTGTGGTTACAGCCTCTCCAAGTCATCACATACAACGCAGGAACCAAGTGGTCCTGCATTGTACATGATGCCGAAGCCCACCCATATCCTGCTCACATCATAGGGCTGAAGAGTGCTGGCTGCCAGAAGTGCGATGAATGAGGTAAGCCTTCTGACAAAACAAGAATTTAATCATTGTAGTGTGGGACAGGTGCCCACTGCCAAGTAAACGTTTACAGGAACCCAGAGTTCAGCTTTATGTGTTGGTCTTAAAATCCTAATTCAGTTTTCAGTGGTTTTTACTTTGCCGAAGCTCATAATCTTCTAAGAATTCAACAGTGGTCCCAAAGTAAAAAAAAATCAAATGTACTCTATGAACTTTAGGTCTATGAAGTTTAGCTAGTTCTCAACAGTTTTGAGTGGGCTTTGCTTTTAAAGGAGAGGTAGGACCAAAGCTCTTTCGGCCCTACTTCTCTTGTGGGTCACCGGAGCGCACTTAGTTGTGCAGTTCTGTGACCCATATTCAGCCAACAGTAGGCTAGTCTGCTAACGGCTGATGTCACTTAGCCAGTCCAGGCTTTTTATTGATTCCCGCACTTCTCTTTTAAAGATTAAGTGCACTTTTAAAACATATCTGATTCTTTAGGTTCCTGCATTTTTATACCTCCAAGTGTTTTTTTATAAAGTAGTATAACTGAATAAATAGAAATATATACCAGGGTTTGTTAAAAGCTTATACTAGAGACTGGGCTGTTTTATAACTGATCTACTAGTGGTTGGCCAGTCTATGGCATAGTAGGTTCCATATATTAAACTGGCATGGTGCATAGTCGCTTAAGAATGTGTTTTGTTTTGTTTTCTTTTTGTTTATTCTTTTATATGCAGTTATTTATTTTTGTTTTTGTTAACTACTTCCAATCCGGACACTTTCACCCCCTTCCTGTCCAGGCCAATTTTCAGCTTTCAGTGGTATCACACTTTGACAATTGCGCAGTCATGCAACACTGTACCCATATGAATTTTTTAGCATTTTTTTGATACAGATAAAGCTTTATTTTGGTGGTATTTATTCACCACTGGGATTTTTATTTTTTTTTATATAAATGAAAAGGTCCAAAAATTTTGAAAAAAGTGTTTTTCTTATAAAATTTTGCAAATAAATAATATTTCATCATAAATCTTGGCCAAAATTTAAAGTTATCTTTTTAGTAAAAAAAAATAACCCAAATTAGTTTATAACCAAAAATTATAATTTAAAAAAACATTTTTTACATTTTTATTTAATTTTTTTATATTATTATTTATGTTTTTTTTTTTTTTTCATGCTGTCACCCTTGCAGTACTACTTGTGGGGGGTGATGATTTTTTTTTTTACGCTGATTGCTTTTATACCCATAAAGGATGTAAAACCAATCATTTCCCCTTCTCTCTGGTTGCATTCTTGCAGCCATTGAGAAATGCTGTGTGAGCTGTGATTGGTCACAGCTTGTCACATGGTACAAGACTGTTGTGAATAGCCTTGTACCTTGTGACCTCTGTGATCATTCACAGATTTCACACATAGTAAGCAATGATGTCAGAAGTGACATCTTGCTTACTACTCTGCATGTGATCACTGAATAGCCAATCAGTGATCACATGATCGGGACCTCGCACAGAGGTCCCGTCCGACGATCGGTGTTTCATTGTGTCCGGAGGACACAGCGGGCACCGGATCGCGGTGCTGCACGCTCCCAGGGAGCGCACACAGCTTGAAAATGCGGGTGCCGTTTATGAACGGCAACCCGCCCCTGGACTGCCACCATCCTACTGTTTATAAACAGCGGCTGGACGGGAAGTGGTTAATAGTACATGCTATTTATAACAGTACGAGTTGTTATACTTCTAATATATGCCCCTTTTTATCTTCTGTTTTATTTTAGACACCTAGGATGTACACTATCCCACTTTATGAAGATCTTAGCGCTGGACCACTGAAATCATGTGCCCTGGAAATCTTCTGTCAGACTCATGGACGATTACATCCAAATCTACGTAAAACCATCCAGCAGATCCTGGCTCAGGGAGGTTCTGTGGTGCAGCCGGACTCTGCCTTGCCTGTGCTGTCTACTGAACTCTATACACAAGGCTCTTCCTCTCTCAGGGATGTGAATGTGACAGCCTAACGGAGCTTACCCAGCAATGATGCATCTGCTAAGTAACTCCTAATTCCAGCTGGCTGTGCCTTGCCCAGACCCAGCAGAAGAGTTAGGAGTGTTGTGGAAATTTGCACTGGGATGGATTATGCTATCCAACCCACTTATATTTTGTGGAGAGCAATGAAGCCCCAAGGACTGAACTTTTTTATAACTAGCCTTCAGATGGCAGTTAGGTGCCAATGGTGCATACATTTTGTGTGGAGTAAAGAGCCTGCTGTGGGTCTGCTAAAGTTGATTTAAACACATCTATGCATTTTATATCTCATTTGCAGTATGTATAGACACCTTCTTAGTGAAGATATTTGTTACTCTAAAATCTCCCTGAAGAAAAAGATTTTTTTTTTTATTATTTAAAATTGTTTAAATGAGCTCTTGAGTGTTAACGGATAATTGGAGTGGTATGCCCATGTTAATTTTACTGAAAGACATGGACCAAGCCGCTTCAAAACACACATTTTGGGCTATGTCTCAAATGTTTACAACGTATGTGGGCTTGACACTTAGTAGAAGTTAAGGTAGAGGCTGGTAGGTCCAGGATGAGTTTGAGACTAAGTGAAGGAAAAAAAAAAAGCATGAAGGGCACTGCAAAAAAAAGTATGTTCCCCATTAATTTTTTCATTAATGTTTTCATTATGGATTTAATATTTTGCTGCTTGTCGTGGCAAGGCACATATTTTGGTTTATCTTGATTATGATTGTTAAATGGGCAGAGGGATAATTATTTCTGCTTAATCAAAAATGTTATTTCTAAGCTTGCTCTAACTCTCCAGCACTTTTGGATTTTAAAACTCTGCTTAAACATTTGGAGTACTGTCTTTATTTTACCCAATTTCATTTTGATTGCTAGTGGTGCAGATTAACCATTTTAAATTGTTTTAGTGTGATGGCAAGTTAAACCCTTACCTTAAATTGACTAGGGCAGATTCTTTTTCTAGCTGCACTTTAATTTACCCGCTCATTTCATCTCTATTAGTAGCAGCCCATACTGTTGTTATCAACAAGGCATTTGGTTCTGTTTTGGTCCCTGACAAAAAGGCTTACCAGCAATGCATGTTTATTTCTTCATATTTGGCCAGTTGACTCTCCGCTCCTTTTTTTTTTTTTTTTTTTTTTTTTTCCTGTGATGTTAAGACGATTGGTCAGAGGCAATATTCCATTTATAATTTATTCCCCCACCCCTATGGCTCTTTTTACTGTCATATACCAGCAAATAATTGCCCTTTGATATACTAATTATCCATTTTAATACTCTTTTGTATTGCTGTAAGCATTGTTTGTCAAGGAGAGACAAAGAAAACGTTTTTCTTTTAATTGTTATTTGTAGATCACATTCAAACTGCGAAAATTAAACAATGCTTACATTTCCATAATTTGTATGCTTGTCTACATTTTTAAGAGGTAACATTAAAAGACAGCCTTTCATGAGGGAAAAGTGCACTGGTACTCCCAACCTACTAGTTACCTATAGTTAGTTCTGCCTGCTGAGATCCAACTATCCTACAGCTATCCACTTTCACAAAGCTAGTATGAAACTGGTGTAGTCAGGACTCCCAGCCTACATGCTTATTCCAGGTCAGTGATCCAGTAAGTGGTAAAGCAGGAAAATGAACATGGCAGCCAGGAAACTGGAAACAACTAAGGGCAGTGTGTAATTCCAGTGCACATATTTGTTTCCTTTTGTACAGTATTTCACCATACAGGCTCGTCTCCCAGCCAGTACTAAAAGGTGGCACTCCCACATATCTCTAAACCTGTCTACGTAAGGCCATTTTTGCTTCATCTTTTTTGTTTTGCAAAATAAAATGGAGACTAAAGAGTGATTTAAGGCAGAATAGCGTACCATGCTTTTATCTGTTTTTTTTTCGTTGGTATGTTTTTGTGTGCATTAAATAAGTATTGCATATTAACAGTTCTGTATACTGTTCTTTGTGCTCTCCATATTTTTTCTGTTTCTCACTGGTCCTACAAAGCAGTGGACAATTCTGTAGTCTTACTTGGTTGGCTGCAATACTCACCTCCTCTGTGGTGCTCTCCCCAGCTGTAATTCTTTTTCGCCAGTTTTTCCTCAGCCTTCAAAGTTGAATGATGACATCTAGTGAGTGTAGGATGACATGGACTCAACCCTTGATGGGGAAACATCATGGTGTGCTTTCTTATATCTGATAAACATTGTGGTGCTGCTCAAGCAAAGAGGACCGCTTCCCTGGATCCACTTAGAAATGGGATGCTGGGGTGTCCATGTACCGCTCCAGAGGGCTTATTAATGTGAATGGAAGGATCACTGCTCTCCCTATTAGCTTGTGTAAACACAAGATGAAAGGTGGCCTCGGCCTGTGTGTCTCCACCAAAATCACGCTCTCTGACATACTGCACCCTGGCCAATAAGGGGTTAGTCATAGGCCCTATGACTAAGCCCATGGGTGGAGTGAAATTTGCCATGGGACGTGGTTTTGGGACAGGTATCTCTTGTTTGTGGTTTTGGGAGAGACGCAGGCTGAGGCCCTCTTTCATCTTCTGTTTACTTGGGCCGATCGGGAGAGCGGCGATCCTTCCATGCACATTAAACATTTTTTTGCTTGGTTTTGAAGATAGTTAATGTAGGTCTTACTATGCCCTTTCTCAGACTGACTGCTAAATGGAACGTCTGTCTTCATTATAACCAATTGAACAGTCTTTCATGCGACTTGAGTCATAGACTTCAATGTAAACCCTCCAAAGTCGCATGAAAGTCGTACCTGAATGTTATACATTGTGTGCGACTTTGTAAAGCACAAACAATCATCCTTGGTCAAAGCCCAAGTCGCACTGTAAAATCGCTATGAAAATCACACGATTTTGAAGTTGCACAAGTGTGAATGGAGCCTTAGTCCAAAAAGAAGCTGTTTTATTTGTTGTTTACCTAGTGTTTAAAGTGTATCTATAATTTATAAAAAAATTTCTTCCAAGCATGTGAACTAAAGCTTGGGCAGCCTGAATTTCAAGTCATTAGCGGTCGCAGCATCTTTTTTCCTTTTTTTAAATAGTCCTTTATTTAATTTTGACAAAAGGATAGGACAATAATAATGCATGTTAATGCACACATTAACAAAATATTAATACATACATATAAACAAAGAAAAGGTATAATAGAGAGGTCAATTGACTGTAAAGTTATAGTCTGTCTTCAAAATACTACAATCTACATACATGTTGTTGATGCAGATTACTATGGTTCCATCTACATATATGCACCAGACAGCCAGTAGAATGTCCAGTTCTTTGCAAAGCATGAGGTCAAAGAAATAACAGGTACTACATATTGGGATAGAAAGGGCAAGGGAAGAAGAGGAAGAAAAAAGGGCAGGAGACAAGTATGCATAGAAAAAGAATCAAGGCACAGGGAAAAAACTTCCACCATCCTGGGACTCATTATTCAAGGATAGATCTATATTCTGGGCAGCATGTGTATTCCACCCAATAAAACCATGTGAGCCTAAAGTTTTCTTCACGGTATTCAAGGAGGCTGTTAGCATTTCCTTATGTCTTATTTTCTTTAACCACATGGCCAGGGTAAGGGGAGAATCCTGCCTCTATAGAGGCAGACATAAGTCCTGGTGGTGTTAAGAAGATGAATCAAGTCATGACCAGGGTTGCAGTTCATTGAGCTGGTCCTGACACTGAATGATTTTCCTAAAGCAGCAACCATTTCTAGATTTAATTAAACCACAACTCCAAGTTTTTTTTTAAATTTATTTTAATTTCAGATGTATTGCCCAGCAGTGGAAAACACATAAAGTTGCTTTTGACTTAACTTTCTGGTTCTGTCCTCTGCAGACTCGCTGCTCCTGGCCTCCAGTCCTCTAACAGACCCACTTTCTGTGAGCCCAGGCTATTTTTTAAATAGTCCTTTATTTAATTTTGACAAAAGGATAGGACAATAATAATGCATGTTAATGCACACATTAACCATCTCCTCCCCCCCCTCTGCCCCCTTTCCTGCTTTCACCTGAATAAGGGGAGGCATCATGACTGCAGGATGAAATGATAGACAATATATAGAATACTCCTATCACATAGTATGCTGGCATTTTTTAATAATATGTTGTTTTCTTGTGCCAACTTAAGCTGTGCACCCAGAATGTTTAAATGGTTGATAAGGTACCTAATGTGAGATGCATCAAACAAAAAGAAGGAAGCCACCTAGCATGACACGTATATCAGTGTCAGGATAATATCTCCATCTCACTTATAATATAAATGTGGATTTATAAACCCAGAATACATAGTAGAAAATATGGCAGTCTGACAAGAGCAACACTGCCCAAAAAATTAATTAACCACTTTTTTTTGGGCAGTGTTGCTCTTGTCAGACTGCCATATTTTCTACTACCTATGTGAGAATGCTGTTTGTCACATCTCACAGTACTTGCATACAGAATGGCATTCACCTGAGCACTTTTCTGTGCATCAGTAAGAAATGTCAATTGCCCTATTTAAATGTATAGCATGGGGAGTTCAGGAAGGGGGAAGAAAGGCTGCGGGATGTAGAGAACATAACTGGAGTTCTGATTTAATCACTGATTTTTTGCATACCCTCGAGCGTTCCCAAAAAAATTGATCAAGAATGCGTCAGGTTAATAATAAAGCAAAAGATCTGCAGAAGTCACAATATCTAATTGTCTCTAAGTTGTTATTTCATTATTCCTGTATGAAATTTGAGGAACCATATAAAGTTTTTCGCCTGTGGCAGGCAAACCTTTTCTAGGAGTACTCAAATGTTGCACTGGTCAAGGTTTCAAATTCTCTCTTTGTTTTTCTATGTAGTATTTTGGTAACATACTGCATTATTAGGCCTCATGCACACAGAGCTTAAAAAACTCCTCCTTTACAGTCATTTGGCTTTTTTTCAGCCTATAAAAGCACTTCTATGTAAGCCTATGTGTCCATGTACATATAGGTGTTTACAAGCATATTAGAAGAGGAGCGTTTATAGACTGAAAAAAATAAACACGAAAGGTACGTTTAGGAGGGGAGCTGAAGTGCAAAAAAATAAAAAGCTAGACGTGTCTAGCGTTTGAACAGTAGTGCATTCCAGTAGCCAGAACAATATTATGGTCAATGGAGTCCATAAATGTTGAACATGCCTAAATACCGTAGGCAATACGCGGCTCTTCTCCTGCAAAGAGTTTTGGCATTCAGAAGGGCTAAACAGAATTTCTGTGTGCATGAGCCATAACTTTCCCCTTGTGGTTACTGTTATGCTTTTCTTTGTTGCCAGATTACAGTAGTTCTGAAATTACAGTCAGACAGCTGTCCTCCCTCTTCAGAAGATATTTGTTTGCTAGAGTCTTTCTGCTACTATTTAGTAGAACACAGTCACAAGTCTCTTAAAAGTTCAAATTACTCTTTGTAAGGAAATGGTTTACTTGCCATATCTACAGTATCTCACAGAAGTGAGTACACCCCTCACATTTTTGTAAATATTTTATTCTATCTTTTCATGTGACAACACTGAAGAAATGACACTTTGCTACAATGTAATGTAGTGAGTGTACAGCTTGTATAACAGTGTAAATTTGCTGTCCCCTCACAATAACTCAACACACAGCCATTAATGTCTAACCGCTGGCATCAAAAGTGAGTACACCCCTAAGTGAAAATGTTCAAATTGGGCTCAATCAGCCATTTTCCCTCCCCGGTGTCATGTGACTAGTTAGTGTTACAAGGTCTCAGGTGTGAATGGGGAGCAGGTGTGTTAAATTTGGTGTTATCGCTCTCACTCTCTCATACTGGTCACTGGAAGTTCAACATGGTACCTCATGGCAAAGAACTCTCTGAGGATCTGAAAAAAAAGAATTGTTGCTCTATATAAAGATGGTCTAGGCTATAAGAAGATTGCCAAGACCCTGAAATTGAGCTGCAGCACGGTGGTCAAGACCATACAGCAGTTTAACAGGACAGGTTCCACTCAGAACAGGCTTTGCCATGGTCTACCAAAGAAGTTGAGTGCATGTGCTCAGCATCATATCCAGAGGTTGTCTTTGGGAAATAGATGTATGAGTGCTGCCAGCATTGCTGCAGAGGTTGAAGGGGTGGGGGGTCAGCCTGTCAGTGCTCAGACCATACGCCGCACACTGCATCAAATTAGTCTGCATGGCTGTCATCCCAGAAGGAAGCCTCTTCTAAAGATGATGTACAAAAAAGCCTGAAAACAGTTTGCTGAAGACCAGCAGACTAAGGACATGGATTACTGGAACCATGTCCTGTGGTCTGATGAGACCAAGATAAACTGATTTGGTTCAGATGGTGTCAAATGTGTGTGGCAGCAACCAGGTGAAGAGTACAAAGACAAGTGTGTCTTGCCTACAGTCAAGCATGGTGGTGGAAGTGTCATGGTCTGGGGCTGCATGAGTGCTGCTGGGGAGCTACAGTTCATTGAGGGAACCATGAATGCCAACGTGTACTGTGACATACTGAAGCAGAGCATGATCCCCTCCCTTCTGAGACTGGGCCACAGGGCAGTATTCCAACATAACCCCAAACACACCCCCAAGATGACCACTGCCTTGCTAAAGAAGCTGAGGGTAAAGGTGATGGACTGGCCAAGCATGTCTCCATACCTAAACCCTATTGAGTATCTGTGGGGCATCCTCACACGGAAGGTGGAGGAGCGCAAGGTCTCTGACATCCACCAGCTCCGTGATGGCCTCATGGAGGAGTGGAATTGACTCCAGTGGCAACCTGTGAAGCTCTAGTGAACTCCATACCCAGGAAGGTTAAGGCAGTGCTGGATAATAATGGTGACCACACAAAATATTGAGACTTTGGGCCCAATTTGGACATTTTCACTGAGGGGTGTACTCACTTTTGTTGCCAGCGGTTTATACATTAATGGCTGTGTGTTGAGTTATTTTGAGGGAACAAAAAATTTACACGGTTGTACAAGCTGTACACTCACTTCTTTACATTGTAGCAAAGTGTCATTTCTTCAGTGTTGTCACATGAAAAGATAGAATAAAATATTTACAAAAATGTGAAGGTGTACTCACTGTATCTGCTATAGATAGCAATAAAAAGTTATTAGCAGTGAAATATGCATAAAGTAACATCAATACTGACAAAGACATGCACCTACAAGGGTTGGACAAATTTATGGAAACAAGATGGCCTGAATTATCATGGGAATTGGCAAATCTAAGTCTTGAATGGTGGGTAATGGAATCTGATACCACTCTGCATGCAAAAATTGTTCCAGTTCTCACAGGGAAGATGCGAGACTTTGTCTGCATGCTCGTCAGTCCATGATTTGACATCAGCCATGTTAATCGGAGCATTATCGTCTTGGTAAATGGTGCTGTCTTCAGGAACCAGTGTCTACACCATAGGGTACAAATGGTCAGCCCGAATTTCTACATAGTCACTGGCAGTAACTTTACCTTTCAAGGTGATAATGGGCCCTGCAGAATACCAAGATATGGCTACTCAAACTATGATTGCGCCACCACCATGCTTTACTGATAGCACTAGACAGTCCTGGCCGTAAGCTTGGGATGGTGTTTGCCACATGTAAACACACCTGGTGGTTGGGAATAGTGTGAAGCTCGATTCATCAGACCATATTACAGTCTTCCATTGATGGATAGTCTATGATTTATGGGTGTTGCACCACTCTCTCCTCTTCAGAGCATTAATATCGATCATTAGTGGTTGGGCAATTATGGCTCCCCTGTGAATGTTTTGCTTGTGCAGTTCCCTCCGCAGGTTTTGTGGACATGACCCTTTGTAGACCGAGATTGAGATCGGCAGTCGCTTTTGCAGAAGTTGTTTTCTTATTCTGGTTCACACTCCTGCAGAATGTCCTTTTGTCTCTCTTGTTCAGTTGACCATGTCGATCATGCTTATGCTTATCAGACAACATTTTCCCAGAAACTCTATATGCCGTCATAACCTTTGATACTGTACTTCATGACATTTCAAAATAAATTGGAAACTAGTCACAGAGACACTCTCTTTTAAAATCAGTAAGCTCTGACATTACTCCATATTACTAGCAGTACATAATGAAAGTGAGGCTTCCCACATGTTAGCTAGGTGTCTTATCACACAGCGGAAGCAAAAGAATGTTACATCACTTCAGCATGAAACATGTCATCACTTTCACACCTGCAAATTATGTAATGTTTCCATATTTTTGTACAAACTCTGTATATTGACTTCAACAACATGAAAACGGTATTGTTTTACTGTTACATCAAAGGAGTGTTCAGCAAGGTGTTTTTACAAAGGTTTGGTTACAGTTAAAACTCCTTGTTGGGAACTTGTGCTAAATGGTACTAAAATATGATCAAAATTGGACTGTTATCAATATTTGTTAAAAAAAAAAATCTGAGGAGAAAACAGTGATATTTCTGAAACCACAAAGTGAAAACAGTATTGAAAGGAATTGGCTCTTCTCGTTCCTTTCTGTAGTTACTGACCCCCGTCAGTCCCTGGCCTTGATCAGTGTCTGTCCTCAGGCCTGGAGCCCCCTTTGAGACACAGGAAATGCACACAGACACAAGGTGGTATCTCAGAAGGAACTGAATTTATTCTTCCGTGTTTAAACTTATATATGAAACTTAAAACAATACATAGAAATATAAGAACCAATCAATTGACAGGTATGTATTAACCAATCAGAATATTACATACGTCAGTAATGCCCAATCAGTTGGCATATATGTTAATTATTATTATATGCGTCAAGCTTGAACTTTTGAACAGCACAGAAAGCAGACAATTCCCCTTTTAACGCTGGCTAAAGTTATTAATAATCTTGCAACAGGAAATAGCCCACCGCAGACTTTCAGTCTTGTGCTAGCTAGAGGAAAAAAGGAAGTTACATCTGAAGGGAAAAGAGGAACCTTATACTCTTATCGAAAGTAAAGAACAGTCTTTAAACACAAATTCAACTTTAAGTACTGACTAAGTTTTAAGATGGATACTGATTCTAAGATGGAGGAGCTTTGGCTCAGAGAGACAAAATGGCGGTAATGCTGAAAGGCTAATTCCTTCAAACCCCCTCTTAGGTCAAGCACGTGACCTTACACCTTTTTTACAGGTTGGTACCTGGGGCCCTTAGTAGGTCCTTTATCAAGATACTGATTCCACATGGTTCTAGTAATGGTGGCGTCAATAAGTTTCTGCATTAAACCTCGGATGCAGGGGATACAACAGCAACCACACAGAGTTAATACTGCAGTAGCCATTACTATGGAAATCAGCATAGTTTTCATCAGAGTTCCCCATTTACCAAACCAATTTTCAAATAAACCAGCTAGTGGATTTTCTACTCCTGAGTTTTCAGCCAATTCTTCAGACAACATTTGGAGGCCTTGAAGGGCTCTAGTAATGCTTCCATCAGGAGCGGTGTTATTGGGGATAAAAGTACAGCAGTAGGAACCAAACATTTTACATACCCCTCCTATCTCAGCTAATAACATATCAAGAGCAATGCGGTTTTGCCAAGCAGTAAGGGATGTTGCATCAAGTTGGGCAGAGACCCCCTTTAGAGCATCTCTAGTATAGTTAACAAACCTTTGTTGATTATAATAAATGTAATTAATCCAATCCACATTTTTGTTAGGCTGTACCCATAAAGCAATAGAGGCAAACCCTGCAGCAATCTGGTCCTATGCTTTAAATTCATCAGGGACTCCTCTTGGTACACCTATAGAATCTATATAAACTCTATTATCAAAGGAACCACGGGGTGCACTTCTCTTATGCCTTCTTGATCCGGATTTTTCCAAGATGGGCAAGCTTCTTATCCCATCTTCCACTTTGACCATAAAGAAAGGCATGAGAAGATGGGTCAGAGCGCAGCTTCCCTTCCATCTGCTGGGGAGTCTGGCTCTGCGTCTCATATCTCCACACAGCCACCACACATCTGACAGTTGCTGCCGGTGGTCCTGAAACCATTCCTTCCGGTAGCCTTCTGCGGAGGTGCGGATGGTCTTAATACAGTAATTAGGTGGGAATGTACCTAAATCTTTACCCTTAGCATCATCATGTTCAAAGCAGGTAAAATTTCCTGGTACCGGTTTAGAGGCTAAAGGTAAGTTTCGTAATCCGGTAACAGGGAACTTCTTAACAAAATCAGAACATTCCTTCTCAGTGATGTTATCTTTATACATTCTAATTAGGCAGGACATATTAGTTTCTTCTTCTAACAAAGGAACTGTGGCAAGTAGGGGGCGGGGATTGGCACATGAAACACAGTCTCCCTGTCCCTTACTTTTAGTGGTCCATCTCACCCATTCAATCCATTCATTTTTGTCAGAGTAACCAGTTTCAATGCTTAATCTGTCTTCTGATTGCATCACTACTCCTGTCACCTCATTATCTAGTAGATTAGGAGATAGTCGGACAGACTGGGGTAGGGAGCTCCACAGGATGGGAGAAGCTTGGGAGAAGTCCTGGAGGCGAACATGGGAGGAGGTGACATGGGAACTAGAGAGCGGAAGGTCTTGGGAGGATCGAAGAGAGCGGTTTGGTTGATATCTTGAGACCAGGTTGGTGATGTAGCTGGGGGCAGAGTTGTGGATGGCTTTGTAAGTTGTTAGTATTCTGAATTTTCTTCATTGGGCGAGTAGAAGCCAGTGAAGAGATTGGCAGAGATGGGTAGCAGACACTGAACGGTTGGTAAGGTGGATGAGCCTGACAGCAGTATTCATGATGGACTGGAGGGGGGATAGCCTATGTAATGGTAAGCCAATGAGGAGGGAGTTGCAGTAGTCGAGGCGAGTGATAACCAGGGAGTGAATTAGGAGCTTTGTGGTATCATTGGTTAAAAAGGGATGTATTCTGGAGATGTTGGGGAGGTTGAGGGGGCATGATTTGGACAGGGATTGGATGTGGGCCTGAAAGGATAGTTCAGAATCCAGGGTTACCCCTAGCACTCTGGCATGCAGGGATGGGTTGATAGTGGTGCTATTTATCCTGACCGTGAAATCGGGGAAAGAGGCACATGGAGCAGGAAATATTATGAGCTCAGTTTTGGATAGATTGAGTTTTAAGAAGTGGTGTGACATCCAGTCTGATATGTCTGTTAGTAAATCGGTGATATGTGAGGAAACGGATGGGTTGAGCTGAAGAGTAGAGAGATAAATTTGTGTGTCATCAGCATAGAAATGGTATTGGAAGCCATCAGCTGACCCAAGGAAGAAGCGTAGATTGAGAATAAGAGAGGTCCAAGTACAGAACTTTGGGGGACCCAGACAGTAAGAGGAGTAGGAGAGGAGGAAGTAGAGTTGTAAGTGACACTGAAGGTGTGGTGAGATAGGTAAGATTTGAACCAACGGAGAGTACAGTCACGGAGACCAAGTAAATAGTTTTTTTAGGAGGAGGGGATAATCAACTGTGTCATAGGCAGCGGAGAGGCCCAAGAGTAAAAGTATGGAATAGTGACCATTGGTTTTAGCAGTTAGTAAGTCGTTTGTGAGTTTTAGGAGCGCAGTTTCTGTGGAGTGTTGTGGGCTAAATCCAGGCTGAAGGGGATCGAGAAGGTTATTCTCACTAAGGTGGCAGCTGAGCCAGTTGTAGACTAGACGTTCAAGGAGTTTGGAGGCAAAAGGGAGTAAGGAGATGGGTCTTAGGTCATTAAGATTGGTGGGGTCCAGCGAGGCCTTTTTTAGGTATGGGGGTGACTAGTGCATGTTTTAGAGAGTTGGAGAAGATGCCAGTAGAAAGGGAGAGATTGAAGATATGAGTTAAAGAATGAAGAATAGAGCCAGAGGGTGCCCATAGTATGTGAGGGAACAGGGGGGCTGGTGGTTAGGTGGGCTTTAGAAAAAAGTTTACCAACCTCCTCTATAATAGCTGGGTTAAACAAGGGAAGTCGAGATTGTGCAGGTGGACAAGGAGTGTAGGGTGAGGGAGATATCTGTACAGTGGAGATCAAGTCACAAATTGTATCAATCTTATTTTTTACGTGATTAGCGATCTCCTGGGCAGTGAGTGAGTTAGTGGGTGGAGATAAAGAAGGACGAAGTAGAGTTAAAGGTAGAAAAGAGTTGACGGGGAGGTGTTGAGAGTGATAAAATAGGTCTGTTTGGCAGTGTGGAGACAAGAAATGTATTTTTGAAGGGCAGATTTATATTAGTTGAAGTCTTGCTGGGTCTTAGTCTTACGCCATAAATGCTCAAAAGTACGGCTACGTGAGGCCTAATTCTGTTTGTAGTGAGGGGGGCCAATGCGTCCAGGGAGGATGACAGTGAACTGTTGTATACAGAAATGGCCATGTTGGGGCAGGACAGGGCTGATATTTGTCATAGAGACAATCTGTTGCTAAAAAAGGAAGAGAAGGGTTAAGATGGCAAAGGTTTCGACGGGTAACTGTTCGGTAGTTGGAAAATAAGGAGAGAGTGAAGCTAATAAGGGAATGATCAGAAAGAGGAAAAGGAAAGTTAGTGAGGTTGCAAGGAGTGCATAGGTAAAAGAATACAAGGTTGAGGCAGTTACCATTAGAGTGAGTAGAAGCATGTGGCCATTGTTTTAGGTCAAAAAAAGTGGTTAGGCTCAGAAGTTTAGAGGTAGCAGGAGTGTTAAGATTGACAGGGATGATGAAGTCACCAAGAATGATTGTGGGAATTTCAGAAGAGAGAAAGGCAGCCAGGCAGAGAAGTCATCAAGGAAGCTTGATACTGGTTCAGGAGGTCGGTAGATCACGGCAATTCTTAAAGAAACTGGAGAGAATAGACGAATAGAGTGAACTTCAAATGAGGAGAGGGACAGAGAGGGAGGTGAATGAAGAACCTGAAAAGTACTTTGAGAGGATAGGATTCCAACTCTACGTCCTTTCTGTCCACTAGGCCAGGGAGAGTGTGTCCAGAGGAGACCACCATGGGAGAGGACAGCAGGAGAGGGAAAGTCAGATTCATGAAGCCAGGTTTCCGTAATTGCAAGTAGATTAAAGGAGTTTGTGAGAAAAAGGTCATGGACAGAGGTGAGTTTGTTACAGACAGAGCGGGCACAGGAAAAGGGCAGGCTGGTTCTAGGAAGAAGAGGCAGTACTGCTATCTTTGAGCAGGAGGTGTGCAAGGGCTACAGAACACCTTCCAATTCTCACTTCTCCATAACATGGAGGGTTGTAGTCCCCATAGATATTTCATGGCTCATTACATTATTGCATTATTTAGAATCTAATTGGATTTCTAGCAGAATCTATAAGGATGTTTTTGCACATATGAAACATATAAAAAAATGTTTTATTAACCAGACCAAAACGGAGCAAATAAGAGAAGCTCATTGTTAGGGGTTACTTACATTTTAAGGGCCCCCTTCAGATCTATGTAATGCAGCAAGACATGCCTTACCATAATGAACAGTACTTTGATGTGGTGCCATGCATTTAGATTGGCACACCAAAACACAAGTACAGTATATGCTATCAGACCCCTATGTGACGGACGTGATGATCCCACGATCGCTGTCACCAATATGTGACGAAGACGGCGTCAGACCCCTGACCTTCTTACCAAACTCGTGACCGAAGGACTGGCCAATCTGAAACCGCGATGTCACGTGCGTAAGAATGCCACACCCAGCTGCACCCTGCACAACAATTTTCCAGCTAATTGGCGATTGTTACTGGGTCAGGATAATTACGCAATTAACCCTTCACACTACCACCACCTCCTTTTTGTACAGAGAAAGAGGAAACTCGGCAATATAAACTATAACACTATAATGGTTGAGATAATCGTCTGTATAACACGGTCACCGCAGGCCAGTTATACAGAGGGTTAAACAAACACAGTAGCGCTCTTTTTAGAGGCAGGAATTCGTAAATTGCAATAAAGAGCTATAGAAACAGTTCAACACTTTCAGAAGGAAAGATTTATAACTAAAAGGTCAAAAAGGGTGCAATAAAAATATTTACAGAAAAAAGATGTAACCAATATATATATAAATATACAGTGAACAACAGCACAGCAAAGAGGTAACAGAAGGAGGTTAAAGGGTTAAAGTACTTGCCAATCAGCCTTGGGTTTGCAGATCAAGTTTCAGAGCGAAAGGGTACGGGTCTCTCCAGGTGGTTCTGATGTTAAAATGGGAGACTTCTTCAACTTACTTTTCTTAGGTCTGACAACCCAATTTGTAGTTCCCCAGCAGGGGGTGTCTCTGAAGTCAAGGACCAATACCCCGTTTAGGGAGGGATCGTCTGGGCGTAGGCCTAAACTAGAGCTAAAATCTCTTCTAGTTCATATTTTGGCTCATAACTTTCCATATGCATAAGTGACACTCCACCCGCGAGTAGATTATTATGCGGACACGTCTGAGGATTGATTAGATATTAAATATGAAATTCTACACTGAATGGTTCCCAAGATCTACTTTTCTGCTTTCCTATGTATTCCAACCACGGAGAGTGACCTATCAAAATGTTCGTCTCCTCTTGGCCAATCTGACGATATGCCTGGTTTTTATGTAAGTCTCTCATATTCCAAGATAGGAGACATAGGGGAAAAATAGATTTTTAAAAAAGGTTATCTGGTTCAATGTCTTTTGAACTCCTGGGAAGGCTGTGTTATCTTTTTACGAGGTGCTAAATGGCACAGGTTCTTTGGACAGCGAGGCCCCAGCTCCCTTGGGGATTTTATAGCTCCTAGCCCCCTGCTGGGCTTTGGCCTCCTGTGACACTCCTAACACACACACACTGGCCAAATGTCACTGTGCCTCTCAGAGAGGGAAGGGGGAGAATGAGGGGGAAATATGTTTGACAGGATGGTTAACCCCTTTGCCAAGATGGAGGTTGAAGCCAAAATGGTTGAACCGTGTCCATCTCTGGGTGTACGCCAATGTACTACAGGGACAGCCATACTCTCCCAGAGCACTGGATGCCCTTAGGGCCTGTTCACATCCAACTGCAGTACAGGAAAGGAGCTTTTGCAGCACTGCCCTTGCTAGACACACACTGTGCCAATAATATTAATAATACCCCAAACGCGTCCAGAAAAAATGTGGCATGTTTGCAGCCACCAGACTTCATGGTACCTAAGTATCGTAAGGTTTGGTGAGGTATGATTTTTAAAAATCCCACCTGCCCTACTTTTTGCAAATAAATGACTGTCTATAAGATGGATTTCAGATATTTATTTGAAGGCACATTATTCTTTGTCACTGCAGAGATTATCAGCAATACTGGTTGCATCCTTGCAAGATGGCAGAGATGCTCCAGTTTTTAGTATCACTTGTAATAGTGAGGACATGATTTTCGTTGCACGGTGAATCTGGCCAACTAATTACGGACCCAGATCTAGTAGTGAAGGAATTCCGGGTTTTCTTTTCCTTGCTGTATACCTCTTCCACTGGTCACTCTCAGGCTGACTTAACTGACTTTTTACAGACCGTAGCCTTTCCCTCCTTAGCTCCCACTCAATCTGCAATATTAGAGGCCCCCCATGTCAACTGATGACATAGAAGAAGCCACAGCTCATCTAGCCCCCTCCAAAGCACCATGGTCTGATGAACCTTAGAATTTGACACGGTTTCATGAGAATATAATCCCCAAATTACATACACTGTATACATACTTTTTTAAATCTGCTTCACTATCTCTATGTCTATGGGGGAAGCATTGCTAATTCTCATACCTGAACTCGGCAGGGACCCATTGTTCTCTGAGTCCAACCATCTCCTTTTCCTCCTCCAGCTCGACATCAACATCCTGGCCAAAGTATTGGCCCTGCTTTTAAATAAGGTATAGGAGTGTGCAAGACATGCCTTACCATCTGATTCACCTGGACCATGTTGGGTTCATGCCAGCCAAAAACACAGCATTTAATTTGAAGAAGCTCTTTATGATTTTACAGGCCATGCATGATCAAGTGGGCTCCGGGGTTGTAGTTGCTCTCGATGCTGCTAATGCATTCGACTCAGTTGCATGAGGGTTCTGCTTCATCAAGCCCCAATGGCCAAGGTGTTGGTCAATGGAAAGGTCTCCCTTTTCCCCTATCTAGAGGTACGCATCAAGGGTGCACACCTTCCACCTTGCTATACACCTTGACCGTGGAACCACTGGTTGCACTCAGATCACAACCCATGGTCCATGGCTTATGTTCTGGTCAATTAGTCGAAACACAATTAGTCAAAACACAAAGCTTATATGCTGATTACATGCTTATCTATCTGTAAGTAGCGGGCCCTTCCCTTCGGGCCACTCTGGACCTAAATAAGCGATTTGGGCAGTTTTCCAGGCTCAAAATAAACTGGGACAAATCCCAGATTCTCCCATTAGATTTTGGAGCTCCCACAGCAGAACAGGATAATTTTCCTCTTCTTTGAGTCAGTTCAATTAAATATCTTCGCGTTATGGTTACACGCTCCGTAGAGGACTATATTCAACTCAGTCTGGAGCCCCTATAACCCACTATTGAAGTCCAAAATGCCAGCATGGGCTTGACTTCTTTTGGGGGATATGGGCCACATCAGTTTGATTAAAATGGAGCTTTTACCCAAAATTCTTTACATCCTCTGGCATGCTCCAGTAGATCTACCACTACTTATTTTTAAGGCTCTAGACTCCTTGTTTAATACCTTTTGTATGGCGATCGGGCGGAGCCTGAGTATGGCGGCAGAGGAGAGCTCAATGTAGGAGCTCTCGGACGGAGCTCCGTGTTCTGTCCTCCCCAGGTCCCCTGTGATCCTCCCGAGGCATGTAGAAAGCCTTGCGGCTTGGCTCTTACCCTGGCCTGGTGGCTCCCCGGGACGGGAGGTGGAGGTGTGCGGGGGGAGAGTGGAGAGCGGCTGGTGACTAGCGGTGAGAGAGCGATTGGATGCTGGGAAGCCGGCGCGAGCACGTGACCGGCCGCAAAGCACTCCTGGGAGTTCGGGAAGCCGGCCGGCCGGCGTTTTGCGGTGGGAGAGCAGAGCGGACCTGTTGGCCGGGGACCGGTGCATTCTCCCCCTATTCCCCTGAGACCCCCAGGGCATGAAGTAAGGCAAGAGGATACCCACTGAGCCCTGGTTAATTGAAGAATCAAAGAGACTCTGGAGGGTCCCCCCTCCCCTCTCCATGAACAAAGACCCTGAAGGTGAGAGCACTCAGCGGGGTCACTGGATGAAACATACGAGGAGGGTGAGTGACTAACGTTGAAATCTTCTATACACTAACTGTGATGTATTACATGGCTCCCTAAAGGGTAGCAGGGGGTAAGTGAAAGGGGGGACCCCCTGGTGACTGCAAAAAAGGTGGAAAAGATTTGAGGACAGAACAGCCCAAAAAGACCAGCCGGGGAATAGTGCAGAGACTTGTATACAAGAACTTTGATTCTCTCCCCCCCAAATCCATGAATTTTATAACAGAGGAACAAAGAATAAAAGTTACAGAGAAAATGAAAAATAAAAGTGTAAAAGGAAGTGGGCTTAAAGGGTCCCAGACTGGTACAATTAAAAAATATACCTCCCAAGGAAACGTAACCCCAGAAAGATCCCAGAATAGGATTGAAAGAGGAGAAGCAGATTTCAGCATGGAAAATAGCCCAAGAGTATCACTAGGCCTGGATACCAGTAATCAACAATCATTAGGAAATATAGAGACGGAAAAAAACCTACAAATACCTAATAAAAAAGAAATGGCAGAAATGTTTAAAGAACTGGAGAAAACAATAAAACAAGAAATGGTAAATATCCGAAGTGACCTGGGACACCTGCTGGTGAGAGTGGAGGAAACGGAGGAGAAAGTTAAAAATCAGACCCAGGCTATCTCTGAGCTTGAAAAAGTAATAATTAACATAGGGAAAGCCCAAGAAAAATTGATATATAAAGCTGAGATACAAGAAAATAGAGACAGGAGGAGAAACGTCATGATACGTGGGGTCCCAGAGAACTCTAAGGGAGAAAACCTGCAAGAAGTGGTTTGTAAAATATTGAATACTATAACAGACAGTACTGAAATGGAAAGGACTAAAATAGAAGGAACTTTCAGAAAAGGAAACATCTAGAGATACCTGGGGAAAGAAAGGCCGAGAGACATTATAGTTAAATTGTATGAGTTCCGAGATAAAGAAAAAATTTGGAAGAAGATCAAAGGGAAACCAGTTATTAAGTATGAAGGTGGAGACATACAGATATATGCGGACTTGGCCCCAGAGACTCTGTGGAGAAGGAGAACTTTGAGACCCCTATTGGAAAGGTTGAAAGAACATAATGTGCAATATAGATGGGGGTCTCGTGAATGTTTAATAGGATGGAAAAACGGGGTTACGTCGTACCTCAGGTTCCCAGAAGATCTGAAATATTTTTGCGACAGTTTAAAAATACAAAGAATGGAGATTCCAGGCGGGGAAGAAGACCAATGGGAACTTAGAATGAAGAGAAAAGAGGATTGGCAACTTGTGGGGGGGAGGAGGCGGGGGGAGGGGGGGAGGGGGAGAGAGGTGGTGGAGGAAAGATAAGGCTGTTTTTTTTTTTTTTTTCCTCTACACTGGTCTGCCCTCACCCTACCGCCCCTGCCTTACGGTGCTGTAGATGAACCCAAGAGGGACCAGGGGAGCTATGGGGAGGTCGGACAAGGGGAAAGACGTCCATGCCCAGAGTTTTTAGCCCAAGGATTAGATCAAAAGTGGAAGTTACTTCCATAAAAGATCAATAGGCAAACGATAGGCCTAAAAAGAGGGGGGAGGGGAGGGGGAAAGCTGGGGGGGTGGGTAAGTGGGGAGGGGGGGTATTTTTCCTGCAAAAAAAAAGATATAAAAGCAAGTGAGAAGGGAGAAGAAGGGGAAGAGAAGATTTGTGGAAGATGGAAGAGATTCAGTTTATAACATATAACGTAAATGGGTTGAACTCCCCTGGGAAAAGATTTAGACTGTTTAAAGAACTACACCATAGAGCAGCCTCAGTAGTATTCTTACAGGAGACACATTTTGAGATAGAATCGAATGTTAGGCTGGGGTCCAGAAATCACCCAACATGGTATTATGCAGATTCCCCTGTCAAGAGAGCGAAGGGCGTTGCAATAGGTATGGCAAAGAATACTAGGTTTGAGCTGGAAGATAGAATGACAGACCCAGAGGGGAGATTCTTGTTCTTAAAGGGAAAACTACAGGAGATCGAATGTACACTGGCCAATATTTATTGTCCTAATAAAAGCCCAGAGATATATCTGAAAAAAGTGCTGAGGAAGTTGATGGACTTTAAAAAAGGACGTCTGATCCTCGCAGGGGATTTTAATTTCTGTATGGATCCACAAAAGGATGCTACCTCCCATGTACAGAGAGAAGGAAGTAGGGCCCTGAAACTCTTGAAGAAAGAACTACATATAAGTCAATTAGTAGATGCCTGGAGAATTACACACATGCAAGATAGAGATTATACCTTTTTTTCAAACATGCATAAGAGGTATTCAAGATTAGACCACATATTAATAGAACATCAATTAATTGACCACCTGGTTCAAGTTGAAATAGAGACAATCTCTCTATCGGATCACGCCCCAGTTATAATGAAATTGGAATGGGGGAAGGGGAAAACAGGAGGGCTGGGTTGGAAACTGAATGAGACACTATTAGTAGAAAAGGAAATAGCCCAGAAAATAGGGGAAGAGATTGAACGGTATTTCAAGGAGAACGAGACAGGCGATGTGTCCATAGCTACAGTGTGGGAATCTCATAAGGCATACATAAGGGGAATATTGATATCGATTGGGGCAAGAAAGAAAAAAGAAAGAAGAGAGAAAATGAGTGGGCTCTTAGAAGAAATAAGTATACTAGAACAACAACACAAGAATAGAATAATAAAAGAAATAGAGCTGAAGTTAAAAAAAAAGAAAGAAGAATTGGAAGGTGTAATAGAAGAGGAGAGGAGAAAAGCATATAATAGGGTTTTGAGTGAGAGATATAGATGGGGAGAAAGACCGGGAAAATATTTGATGAGGGCCCTGAGGAAAAAGAAAAATAGAAATTATATAGAAAAAATAAAAGATGTTAAGGGGAACCTGAAACACTCAAATAGAGAAATCACCAAAGTTTTTATGGAATATTATAGAGATCTGTATAATATAAATCCCCTGCGGGAATCAGAAAATATAGAAAGTGTGAAGAATCAAAAGAGAAAGAAATATCTAGAGAAGGCTGGGTTACTAAAATTAAGCGAAGTCCAATTGAACTCCCTTGATGCAGATATCTCACAAGATGAAATAAAATTAGCTTTGAAGGGTACAGTGTCTGGGAAAAGTCCAGGACCAGATGGTTATACTGTGAGATATTATAAAAAATATAGTGAAATCTTAGTACCAAAACTTAGAAAATACATGAATGCATTACGTGGAGTGATGGAAGTAAGAAAAGAATTGCTACAAGCTCAAATGGTGCTTATTCAAAAAGAGGGAAAAGATGCTACACAGTGTTCGAGCTATAGACCTATTTCATTATTAAACACTGACACTAAGCTATATGCAAAGGTCTTGGCAAATAGATTGAAAGAGCTAATGCCGGAATGGATACATCAGGACCAGGTGGGCTTTGTTCCCGGGAGGGAGGGTAGAGATAATGGGTTACGATCATTGATGCTGATCCAAAAAAGTAAAAAGGGAAAAGAACCGGTGGTACTACTCTCTATAGACGCTGAAAAAGCGTTTGATAGAGTGAACTGGAGATTCATGACGGATACGTTGGAAGTCATGGGAATTGGGCCCAGGATGAGAGAGTGGATAGGAAAGTTGTATAGATACCCCTCTGCAGTTGTTGTGGTGAACGGGGAGAGGTCAGAACCCATTAAGATGTCAAACGGTACAAGACAGGGATGTCCACTGTCCCCATTGTTGTATGTTATATCATTAGAACCACTGCTGTCAACAATAAGGCTAAATAGAGATATAAAGGGAATTCAGATAGGGGACACAGAACATAAAGTCGCCGCTTTTGCTGACGACTTGTTGTTCTACGTGGGAAACCCCAGGATAACACTTCCAAATCTAATGAAGCTATTAAAGGAATATGGAGAATTGTCAAATTTAAAGATTAATCCAACAAAAACGGAGATTCTAAATATAAATATTTCAAAAAACGAAAAAGAAAAAATACAAAAGGAATTTCCCTTTAAATGGAAAGATAGAGATATAAAATACTTAGGAGTAAAACTCACAGCTTCATGTAAACACCTTTATAAATTAAACTATATTTCATTGATTAATGAGATTAGAGAGGAGCTAAAAATATTGCAGGAGGGAACTCCGACATGGATAGGCCGTATTAACCTGGTAAAAATGATAATAGTACCAAAAATCATGTATAGATATCAAATGATACCAATTAAACTCCCAGAGATCTATTTTAAGTTAATTAAGAAACTGATAACAAAATACATATGGAGGAATAAAAAACCAAGATTGTCACATGAGTTGCTGAGTAGGAGGAAAGAAAGAGGTGGTTTAGGGCTTCCAGACTTTAAAAGATACTACAAAGCTGTAATATTGGCAAGAACTATAGACTGGATACAGAACTATAAAAAAAGTTGGGTGAGAATAGAGAATGAACTTAGTGGAACAGATTTGGGTAAGGTGATATGGGTACCAACACAGTATAGGGGCCTAAACGATAATGTAAATACATACACTTTGAATGTTTTAAAAATTTGGGATAATTTACACAAAAGTTTGAAATGGTTTTTCAATTCAACACTGATTTCACTAAAAAACACGGAGTTTTTCCCCCCTGGTAGAGAAGAAATAGGTGGTAGGTGGTTTAAAAAGGAAGAGGTTCAATTAAGAGATATTTTGGTGGGGGATAAAATAGGATCATTTGGGGAATTGAAAAAAAAAGAGGGTGAGATTTTCACTAAATTAGACAAGTGGCGGTATTTTCAATTGAGTAGTTTTGTTGGAAGTTTTCCAAAACCTTTAAGGACAAGAGACAATTGGAACTTGTTTGAAAAGGTTTTGGGTACACAAGGTGATGGGAAACACGGGATTGCTAAGGTATATAAAATACTCACCGAATTAGATATAAACACAAAGCCAACATATATAACAAAATGGGAAACTGATATGGGATGCGTGATAGATGAGGAGAATATATAGATTAACCCACGAAAACATTTCTATGAGAGAGGTAGAGATGAACTATAAGTGTTTGACAAGATGGCACATTACACCAAATGTTGAAAATAAGATGTGTAAAGAGAGTTCACCGTGGTGTTGGAGGGGATGTGGTGAAATAGGTACAACATATCACATATGGTGGGGTTGCCCAAAAATTCAGTTATTCTGGAAGACAATAACCCATTTGATAAGAAAAATAACAGAAATAGACATTGGCTTAGACCCAGAAGTGTGTATTTTGCATAACATGGACATATCAGTCAATAAATATAAAAAATCAGGGATATGGTGCTACATTAATGCTGCAAAAGCTCTGATACCCAGGTTTTGGAAGCAAATAGAGGTACCGAAGGAAGAGGACTGGATTGAAGGGGTTGAGCAGATTAAAAAGATGGAAAGGTTGTGCCATGTCCAGGAAGATAGGATGGAGATTTATAATAGGAAATGGGAGAATTGGGAAAAAGCTAAGTTATATATGAAATATAGGAAAGATTAAAGAAAATAATAGGAAAACTGCACTTGCTGAGATAAAATGATGCAGAGAAAAGGAAAAGCAGGAAGATGGGATTTTGGTGAGGGTGGAGGAGGGGGGGGGGGGAATTTGGAATAAAGTAAATAAAGTAGAAATGTTGGATACTATAATGTATAAATATATATATATGTTTGTATATCATGATGATGAAATGTATTTAAAATGAAAATCAATAAATATTTAAATTATAAAAAAAAAAAAAAAAAATACCTTTTGTATGGAGAACTGCTCGCCACAAACTGTCCTGGCGCACCCTTAAGAATCCAATCCATTTCGAAGGCACAGTGCTTCCAGATTTTAATCTTTTCTATCTGGCAGCCCAGTTATTCCATTTTTTTTATTTAGACAAGGGAGATAGGGACCTGTATCTTTCCCTGGTATGTTCCCCATACCCTCTCTGAGACCATCTAAATTTTGGAAGGTCGTAAAGGGTTACTTAATCATCATTGTAAAGATATGGAAACTGGCCTAATGCAAGATAAATGCCCCTATCATACATGCTCATACATACCTATGGGACAATCCACACATTCCTGAATTACTCACTGGCCAGTGGCACCTTATATCACCTACTATGGTCCTGTCCTGTTAGGGTTAATGGGCTCAGATGGTTCAGTTTTTGCAATGCCTACTGGGTCTATTCCCGGATTTGGAAAGTGATAAATTTCACAGTATTTTCTTGCAAGAATCTCTGTTTATGGCCAGAATGTTAATTGCCCATACTTGGCTCAGGGCATTACTACCAACTTTACAAAACTGGGTGGCTGCAATAAATAATACGCTACCTTACAAAAAGGATATCTATATACATAGAGGATGCCCTGCTAAATATCATAAAACATAGGAAAAATGGTTAGATCCTGCTTATACATGTGATGAGGATAATAAAGCAGAATTATAGTTTTACTATCACTTATACCAGGCCTTGTTCACTGATCCCTTATGTCTTAGTTTTCGTCTATGGCATGTATAGTCCAGAGCTGGGTCCGCTACCTACTTTCCTGGCATCTAGATTTATGATACTCATCATGGTCCCAGTTTTTCTATGGTGCGCCTCTTATATTATATTACCTCCATTTGCATTACATATTCAAATTAATTCAAATAATTATACATTCATTATACATTCAGCTTGTTTTGGTTTATATGCTTCTTTATCGTTCTATCCATGGAACCTGTCACTACCTTGCACTTGATTTTGTACTGAATATGCTGTATAAATGATGTACTTTGTGCTCCTCTCTCAATAAAGAGTATGCCTGTTAAAAAAAAAAATGGGGACATGATGGTATTATCTAAAGAATGGGACTTTTGTGTGGTGGCCAGGTCTCTTAGGAAATGAACTGGCAAAATTTAGGTGGCTCTTCAGCCCAAGGTTGACAGATCTTCCACTGTCCAGGCTTTAGATGAGCTTAATTCAAAAGCTAATTTCACGGCTAAGAAAGCAGATGACATGGTATGAGTTTTTTTCAACTCATGATGCATATAGTCACTGCAAAAAGAGCTCTTTTTTGGGGAAATGCTAGAGGAGACCATGCAAATAGTCACTTGGGGGAAATTTGGGCAAATTCCCCAAGACAGGAACAAAGGCAACATTTGTTTAATTCTAGGAATTTTCAAGGTCAGTTCAGAGAGGCAAAGGTGTAGAGACTGGGAACGGAGTTCCACAGGCCCCAACAGAGAGAGACATTGACATCCTTTTTGCAAGCTACAAAGTAGAAGCAGGCTTCTCTGGCTACCAAGGCCTATAATAAATATTGATGACATTCTACCTGCCCAATGGTTCCTGGTGGGCGACAGGCTTTCCCTGTTCTGCAGAGTCTGGGTGGACAGAATCTTAGAGCAGTAGGTTGTTAATATTATTCAAAGAGGCTATGAAATAGAATTTGTCAAGAAACCTTTTAAACGTGTCGTTGTGGAGTCATATTTACCAGCATTCCCAAGGAAGAGGAATTTCCTAGATCAATATGTACAAGAATTGTCGCAGTCTGGTACAATTGCCCGTTTTTTTTTTAATATATATATATTTTTTTATTAATTGCATCTTACAAACATAAAGAAAAATTTTTTATACATACTCAACTACAATTTATTACAATTTTTTCCAAATCCCTGTTCCCTTCCCCCATCCCCCCTTCCAGGACCTACCTTTTTTTTTATTATTCCTCCTTGCTCTCCCTCTCCACCATCAACTCAGCAAACCTCTGTGTGAGTTTAAACTCCATCAATTCCATATTTTCCTAAATTTACCCATTTTATCTTCTCCACTATAATATAATTCTTTCTTTCTTTGTATATATTCCACGCTCTCTAACCAATCTTTTAAAGGCAAATTTGTCTTTATTATTTTGCATAACTTTAACCTAACCAATCTTTTAATTTGGGTATTTCCTGAGTCATCCAAAACTTAGGAATCAGCTCTTTTGCCGCATTTATTAAATGGGGATTATTGTATTCCTATATTGCTTTACTGTTAGGTCAGTGTTATGGAATAGGCACATCCATGGATCTTTACTTATTTCTTCTCCTGTAATTTATCCTATTTGTTGGACAACATCTTGCCAGAATTCCTGTATTTTGGGGCACTCCCACCATATATGTACCATTGTGCCCTCCCTCCCACATCCCCTCCAACAAAACATTGAGTTCTCTGGGTGTAACTTATGAGCTCCACTGGGTGTAATATACCATCTTGTTATGAATTTATAATTTATCTCAACTGTGTTCATGTCCACTACCCCGTGTGCAATTCTAAAAATATTTTTTCTCTTCTGGTCACCCAACTGTGTTTTCAACTCTTTCTCCCATCTACTAAACAGTGGTGCAGACAGTTCAGCCATAGCAGTAAGTGACCTATAAATATGCTTTTGTGTTCCCTTTAAGTTCAATAGATGCTCTATTGGGTACAAACTCCTAACATTTCTCAGAGGCTGTGGGAGTGAAGCAATGAAACGTCTCAGATGTAAGTAACTTCTGTAAAGTAACTAACTCCCCTTCCTTCATAATATCCTTTTATCCATGCATTCCCATCTATAATCCATGTTCCTACAATAGTGCTTATCCCAGGTTGAAAGTAATTCGTTCCCACCAGTGGTATTATTGGAGAGTTATACTCCCATCCATTTTGTTTGTGCATTGCATCCCATATTCTAAATACATTCTTAGTAAAAGTGCGCATATTTACAGAAAGCCTTCGATACTGTTGTGGGACCCAAATGACTTTAACCAGGTGTGCTTCACTCAATGTCAATACAATCTCAGCCCAACTTTTCCCTTGTGCATTATACACCCTTTTCATTATTCAAGATAAGATTACCGCATAGTAATATCTTTTAATCTGCAGAATATTTAGTCCCCCATTTATTTTATCTTTACACAGGACCTCATATTTATCCATACATATCTCATTATCATTCTTTTTAATACCCTAAAATACTCTTGCAACAAATATATTGGAAGCATTTGGAATTTATACAAGATTTTAGGGAGTATCACCATTTTAACCATGTTAATTCGGCCTATCCAAGACAAAGAGCATTTCGATATTTTCTTCGGCGCCTCTTTTATTTCATTCTACAATGGTATATAGTTCTCTTGATAAATAATCTTAATTGATGGGGTTAGCTTTACTCCTAGATACTTTTAATTCTTTATCTTGCCATTTAAAGGGAAATTTTTCTTGTAATACTTGTCTGTCTACTTTCGCATTGTTAATATTTAGAATCTCACGATTTTGTGAGGTTAATTTTAAAGTTTGATATTTTTCCATACCATTTTAAAGTTTGCATTAAGTTTGGCAATGTTGTTCTAGGGTTTGCAACATAAAATAACATATCGTCAGTATACACTGCCATGTTATGTTCTACCTCTCCTATCCGGATCCTCTTTATATCTACACTTTTCCTTATCGTTGCCAACAGCGGTTCCAGAGTTAACACAAACAAGGGGGTAAAAGTGGACAGCCCTGCCTCGTTCCATTATACATTTCGAAGGGCTCTGACAATGTACCCATTAATCTTTACTGCTGCTGACAGGTGACAATATAGAGATTTTATCCAATGCAGCATTCTTGGCCCCAACCCTATTGCCTCTAAAGGTACTCCTCATAAATCCCCAATCTACCCTGTCGAAAGCTTTTTCAGTGTTTATCGACAGGAATACCACTGGGGACTTCTCTTTCTTACTTTTTTGTAGGAGTAATAATGATCTCAGCCCATTGCCCATTATCTCTACCCTCTCTCCCCGGTATGAACCCAACCTGATCTAAATGCATCAGCTCCGGCATAAAATCTTTCAAACTGTTAGTCATAATTTTAGCATATAGTTTCATATTTGCATTTAATAATGAGATTGGTCTGTAGCTGGCACATTGAGACAAGTATTTGCCTTCTTTTGGCAACATTGTAATATGTGCCACCAATGACTCCTACTTCATTTGCCCTCCTTTTCCCAATGCATTCATATAACTACCCATTTTTGGCACAAATAGTTCCTATAATACCTGAATTATTACTCCAGCCTCCTCGCTGCTAAGGAAACCTACTATAACACTCTCATCAAGACACTCTCATCCAATCCTCGTCAACTCTTCTCTACCCTTAATTCCTTATTCCATTCCCCACTGCCTCCGCCCACCAGCTTACTTACTGTACAGGAGATTGCCAGTCACTTCAAGAAGATCGACAATTCGTGATGAGATCTCCAGTGTCAAGCTTCCTCCTCTAACCAACATACCAGGCCCAACACCAAACTCTACACTCTCCTTCTTCGACCCTGTTAACACCAAGGAAGTTACCAGACTCCTTTCCAAGGCCCACTTCACCACCTGTCCCCTGGATTCTGTCCCCTCACGACTGTTGCAGCCTCCTTCCTGCTCTATCCTAAACTCTCTAATCCACATCTTTAACTTCTCACTCTCCATGGGCACCTTTCCCTCCCCACTCAAACATGCACTAGTTACCCCATCCTCAAAAAAACCCTCGCTGGACCCCACCTGTTTGAATAACTTAAGACCCATCTCCCTGCTCCCGTTTGCCTCCAAGCTCTTCAAGCGCCTTGTTCACAACCGTATGAACTGCTACCTCACTGACAACAACCTTCTTGATCCCCGACAGTCTGGCTTCCGCCCACAACATTCCACAGAAACTGCCATACTAAAACTCACTAATGACCTACTAACTGCTAAAACCAACTACTAAAGCCATTACTCCATACACATACTCCTTGACCTTTCCGCTGGCTTCGACCACCCGCTCCTCCTCAGTAAACTCCACTCCATCGGCCTCCGTGACTCTGCTCTCTCCTGGTTCTCCTCTTATCTTTCTCAGCACACTTTCAGTGTCACATACAACTCCTCCTCCTCCACTCCGCTTCCTCTCCCTTTTGGGGTACCCCAAGGTTCTGTTCTTAGACCCGTCCTTTTCTCTCTCTATACCTCCTCCCTGGGCCAATTGATAACCTCCCATGGCTTCCAATACCACCTCTATGCTGATGACACCCAGATCTTTCTCTCTACTCCCCAGCTCATCCCCTCAATCTCCTCACGTATCACAAATCTACTAAGCGACATATCAGCATGGATGTCACATCACTACCTTAAACTCAATCTTTCAAAAACTGAGCTTGTAATATTTCCTCCTCCCTGGTTCCCCACTCATGACTTTACCATTAAGATTAGCAGCACAACCATTAGTCCTTCCCCTCATGTCAGGGTGCTAGGCGTAATCCTAGACTCTGACCTCTCCTTTGGGCCCCACATCCACTCACTGGCTAAATCCTGCTGCCTCAACCTCCGCAACATTTCCAAAATCCGCCCCTTCCTGACCAATGACACCACAAAATAACTTATCCACGCCTTGGTTATATCCTTGATTACTGCAACTCCCTCCTCACTGGTCTACAGTTACACAGGCTATCCCCTCTTCAGTCTATTATGAATGCTGCTGCTAGACTCATACACCTTACCAACCAATCAGCGACTGCTGCCCCTCTCTGCCAATCCCTTCACTGGCTTCCACTAACCCAACATATAAAATTCAAAATACTAACCACAGTTTACAAAGCCATCCACAACACTGCCCCTAGCTACATCGCCAACCTCATCCACAGATATCGCCCAAATCGCCCACTCCGCTCCTCCCATGATATCCTCCTCTCTAGCTCCCTCATCACCTCCTCCCACGCTCGCCTCCAGGACTTCTCCAGAGCCTCTCCCATCCTCTGGAACTCCTTACCACAGCATGTCCGGTCAGCCCCCACCCTGTCTGCCTTTAGGCGATCTTTGAAAACTCACTTCTTCAGGGAAGCCTACCCCACCTCCACCTAAGAACTGTACTTGAATCACCTCCACCAGATCATCCCCCGCAGCTATCACGTTTTGTATCACCTCCCCCTTGCTTTAGATTGTAAGCTCCACAAGCAGGGCCCTCACATTCCTTCTGTACTGAAAGTATTGTAATTGTACTGTCTCCCTTATATTGTAAAGCGCTACGCAAACTGTTGGCGCTATATAAATCCTGTATAATAATAATAATTATCCATCTGGTCCCAGGCTCTTTCCTGCTGCTGTACTCTTTAATGCAGTTTGCACTTCCTCTTGTGTTATCGGTCTAACAATGCCCTTCTTTATCTGATCTAGGTAACCCCACCTCTTTTAAATATGAGTTTTTATATTTCTCTCTCCCTCCAGGTCTTTATTTTTGGGTTTAACTGCGTATAAGGAACTATAATATTTTTGAAACACACTAGCAATTGTTTTAGTTGGATAAACTAATTCTCCTGCTTCATTTTTAATTTTCTCTATGTAATTCATCTTTTTTCTAACTAACCTTGCCTAAGATTTTCCTGGCATGTTTCCCCACTGATAGATTTCTCTCAACCCCATATTAAAAGCCTTATTTGTTTCCTGTTCTAATAAATTACTTAATTCCTCTCTATTTAGAACATTCTTATGTTGTACTTCTATTTCTGTTCACTTTTTATGTGATTGCTCCAGTACAGATAATTCCCCTATTAACCTTTTTATCCGTTCTGACCACTTTCTTTTTTTCTGCTTCCAATACCCCCTATGTACGCCTTGTGTGTCTCCCATACAGTAGCTACCGAAGCTCCCTCTGTTTCATTTACTCAAAAATATTGTTCTATCTCTTCTCTTATTCTCGCTTCCGTCTCTTGATCTTGAATGAGTGTCTCCTTTAGTTTCCATGCATATGTTTTATTTCGCACCCCCCTCACTTTCAGCCTCATCATGACAGGGGCATGATCAGACAATGATATAACTTCTATATTGGAATTAGTCACCGACTCCAATAATCTATGTTCTACCATTATGTGATCCAACCTAGAATATGTTGCATGTCCCGGGGAATAGAATGTATAGTCTCTAATTCTTGCATGTTTAATTCTCCATACATCCACCAATTGGCATTGATACAATTTCTTTTTAACAAATCTTAGACCTCTACCTCCATCCCTCTGCCCACGCCATGATGTATCCAGCTGGGGATCCATACAAAAATGTAAATCTCCTGCTACAATCAAAACCCGTTTCTTAAAGTCCATCAACTCCCTTAAGATCTCTTCTAAATAAACTATTGGGTTCTTGTTTGGACAATATATATTTGCTAGTGTGCAATCCATTTCATACAGTTTCCCCCTTAAAAACAAAAATCTCCCCTCTGGATTCACCCTCCTATCTTATATTGTAAATCTTACGTTTTATGCCATTCCTATAGCCACTCCTTTAGCCCCTTTTATTGGGGAGTCAGCATAGTACCAAACAGGGTAGTTTCTTGATTCTAATATAAATCTTGAGTCCTGAGTTATATGTGTCTCTTGTAAAAAGATTACATCGGCGGAGTATTGGTAGATTTCCCTAAGTATCTTATATCTTTAAACGGGGTGTTCAGACCTTTTACATTATAAGTCATAAAATTAACAACATTCCTATCAGCCATCCCATATTTGTTCTCTCCTCCCATTGTCCTTCCCTCCATTAAATCCTCATATTTAAAGATCTTGATATAATGCACTTAAAACACTAAAGGCCTCCCAGGTGGTCCATTCTTCCCTTCCTCCCCCCATCCTCTCTCTTCTCCTATCATAGTTTGGAGCCAAAAGAATTTCTTCCAGGTTTTCCAAACCTCCCATCCCTCCTCCCCCCTCCCTACCTAAATTAAAAACCCTTTGGCCTATTTCTAGCCCTGGAATCAAGCGTGGTTCAGGTCCCACTATAGATTCCTTTTCAGGGGTGGGGCTTGGAGCATGTACACCTAACAGACCCCCCACTTCTTTTTTTCTAGATCACAGAGTCAGTCCCTGATACTTCACCTAATACCCCGCCATTATTCTAAAGAAAAACTCTCCGCTAAAAATGTCCCATAGCTCACCCTGCCATCCCTTCCCATCCTCCGTCCCTGTCCTCTTTTCTTATCTCATTCTCTTATTTTTGTAAACTAATTGCCACTTCTCATTCTCTAACTCTGCACTCTCCTTTGCCCCTCCCGACCATCCTATGTCCAGCATCCATAGGTCTAGTCTTTCACAAAATGCCTGTAATTCTTCTGGGAATCTCAACTTCACCGAATGTCCATCTTTCCAGCCAATCAGACATGGTTGAAACCCCCAATGATATTGGATGTTTTTATTGCGCATCTGTTCCAGTAATGGTTTCAGTGATCTTCTCCTGGCCAATATCTCTGGCGCTAAATCTGAAAAGATTTGTATATTTGTTTCTCCATGTTTTATAGCAGAAATCCCTTGAATCTTCTTCCAGATATTAGCTTTATCTTCATAATTGTGAAGTCGTACTACCACATCTCTGAGTGTTTCCGATGGCATCCCTTGGGGTCATCTAATCCTATGTGCTCTGTCTATTTTCAGTTGGTCTGTCACCGGTCTACCCATCAAGGGAATTAACACTTTTCTTTATTTCATCCAACAGATCGTCACCATTAGGAACCTCTGGCAGGCCTCGGATTCTCAAATTCCTCCCATGTCTGTTCTCTTGATCTTCCAGTTTCCTTTGCTCTTTTCAAATTTCTTCTACCTGCTTTTCCAGTATAACAATTATTTGAGCATGTTTCTCTATTTTTCCCTCTGTTTCCTCCACTCGTGTAAGTCATTGTGCAAAATCGCCATTTTGCTTTTTATAGAATATTCTAATTTCGCAAACATTTCTGTGATTTCCATTTTCCTTGTTTTTTTGTGTTTTCCATTTCCACTTCATTTTCCATATTTATAGATTCTTTAGTCTGATTCATGCTCAATATACCTGATATCCTTCTGGATTGATCTTTATTATTTCCCAGTTCATATCCTCCTTTTGCTCCTTGATGTCTCTCTGGTGTAAAACCATCTGGGCTTTTCTCCTGTGGGGGCATATATTTTCTAATAGTGCTTGTGCTTATTTGGGGTGTTTTTGTTCCCTCTCCTTTCACCGATCTATTCTTCATTATAACAAAATTTTAGACTCCTTGTTTTTACCACTCCGAGAAGTTAACGGTTTCCACAATTGATAAGATTTAGGATTTATAATTCACAGCTCAGCACAGAGCTTTCCTCCTCTCCTTTTCAGCTGACTCCACTGGATGATGCCTGATTTTTATGGTCTCTCTCCCAGCCACCAAGAACAGTCTCAGTTTAAGTCCACCAATGTTCTCCCCAGGGGGATTGAAGGTGTGTGAGGTCAACAAAATGCACAAAGATACAGTTCATTTGAACTCACCGCTTCAGCGGTCACTCACCCCGCTCCACCAGCCTCCCTGCGGCAGGGTAACTTACTCCCTCTCTGTCCTGGACTTCAGCTGGTAATCCACCTGTCGGGTTTATTAGGGTAGCTGCATCTGCAGGGGGGTCACCCTCCGTGTAATTGCCCCAGTTCTAGTGGCAAAGGGTTCCATTTCCAGATATTTCTGGTGAAGATTGACCACAAAATTCAGACCACTTTTAGATCTCAAGAAGTTAAACTCCTCTATCAACCCAAAGAGGTTCTGAGGAGTCAGTGGAGTCTATCATAACAGCGGTATCTGATGGAGACCGGATGAGTTCAGTGGATCTCGCAGATGCTTACCTTCATGTTTCTGGGGCAAGGTCTCATAAGTAGTATCTTTGGTTCTTAGTCTGCCAAAAACATTAGCAGTGTCTCGTGTCTGCCTTTTGGCCTCACTACCTTTTCATGATCTTGTTGTCCAGAGTGGAAGTTTTGTGAGCGTATTACCTGGATGACATTCTCCTTCTGACTAACTCTACGATGTCTGCCAGAGCAGACTTTGAATGGCTGTGCAAAATCTTTCACCTATCCAATAACGTAATAAAGATGGGGGTGAAATCAGTAACAGCATGCATGTCTTTTTGAGGGAGCTGTCAGCAATGATACTGGTGGTCTGGGCAATTATAAGCAAGGGGGGTGGCACTGCACTGGCTGTGATAGATTGCCATTTGTCTTATTGTAGTGTCTTTTTCTCTGTCAGATCTCAATAAATTCTGTTATAATGTGTGCCAAAAAATATATAAATATAAATAAACAAAGTGAAATTAAATCAAATCAATCTACCAAACCTACCCAAAATCTATTACCAATATGTGTCACAAAACAAATCCAATGTCCAGGAATGAATTAATAAATATTTAACAAATTTCTAAGCGTTAAAACATGTGTGATAAAACCAAATGATAATTGCTTCTCTCTTATTTCTTCCACCAACACCAATGTGAATCCACATCCATAAAATACTACATATACTCACCAGAGGTAAATGCTGGTATGTGAACAGCCAGCTAGCAGCGCATTCCTGGGAGTAACAATCTGCAGAGCCAGGAAATCCTCAGTGTGCTCTCGATCACCAATATGCAATATCCCAATCAACAAAGAGGAAAGAGGAGAGAAAGGACACATAGCATACGATCCTTAAAAACAGCTTTTATTTTAAAAATTATTCCACTCACATTTACGCAAGTCTCCCCTGACACAAGTATCACAGCATAAACATAAAACCAGGGCTCAATGTGACCAAAAGCTCTGGCTGCATGCAGACAACCCACCCAGAGTTCATAAAGACGTCACGTCAAAGCCCCACCCTACGCGTTTAGTCATTCGACGTCCTCTACGGGCAGAAGGACGCACATAACCAAGCACACTTTATGTATACATATTAATAAATGCAACTCAATGCTTAAAATAAACAAAATTCCTAATTGATCCTAATGCTGCCTATACGCGGAGCTGACGCACATCTATTCTAATATAGATCTTTACCTCAATTGCCTCTCACCTAATCAGGCAAGATATGCTAAAACATGATCCAAACCATGTGTAATAAAAAAGACTCCTATAGGGGCACTCTACCTTTGAAAATCGAAAGGTTTTATATGTAAAAGAAATATGTTCACATGTCATGAAGATCTATATCAATTTAACAGCGGACTATAAAAATTATCAAATTTAAAGGGGTACTCTAACTCCAATTCTTAATACATACAGTCAGGTCCATAAATATTGGGACATCGACACAATTCTAACATTTTTGGCTCTATACACCACCACAATGGATTTGAAATGAAACGAACAAGATGTGCTTTAACTGTAGACTGTCAGCTTTAATTTGAGGGTATTTACATCCAAATCAGGTGAACAGTGTAGGAATTACAACAGTTTGCATATGTGCCTCCCACTTGTTAAGGGACCAAAAGTAATGGGACAATTGGCTTCTCAGCTGTTCCATGGCCAGGTGTGTGTTATTCCCTCATTATCCCAATTACAATGAGCAGATAAAAGGTCCAGAGTTCATTTCAAGTGTGCTATTTGCATTTGGAATCTGTTGCTGTCAACACTCAAGATGAGATCCAAAAAGCTGTCACTATCAGTGAAGCAAGCCATCATTAGGCTGAAAAAACAAAACAAACCCAGTAGAGAGATGGCAAAAACATTAGGCGTGGCCAAAACAACTGTTTGGAACATTCTTAAAAAGAAGGAACGCACCGGTGAGCTCAGCAACACCAAAAGACCCGAAAGACCACGGAAAACAACTGTGGTGGATGACCAAAGAATTCTTTCCCTGGTGAAGAAAACACCCTTCACAACAGTTGGCCAGATCAAGAACACTCTCCAGGAGGTAGGTGTATGTGTGTCAAAGTCAACAATCAAGAGAAGACTTCACCAGAGTGAATACAGAGGGTTCACCACAAGATGGAAACCATTGGTGAGCCTCAAAAACAGGAAGGCCAGATTAGAGTTTGCCAAACGACATCTAAAAAAGCCTTCACAGTTCTGGAACAACATCCTATGGACAGATGAGACCAAGATCAACTTGTACCAGAGTGATGGGAAGAGAAGAGTATGGAGAAGGAAAGGAACTGCTCATGATCCTAAGCATACCACCTCATCAGTGAAGCATGATGTTGGTAGTGTCATGGCGTGGGCATGTATGGCTGCCAATGGAACTGGTTCTCTTGTATTTATTGATCATGTGACTGCTGACAAAAGCAGCAGGATGAATTCTGAAGTGTTTTGGGCAATATATCTGCTCATATTCAGCCAAATGCTTCAGAACTCATTGGACGCCGCTTCACAGTGCAGATGGACAATGACCCAAAGCATACTGCAAAAGCAACCAAAGAGTTTTTTAAGGGAAAGAAGTGGAATGATATGCAATGGCCAAGTCAATCACCTAACCTGAATCTGATTGAGCATGCATTTCACTTGCTGAAGACAAAATGCCCAAGAACAAGCAGGAACTGAAAACAGTTGCAGTAGAGTCCTGGCAGAGCATCACCAGGGATGAAACCCAGCGTCTGGTGATGTCTATGCGTTCCACACTTCAGGCTGTAATTGACTGCAAAGGATTTGCAACCAAGTATTAAAAAGTGAAAGTTTGATTTATGATTATTATTCTGTCCCATTACTTTTGGTCCCTTAACAAGTGGGAGGCACATATGCAAACTGTTGTAATTCCTACACCGTTCACCTGATTTGGATGTAAATACCCTCAAATTAAAGCGGACAGTCTGCAGTTAAAGCACATCTTGTTCGTTTCATTTCAAATCCATTGTGGTGGTGTATAGAGCCAAAAATGTTAGAATTGTGTCCATATCCCAATATTTATGGACCTGACTGTAAATCTGTCCCAACTAAATTAATAAAATCTACTTAAAACACAATACTGACAGCAGAGAGTGTGCCATCAGGAACACCTAAAGGGTCATTGTACTTTGTTTTCCTTTTTTTTTTTATAAAGGGGATTCTAAAAATGGAATTATGTTTATATTAGTAAATCAAAGTTATAAACAAATAGTGGGCTATTTGAATCCATGTTACCATATTTAAAATTTACAAGAACACTATCTCAAGTTTGTGATCTATATAAAACAGATTTCAGTGTTACATCAGTATCTTTTTTGTATATATCAAAAAATATATTTCTCAAAAATGGTCTCAGTCAAATTAATGACCAGCCCCTTTCCAATACCACTGTCCCAATTCCACCATAAGGGGGCACTCTATAGAAAATTAATAATCCTATATAAAACTGAAGAATTCTCTCTTAAAACAAAATTACGTTCCTGAATGGTCTACAATAATTTAATTGTAGACCATCTAAATTACTAATATCCTACTTGTATAAAGTATTCCACCAAAAATTCATTATGAAACAATTCAGGTCTAGATCACAATTTAAACATCTTGACTTTTCTCGAAACCTCTTTAGCCATATCAGTACCTTTCCAGTGGGGGCAACTTTTTCTATTCCATAAAAGTCAACAAACTGGGATCCTTATTATGTCTCAATTTAAAATGTTTTGACACACTATGGTTTTCTACACCCTTTTTTATATTGTTTATATATTTTCATATTCTACTTTTTAACTCTCTTGTAGTTCTGCCCACATATTGCATACAACATGGACACTCCAGTACATATACAACGTGGGAAAAATCACAAGTGATACACTGTTTGATATCCTACACTTTCCCTGTTTGTGTCCAGATAAACTTAGTTATTTTCCTCTTTTTGTCCTGACTTATGTTGCAGGCTTTACATCTAATGCATCTATAGAATCCCTCTACTCAAAAAAAAATCTTAGGTTTCCTTGGAAATATGACATCATGTGCAATTTTATTACGCAGGGAACTGTTCTTCCTGTAAATGAATTGAGTTTTTTTTTGGGAGGAGCTTATTCATGACTTGATTATTTAATAAAAAAGGCCAGTACTTCCCAATAACTCTCTTGATTTGTTTTTATATTGGACATTATAATCTGTAATAAATCCCCAGGACATATCCTATTTTTCTTCTTTCTTAAAAGAGCATCTCTATCTTTTTCTAAGATCTTCTTCTTTTCAATTTCTAGAATTGTTTTTTATATGCCCTTTCCAAAAATCGATTAATACATTTGTTCAATGAATTCTGAGCTTTCCTCATAATTTCTCCTAATCCTTGTAAACTGACTCCACAGAGTATTGCAAATCCATCTTGGATGATGGCAGCTCGTGGTGGGAATGTAGCTATTGCAATCAATATCCTTTAAAATATGTTTTAGTGAGTCCAAAAGGCCTTCCATGCCACATATTCTACATTTGCTAGAGGGGTCTCGATTTTGATAAAACATTTCCATGTGTGGTCGAGACGATCCATACGTAAATATGTCCTTGTGGTTTTCACTGTGTGGGCCACTTGATATGTTGTTGCAGCTATATATGCCCCCCCCCCCCGTTCTCACCTGCAATTTTTTTATGCTGTGCTGGAGAGGATTACCCCCGTACTGCCCCACCAAAGTGTTGGGAGACTTTAATGCTATTCTTTCACTGGAATTAGACTGACAGATCCCGCGTAAACACTTCTCCAGTGACTTACTTGCCTGGACCTAAGCTTCTGGACTCATGGAAGGCTTGGAGATAGATGCACCCCTCCATCAGGATGTATTTCTGTTTACTCTTCATATGAGACATCCTCTCTTATTGATTTGGCATTTGCAAATCCCACCCTCCTTACTGATGTTATAGATGCAAAATATTTGCCAAGTGGCCTCTCTGACCATTCTCCTTTAGTACTAAGTCTCTGTGCCTACTCCTACAGGAATGCATCTCTCTGGCAGTTGGACTCCCACTGGGTCGCCCATCCAGACCTGGTAGACACTATCCCACCTAAATTGACAGAATACTGGGACCTTAACATGGGGTCATCCTCTCCAGCCACTGTATGGGATGCCTTTAAGACTTTCACGAAGGGCCAATATATCTCCACTAGCCACAGCCCGCAAGTCATTAACCTGGGACACAAGGTCCCTCAACCAGCAGGTAGCTGATCAGATCAGACTAATGTTTGCAACTCTGATCCTACTGAGGGTAACTTTGATCTGCTACAAGTTCTTCAGAGAGAACTGCATTTACATATGTAAATACAGTGGGGCAAAAAAGTATTTAGTCAGCCACCAATTGTGCAAGTTCTCCCACTTAAAAAGATGAGAGAGGCCTGTAATTGGCATCATAGGTAGACCTCAACTATGAGAGACAAAATGAGAAAACAAACCCAGACAATCACATTGGCTGATTTGGAAAGAATTTATTTGCAAATTATGGTGGAATATAAGTATTTGGTCACCTACAAACAAGCAAGATTTCTGGCTCTCACAGACCTGTACCTTCTTCTTTAAGAGGCTCCTATGTCCTGCACTCATTACCTGTATCAATGGCACCTGTTTGAACTTGTTATCAGTATAAAAGACACCTGTCCACAACCTCAAACAGTCACACTCCAAACTCCACTATGGTGAAGACCAAAGAGTTGTCGAAGGACACCAGAAACAAAATTGTAGACCTGCACCAGGCTGGGAAAACTGAATCTGCAATAGGCAAGCAGCTTGGTGTGAACAAATCAACTGTGGGAGCAATAATTAGAAAATGGAAGACATACAAGACCACTGATAATCTCCCTCGATCTGGGGCTCCACGCAAGATCTCACCCCTGGGGTCAAAATGATCACAAGAACGGTGAGCAAAAATCTCAGGACCACACGGGGGGACCTAGTGAAAGACCTGCAGAGAGCTGGGACCAACGTAACAAAGGCTACCATCAGTAACACACTACGCAGCCAGGGACTCAGATCCTGCAGTGCCAGACATGTCCCCCTGCTTAAGCCAGTACATGTCCAGGCCCGTCTGAAGTTTGCTAGAGAGCATTTGGATGATCCAGAAGAGGATTGGGAAAATGTCATATGGTCAGATGAAACCAAAATAGAACTGTTTGGTAGAAACACAACTCGTCGTGTTTGGAGAAGAGAGAATGCTGAGTTGCATCCAAAGAACACCATACCTACTGTGAAGCATGGGGGTGGCAGCATCATGCTTTGGGGCTGTTTCTCCGCAAAGGGACCAGGATGACTGATCCATGTACAGGACAGAATGAATGGGGCCATGTATCGTGAGATTTTGAGTGCAAACCTCCTTCCATCAGCAAGGGCATTGAAGATGAAACGTGGCTGGGTCTTCCAACATGACAATGATCCCAAACATACTGCCCGGGCAACGAAGGAGTGGCTTCGTAAGAAGCATTTCAAGGTCCTGGAGTGGCCTAGCCAGTCTCCAGATCTCAACCCCATAGAAAACCTTTGGAGGGAGTTGAAAGTCCATGTTGCCCAGCGACAGCCCCAAAACATCACTGCTCTAGAGGAGATCTGCATGGAGGAATGGGCCAACATACCAGCAACAGTGTGTGCCAACCTTGTGAAGACTTACAGGAAACGTTTGACCTCTGTCATTGCCAACAAAAGGATATATAACAAAGTATTAAGATGAACTTTTGATACTGACCAAATTTTTTTTCCACCATAATTTGCAAATAAATTCTTTCCAAATCAGCCAATGTGATTGTCTGGATTTTTTTTTTCTCATTTTGTCTCTCATAGTTGATGTCTACCTATGATGCCAATTACAGGCCTCTCTCATCTTTTTAAGTGGGAGAACTTGCACAATTGGTGGCTGACTAAATACATTTTTGCCCCACTGTACATATATAACCAGACTAGATCTATACAAAAATAAACAGCGGTTCTTTGAACAAGGGAATAAGAACGGCCACCTACTGTCAATGTTGGCCCACCACATTATATCCCTTGCATCTATTGAATTACAGACACCTTTGGGGCAGGTGGTCTCCTCACTAGACCAGATCTTGGAGACTTTCCGTCAATTTTACAGCTCCTTATACACCTCCACCCTTCCCCCTGTATTTCAACCAGCAGACTTACATGATCTGCTGGATCAGGTGGCTTTGGGTTGGCTGTCAGAGATGGAACTATCCTCCTTGGTGCACCCCATCTTGGAGGAGGAGGTCTTCATGGCCATTCTATAGTTTCCAGCGGGGAAATCTCCTGGTCCTGACGGCCTCCCCGTTGACTTTTAAAAGGGCCATGGCAAACTTTTGGCCCCGATAAATGCTACCTTATATAAAAAATGTCTGGAGGAGGGTGTGCTTCCTGCCTCCATGGGCCATGCTCATATTGTCTTAATTCACAAACACCCAAAAGACCCTATGTCCTGAGCCTCTTGTAGACCCATTGCCTTCCTCAATAACATCTTTAAAATCTTAACCAAACTTCTTACCTTGAGACTCCAAGGTATGTTACCAATGGTTATTGATCTAGACCAAACTGACTTTATGGACCATAAGGCTACTGATACTAACCTCTGAAGATTGTTTACAAATCTTCATACCTCACACAACATGGGCACCAGAGTGGTGGCCTCTCTTGATATAGTAAAGGCCTTTCATACGGTAGAATGGCCCTTATTTTGGGAGGAACTTCAAAATGGGATTTCCTCTTGTATTTATTAATTGACAGAACATCCTTTATGGTAACCCAATGACAGCTGTTAAGTTGGGGGGTGGATTGTCTGACTCCTTTACCTTGCACAGGGGCACACTGCAGAGCTGCCCCCTCTCTCCAACCCTATTTGCCCTAGCTATTGAACCTGTCACTGAAGCACTCCATTCCTCCTCAAGTATTAAATGGCTCTGGGTTGGCTGGCTGGCTGGATGAGAGGGTAGCCCTAAATGCTGATGATCTTTTAGTGTTGCTTAATGACACAAGCCCTTCACTACAGGGTGCTCTTCATATCCTGAACTCCTATAGTTCGGTTACTAGTCTCAGCGTGAACTGGACTAAATCCTTACTGTTTCCGATAGACCCCGACACCTAAAGTATGGCCCTGATGGATTTACCACTACAATGGGTTTAGCAGTTTACCTATCTGGGTGTCATTATTTTGCACATTGTTTCAGAGTTCCTTCCCCTAAATTTACACCCAGTTGTGAGGGCTGTTAAGCTGTCATTGAAGGCATGGAAGAACTTGCCATTATCTTTACTTGGTTACATAAACTTAGGCCAAATGTATGTACCTTTTTAATAGAAACTCCCCCAATAGCTCATAGTGATGCTTCTGGAGTCGCTCGAGGCTAACAGCAGACAAAAATCACCCCGCCACTGGCCACTCAACAGGTTACTGCAGTCTTGTGGCTGCACCCTGACAAAACCAACCCATCCACCATGTTGGAGGCAGCAATAGTGCGCTCATTGGAGGCTCTCCAATATCTCCTTTTAGAGGCACCTAGGCCGCTCACTCCCTGACCCCCTCCATGGTGATTACCCTACGAGCCTGGAGGGCAGGCCTCATAGCCGAACACTTCCTCAAACACGTTGTTTCACCAAATGCTCCATTGTGGCTTAGACCCTCCCTACCCTATCTATACAGACTCCCGCACCCTGGAGTTTGGGCCAAATATAACATCAAGTCTATCTCCCAGGTAGTTGTCAATGTCAACTGTGAAATCCCTTGCCCAACTCTCAAGACTTTAATGTCCCTCAAATGTTTTATTATTGAAAGATGCAGCTCTCCCATGTCTTCCATACTTCGTTCCCTGCGGCCTCTCCGGTCCTGCTCCAATCCACACTGGAATAAGTGCTCAGAAGAGATTGCACTGAAAAACTCACCTCCCATTTATATGCCCATCTAATGTCAGTCTCTCTGCCTGTGTTGGAGAACCTTCAGGATAGGTGGTTGAGAGAAGCTCTGGATTACACAATGATGATTGGGATGACATTTGGGATTTCCCCTTCAGATCTTTGGTTTCGCTCCGAGATAGGCTGATACAATTTAAGATAGTCCATAGGGCAACTTTTACACCGTCTAGGCTACACAAAATGAACCCCTCCTGCTCTCCGGAGTGTTGGAGGTGTGGTTATTCCCCAGGGGATTTCTCCCACATCTTTTGGCATTGCCCCTTGGTTTCCGTTTTTTGGGGAGAGGTCCTGACCCTAGTAAAGTCATGTCTGCTCCTCTTCTTTTTTTTTTTTTTTTTATAAATATTTATTTTGTTTTCCAAGTCATATACAAATCATTTCCACATTTCTATTAAAATAGTTATCTAAACAGTAATTTCTCCTTATATAATTTATTTAATTATGTACATAACTTCCTTTTCCATCTCCCCATCCCCTCCCCTCCTCCCCACGCTCCACCCTTTCTCTTGTCTCGTTAACTCCATATATTTCTGTTGTTCCTAAACTCCATTCTAAACCCACTTCCAGGAGAATTATCTCTTCATGTATTTCACCTTTGCTTTATATTCTTCCCAGGCTTTCCATTTTTTATTATATATCTCCAACTTGTCCTCATGCGTATAATACAGTCTTTCTGTCCCAGATATCTGATTTACTCTTCCCATCCAATCCTCCTCAGTTGGCACCTCTCTTTTCTTCCAGTACCTGGGGATCAGACTCTTTGCTGCGGTCAGATAATGCCATATCCCCGAACTCTTATATACCTTTGTTGAGAGTTCTGAGATATGGAGGAGACATAATTCTGGATCCAATCCTATATTAATTTTGGTAATTTTCCCTATTAAATACACTATCCTCCGCCAAAACACCTGTATTTCTGGGCACTCCCACCACATATACCACGTGCCCTCCTCGCGACAACCTCTCCAACACATCTGTGACATTTCCGTATTCATCTTGTGCTCTACGTTAGGGGTAATGTGCCATCTATTTAAACACTTAAAATTTATTTCTACTTCCCTCATACTAATATTTTCGTGAATTAATGTGAACATTTTCCTCTGCTCCTCCTCCTCTATTTTTCTTCCCATATCTCTTTCCCATTTCTCTACATGCATTAATTTTGTGTCAGTGTCAAGTTCCATTAATATCTTGTATATTTTTGCCATTCCGTGTCTACCGTTTCCCCGTGACTCAAATATTCTCTCGAATGGGTTCCAGTCTTTTCTAGTTCTTATTGGCTTTGGGAGGCTCTCAAAAAAGTACTTCAATTGGTAGTATCTCAATCTATCCATCTTATTAAAGACTTCTCCCTTTCTTTCCTCCATTTCCTTATATGACCCGATTTCCTCTCCTACCATTATGTCTCTCAATTGCGCCTCTTGTTTTATGATCCATTTCCCTGCTATACTGTCCATACCCGGAATTAAATATTTTGTGTTTCTAAGTGGTAATAATTGTGAATTAAAAACCCACCCCTTTTGTCTATGTAGTAAATCCCATTCTTTTAAAACATTAAGAGTGTATATGCTAGTGCTCACCTCTAATTCCCTATATTGTGCCGGTACCCAAATACTTTTACTTAAACTTATTCCACTCAGTGCTTTCTCGATTTTAACCCAAGTTTTCTCCGGATTATGGATCCAGTCAAAGATTCTCGCGATAATCCCCGCTCTATGATATCTCTTAAAATCTGGTACTCCCAATCCTCCTCTTTCTTTACTTCTAATCAACGTCTCATAACCTATTCTAGGTTTTTTATTTCTCCATATATATTTTATTATCATTTTCCTGAGTTCTTTGAAATATGCCTCTGGGAGTTTGATTGGAATCATTTGAAATTTGTATAATACTTTGGGGACAATTACCATCTTTATCAGGTTTATGCGCCCTATCCATGAAGGATTTCCATTTCCCACCCTCCTGAGCTCCTCCTTGATCTCATTTAATAATGCTATACAATTGGCTTTATATAGGTTCTTAGTTGAGGTTGATATTCCTAAATATTTTTATTCCTAAATATTTTAATTCTTTATCTCTCCAAAGGAAAGGAAATTCCTCTTGTAATTTTTCTTTTTCACTATTTTTAAGGTTTATATTTAAGATTTCAGTCTTTGTCGGGTTAATTTTCAGGTTTGACAATTCTCCATACTCCCTCAATGCTTTCATTAAATTTGGAAGTGATGTTCTGGGGTTTCCAACATAAAACATCAAATCGTCCGCATACGCCACTACCTTATGTTCTCGATCGCCTATCTTTATTCCTTTTATATCTATATTCTTCCTAATCCTAGACAACAAGGGCTCCAGTGATAACACATACAGCAATGGAGACAGTGGACATCCCATTTGACATCTTTAACTGCTCTGATCTTCCTCCATTTACCATTATGGTAGCGGTAGGCCCTCTATATAACTCTCCAATCCACCCTCTCATTCTATCTCCCAATCCTAACGCTTCCAGGGTATCCATCATAAAACCCCAACTTACTCTGTCGAATGCCTTCTCAGCATCTAGCGACATCAGTATCATTGGGGCTTTCCCTTTTTTACCCTCCTGGATGATCAACAGTGATCTCAGAGCATTATCTCTACCCTCTCTTCCCGGGACAAACTCCACCTGATCTCTGTGTATCCACTCCGGCATCAGTTCTTTTAGTCTATTTGCCAGCACCTTTGCAAATATTTTAGTGTCTACATTCAATAGCGCTATTGGGCGATAACTTGCACATTGCGAGGGGTCCTTATCCTCCTTCTGTGTCAGTACTATATTGGCCTGTAAAGATTCTCCCCTCATCTCCAACCCGTTCCCCAAGGCGTTCATATAGATCTTCATCTTGGGTATTAAAAGCTCTTTATATTTTTTATAATATTTTACCGTATATCCGTCCGGACCTGGACTTTTCCCTCCCGCCATACTTTTTAACGCTATTTCTATTTCCTCTGAAGTGATTTCTTCCTCTAAAGAGTTCAGTTGTATTTCTCCTAATTTCGGTAGGCCTGCGTCCTCTAGATATATCTTCCTTTTCCCTCTATTTACTGTTTCCGTTTTCTTAAACATGTCCTGGGGTATGATATTATACAGGCCATTATAATACTCTTTAAATACTCTGGCAATATCCTTGGTTGAGTGTACAAATTCCCCCTTGGGATTTCTTATTTTCTCAATATAATTTCTATTTTTCTTCTTTCTTAAAGCTCTCATTAAATACTTTCCCGGCCTATCTCCCCATCTATACCTTTCACATATTATTTTATTAAAGACTCTTCTTTTTTCTTCCTCCATTACTTTCTCTAATTCTTCTTTCTTCTTTATTAACAGCTGCATTATCTCCTTAGATCTTTCCCTTTTGTGCACCTGTTCAAGATCATATATTTCATTTAATAATCTGTTTATATTTTCTCTCCTTTCTTTTTTGCCCCTATTGCAATGAGAAGACCTCTAATGTAGGCTTTATGTGCTTCCCACACCGTTGCAACCGACACGTCCTCTGTCTCATTCTCTTCAAAAAACCATTCAATTTCCTTCTCGATTCTTTGTCCAGTCTCTTCATCCATGAGGAGTGCCTCATTCATCCGCCACACATACCCCTCTCTCTCCTCTCTGCCCCATTTTAACTTCATTGCAACCGGGGCATGATCCGACAGAGTGCTTTCTCCTATTTTTACTTCCCCCACCCTCTCTATCATTTGATGTTCTACTAATATGTAATCTAGTCTAGAATAAGTCTCGTGTACATGCGAAAAGAAAGTATAATCTCTCTCCTTCATATTCCTAATTCTCCAGATATCCACCAGTTGACACTCATGCATCAATTTCTTTAACCTGCTCAAGGACTTGCTTTCCTCTCTCCGCATACCAGAGTTAGTGTCCATTCGCAGATCCATACAGAGGTTAAAGTCTCCCGCTACGATCATACACCCTTTTTTAAAATCCATCAATCTCTTCAACACATCTCTCATAAATGTCTCCGGCTTCTTATTTGGACTATACAGTCATGGCCGAAATTGTTGGCACCCTTGATATTTTTCCTGAAAATCAAGTATTTCACACAAAAAAGGTATTGCATTAACACATGTTTTGCTATACACATGTTTATTCCCTTTGTATGTATTGGAACAAATATAAAACAGAGGCAGAAAAGCAAATATGACATAATGTCACACAAAACCCCAAAAATGGGCTGGACAAAAGTATTGGCACCCTTAACTTAATATTTGGTTGCACACCCTTTGGAAAACATAACTGAAATCAGTCGCTTCCTATAACCATCAATAAGCTTCTGACACCTCTCACCCGGAATTTTGGACCACTCTTCCTTTGCAAACAGCTCCAGGTCTCTCTTATTGGAAGGACACCTTTTCCCAACAGCAATTTTAAGATCTCTCCACAGGTGTTCAATGGGATTTAGATCTGGGCTCATTGCTGGCCACTTCAGAACTCTCCAGCGCTTCTTTGCCATCCATTTCTGAGTGCTTTTTGACGTATGTTTGGGGTCATTGTCCTGCTGGAAGACCCAGGATCTTGGACGCAAACCCAGCTTTCTGACACTGGGCCCTACAGTGCGACCCAAAATCCTTTGGTAATCCTCAGATTTCATGATGCCTTGCACACAGTCAAGGCACCCAGTGCCAGAGGCAGCAAAACAACCCCAAAACATCATTGAACCTCCACCATATTTTACCGTAGGTACTGTGTTTTGTTCTTTGTAGGCCTCATTCCGTTTTCGGTAAACAGTAGAATGATGTGCTTTACCGAAAAGCTCTATCTTGGTCTCATCTGTCCACAAGACGTTTTCCCAGAAGGCTTTTGGCTTACTCAAGTACATTTTGGCAAACTGTAGTCTTGCTTTTTTATGTCTCTGTGTCAGCAGTGGGGTCCTCCTGGGTCTCCTGCCATAGCGTTTCATTTCATTTAAATGTCGACGGATAGTTCGCGCTGACACTGATGCTCCCTGAGCCTGCAGGACAGCTTGAATGTCTTTGGAACATGTTTGGGGCTGCTTATCCACCATCCGGACTATTCTGCGTTGCAATCTTTCATCAATTTTCCTCATCCGTCCACGACCAGGGAGATTAGCTACAGTGCCATGGGTTGCAAACTTCTTGATAATGTTGCGCACTGTGGACAAAGGCAAATCTAGTTCTCTGGAGATGGACTTGTAACCTTGAGATTGTTGATATTTTGCCACAATTTTGGTTCTCAGGTCCTCAGACAGTTCTCGTCTCCTCTTTCTGTTGTCCATGCTTAGTGTGGCACAGACAGACACACAATGCAAAGGTTAAGTGAACGTCTCTCCTTTTTATCTGCTTTCAGGTGTGATTTCTATATTGCCCACACCTGTTACTTGCCCCAGGTGAGTTTACAGGAGCATCACATGCTTGTAACATTCTTATTTATCCGCAGTTGTGAAAGGGTGCCAATACTTTTGTCCAGCCCATTTTTGGAGGTTTGTGTGACATTATGTCGAATTTGCTTTCTTTCCTCCCTTTTTTTGTTTTGTCCCAATACACACAAAGGGAATAAACATGTGTATAGCAAAACATGTGTTAATGCAATACGTTTCGTGAGAAATACATGATTTCCTGGAGAAATATCAAGGGTGCCAACAATTTCGGCCATGACTGTATATATTTGCTATTGTGCACTCAATTCCCTGTAGTCTACCTCTCAAAAACAGAAACCTTCCCTCCAGATCTGTTAATCTATCCTCAACCTCAAACCTTATATTTTTGGCGAAGCCTATAGCAACCCCTTTTGCTCTTTTAATTGGTGAGTCCGCATAAAACCATGTTGGAAAATATCTGGTCTTCAATCTAACCTTTGACTCTATCTCTAGGTGTGTTTCTTGCAGGAATACCACTGAAGATTATCTATGTTGTAATTCTTTAAATAACCTAAATCTCTTTCCTGGGCAGCTTAACCCTTTTACATTATAGGTTATATATTGGATTTCTTCCATCTTACTCTTTTCTTCCTAACCCCTTTTCCCTCCTTGCTTTCCTCTTTCTTATTCCTATGGAGCATTTTTATCCTACTGACTTTTTCTCCCCCCTTGTCCCCCCCCCGCCTCCCCCGTCTCTCCCCTCCCTCCCCTTCCTCTCCCTCCCCTCCACCCCCCCCCCAACATCACTGCCATCACTCCCCCCCTCCCTCCCCCCTTTTTTTAGGCCTTCGCTTTGCCCAAGCATCATTTGTGGAAATGACGTCCACCTTTGATATTATCCTTAGGGCTACACTCCTCCCATGAACGGCCTCCCCTCCAACCAGATCTCCCCATTGACCCCCCTTCTACCTATACTTCTTAACAAAAGGAAGAGAAAAGAGAGTTAAGTTAGAGGGGTAATGGAGGAGACAGGCGATGGAATGGGGGCAAGAGAAGAAAACAAAAAAAAAAACAAAAAAGAAAAACACAAAAAAAACCACACATCTTCTCTCCCCTCCCCTCCCACCGCCCTACCTCCCCCTCCTCCACCAGTCTCTACCCCTCCCCTCCCCTCAATCCATTTCCCCCGGGTTCTTCTTCCCATCCAATAATTTCAATTCTCTGCATTTCAAGTCTATCGCAAAAATTTCTTGAGTCCTCTGGGAACCTCAATTGGGCTGTTACTCCGTTTTTCCATCCTATTAAACACTCTGGTATCCCCCATGTATATTGCACCTTCTGTTTTCTCATCTGCTCCAGCAAAGGCCTCAGAGCTCTCCTCCTTCGGAGAGTCTCCGGTGACAAGTCCGCATATATTTGGATGTACATTTCTCCATATTTTATTACTGATTTTCCCTTAGTTTTCCTCCATATTCTTTCCCTTTGCTGCAGTTCATAAAATTTAACAAGTATGTCTCTTGGCCTGTCCTTCTCACGGTTCCCCTGGAGTTTCCCATTTCTAAAGATTCCTTCTATATCAGTCCTTTCCATATCAGAGTTTCCCGTTATAAAGTTTAGAATTTTACAGACCGCCTCTTCCATTAGTTCTCCTTTTAGGCTTTCTGGTACCCCTCTTATCCTTATATTTCTCCTTCTTTCTCTATTCTCTTGAATTTCCACCTTTATACAGCAATTTTTCCTGAACTTTTTCCATATTAATTATCTTCTTTTCTAATTCGGAAATAATCTGGGTCTGGTTTTTAACTTTCTGCTCCGTTTCCTCCACTCTTAACAGCAGCTGCCCCAGATCTCTCCGAATATTTACCATTTCTTGCTTTATTGTTTTCTCCAGATCTTTAAACATTTCTGTCATCTCTTTTTTATTTGGGATTTGTAGGTCTTTTTCTGTCTCTGATATTTGTTGACTACTGATATCGAGATCCATTAATTGTTTAGGACTACTTTGCACACTTAAGTCTAATTCTCCTTTGTCATTTCTACTCTGGTGCCTTTCCGGGGTCACGTTTCCTTGGGATGTGTACTTTTTAATTGTACCCGTTTGGGTTCCTTTAGGCCCGGTTCCTTTTGCACTTTTATTTTTCATTTCTTCTATTTCTTTTATTTTTCTCTCATAATCTTGAATTTTACACAGAGAAGGAAGAAATCAATATGATATAGAGATAGAGATCCCAGCCCTTCTGTTAACTTTTCTGTGTGTTTTTGCCTACACCTTACGTTCTTCTCCTTCTTTATATTCTCTGGGGGCCCCCCCCCCCTTTTCTCTCACTCTCTGCCCTCCTTCAGCTCGACACAGTCTCTCCCAAATCTGCACAGTTTTTATGTTTGAGGTCACAGCCGGAGTCACTCACCCTCCCTGCTCCTCTCACGAGACTGCTCCAGGCTCCAATTCTCCAGCAGGTCGACTCTCTTGTTCTCAGGGGGACCCTCCAGGACTTTCCTCCATTTTCTTATTGTGCAGGCAGTTCTTCACAGTTCACAGTTCACCCCCACCGGACTCCAGCAGTGGCTAATCGTCCAGCAGGACGGTATCTCTCCTGTTCCTCCGTCAGCCTCCAGCCGGCCGGCCGGCTTCCTCGCTCCCAGGGATGCACTGCGGATGCACATGTCCCGGCCGCGCCTCCTTGTTTCCCGGCAACCTCGTTCAGCGTCCCCGTCTCTCTCAGATGATCTCCGTTTCCCAGCTCTTCCTCACGCAGGCCGCCACTCAGCCAAGGGAGCCCGCCAGGCCGAGGTAGGTCTCAGGCTTCTAGGGCTCCATATTACAGGGGCATTTTGTGGATCGGATAGGTACAAGGGGGTCGGTCGGAGAGGCTCCGGCCGGGAGCTCCTACCACGAGCTCTCCGCTGCCGCCATGGTTAGGCTCCGCCCCCATGTCTGCTCCTCTGAGACCCAACATAACAATTTGTCTACTAGGCCTGGTTGAAAACGTACTCCGGATCAGAGCTGGGGAAGAAAAAAAAAAAAAAAAAGGACCCTGGCTAGCCGCCTTCTTTTCTATGCAAGAAAAGCTATAACTTTACACCGGAAGAAGTCCACACCCCATCTACTTTTTGAAGCAACTGGTAAATGTTAGTCTGCCCCTCTACAAGGACACTTACATACACAGGGGCTGTCCCAAGAAATATGACAAGGTCTGGTCTAAATGGCTTGTGGAACCAAGTGCATCATCTATACCTTCTACCAGGCCTTGAGGGGTTTCTGCATTTTATTTATGTTCATCTAGGTATGTTGACATCCACTAATTGTTTTTTCCTTCTGTGATTTATTCGGCATTTATTGTTATTGAGCACAGAACCCTGGACCACACGTGTTTGTGTTTTATGTTATACAGGAATACTCCACGTATGTATCAAGCTGCTGCTAGTCGTTACATGCCGCCCCTGCGTGGGTGTATGCCCGTTTGTTTTCTTCTTGTCTGTTTAAAAATCACTAATAAACAAATTTCTTTAAAAAAAAAAAATTTTAGCGTATATTTTATCTTCTATATTATATAGAGTTAGATCTAGAAAGTTTATTCTACTATCATTTATCTCTCCTGTAAAGCTTAGACCATATTTGTTACAATTGCTGTTGTCTAAAAAATCGTCAATTAGTTTTTGGCCCCTCCCACACTATTAAAATATTTTCTATATATCTTCTGTATAGCGCCATCTCTTGCCACTTATGTATGTTCTCTTCTTCCCATTTTGCCATCAGTATGTTTTCTTCCTCCTATTTTGCCATCAGGTTAGCCAAACTTGGTGGATACTTTGCTCCCATGGCTACACCCCTGAGCTGCTGGAAGAATTATTTATTATAGCAGAAGAGATTATTCTTCATAGCAAATTTCAAGGATGAATTCTAGTATAGAGTGAACTGACATCCACTGTGACTAGGAAATTATCATTTTTGAGCATTTTGGATTTGACACCTTAATGAGCCCTCCACTATCCTTCAAAAAAGCTTTATTACTCACCACTAACTCTTGTAGGAAGGGATCTATATACAGTTAGATCCATATATATTTGGACACAGGCCTACTTTTAGTTTTTTTTCAGGTATTTACCACAACATATTCAAGCTATAGTTATATAATGGATATGGCTGAAAGTGCAAACTCTCAGGTCTAATTTGAGGGTATGTACATCCAAATTGGAGGAAAGGATTAGGAATTACAGCTTTTAGGAATAGCCATTCCCCCTTTTTTCAAGGGACAAAAAGTAATTAGAGAATTGAATCAAAAGCTGTTTCATGGCTAGGTGTGGGCTACTTCTTTGCTATTTCTTCATCAATTAAGCAGGTAAAAGGTCTGGAGTTGATTCTAATGTGGTATTTGCATTTGTAATCTATTGCTCTGAACCTACATCATGCATTCAAAGAAGCTGTCCATGCATGGTAAAGAAAAACCCATTCACAACATCTGGACAAGAAGGGCACTCTCCAGGAGGTGGACGTATCATTGTCAAAGTCTACAATCAAGAGAAGACTTCCCAAGAGCAAATATAGAGGGTTCACCACAAGGTGAAAACCATTCATAAGCCTGAAGAATAGAAAATCCAGATTAGACTTTGCCAAAAAACCTCTAAAAAAGCCAGACCAGTTCTGGAAAAGCATTCTTTGCACAGATGAATCTAAGATGAATCTGTACCAGAATGACGGAAAGAAAAAAGTGAGAAGGCTTGGAACAGCTCATGATCCAAAGCACACAACGTCATCTGTAAAACATTGGCATGCATGGCTTCCAGTGGCACTGGGTCATTGTTTATTGATGATGTGACAGAAGCAGTTGGATGAATTCTGTAGTGTTTAGAGAGATACTGTCAGCCCAGATTGCAGCAAAGTTGATTGGACGGCGCTTCACAGTACAAATGGACAATGATACAAAACACACTGCAAAAGCAACCCAGGAGTTTTTGAAGGAAAAGTAAAATATTTTGCAATGGCCGAAGTCAATCACCTGATCTCAACCCAATTGAGCATGCATTCCACTTGCTTAAGGCAAAAAGACCCACAAAGATCAACAGAATACAGCTGCAGTTACAGCCTGGCAAAGCATCAGAAAGGAAGAAACCCAGTCTTTGGTAATGTCCATGGGTTCCAGACTACAGACAGTCATTGCCAGTAAAGGTTTCTCAACAAAATATTACAATTGAACATTTTATATATGATTATATTCATTTGTCTAATTACATTTAAGCCCCTGAAAATGGAGGAACGGTGTATAATAATGGTTGCAGTTCCTAAAATTTGTACTTGATATTTATGTTCAACCACTTGAATTAAAGCTGAAAGTCTGCACTTCAAATTCATTTGGATTGTTTCATTTTAATTTATTCTGGTGGCATACAGAGTCAAAAGTATGAAAATTGTGCCTGTGTCCAGATATATGTGGACCTAACTGTATTCCCCCACACAGGAAAATAAAGAATCATTCCAACTTACAACGGGTTGCAGGGGATTCTCTTTGTTTTTATGAATTTTAGGGAATTGTTTAGTGGGATTCTCAGGTAATTTTTATATATATATATTTTTTAAATGGAGAGCAGTCTATTTCTTCCTTATAATCTTTTTTGTCTAAGATTAAAATCCTCCCCCCCATTCACACACACACACCCTTATCCTCAGCTCTCACAAATATATTTCTTTCTTTCTCTAGTTCCTTAATCCCTTGCTCTACATAATCTGGACATTTTTTTCATCCATTTTTCTTATATCATTTTCAACCATAGTTTTAAACATTTGTAAAAATGAATTCCTCTTATTTTTAGGATTAAATACAGAATCATTTTTCAGGATACTCTGTCTCACGGTTTGTCTTTTTTTCCTCATTTATTTAAAACATTTTTTTGATAATCAATTTATGTACAAACTTCTACAAGTCAATTAAACAATTCAATGTATTAATACTTACATTTGGTATGTATTTCAGCCCCAAATCTAACATTTTTAATTCAGCTTCTGATAAAATCGCACTACTAAGGTTAAAAATGCCAGCTCTTAATTTTCTCTCTTCCTTTTTCTAATTCTCCTTCCTCCCCTCTTACCCCCTTTTCTCTCTACATATCTGTTCTCCATCCCATATTCTCTCCCTTGGGGTCTGTTTATTGGTGGGCCTGAATTACACCCCTGCCCTGTACAGGGGATCCATATGGGATGAAGAACAGCTATATTTCCACCACTAGCTGCCATCATCCAAGATGGATTTACAATACTCCAAGGAGTCAGTTTACAAGGATTAGAAGAAATTGTGAGTAAAGCTCGAATTTCATTGAACAAATGTATTACTAAATAGATTTTTTCTAGAAAGGGGATGTAAAAAACATTTCTAAAAATTGAAATGAAGAAGATCTTAGAAAAAGATAGACATTCTCTTAAGAAAAAAAAAGAAAACAAGGACAATAATAGGAAGGATGTGTCCTGGGGGTTTATTATGGATAATATAAAAACAAATTGAGAGAATTATTGGGAAGTACTGGACGATTTTATTAAAAGATGAAGTCATGAATAAGCTCCTCCCCCCAAAAAAAAACTCCATTTACAGGAAGAACAGTTCCCCGAGTAATAAAATTGCACATAATGCCACAGAACCTCCAAGGAAACCTAAGATTTTTTTTTGAGTAGAGGGATTCTATAGATGCATTAGATGTAAAGCCTGTAACATAACGAGCCAGGACAAAAAGAGGAAAATAACAAAGTGAAACTCGACACAAACAGGGAAAGAATAGGATATCACTTGTGATTCTTCCCACGTTGTACATACAGGTGAAACTCGAAAAATTAGAATATTGTGCAAAACTTCATTTATTTCAGTAATGCAACTTAAAAGGTGAAACTAATATATGAGATAGACTCATTACATGCAAAGCAAGATAGTTCAAGCCGTGATTTGTCATAACTGTGATGATTATGGCTTACAGCTCATGAAAACCCCAAATCCACAATCTCAGAAAATTAGAATATTACATGCAATCAATAAAACAAGGATTGTACATTGAACAATAATCGGACCTCTGAAAAGTATAAGCATGCATATGTACTCAGTAATTGGTTTGGGCCCCTTTTGCAGCAATTACTGCCTCAATGCGGCGTGGCATGGAAGCTATCAGCCTGTGGCACTGCTGAGGTGTTATGGGAGACCAGGATGCTTCATTAGTGGCCTTCAGCTCTTCTGCATTGTTCGTTCTCATGTCTCTCATATTTCTCTTGGCAATGCCCCATAGATTCTCTACGGGGTTCAGGTCAGGCGAGTTTGCTGGCCAATCAAGCACAGTAATCCCACAGTCATTGAACCAGGTTTTGGTGCTTTTGGCAGTGTGGGCAGGTGCCAAGTCCTGCTGGAAAATGAAGTCAGCATCCCCATAAAGCTTGTCTGCGGAAGGAAGCATGAAGTGCTCCAAAATCTCCTGGTAGACGGCTGCGTTGACCCTGGACTTAATGAAGCACAGTGGACCAACACCAGAAGATGACATGACTCCCCAAATCAACACACTGTGGAAACTTCACACTGGACTTCAAGCATCTTGCAGTGTATGCCTCTCCATTCTTCCTCCATACTCTGGGTCCTTGGTTTCCAAATGAGATGCAAAAGTTGCTCTTATCAGAAAAGAGGACTTTGGACCACTGAGCAACAGACCAGGTCTGTTTTTCTTTAGCCCAGGTAAGATGCTTCGGACGTTGTTTGTTGTTCAGGAGCGGCTTGACAAGAGGAATACGACATTTGAAGCCCATGTCCAGGATCCGTCTGTGTGTGGTTGCTCTGGAATCACTGACTCCAGCCTCAGTCCATTCCTTGTGAAAGTCCCCAACACTTTTGAATAGCCTTTTCCTGACAATCTTCTCCAGGCTGCGGCCATCCCTGCTGCTTCTGCACCTTTTTCTTCCACACTTTTCCCTTCCACATAACTGAAATAAATGAACTTTTGCACGATATTCTAATTTTTTGAGTTTCACCTGTATACTGGAGTGTCCATGCTGTATGCAATATGTGGGCAGAACTACAAACGAGTTAAGAAGTAAAATAGAAGAACATATAAACAACATGAAAAGGGTGTGGAAAACCATAGTGTATCAAAACATTTTACATTGCAACATAAAAAGGATCCCAGTTTGTTGACTTTAATGAAATAGAAAAAGTTGCCCCCCCCACTGAAAAGGTATGGGTATGGCTAAAGAAGTTTCAAAGAAAAAGAAAACAAAAGTGGATATTTTATATGGATACTTTGCAGCCAAGAGGTTTAAACATTGATATAGACCTGAATTGTTCAATGGCAAATTTTTAGTGAAATACTTTGTAAAGTGCCCCTTTATATGAGAAGTAGGATATTTGGATGGTCTACAATTAAATTAACGAAGACCATTCAGAGACGTAATTTGTTTTAAGAGAGAATTCTCCAGTTTTATATAGAACTATATATTGGACATAGAGTTCCCCCTCAGTTTGGAAGTGGGACAATTTTATTGGAAAGGGGCTGGTCATTAATTTGACTGAAACCATTTTTAATAAAGAAGTATACCAAAAAAAAAAAAAAAAAAGATACTGATGTAATACTGAAAATCTGTTTTATATAGATCACAAACTTGAGATAGCGTGTAACTTTTATATTTATATGTGGTAACACCAATTTAAATAGGCCACTATTTATTTATAAGAACTTTGAGTTACTAATATAAAGATAATTTGATTTTTAGAACCCTCTTTAATTAAAAAAAAAAAAAGTAGAATGACCCTTTAGGAGGTCCTGATGGCTCACTCTCTGCTGTCAATATTGTGTTTAAGTAGATTTTAATAATTTTGTTGAGCTGGATTTATATATTAAGAATTGGAGTTATAGTGCCCCTTAAAAATTGATTTATATGGTTCACTGTTAAACTGATATGGATCTTTGCAACACGTCAACATAAAATATATTTTATATATAAAAAGTTTTTATTTTATAAAAAGGTAGAGTGCCCCTTTAGGGATTGTATTTTAGCATATCTTGCCTCGATTGGGTGAGAGGTAATTGAGGTAGAGATATACACTACATTGCCAAAAGTATTGGGACACCTCTCCAATTCATTGGATTCAGGTGTTCCAATCAACTCCATGGCCACAGGTGTATAAAATCAAGCACCTAGCCATGCAGACTGCTTCTACAAACATTTGTGAAAGAATGGGTCGCTCTCAGGAGCTCAGTGAATTCAAGCGTGGTACCATGATAGGTTGCCACCTGAGCAATAAGTCCATCTGTGAAATTTCCTTGCTTCTAAATATTTCATGGTCAACTGTTAGTGGTATTATAACAAAGCAGAAGCAACTGGGAACAACAGCAACTCAGCCACAAAGAGGTGGGCCGCGTAAAATGACTGAGCGGGGTCAGCGCATGCTGAAGCGCACAGTGTGCAGAAGTCGCCAGCTGACTAAACTAAAGACCTCCAAACTTCGTATGACCTTCAGATTAGCACAACAGTGCGTAGAGAGATTCATGGAATGGGTTTCCACGGCCAAGCAGCTGCATCCATGCCTTACATCACCAAGTGCAATGCAAAGAGTCGGATGCAGCGGTGTAAAGCACGTCGCCACTGCACTCTTGGACTCTAGAGCAGTGGAGATGTGTACTCTAGAGTAACCAAATCACACTTCTCTGTCTGGCAATCCGGTGGACGTGTCTGGGTTTGGTGGTTGCCAGGAGAATGGTACTTGCCTGACTGCATTGTGCTAAGTGTAAAGTTTGGTAGAGGGGGGATTATGGTGTGGGGTAGTTTTTCAGGGGTTGGGCTTGGCCCCTTAGTTCCAGTAAAGGGAGCTCTTAAGGCTTCAGCATACCAAGACATTTTGGACAATTTCATGCTCCCAACCTTGTGGGAACAGTTTGGGGATGACCCCTTCCTGTTCCAACATAACTAACTGCACACCAGTGCACAAAGCAAGGTCCCATAAAGACATGGATGAGTTGAGCGAGTTTGGGGTGGAGGAATTTGACCTCCTGACCTTATCCCAACAGAACACCTTTGGGATGAATTAGAGCGGAGACTGAGAGCCAGGCATTCTTGTCCGACATCAGTGCCTGACCTCACAAATGCGGTTCTGGAAGAATGGTCAAACATTCCCATAGACACACTCCTAAACCTTGTGGACAGCCTTCCCAGAAGAACTGAAGCTATTATAGCTGCAAAGGGTGGGCCAACTCAATATTGAACCCTACGGACCAAGACTGAGATGCCATTAAAGCTTATGGGCGTGTAAAGGCAGGAATTCCAATACTTTTGGCAATATAGGGTATATTAGAACAGGTATGTGTCAGGTCCATTTATAAGCAGCATTAGTATCAATTAGAAATTGTTTATTTTAAGCATTGAATTATTTTTTAATATGTATAAATACAGCATGTTTGGTATCCTTTGGAGGATGTCTGCTGACGAAATGCCACCAGCATTTACCTCTAGTGAGTTTTTCTAGCATTTTTTGGTGGTGGATGAAAGAAGGAAAAAAAATAAATAAATAAATAAGAAAAAAGCAATCACTTGATTTTATCACACATGGGACTGTTAATTTGTTAAATGTTTAATAATTCATTCATGGGCATTGGATTGGTTTTGTGACAAATATTGTTCATAGATTTTGGGTTGGTTTTGTAGATTGATTTGATATTATTTAACTTTAATTTTTTTTGGCACACATTATAATAGAATTTGAGATTTGAGAAAGAGACACTACTGTACAATAAGACAAATAGCAATATATCATAGCCAGTGCAGCACCACCTTCCCGCCTATAATTCCATTCTTTGTTGGTTTATATGCCAAGGCGGCAGCAGCATTAATAACAAGATATTAAAATAATTAATTATCACTTGATATACACCCTTTTTGTTTTTCTATTTTGCAGAACCTAGAATGTGCTGTGGCACAGTTCACATAAAGAAACTTTTTTGATCTACTGGACAAGTTGGCAGGCATCTTCAGTTCTGTTGCCTAAATCGGTTGTGTAGCAAACTTGCTCATCAGAGATGGACGCGGAGTTCTCCTTTTTTATTAGAAGTATTCCTCAATCCTTTATTCCCTACCCTCTCCCTTCCTGAGAGGCACAGGGACAGATGTGTAAGTGTTAAAAGTTGCTGGCAGGCTGGAGCAGCAGGGGGCCCAGCGCTACAAAGCCCTCCCATAGAGACAGCAGACTCTCTGTCCCAAGGCCTGTGTAAACTCGCACCTCCTAACCAAGATAAGGCAGTTTTTTCCTGGACTTGAAAGAAGTTGGAACCTCATAAACCCTACCAGCCAGGTGACAGAAGTTAAATGAACATTCCTCAGGTCAGCTGTCACCTATGTTTCATATCATGGATTATGAAGCTGTCAGTTTTAATGCAGAGTCCATCCGACGATCCCGCCCAAAACAGGGTATTGGCCAGTACTCAGAGCCACCCTCCCTTGCAGGGGGACTTTAAAAGACAGGCTGGCAAGCCTAAAAAGCTAAACACATCTCCCAATTTTAACATCGTAACAGCAGGAGATCAAAGACCCTTCGCTCTGCAACTTGGATCTGCTTACCTTAAGGCTGAACATGGCAAGTAACTTAACCTTTTAACTTCTCCCTGTTATCTCTTTGCTGTGCTGTTTTCTATGTATATATAAATATATATCTTAGTTACATCTTTTTCTGTAAATATTTTATTGCACCTGTTTGACTCTTTTAGTAATAAATCTTTTTTTCTGAAAGTGTTAAACTGTTTCTAAAGCGCTTAATTGCAATTTACGAATTCCTGCCTTTTGAAGAGACGCTACTGTGTTTGTTTAATCCTCTGCCCAATCGCCCTGCGGTGACCGTATTGGACAGGCGACTTTTCAACCATTACAGTGTATATTGGATAAAGAGAGTTTCCTTTTTCTCTGTCCAAAAGAAGGTGGTGGCAGTGTGAAAGGGTTAGTTGCATAATTAACCCGACCCAGTAACAAGCGCATTCAGACTGCAGGAACCGATTCTAGTCCATTAGCTGGAAAATCGCTGTGTAGGGTGCAGCTGGGTGTGGCCTTGTTACGCACATCACATCGCGGTTTTAGATCGGCCGGTCCTTCGGTCACGAGTTTGGTGAGAAGGTCCGGGGTCTGACGCTGCGGGCGTGACGTATTGTTGGTCGCGGTTGTACGATTGTCGCATGTTGAGGGTGGCGATCGTGCGTCCGTGACATATTTTTGGCAGCGTACGTGGGATAACTGCATTAAGAGCTTCAGTGCAGTGTTAAAAAATTGGCTCTGCACTGAAGGATTGTAACCTGTTTGGAAACAACAAGCGGTGCATATTTTATATATATATATTTACAGAGAGAGAGAGAGACATATAGCAACAGCTCCTTCCTTTTCCTACTTTCTCTTCTATCCTTGCTTGCAATTATGCCTGGTGCAGCAGATTTACAAGAAAATGAGCAAAGGTGAATTGAGTGCAGAATGTACCTCACGAGGATTGGACGTCGGTCGCAAAAATCGTGAAGATTTGATTAGTGATCTAATGGAGTTTGATATCCGAGCAGATCAGAACTCGGGGGAACTTGAACATGAAGAAGTTCCCGCTACCCACATTTCCAGTGGCTCAGAGACGGCCTCACAGGATGGGCATACAGAGACTGACACTGGAAGATCACCAAATGTTATCGTCACACCACCGCCTGAGCGCGCAGAGACTCTCCTCAGATGCAGGAAGCCCTGAAACGCCTCATGAAGACAGATCTGGAGGCGCACCTGCGGTTCCTTGAACGCCAGGCTGACAGAGAGGAACACCAGGCCGAGAGAGAGGTGGTGCAGAAGGAAGCTGATCGTCGGCACGAGCTGGAGATGGCAAGACTCCAGCAGCAGCAGCAGCGACTGGGTCAGAACCTCGGGTTCCTAGATCACAGGGACGCCACTCTGGCCGTAGGCGCAGCCAAGTTTCCAGTGATGGAAAAAGACAGTGACATTGACACATACTTGCTATCCTTTGAAAAAACGTGCCATCAGTACCATGTGCCCCAAACACAATGGGCTCGGTACCTGACACCAGGGCTACGAGGCAAGGCCCTGGACACGTTTGTTGAATTGCCAGAGGGGCAAGACGATGATTACGAAGTTTTAAAAGATGCCATCATACGGAAGTACCAGATGACCACGGAAGTATATCGCAAGCGGTTCCGGTCCATGCAGAAGGGACCTGGGGACTCTTACACGGATTTGGCAAGTCGCTTACGCACCACATTCCGACAGTGGACTAAGGGACTGAAAGCTGACTCCTATGAGTCTTTGGAAGACCTCATGATACGAGATCAACTCTTGCACATTTGCCCAGCAGACGTCAGACAGTTTGTCTTGGAGAGGGAGCCAGCGTCTACTAAAGCTGCAGCAGACCTGGCAGATACCTTTGTCCATACCCGGGTGCCTGACCCTCGCAAGGCTCCTCCAAACAGCTGGAAAGGGGGGAAATCATCCCTAGCAACCTCTCCTACTTCGGTGAGTCAAGCTTCCCATCCACCCACACCTGCAGCGCTTGGAGCCAAGCCATTCCTGCCTGACACCCGCAGATGTTTCACCTGTGGGAAAGCCGGACATCTCAGGACTTTCCTGGGACACCGGGGCAAAAGTCACCTTGATTCGGCCAGAGCTGATTGAGCCAAGGAACCTCATCCCAGGAAAGTTCCTTACCCTCACAGGAGTTGGGGGGACCCGTTCACGCATACCCTGTGCAAAGGTATTCCTAGATTGGGGTGCAGGAAGGGGGATACGGGAGGTGGGGGTCTCCGAGGAAATTCCCACTCCTGTTTTGCTGGGTGCAGACCTGGGCACTCTTGTCACTTATTATGCCCCTGCCGAGAATACCCGGAAGGGCCCGCTGGAACTCTCTGGACAAGCCAAGGTACTATGGACAGATATTGGGGTAATGTCTGGGCTACCGGTGGATGGACAGAGGGAGGGGGCTGGGAATGGAGTGGGGCTACAGGATTCTCCATTAGCTGGAGAACAAGAAGAAATTCCCTTGCCTGGGGAGGTATCGAACTCAATTGTCATTAATACTATAAACATGACTGTGGATAATGGTTGTGATGACAATGCGGGTGATATTACTAATGTCAGTAACATTGATAGTAATGTCATTGATAATGTTTGTATTGTTGACGGCAATGTTGGCAACACTAACAATGATTGTGATATTCATGATGAGACAAATGATGTATTTTCACTGTTGGGGGTCACCCACAGTGCTGTGATGTGGGCCGAGGTACAGTCTCTGGGGCTGGGCGAGGGGATGGTCTCGATAGGCCTGTTCCCTGCCTGGGCCCAAAAGATTGTTCCCTGATAAGTGCCCAGCTGTTGGCCTTGCATAGTACTAGGCAGCCGGCTGGGACTTGTAGTTCCACGCCTCCGGCAGCACTGAAAAGGGATTCCCAATGGAGCTTCAGAGTTCAGCTAGCTGCGAGTTGCCCTGCTAAGAAAGGCACACCATAGCTGGCTGGGACTTGTAGTTCCACGCTTCAGGCAGCCCTGAAAAGCGAGTCCCAAAGGACCTTCAGAGGTAAGCTAGCTGTGACTTGTAGTCCCACGAGTAAGGCAGCTCTGGAAAGCCATTCATATGGGGATTTCAGTGCAGGGCTAGGGGTGAACTCCCCTGCTGGGAAGAGTCAACACAGGCCTGACAGGACTGATGGCCTATTCACTGGGGGCTGGGAGCCTGGAAGCTTGTTATTTGATCTCATGTGTCATGGTGTGTCAACAGGCAGACAGACAGAGGTCATAGGCAGGGACAGCACGCTTGGATTGGGGGTGCAAGGGGCCTTATCGGGGTGGATACTTGGATTACAGAGAGAGGGCTGCAGTCCTCAGATCCAATCACCCCTCCCTGCCCCTCAGGTTCCAAAGCTGCTGGCAATGCCTCTGATAGATGGTGTCCGGATTCAGGAGGTGCAGGCTGACTGGGGCACAGAGACCAAGGGAATAACACAGTCAGGAATCCAGGGGTCAGCTAGAGTCTGGGGATCCCTGGTAGTCGCGGTCCTCAAGCAGGATACGATGACCAGGCTTTCGGAGGACCTTGGAAAACTGAATACCAGCCCTGTGGTTGTGGCCTACTCCATGCCCAGGAGCCATGAGGACATGGAGCATCCGGAGGGTGCCGCTGTTTTACCATCATGGACCTGAGCAAAGGGTATGGGCCACCTTCTCTAACCCAGCAGGCTCAAGACGAGCCAGCCTTCGCTACGCCATGTGGCTTGCCTGAATCCACGGGAAAGCTAGTTGGGGTTGAGAATGCACCGACCACCTCTCCAGCGGTCGGGAATGGCCCGCCATGCGGAGTAGAGCTGGGTGCAGTTGCCCCCTTTAGGGGCCCCGCGGTGTTCGGCCCTGTCTGGGAAGAGCCACTTGGGCCCCTGTCACTATTATTATTATTATTATTATACAGTATTTATAAAGCGCCAATAGTTCGCTCAGCGCTGTACATTACAAAGGGGGACAGAACATGTGACAGAACAATAACAATACAATGCAAAACATGAGGGGATCGAGGGCCCTGCTCTTTCTAGCTTACAATCTAGGAGGGAGGGGATGGTGGCACAGGAGGAGATAGCTGTGGGGGATGGGGTGGTAGGAAGAGTGGAGGAGGTTGGCATGTTAGGGGGTGGTGTAGGCTTCCCTGAAGAGGTGGGTTTTCAGGGAGAGAGGAGAGTAGGTGGTAATCTGATGGGTTGGGGCAGGGAGTTCCAGAGGATGGGTGACACCCTGGAGAAGTCCTGGAGGTGGGCATGGGAGGAGGAGACCAGGGAACTAGAGAGAAGGAGGTCTTGTGAGGAGCGGAGTGTGCGTGCTGGGTGGTACTTGGATATTAGGTCAGTAATATAGTTCGGGGCAGTATGGTGGACGGCTTTGTACGTCAGTGTTAGGATTTTGAATTTGATCCGTTGCGCAATCGGAAGCCAGTGGAGGGATTGGCAGAGGGGGGTGGCAGAAATTGAGCGGTTGGAAAGGTGAATGATTCTGGCAGCCGTATTCAGGATCGACTGAAGCGGGGATAGCCATCGGTGAGGCAGGCCAGTAAGGAGGGAGTTGCAGTAATCGAGTCGTGATATGATGAGGGAGTGGATGAGCTGTTTAGTGGTTTCTGGGGTTAGGAACGTGCGTATTTTGGCGATGTTGCGAAGGTGGAGTCTGCACGAGCTTGTTAAAGATTGGACTTGGGGCTGGAAGGATAGGTTGGAGTCCAGAATGACACCAAGTACTCTTGCCTGCGGGGCGGGTTTGATGGTGTCGTTGTTGGATGTGATGGAGAAGTCAATGAAGGGTGGTGTCCGGGCTGGGAGGAAGACAAGAAACTCGGTTTTGGAGAGGTTCAGATTAAGGAAGTGGAGCGACATCCAGTCTGATATGTCGCTCAGTAGGTGTGTGATTCGGGCAGAGACTGAGGTGGTGAGGTGGGGGGTTGAGAGATAGATTTGTGTGTCGTCGGCATATAGGTGGTATTTGAAGCCGTGAGAGTGTATGAGTTGGCCAAGGGAGAAGTAGATGGAGAAGAGAAGGGGCCCAAGGACGTAGCCTTGAGGGACCCCAACAGAGAGGGGGAGTGAGCGGGAGGTGGTAGCATTATAGGTAACGCTGAAAGAGCGTTGTGACAGGTAGGATGAGAGGCCAAGGGAGTGTAGTTTTTTGAGGAGGAGGGGGTGGTCGACTGTGTCGAAGGCCGCAGAGAGGTCAAGGAGTAGGAGCACTGAATAGTGGCCATTAGCTTTGGCGGTTAGCAGGTCGTTGGAGAGTTTAAGTAAGGCAGTTTTGGTGGAGTGTAGGAGACGGAAGCCGGACTGTAGGGGATCGAGGAGGTTGTTGTCGTTGAGGTGAGAGCTTAGGTGGGTGTAGACTAGGCGCTCGAGGAGTTTGGATGTAAATGGGAGCAGGGAGATGGGTCTGAGGTTGTTCGGGTCATTGGGGTCCAGGGAGGGCTTTTTAAGTATGGGGGTGATGTGTGCATGTTTCAGAGGGGAGGGGAAAGTGCCGGAGGAGAGGGAGAGATTAAAGATGTGGGTGAGGGAGCGTAGGATGGAGGGGGAGGGAGGTTGTAGGAGTTGTGAGGGGATAGGGTCGAGGGGGCAGGTGGATGATCTTGGAGACTTCCTCAATGGTAGTAAGGTCAAAAGGTGTGGAGTGTTGAGGGGGCTTCAGTATGAGAAATGTAGGGTGGGGTGAAAGTGGAAGTCAGAGCAGTGGTGGGGCCGTGGGAGAGGGGTGATGAGGGGGTAGCTGAGTGAGGGGGAACGGGGTTGGAGCGAGTTTGAGCAGCGACGAAGTCCCTGCGGGTTATGTCGAGGGAGAGGGGGGATGAGGGAGTAGCTGTGTGAGAGGGGACGGGTTGTGAGGCCGTGTGAGTTGCGGCGATGTCCTTGCGAATTGTGTCAATCTTGTTTTTGAAGTGATTGGCAATCTCAAGGGCGGTGAGTGAGGTGCTGGGTGGAGGTGGGGGTGGCGAGAGTAGAGAGTTGAAGGTGGAGAAGAGTCGGCGAGGATTGGAGGAGAGGGCCTTGATGAGGGTCAGGAAGTAGGCTTGTTTGGCTGCGTGGAGGGAGGAGGTGTAGGTGTGGAAGGCAGATTTGTAGCAGGTGAAGGCTTGTTGGGATTTGGTTTTGCGCCATTGTCGCTCCAGGGCACGACTGTGTCGTTTGAGGGTTTTGGTGTGATCAGTCTGCCAGGGCTGGAGCGGTCGGGGTCTGATGTTGCATGTGGTTAAAGGTGCTAGTGAGTCAAGGGCTGTTGACAGCGCGTTGTTGTAGGCAGTCATAGCCAAGTCGGGGCAGGACAGGGGGAGGATGCTGTCGTGGAGTTGATCAGCTGCAGAGTGGAGGGGGGGCAGGGTTAAGGTTGCGGAGGTTATGGCTGGTAGTAGTGTGACCTTTGGAGGGGTAGGCGTTGGAGGATGAGGAGATAGAGAAGGTAATCAGGTTGTGGTCAGAGAGAGGGAAGGGGGTGTTAGTGAGGTTGTGGGGAGCGCAGCGGTTGGAGAAGACAAGATCAAGGATATTACCGTCGGAGTGGGTGGTGGATTGTGTGCACTGTGCAAGTGCAAAGGAGGAGGTTAAGTGGAGGAGATGGGATTTGGCCGGGTTGTCGAGGTTGACAGGGATGTTGATCCCCAAGGATGATAGTGGGTAGCTCAGAGGAGAGGAAGAAGGGTAGCCAGGAGGAAAAGTCATCCAGGAAGCGGGATATGGATCCAGGAGGCCGGTATATCACAGCAATCTTCAGGGGGGTTGGGGAGAATAGTCGGACGCAGTGGGCCTCGAAGGAGGAGAAGGATAGAGAGGGGGGGTTTGGGAGGACTCGGAAGGTGCTCTGCGGTGACAGGAGCAGACCAACCCCACCACCTTTACGACCGTTGGGCCTGGGTGAGTGGGTCCAGGTGAGACCTCCGTAGCAGAGTGCAGCAGGTGAGGTAGAGTCAGTGGCCTGGATCCAGGGCCCCAACCACTTGTGCCGGCATAGGAATGTACTGCATTATTTACATGACATTTATGTTTTGTTTCATATAGGCCTTGAGGCATGCCTTCTTTTTGACGCATACTGTGCTTGCCGTACTGCATACATGTGATATTTATATCTATGGTATAATTTTTTGAAACTCCCTGTTTGGGATATAACCACTCTGGTAGTAGCATAGTCTACATATTATAACACGTGTTATGGTATACCTATGGTATAATTTTTTGTATACACCTCCTTTGGGAAGTGTTCATCTATGCGCCAGTGCCACAGGGACTTTAGATTCTTGTAGTCATTGTCCTTTTTGCACAGGTATTTAGACCGGTACTGGTGTCTTTTTATATGGTTTTAGGTCTGTGTGTATTGTCTCATACTGAGGTGGTGGTAAACCAGGGCGATTGCCCATATGTCAAATTTGTATATGTAATAAAGCATAATTTTTGGAAATTTTTCTGAGTATCACATTCTGTTCATAATGTAGCCGCTTTCTTTGTGAATTTCTTTTCACAACCTCTCTTTTTTTGTATGCCTTTTTTGGCTACTGAATGGAGACCATTTACTGGGTGATACGGGAATTTATTGTACGACCTCTTAATAACTATCTTTAACAAATGTATCTTTTGGGTTCTTATGGACCTGTTCTCATAGAGGTTATCTGACTTTTGGAAATTTGGTTTGCCACTACCTCAGGTGATGAGTGTTTTATTTTTTAAGGCGGCTGGAATGTATTGATTGGAAGGGCTTGCAGTCATGGCATTTATACCAGGAGAAGAGGTTGAGTTGGAAATGCATCAAGCCTTTGCAGCAGAAGGCCCAAGTTTATCTACTGAAGATGAGGACATTAAAATTAAGTTTCGGGAACATAAAAAGCTTGTTATTAAACGTCTCAACCGGAAATGGGATGTATGTTTTTTGGAAGCCTACATTAGACAGAGTATTATCCCACGTGGCCTGAGAAGTAAGGTAGTCCCAGCTGAACATTTACATAATGAAAGGTTTCTGGAGAAATGGAAAATGCTATGCATAGAACATGGGATTAATGGTATGAAACTTATAGTTGAGGAGGAAAAATTACAACTTGAAGAATTGGATCAGGCTATTAGTAAAAGTGCATTTGGATTAGATCCTTTTAAAAATCAGGAGAATTTTGAAAAATATAATGAGCAATTGAAAAAGGAAGTTGAAAAAGTACAAAAAAATCTGAGAACTACTAAACAAACTAAATTTAAACGTGACCTTAAGGATTGGGAAACAGGTGAGATATTTGATCTCACTACTAAAAGAAGTAGAAGTCGATCTAAACGAAGAGGATTTCGTTCACACTCTAGATCAATGGGGGAAACCATGTCTAGTGAAAGTGATTCTGAAAATCTTGGGAAATCTGTTTCTTTTTTAGACCAACAAAATGGAGAACTTCCTCGCACCAATCAATTACAGATGGGAAGAGGATCCAAAAAGAAAGTAGAGGAATCCTTAAAAAACAAACATCAGGAAGACAAGGGCAGAACAAGAAGTCAGAGGAGGTAGTAGATGAAAATATTCATGATAAAAAGGTAATCAATTTGGCTAATTTTCCACTCAGAAGGGAACATATTTCTTTATTAAATAAAGGTATGTCCTTTTCACCAGTGACCCCCATGGATGAGTTCGAGGTATTTAAAGATGTTAACTTATTTTTAAGAAAAGTTTTCTTGAGAATGATACATGGCAATCCCACTATGTTGGAGGATATGGCCTCCGACTCGTCCATGGAGGATCGCAAGATGCTCGACATGTTGATATCTCTCATGGAGGAAAATGAGGATGGTGATGAGAACGAAATAGACCTGGATAATCACAGTAATGTGATTAGAAAAGACGATCTGAATATTAGATCGATGAAAATGCCGAAAATTCGTTCCAACATGAGGATTTCGACATTTCTAGATTTTGTTGCTGATGATCTTAAAAATCTTGAGTGGAAAATGCCAATTGGTGACAATCTTACTAAAAAAGAAAGAAAAGCTCTTAAAGAATTAAAAGAGACTAAGAATATTGTAATTAAAAGAAGTGACAAAGGGGGTAATGTAGTGATTTTAAATGAACAAAATTATGTTAGGGAGGTGAAGCGCTTATTAAGTGATTCATCTACCTATAGGAAAGTAGCCACTAATCCTTTTCATATGGTGGCAAAAAAATTAAACTCTATCCTAATACTGGGAAAAGAAGTGGGTTTGTTAACTAAAAAAGAGTATGAGTATCTGAGAACTGAAGAATTTAATCACCCTACTTTTTATAATATCCCCAAAATACACAAAAATCAAGAAAACCCTCCGGGTAGACCTATTGTTTCTGCCATTAATGGTCCCCTAGACAAAACAGGGAAATATATAGATCTGTTTCTTAAAGACATGGTCCCTAATCTCCCCTCTTATGTAAGGGATACTAAAGACGTGTTGGCTAAGATTGAGAATATGATTATTAATGAAAATTCCATTCTAGTGGGAATAGATGTGGAATCACTTTACACCTCTATCCCGCATGAATGTGGTGTGAGATCGGCCTCTTACTTCCTTGACAAAACATATCCTACTTTGGGAGGACAGAATGAATTTATTAGTGAGTTGTTGGATTTTGCATTACGACATAACTTTTTTCAATTTAATAATACCTTTTATCAGCAGACTAGAGGTACTAGCATGGGAGCACCAGCATGGGAGCACCGTGGGCTCCGGCCTACGCATGTCTTCATTTAGGTTTTTGGGAGGAGCAGGTTGTCTTCAGATCATCAAGATTTCTTGTTAATGTCCAGATTTGGTTAAGATATATAGATGATGTGTTCCTTTTTTGGCGAGGAACATCTGAGGAATTAAAACATTTCATGGAAGAGTTAAATCAAAACTCCTTCAATATTGGACTTACACATGTATCTGACGAAAGATGTATTTCTTTTCTGGATCTGGAAATTAGACTTGAGAATGGAAGACTCCTCACAAGGACATATAGGAAACCAACTGCTGCCAATACCCTATTAGAGGCTAGGAGCTACCACCCACGTTCACTGATTTCAGGGATTCCAGTGGGACAGTTTTTGAGATGTCGGAGAAATTGTTCAAACATCAATGACTTTAGGATGGAGGCTCAGGACCTCTATAAAAGATTTAGGGAAAGGGGATACTCTCACTCTCAAATTAGAAAGGCTCGAAGACGGGCATATCAAACTGACCGCAAGGATCTGTTATCTCCTAAAAAGGATGAGAAGGCCAAATTAAGTGATCAACCTGTAAGAATGATAACCCAATTTGGAGCCCAATGGCAAGATGTAAAATTAATATTAGAAAAACATTGGAAAATTTTAACTCAATGTCCCAAATTGAATAGGATTGTAGGTGAACGCCCCCAGATGGTAGCAAGAAGAGCACCAAATCTTGGTGATCTCCTTATCCATTCTGATTATCAACCGTTAAAACAAACAACATGGTTAAAATCGCGCACTAAGGGGATGTTTAAATGTGGAAAATGTCAAATCTGTAAATATGTGGATCGTACGGACTCTTTTTCTGATTCAGGAAACAACACTCACTATAAAATTCAAAGTCTCATAAATTGCTCTACAGTAAGAGTGCTATATATTTTAACCTGTCCTTGTAAGAAGATGTATATAGGTAAGACCAAAAGACAACTTAAGGTACGAATAGGTGAACATCTTAGAGATATTAGATCAAATGACCCTGAAAGTAACCTTGCACAACATTATGCTAAATATCATGGAGGTAAACTGGACGGTACAAAAGTGAAAGGTTTCTATGCATTGCACTTTCCACAAAGGAGAGGGGATTTTGACAGAGAATTGCTTAAAAAGGAGAAATATTGGATATATAAGCTTGATACATTATACCCTAAGGGTTAAATGTGGAATGTGATCTCCAAGTATTTTTGGATAAATAGATCTACATAGTTATGTACCCTTATATTTCCATATGTTGACTAACCTATGGCATTTCCCTGTTTTCATTAATAGTTGGATTATATGCTAAGTAATTAAGGTTAATCTGTCTTTTTTCGCATTTGGGAACAATATTGATGATCTCATGATATAAGTTTGAGTATATTTTCTCCAAGAATAACTATAACATAAATGGGCATTTGAAATCTGGGTACTTTTGATAAAAGAATTCATAATGAGATCCCTTAGTCAACATTGCCATATTGTGGTGGCTTTATGGTAATTTATATTGTACTTTTAGGAATTTGATTTAATAAATAGGCCTGGTAATTCTTTCACTAATATTGCCATCTTCTGGTGAGAATGTGGTAATGTCTCAACTGATCATTATATTTAATCTATGCTCTTTTGATTTATACATGTATTGTTAAAATTGCTAAGCCTTTCCGTTCTCTGATATTTCCAGTCGCCTGTTTTTAATTGTATTCAATAATGACCAGCAGCTGTGCTAAGTATTTAGCCCCTTTTTTTTTTCTCCATTGGGAATAGCTGCAAGTTAGTTTTTGCATAAATGGGTGGGTCTCAACCCACTATAAATAGGAAATTGAAATGCAGTTGTCTCATTGGTCCTGACGAAGCTGTGTGAGATACGCCAATCGGCGAAACGCGTTGACGTCATACGTCAGATACGTCACTTCCGGTTATGCGCATTAGGTGGATCGCACGCTGACCTACAAGGAGGAAGCCATTTTTCACATGCCATGAGGCAAGCTTAGGCAGCACAGGCGCCGAGAAGAGGCTGGAGCCCGCGGTATATCGGCGGATGTCAGCGGTGGCTCCCTGGCCTTGTATGGCAGTACCTATGAAGGATATTCTTTCCTCTCCTATTATCCATTGCACAGGTGGTGAGTGGACTGTTGCGGGACACTAGATATATAGTCCTATGTGACATATATGACCTATATATCCTTTATAGAGTGTAAACTCTTTCAGTGACTTTCCATATATTGTCTGTTTCACTACAGGATGGGGACATCATGGTGCTTTGTATAAGAAACAAGATATACCACATGTATTTCAACAGGCAGAAGATCTATTGGGATGTGTCTTGTTTTTCTCACAGAAAGTGGTATGTAGTCCACATGTAATGGTGAAGAAACCATTTCAAGCAGTGCGCTGCTTTATGCATCTACCCTTCCATCCTGGTAAAAATGGGGCATATTTTTTCAAGAGCCCTAGGAAACAGCTGGTAATAATCACAGATGAATGGGCCCCAACCACTTGTGCCGGCATAGGAATGTACTGCATTATTTACATGACACTTATGTTTTGTTTCATATAGGCCTTGAGGCATGCCTTCTTTTTGACGCATACTGTGCTTGCCGTACTGCATACATGTGATATTTATATCTATGGTATAATTTTTTGAAACTCCCTGTTTGGGATATAACCACTCTGGTAGTAGCATAGTCTACATATTATAACACGTGTTATGGTATACCTATGGTATAATTTTTTGTATACACCTCCTTTGGGAAGTGTTCACCTATGCGCCAGTGCCACAGGGACTTTAGCTTCTTGTAGTCATTGTCCTTTTTGCACAGGTATTTAGACCGGTACTGGTGTCTTTTTATATGGTTTTAGGTCTGTGTGTATTGTCTCATACTGAGGTGGTGGTAAACCAGGGCGATTGCCCATATGTCAAATTTGTATGTGTAATAAAGCATAATTTTTGGAAATTTTTCTGAGTATCACATTCTGTTCATAATGTAGCCGCTTTCTTTGTGAATTTCTTTTCACAACCTCTCTTTTTTTGTATGCCTTTTTTGGCTACTGAATGGAGACCATTTACTGGGTGATACGGGAATTTATTGTACGACCTCTTAATAACTATCTTTAACAGAGGTAGAGTCAGTGGCCTGGATCCAGGTTTCCGTAATCGCTAGGTTGAGGGAGCAGGAAACAAAGAGGTCGTGGATGGCGGTAAGCTTGTTGCACACCGATCAGGCGTTCAGGAGTGCACATGAAAAAGGGGGGTGATTTTAGGGAGCAGGGGGACAGATACTAAGTTGTGGCAGGACGTGGAGGTGGGAGGGTGTTGTGTGGGTGAGGGAGGTGGTGGAGGGCCAGGATTCGGGGAGATGTCCCCCGCGGTTAGGAGGAGAAGGGTGAGAAAGGTGGCATGGGAGCAGGATGTGCAGGAGCGTGAGAAACTACTAGTGGAGGTGTTCGGGTCAGTGGGAGAGTGGAGTAATAGGAGGAGGTGGTGGGTGCCGTAGAGGGGCGAAGGAAGCAGTGAGGACACAATTAGAGATGAGCGAAGTATTCAAAAATTCGATTCGGATGATTCGGCGAATTCGAGGAATAAATTTGATTCGATGCGAATATATTCGCTGCGATTTTAACTTATAAAAGGGTGTTTCTAGGCTTCAGAGAGCCTTTATATTAGTGCAGAACACTGTACCTTTAATTTAAATGCCCTTGGAGTCTGCTGGGGAAGAGAAATAATACTGTCAGTCAGTATGACATGCAGATGAGTGCCGTCGATCTTAGAATCACCGCACACTTCACTCATTTGGGCAGTCACGGGGCCAAAACCAGAGTGTGGAGCCACAGTGTGGCGGTGGAGGCAGCAGCAATGGGAGGCCATACAGCACCCTATGACAAAAATGGAACCCACCAGCAGTGTGAGGAGACCTGAAAGTGGCACATGGCAGAGTGTGGCGATGGAGACAGCAGCAATGGGAGGCCGTACAGGGACCCATGACACACTCTGGACCTGGCAGCAGCATTAGGAGACGGTACAGGGGCCCATGGCAGATTACGGGCCTGGCAGCAGCAATGGGAGGCCCGTAATCTGCCAGCACCCTATGACAAAATGGAACACACCAGCAGTGTGAGGAGACCTGAAAGTGGCACATGGCAGAGTGTGGCGATGGAGACAGCAGCAATGGGAGGCCGTACAGGGACCCATGAGAGACTCTGGACCTGGCAGCAGCATGAGGAGGCGGTACAGGTGCCCATGGCAGATTACGGGCCTGGCAGCAGCAATGGGAGGCCCGTAATCTGCCAGCACCCTATGACAAAAAATGGAACACACCAGCAGTGTGAGGAGACCTGAAAGTGGCACATGTTTGGGGCATGATTCATGGCGGATTTAGTCATTGTGTCAGGAACTGGTGGTTTGAAATCCAGACTAATCCACGCCTGATTCATTTTCACAAACGTGAGTCTCTCCACACTTTGGGTGGACAGTCGTGTCCTCCGCGGAGTTACAATACCTCCTGCCGCACTAAACACGCGCTCCGATGCCACGCTACTGGCCGGGCATGACAGCCTTTCAAGGGCAAATTCAGCTAGTTGGGGCCAAAGGTCAAGTTTCGTTGCCCAGTAGTCAAGGGGATTGTCTATCTCGGTTGGCAGGGTGCTGTCCAAGTAGGCCCAAGCCTGTTGTTTGAGGTCCTGTTCCAGGTCCACCTGATGCTGCTGCAGCTGCGGCTGGTTAGTAGTTTCCTCACTGCGCTGGTGAAGAAAGCTACTCATCATCGACTGCAGACTGAGGCAGCCGCTGCTGGTGGAGCTGCCACTGCTCCTACCACCCCACCCCTCCCCTGCTGCCATGGCAGCGGAACGCGAGCGCACAGGGCCCACAGTGTCTGAGGATGGACGTTGGCGCACAAAGGCAGAGACCAGCTGACTATATAGGTGGTTTTTATAGTACTATATTTTGGCCTCCCTCTCAGCAGGTGTGAAAAAGGCCACCATTTTTGAACGGTAGCGAGGGTCCAACAAGGTGGACAGCCAAAAGTCATCCCTCTGTCTGATGGTTATTATTCGGCTGTCGCTACGCAAGCAACCGAGCATGCTATGGGCCATTTGTGCCAAGGAATGCGAGGGACTCCCTGCCTCCATCTCCACAGCATACTGCCACGGTGCGTCTGGGTCCTCTGTCTCCTCCTCCTCCTCCTCTACCAGATGCTCCTGCTCCTCCACTCCTGTCCGCTGAGTGGAAAAACCACCCATTTCACTCAATAATTCCTGAGCACCAATGTCCTCCTCTACCTCCTCCTCTTCTTCCTGTCCTGCCCCCACAGGGGTCTTGTGGCGTTGAGATCTGTGCGCCACGTCTACCGCACCCTGACCAGCCATTGTTAACAGCATTTGTTCCAGGACGTGCAACAGAGGAATGACGTCGTTCATCCCATAGTCCTGCCGACTCACGAATAGCGTGGCCTCCTCAAAGGGCCTCAGCAAGCGGCAGGTGTCACGCATGAGCTGCCAATGGCTGACATCTAAGTTACACAGGGAGTACCTTTATCCGCTTGTAACATCAGGAAATCTGTGATGGCCTTTCGCTGTTCGTAAAGGCGGTCTAACATATGTAGGGTTGAATTCCACCTTGTTGCAACGTCACAGCATGAGGAGTCGGTACGGGGGCCCATGGCAGATTACGGGCCTGGCAGCAGCAATGGGAGGCACGTAATCTGCCAGCACCCTATGACAAAAAATGGAACACACCAGCAGTGTGAGGAGACCTGAAAGTGGCACATGGCAGAGTGTGGCGATGGAGACAGCAGCAATGGGAGGCCGTACAGGGACCCATGAGTCACTGTGCACCTGGCAGCAGCATGAGGAGGCGGTACAGGGGCCCATGGCAGATTACAGGCCTGGCAGCAGCAATGGGAGGCCCGTAATCTGCCAGCACCCTATGAAAAAAAATGGAACACACCAGCAGTGTGAGGAGACCTGAAAGTGGCACATGGCAGAGTGTGGCGATGGAGACAGCAGCAATGGGAGGCCGTACAGGGACCCATGAGACACTGTGACCTGGCAGCAGCATGAGGAGGCGGTACAGGGGCCCATGGCAGATTACAGGCCTGGCAGCAGCAATGGGAGGCCCGTAATCTGCCAGCACCCTATGACAAAAAATGGAACACACCAGCAGAAGGAGGAGACCTGAAAGTGGCACATGGCAGAGTGTGGCGATGGAGACAGCAGCAATGGGAGGCCGTACAGGGACCCATGAGACACTGTGGACCTGGCAGCAGCATGAGGAGGCGGTACAGGGGCCCATGGCAGATTACAGGCCTGGCAGCAGCAATGGGAGGCCCGTAATCTGCCAGCACCCTATGACAAAAAATGGAACACACCAGCAGAAGGAGGAGACCTGAAAGTGGCACATGGCAGAGTGGGGCGATGGAGACAGCAGCAATGGGAGGCCGTACAGGGACCCATGAGAGACTCTGGACCTGGCAGCAGCATGAGGAGGCGGTACAGGGGCCCATGGCAGATTACGGGCCTGGCAGCAGCAATGGGAGGCCCGTAATCTGCCAGCACCCTATGAGAAAAAATGGAACACACTAGCAGTGTGAGGAGACCTGAAAGTGGCACATGGCAGAGTGTGGCGATGGAGACAGCAGCAATGGGAGGCCATACAGGGACCCATGAGACACTGTGACCTGGCAGCAGCATGAGGAGGCGGTACAGGGGCCCATGGCAGATTACGGGCCTGGCAGCAGCAATGGGAGGCCCGTAATCTGCCAGCACCCTATGACAAAAAATGGAACACACCAGCAGAAGGAGGAGACCTGAAAGTGGCACATGGCAGAGTGTGGCGATGGAGACAGCAGCAATGGGAGGCCGTACAGGGACCCATGAGAGACTCTGGACCTGGCAGCAGCATGAGGAGGCGGTACTGGGGCCCATGGCAGATTACGGGCCTGGCAGCAGCAATGGGAGGCCCGTAATCTGCCAGCACCCTGTGACAAAAAATGGAACACACCAGCAGTGTGAGGAGACCTGAAAGTGGCACATGGCAGAGTGTGGCGATGGAGACAGCAGCAATGGGAGGCCGTACAGGGACCCATGAGACACTGTGGACCTGGCAGCAGCATGAGGAGGCGGTACAGGGGCCCATGGCAGATTACAGGCCTGGCAGCAGCAATGGGAGGCCCGTAATCTGCCAGCACCCTGTGACAAAAAATGGAACACACCAGCAGTGTGAGGAGACCTGAAAGTGGCACATGGCAGAGTGTGGCGATGGAGACAGCAGCAATGGGAGGCCGTACAGGGACCCATGAGAGACTCTGGACCTGGCAGCAGCATGAGGAGGCGGTACAGGGGCCCATGGCAGATTACAGGCCTGGCAGCAGCAATGGGAGGCCCGTAATCTGCCAGCACCCTATGACAAAAAATGGAACACACCAGCAGTGTGAGGAGACCTGAAAGTGGCACATGGCAGAGTGTGGTGATGGAGACAGCAGCAATGGGAGGCCGTACAGGGACCCATGAGAGACTCTGGACCTGGCAGCAGCATGAGGAGGCGGTACAGGGGCCCATGGCAGATTACAGGCCTGGCAGCAGCAATGGGAGGCCCGTAATCTGCCAGCACCCTGTGACAAAAAATGGAACACACCAGCAGTGTGAGGAGACCTGAAAGTGGCACATGGCAGAGTGTGGCGATGGAGACAGCAGCAATGGGAGGCCGTACAGGGACCCATGAGAGACTCTGGACCTGGCAGCAGCATGAGGAGGCGGTACAGGGGCCCATGGCAGATTACAGGCCTGGCAGCAGCAATGGGAGGCCCGTAATCTGCCAGCACCCTATGACAAAAAATGGAACACACCAGCAGTGTGAGGAGACCTGAAAGTGGCACATGGCAGAGTGTGGCGATGGAGACAGCAGCAATGGGAGGCCGTACAGGGACCCATGACACACTCTGGACCTGGCAGCAGCATGAAGAGGCGGTACAGGGGCCCATGGCAGATTACGGGCCTGGCAGCAGCAATGGGAGGCCCGTAATCTGCCAGTACCCTATGACAAAAAATGGAACACACCAGCAGTGTGAGGAGACCTGAAAGTGGCACATGGCAGAGTGTGGCGATGGAGACAGCAGCAATGGGAGGCCGTACAGGGACCCATGAGAGACTCTGGACCTGGCAGCAGCATGAAGAGGCGGTACAGGGGCCCATGGCAGATTACGGGCCTGGCAGCAGCAATGGGAGGCCCGTAATCTGCCAGCACCCTATGACAAAAAATGGAACACACCAGCAGTGTGAGGAGACCTGAAAGTGGCACATGTTTGGGGCATGATTCATGGCGGATTTAGTCAGTTGTGTCAGGAACTGGTGGTTTGAAATCCAGACTAATCCACGCCTGATTCATTTTCACAAACGTTAGTCTCTCCACACTTTGGGTGGACAGTCGTGTCCTCCGCGGAGTTACAATACCTCCTGCCGCACTAAACACGCGCTCCGATGCCACGCTACTGGCCGGGCATGACAGCCTTTCAAGGGCAAATTCAGCTAGTTGGGGCCAAAGGTCAAGTTTTGTTGCCCAGTAGTCAAGGGGATTGTCTACCTCGGTTGGCAGGGTGCTGTCCAAGTAGGCCCAAGCCTGTTGTTTGAGGTCCTGCTCCAGGTCCACCTGATGCTGCTGCTGCGGCTGGTTAGTAGTTTCCTCACTGCGCTGGTGAAGAAAGCTACTCATCATCGACTGCAGACTGAGGCAGCCGCTGCTGGTGGAGCTGCCACTGCTCCTACCACCCCACCCCTCCCCTGCTGCCATGGCAGCGGAACGCGAGCGCACAGGGCCCACAGTGTCTGAGGATGGACGTTGGCGCACAAAGGCAGAGACCAACTGACTACATAGGTGGTTTTTATAATATGTTATTTTGGCCTCCCTCTCAGCAGGTGTGAAAAAGGCCACCATTTTTGAACGGTAGCGAGGGTCCAACAAGGTGGACAGCCAAAATTCATCCCTCTGTCTGATGGTTATTATTCGGCTGTCGCTACGCAAGCAACCGAGCATGCTATGGGCCATTTGTGCCAAGGAATGCGAGGGACTCCCTGCCTCCATCTCCACAGCATACTGCCACGGTGCGTCTGGGTCCTCTGTCTCCTCCTCCTCCTCCTCTACCAGATGCTCCTGCTCCTCCACTCCTGTCCGCTGAGTGGAAAAACCACCCATTTCACTCAATAATTACTGAGCACAAATGTCCTCCTCTACCTCCTCCTCTTCTTCCTGTCCTGCCCCCACAGGGGTCATGTGGCGTTGAGATCTGTGCGCCACGTCTACCGCACCCTGACCAGCCATTGTTAACAGCATTTGTTCCAGGACGTGCAACAGAGGAATGACGTCGTTCATCCCATAGTCCTGCCGACTCAGGAATAGCGTGGCCTCCTCAAAGGGCCTGAGCAAGCGGCAGGTGTCACGCATGAGCTGCCAATGGCTGACATCGAAGTTACACAGGGGAGTACCTTTATCCGCTTGTAACATCAGGAAATCGGTGATGGCCTTTCGCTGTTCGTAAAGGCGATCTAACATGTGTAGGGTTGAATTCCACCTTGTTGCATCGTCGCAGATTAGGCGATGCTGTGGAATTCCGTTCTGCCGCTGCAGCTCAAGGAGGGTGTGCTTTGCGGTGTAGGAATGGCTGAAATGCATGCAAAGTTTACGTGACATTTTAAGGATGTCTTGCAGTGGGATGGTGGATTTTAGGAACCGCTTGACAACCAGATTGAACACGTGAGCCACGCATGGCACAACCTTCCTTGACGCAGAGCAGACACCATGTTCTTTCTGTTGTCGGTCAACATGGTTCCGATTTTCAGTTTGCGCGGAGACAGCCATCTGTCGATTTCTCTGTTCATTACACTCAGAAGTTCCTCCCCTGTGTGACTACGTTCGCCAAGGCATACCAGGTGCAGCACAGTGTGACACCGTTGCGCCCTTCACATGTGATATGCCGGTCGGGTAATGGGACTTGGCACGGGGGTGGCGGCTGAGGACACGAAGGAAGAAGAGGTGGTAGAGGCGGACATCTTTTGTGGACCAAGGACGCGCAAACGTGGAGGCAAAAGCGGCGTGACCTGTCCAAGTTGCTGGTGCGGCTGTGCCGGCACCACGTTCACCCAGTGGGCCGTAAATGACATGTACTGTCCCTGACCGTAGTTACAGCTCCACACGTCGGCGCTGCCGTGCACTTTGGCAGAGACCGACATGCTCAAAGACTGGCCCACCATCTCTTCTACATGTGAATGCAGGGCTGGCACTGCCTTTTTGGCGAAGAAATGATGGCTTGGCACTCTCCACCGTGGCGCGGCACAAGCCATCATTTCTCAGAAAGGTGCTGAGTCCACCACTTGGAAAGGGAGGGACTGCAGCACCAGCAACTTGGACAGGAGGACGTTCAGCTTTTGCACCGTCGGGTGCGTGCTCGCAAACTGTTGTCTCTTGGAAACGGATTCCAAGAAAGACTGCTGACGGAATCCGTGAAGAGGAGTAGCAGGAGAAGGAGCATCTGAACGAGCGGAAGATGCCAACGAGCGACAACTCCCCTCAGCAGAGGTGTTGGAGCACTGACTGGCTGATAGAGGGCGATTGATGTCGGGTGACGGAGCAAGTAACGGAGCGGGTGATGGAGCGGGGGCTGGGGCAGGCAGAACCGCCGTATCTTTATCACGGTTTTCCCAGGCCACCAAATGGCGACGCTGCATATGCTGACGCAACGCTGTAGTCCCAACATGGGCCCCCTGGCCACACTTGACTTTCTGGCCACATAGTCGACATACGGCTACGTTTACTTCCTCGGGCGGCTTGACGAAAAATTGCCACACCGCCGAGTAGGAAACTTTGCCCTCGATACTCCTCACTGGCTGACTGCTACTTCCTCCGTGCACAGCGGCACCACTACTGGCCGTGGTGGTAGGCTGCAGTGGAGCTGGTGCTCTACTCCGTGGCCGTTTGCCTCCACTGACACTGCTGCGACCCTGCTGCCTCCTGGGCAACCCACCGACTGTTTTGCTCGCTGCCAAGCTGCCACCCTCTTCTCCTGATGCGGAAGCAATAGCCTGATGACGACGAGGCTGCCAAGTGCGATCAGCCTCATCATCATCAATTAGGGTCTCCGCCTCACTACTAGCCCCCTCGGCTGCGTGTGGGTCAGGAGACAGACCTGTCTCTAGACCGGCTACCGAGCCACTCTCCTCGCCACTACTTCTTCGCCTGGCTGCTGAAGAGGCGGATGTCTCCCCCTGTTCCTGACCGCCCTCTGTTAACTCTTCCTCACTGTACAGTGGGGCTGAGCCCACAGCATGCGATACTTCGCTTGGTGAGGGAACACCAAAGGACAGGGGCAGGTAGAGGACACGTGATTTCAGTGGGCTTGCTCCCGGGCCATGCCAACTAACGGTTGTGTCTGACGTACCCACCGACCGTTGGCTGTAGGTGTCAGAGGTGACCTGGGAAGAGGAAGACGACCGAGCCAACCAATCGATGACGGCAGGGTTGTCGGTGGAGACACGACCGCTGGATGACACCGGGAGCAAAGGCCTCTGGCTGCGACTAGTGCTGCCTCGACCCCTTCCTCTGCTGCCACGTCTGCTCGCTCCTAAAACATTGCCTCCTCTGCCACTCCTCTGCATGTTGTCTGACATACTCTTTAATTCAACGATTATGTGTCCCTGAGTAACACTTCTGTGTCCCTCAGTAACAATTCTGTGTCCCTCAGTAACAATTCTGTGTCTGTCCCTCAGTAACAATTCTGTGTCCCTCAGTAACAATTCTGTGTCCCTCAGTAACAATTCTGTGTCCCTCAGTAACAATTCTGTGTCCCTCAGTAACAATTCTGTGTCTGTCCCTCAGTAACAATTCTGTGTCTGTCCCTCAGTAACAATTCTGTGTCTGTCCCTCAGTAACAATTCTGTGTCTGTCCCTGAGTAACAATTCTGTGTCCCTCAGTAACAATTCTGTGTCTGTCCCTCAGTAACAATTCTGTGTCCCTCAGTAACAATTCTGTGTCCCTCAGTAACAATTCTGTGTCCCTCAGTAACAATTCTGTGTCTGTCCCTGAGTAACAATTCTGTGTCCCTCAGTAACAATTCTGTGTCTGTCCCTGAGTAACAATTCTGTGTCCCTCAGTAACAATTCTGTGTCCCTCAGTAACAATTCTGTGTCTGTCCCTGAGTAACAATTCTGTGTCTGTCCCTGAGTAACAATTCTGTGTCCCTCAGTAACAATTCTGTGTCCCTCAGTAACAATTCTGTGTCTGTCCCTCAGTAACAATTCTGTGTCCCTCAGTAACAATTCTGTGTCTGTCCCTCAGTAACAATTCTGTGTCCCTGAGTAACAATTCTGTGTCCCTCAGTAACAATTCTGTGTCCCTCAGTAACAATTCTGTGTCCTTCAGTAACAATTCTGTGTCCCTCAGTAACAATTCTGTGTCCCTCAGTAACAATTCTGTGTCTGTCCCTCAGTAACAATTCTGTGTCTGTTCCTGAGTAACAATTCTGTGTCCCTCAGTAACAATTCTGTGTCCCTCAGTAACAATTCTGTGTCCCTCAGTAACAATTCTGTGTCCCTCAGTAACAATTCTGTGTCCCTCAGTAACAATTCTGTGTCTGTCCCTGAGTAACAATTCTGTGTCCCTCAGTAACAATTCTGTGTCTGTCCCTGAGTAACAATTCTGTGTCCCTCAGTAACAATTCTGTGTCCCTCAGTAACAATTCTGTGTCTGTCCCTGAGTAACAATTCTGTGTCTGTCCCTGAGTAACAATTCTGTGTCCCTCAGTAACAATTCTGTGTCCCTCAGTAACAATTCTGTGTCCCTCAGTAACAATTCTGTGTCTGTCCCTGAGTAACAATTCTGTGTCCCTCAGTAACAATTCTGTGTCTGTCCCTCAGTAACAATTCTGTGTCCCTGAGTAACAATTCTGTGTCCCTCAGTAACAATTCTGTGTCCCTCAGTAACAATTCTGTGTCCCTCAGTAACAATTCTGTGTCCCTCAGTAACAATTCTGTGTCTGTCCCTGAGTAACAATTCTGTGTCCCTCAGTAACAATTCTGTGTCCCTCAGTAACAATTCTGTGTCTGTCCCCGAGTAACAATTCTGTGTCCCTCAGTAACAATTCTGTGTCCCTCAGTAACAATTCTGTGTCCCTGAGTAACAATTCTGTGTCCCTCAGTAACAATTCTGTGTCCCTCAGTAACAATTCTGTGTCCCTCAGTAACAATTCTGTGTCTGTCCCTGAGTAACAATTCTGTGTCCCTCAGTAACAATTCTGTGTCCCTGAGTAACAATTCTGTGTCCCTCAGTAACAATTCTGTGTCCCTCAGTAACAATTCTGTGTCCCTCAGTAACAATTCTGTGTCCCTCAGTAACAATTCTGTGTCTGTCCCTCAGTAACAATTCTGTGTCTGTCACTGAGTAACAATTCTGTGTCTGTCACTGAGTAACAATTCTGTGTCTGTCCCTGAGTAACAATTCTGTGTCTGTCCCTGAGTAACAATTCTGTGTCTGTCCCTCAGTAACAATTCTGTGTCCCTCAGTAACAATTCTGTGTCTGTCCCTCAGTAACAATTCTGTGTCTGTCCCTGAGTAACAATTCTGTGTCTGTCCCTGAGTAATAATTCTGTGTCCCTCAGTAACAATTCTGTGTCCCTCAGTAACAATTCTGTGTCCCTCAGTAACAATTCTGTGTCCCTCAGTAACAATTCTGTGTCTGTCCCTCAGTAACAATTCTGTGTCCCTCAGTAACAATTCTGTGTCCCTCAGTAACAATTCTGTGTCTGTCCCTGAGTAACAATTCTGTGTCCCTCAGTAACAATTCTGTGTCTGTCCCTGAGTAACAATTCTGTGTCCCTGAGTAACAATTCTGTGTCCCTCAGTAACAATTCTGTGTCCCTCAGTAACAATTCTGTGTCCCTCAGTAACAATTCTGTGTCCCTCAGTAACAATTCTGTGTCTGTCCCTCAGTAACAATTCTGTGTCTGTCCCTCAGTAACAATTCTGTGTCCCTCAGTAACAATTCTGTGTCCCTCAGTAACAATTCTGTGTCTGTCCCTGAGTAACAATTCTGTGTCTGTCCCTCAGTAACAATTCTGTGTCTGTCCCTCAGTAACAATTCTGTGTCCCTGAGTAACAATTCTGTGTCTGTCCCTGAGTAACAATTCTGTGTCTGTCCCTGAGTAACAATTCTGTGTCTGTCCCTGAGTAACAATTCTGTGTCTGTCCCTGAGTAACAATTCTGTGTCCCTCAGTAACAATTCTGTGTCCCTCAGTAACAATTCTGTGTCCCTCAGTAACAATTCTGTGTCTGTCCCTCAGTAACAATTCTGTGTCCCTCAGTAACAATTCTGTGTCCCTCAGTAACAATTCTGTGTCTGTCCCTGAGTAACAATTCAGTGTCTGTCCCTGAGTAACAATTCTGTGTCTGTCCCTGAGTAACAATTCTGTGTCTGTCCCTGAGTAACAATTCTGTGTCCCTCAGTAACAATTCTGTGTCCCTCAGTAACAATTCTGTGTCTGTCCCTCAGTAACGATTCTGTGGCCCTAAGTAACGTTTCTGTGGCCCTAAGTAACGATTCTGTGGCCCTAAGTAACATTTCTGTGGCCCTAAGTAACGTTTCTGTGGCCCTAAGTAACGATTCTGTGGCCCTAAGTAACCTTTCTGTGGCCCTAAGTAACGATTCTGTGGCCCTAAGTAACGATTCTGTGGCCCTAAGTAACGTTTCTGTGGCCCTAAGTAACGTCTCTGTGGCCCTAAGTAACATCTCTGTGGCCCTAAGTAACGTCTCTGTGGCCCTAAGTAACGTTTCTGTGTCCCTAACTCTCTCCCTCAATACAGCCAGGTCTGCCTCTCTTGAATGACTGGAGGCAAATGGAGAATTCTAAAATGGCTGTCATTTATAGCTCGACCATTACACAGTGCTGGCTGGCTGGCTGGCTGCTGATTGGCTAATGCGATCACATGTCATGAATGAATGCATTATGGGTCAGCGCGCCTTGTCTGCGCGCCTTCCCAGACATCCCCGCTCCGTCGCCGCACATGTCGCCGCCATTTTAGGAAAAATTTTGATTCGCGCATCCGAAGTCTGCTAATTTTCGGATTCGTCGCGAATTGAAATTTTCCTAATATTCGAAACGAATTCCACTTCGCCGAGTTCGATTCGCTCATCTCTAGACACAATATACAATATATATATACAATATACAATTGTTTGGGAGGAGTAGAGGGATATAGTGAATGGATTTTGGGAACAGAGGAGAGGAAAATGAGGAGAAGTGGAAGAGGCATTTTGGGGAGGTGCCCGGGAGGGCGGATAGGAGTGGTGGGAGGCTTGGTTGTCGATAGTCCAGCGGGCAGAGGCATATCTCGTCACTATGTCTTCTGGTGGCTGGAGTTTAGGGGAGAAGGGGTAGGGGATCAGGTGTGGATGGATGGTTTCCAGGGGCGCTTTAGTGGTAAAAGTCTGGGGTGCAGAGGGGTCTCTCGGTGTGGTGGCTTTCAACAAGGGTTCAAGTCTTTAGGTCAAGTTGAGCCGGGGGTTGGTACGAGTGGAGGTGCTGAAGGCCCAGCGTCTGGAGGTGGAGTTGGCTAGGTGTTGGTAGGCGCAGTAGGGCCCGGCGTCAGTGGGTATTGTGGGCCAGTGCATGTGGATGCTGTGGGCCAGCGACTGAGGGTGCTAAGGGGCCTGGCGTCAGTGGGTGCAGGAGGCTGCGCGGCCGGCTCGCCTCTGCCGGATTGGACGGGGCTTGGGGCTATGCGGTGGCAGGGGCACAGCTGTGTGATACACAGGGAGGAGCAGGGAAGCAGATCTGGTAGTGGTCAGCAGTCCTGGTGTTTGGGTCAGCAGGAGGTGATGAGAGCAGTAGTAGGGAGATGATAGCAATGAGGGGGAGATGTACAAGTTTTGGGGTGGAGCAGAGGGGTAAAGAAATGAGATTTGGGAACAGAGGATAGTAATATGGAAAGGAGAAGAGGGGACATATTATAAAGTTACATGGAGTGGGACTCAGGCATGTAAGAGATGTTTCCCAGGGTGTATGCTTGCAGTCTGTCCAGCGTGCAGTAGAGTTTCTTGCTGTTGTTGTGTCTTCCTGCTGCTTAAGTTCTCCTGCTTTAGTTCAACTGCTGTGTTTAACTGCTTAGCACTCCATGAACACAGCACTCACTCAATGCAGCACCCCCATCAGAGACTGTGCCCCCCATCAGTGATCTCCCCCCATGAGCTGATCTAAATTTATAGAGAGATGCTCAAATGAACATTCAACTCCACCCCAATTAGAAGCTGATAAGGATCACATGAATAGTGGGGAATGTTTCACTAGTCAGGAACCAACCGCCTGTGCCCAGTCTGACAGTGGAGAAGGGTAACTGTCAGAGGGGCATGTCAGTGGTTCAGTTTGGGAACACCCCGGTAAGAAGAGACCCCCAGAGGTCTGGGCAGGGGGAGACTGAGGCAGTTGAGGCCTGGTCTGCTCCCCAGGCCAAAAAGCAGGTTACGTCAGTTGTGGGTACAGCTGGCTACGGTAAGATGCCTGGATGCGACGATCATGACTCAGCTGAACCTGTGACTGACCTAGTGGACAGGAAACAGGAAGAACTGGTGTCCTGGATGCTAGCAGGTAACGAGGACTGTCTATCTTGGATGAAGGTGCCTGTGGACACCACTGGGAGGCGAGGTCCAGAATTCGCCTGTCCGGTTCCGGTGCCCACATGCGCTACTACCTTCAGGCCAGATGTAGTCCTAAGCCTGAGGAAGAAGATAGGACAGGGAAATCTCCTTCTCTACCTCGACAAGAAGCTACATATTAATATGCTAGCAAATGAAACCCCTGAGCCAAAGTGTTTTGTGAACAGGTGGGCCCCCCCGGCAGTTGCCACGGGATTCGGATAGCCACAGCCGACTGGTGCCCACCCGTGACCACTCACTTGGTCGGCCCAGCAGTGTTGCTGGGGAGAACAGCTTCCTTTTCAGACGGAATTCAGTTCTCCCACAGTACAGCAGTACCAGGAGGACCCAAGGTGAACCTCGCGGCAGAGGTCGGTTGCGTCAGGAGGGAACTTGTAGTTCCCTCCCTGGCAACTACCTGAGGAGGAGGTGTAGCAAACTTGCTCATCAGAGATGGACACAGAGTTCCCTTTTTTTATTAGAAGTATTCCTCAATCCTTTATTCCCTACCCCCCTCCCTTCCTGAGAGGCACAGGGACAGATGTGTAAGTGTTAAAAGTTGCTGGCAGGCTGGAGCAGCAGGGGGCCCAGCAGACTCTCTATCCCAAGGCCTGTGTAAACTCGCACCTTCTAACCAAGATAAGGCAGTTTTTTCCCGGACTTGAAAGAAGTTGGAACCTCATAAACCCTACCAGCCAGGTGACAGAAGTTAAATGAACATTCCTCAGGTCAGCTGTCACCTATGTTTCATATCATGGATTATGAAGCTGTCAGTTTTAATGCAGAGTCCATCTGACGATCCCGCCCAAAACAGGGTATTGGCCAGTACTCAGAGCCACCCCCCCTTGCAGGGGGACTTTAAAAGACAGGCTGGCAAGCCTAAAAAGCTAAACACATCTCCAAATTTTAACATCGTAACAGCAGGAGATCAAAGACCCTTCGCTCTGCAACTTGGATCTGCTTACCTTAAGGCTGAACATGGCAAGTAACTTAACCTTTTAACTTCTCCCTGTTATCTCTTTGCTGTGCCTTTTTCTATGTATATATAAATATATATCTTAGTTACATCTTTTTCTGTAAATATTTTATTGCACCTGTTTGACTCTTTTAGTAATAAATCTTTTCTTCTGAGTGTTAAACTGTTTCTAAAGCGCTTAATTGCAATTTACGAATTCCTGCCTTTTGAAGAGACGCTACTGTGTTTGTTTAATCCTCTGCCCAATAGGCCTGCGGTGACTGTTTTGGACAGGCGACTTTTCAACCATTACAGTGTATATTGGATAAAGAGAGTTTCCTTTTTCTCTGTCCAAAAGAAGGTGGTGGCAGTGTGAAAGGGTTAGTTGCGTAATTAACCCGACCTAGTAACAAGTGCATTCAGACTGCAGGCACCGATTGTAGTCCATTAGCTGGAAAATCGCTGTGTAGGGTGCAGCTGGGTGTGGCCTTGTTACACACGTCACATCGCGGTTTTAGATCGGCCCGTCCTTCGGTCACGAGTTTGGTGGGAAGGTCTGGGGTCTGACGCAGCGGGCGTGACGTATTGTTGGTCACGGTCATGCGATCGTGCGTCTGTGACAGGTTGGATCGTAAATGATGGTGTAAACATATTCTTCTTGCCCTCACTGTGCACCATGATTGCCTATGGTGGACAAAAGTTGAAATATAGCATAGGGAAACCTCTATGTCTTGATGTCTTGACCACCCTTACAACATATGCTAGTGTACTAGGATGGGACACTCATTGCCAAAGTTTAGGTCCAGGAGAGGTGGCAACACAGGCCCTTACATTATTCCAACATTCTAGAGCTGAAGGCTGCGCCAGCACCACTGTATTACGGTTTTGTACATAGCCAACCAAGGGGGACCAGGAGTTTTCCTCTAATTGAAATTTCATCAGAGATATTCCAGGTGGCAGAGGGGAATGTTGCAGTACTCACATGGGTCAGAGCCGACTCATGAGTATGACTTTTAGTCAGTTTTTGCCTTCTTTTGTGGCAATCAAAGCCTTCAAGTGATTCTAAAGGAAAGGTTATTAAAAAGAAAAACAAAAAAAAAACGTTATACTTACCTTCTCTGTGCAATGGTTTTGCACAGAGCAGCCTCAATCCTTTTCATTTTGGGACCCTTGCTGGCAGTCCTGGCTCCTCCCCCTGCCAAGTGTCCCTAATAGCAAGCCATTCACACATGGAGCGCAGCTCGGCCTTGCCCTCCACTCTCTGCTTCTTCCTTAAGAACCCCTCAACAAGGTATTGCTGAGCACATTTGGTGGGGGTAAAGACCTCACCAGTTTATAGGATAAAATATTTCACAACTAGATCTCTGTAAGTAACCCATACACTAATTACTTTTGGCAAGGTCAAGGCAGATAGCTCTAGTTTTAATCATGTGCATATTGTACAGTGTATACTAGAAGATATCCTTAAAGTGGAGGTCCAGTCGGAATTAAAAAAAATAAAAGTCAGCAGCTACAAAAATTATAGCTGCTGACTTTTAAAAAATGGACACTCATCTGTCCCTCGATACCGCTGTTTCCACCCACTGGCTGGGTTGATCAAACGTCCTGTCTCCTCGGCATCTTCAGTGTGGGCACCTGGCTGTGACAGCTTGTGGTTTCAAAGCTGGGTGCCCACTGCACAAGTAGTGCTGCGCTTTGTGACTGGTCCCGTAGTCTCCTGGGACCTGTCACATGTCACAGAAGACTACTGGGAAGAGAGGGGGGAGGACAATTTCTGCTTCGGATCGTCTAGGCAAGCTATTCATAGTGCAAAATTTACACAGAATCTCATAGCTCTGAAAAGCAGGGGCAGGGAACTGAAGTTTCATCTGTGAGGAGAGCTCTGAAAGTTGATTGAAAAAAAGGGACACCCCCCCCCCTTCACACAGCACAGGAATAAAGCCGAGGCTGTCAGTTACAGGCTGTTCCCTCCCTATCACCATTTTTTTCTTGGTGTCAGAAAAACTCATCAAAAGAGAAACGAGGCAGTGAACCGAAATGACACCTAGTGCTCTAGATTGAGACAAGCACACACTATAGAGGGATATGCTTTGTTCATATATCATGTCTGAGGTTTACAACCACTTTAAGAAGGTCATCTTATGCTGAACTTTCACCATCCTCCTAATCCACGTTATAGAGCTCAAGGGCAGACTAGATCAGAGGAAGACTCTGAAGAGGTTGAGGGGTCTACAGAGAGATGATTAGGAGGAGAAAGGCAATCCTGAAGGGGCTGAGAAGAGGCACAGAAAGATCCAGGAAATGGTGACACTGTCAAAAATGCTAGAGGGGGCTCAGCAGACTCCCTCTGGATTGCTATCAGAACTAGAACTGACAGATTCAAAAGTCCCCGTTTTTCTGTTCCCCCATCTGTGTGAGGGGAATCCCCTGGAGGGTACTTCTCACAGATGCCGCAGCAAGAGCATGTGCCCAAGTCACTTTCCGTTGAGAGCCTGTGGTGCAGCCGGAGATTGTGTTGTGGTCTGCGACTACAGGGCCACAGGATGATGGTGGTTTTAAACGGGACAAGCCCAGCCAAATCTTAAACCTCACCCATAAAGGGGTCTTCAGGGACAGGGCTCTACTGACAGAAGGACCAGAGCTCTGGACCTGTATAGCCCCCTGCAACTAACCCCCCCGCCCCAGATAGCACTGCCAACCAAGGAGTAAACTGATCTGGCATGCTTAACATAAGTTCCAGTGGCAATGTAGCAGCCGGGAGACTTGCTAGAAGAAATCAAATGAGAAGAAAGGAAGCTTGTCTCAGGAGGTAGAGAAGGTACACTAGCAAAAAAAAAAAACTGAAGGCATGCTGGGAGGAGCTGGGCTGTCCCTACACCTTTCACAGTCACCCAGCACCTGAAGGTGCTCTCCATCATAGTTTCCCTTGGAGAAAGATAAATGCATCTATGTGTTGCAGTGTACTATAATACAGGTAACACTCTAGGTGCATATACCATTGCACTGCAACAGATGTCTATAGTGCGTTACCATGCCTGTTATGGTAACAACATGTCCTTAGGCCAATACATTAATCCATTTGCATTTTTATTTGGTACTTTTGTTGGGCAACAGAAGTTGCTAAAGAGCACCTCTGAGGAAGCATAAGGACATACAGGAGCCCTTTTCTCAGTATCTTATATCTGTTTTAATCCTTATCCTCCACCTTTAAACATATAATAAACAAAACATTGCACATGCCCTTCATAAAAATTGGAAAATCCCTTTGACAATGTAAAAAGCAGCAGGTAGAAAGCAATGCATGACATTTAGTACCTTCCATACCCAAAACAGTAGAATTTTGTTTTCTTTAACTGAAGTTGATAGAAGCTCAGTACTGAAGTCTTTGTGTTTTTTTTTTTTTTTTTAAAAAGAGAAGTTCATTACTACAGGTATGCAAACATCACAAATGCCAGGAAATACAAAAAGACATTAACCGGGTAATGTTACCTTTTTATTTTAGGTGGTTGTAAACAAAAATGCAAAACCTGTATACATAAAAATATTTTATTGGAACATGTACTAGATACTAGCCTGGATTTTAATCATTTTATCACCCTGGGAAACAATGAAACAAACAATGGAAATTTGTTTCGACTTTACATTTAAAATGGATATTGACACTGGGAAAAAAAAAAAAAAAAGTCACAGTACCAGGCAACCACAGCCTTTAAAATAGCATATCTGCATAGGGCTTGGGACAGGAATTATAGTGAATTAACAATGTGGACCAATAGTTAATCTGAACTCACCAAACAGGTGTGAATACAGTATGTAAACAAATAATAGTAAGCAATTACTGTACATTCAATTGAACGATCTGATCTCTTGATAAGCATAAAATAAAAAAGGAAGCACAATTTAGGTTTTGGTAATTCATATTTATATTATAAAAATTAGACAATTATAAATTCCAAAGAAATTATGACTTGAATGTGTCTTAAAAGACGTTCTCTAGCATAAACAAAAATATTTCCATTTGATACCAACTAATCTATTTAATAACAAAAAAAGCAGACACATAGCAGCAGCAGGGCCCTCTGAATCCTCCTGTATTGATCTGTACTGTAACTGTACTGTCTGCCCTTATGCTGTAAAGTGCTGCGTAAACTGTTGGCGCTGTATAAATCCTGTATTTAATAATAATAATAAGAACATTTAGGCAATGATATCAGAGACTTCAGGACTATAAATTAAGGCTAAACAGCAAACCCACTTTTATATATTATTTTCATATTGCCCCGCAAACATTTTAGCAGACATTGTTATGTAAATACCATTTTTTCCCCCCAAGTTTTTCTATGTGGTTATGTGTCTGAACAGCTCCAGCTTCTATAGGTTAATATGTGCCTGTTAAGGGGGGTGGAAAGGAGCTTGCTTCCTTCTGACGATGTCTAGAGAAGTGGATGGCAGTGAAGTCACTGTTCTAGGTGACTGAACCCCGTTGTTAGAACTCCACTATAAAGCGGTCTATACACTAGTAGATTTTCTAACAAAGGTTCAAGCGTTTGTACGAAAACTCTCTCTACATTTGATGACTGATGGGATGTCATTTGAATGTACTTTGTTTGCTTTTAACATTCAAATTTGTAATGAATGCCACTCCCCGTTAGAAATTTGTTCGAGAAAGATTTTCCATCATGCTCCACTAAATTTTCGCCACTGTGGTTGAAAAACATTGATTTTGACTCCTAAACTTGGGGTGGGGAGGTGTTTACATTGCAATTTATGCTAAAATGTATGCAGAGCAATGGGGAGGCAAAACAGGTTTACTATTTAGTCTTTCCTTCTACTTTCAACTTTAAGAAGGGCTGACTGAGTGAGATAATGTTCTCTGCTACTTTCTGGAATAGTCGATAGGTAATATATGGAAAATATTGATTTATCCTGGAGAACCCTTTTATGTTGAACAAAATCAGAAGTGAATGCACTTTTATAGCACCATTAAATTTCAGAATGGCTATAATAGCCTAAAATTATTACTCTTTAATATCACAATGGTTACTGGCCCCTAAAAATGAACTGGGGAGATGTTCTTACATATTGTGGTATCCTGTATAAACTAAAGTAAGAAAAAGCTGGACCAAAATATATATTAAACTATTAGACCTGTTACTAATTTTAAAGAACCAGGCTATGACGCCATAGGTTCATTTCACAGACATGTCTGTGCCCTGCTTATAGTATGTCAGATAGTAAATGGCAGTATAAAAGCAAAACAAAATATATATATATAAAAATTCAGTTCCTTCTCCCTGATGTGTAAAGTTTCATAGCGTTAAAGTTATGGAAGTAAAAACAGAACATATACAAACTACACAGCTTTGGGTAAAAAATAAAAACCAAAAAAAAAAAACCAAACAGGATTTAAAATAAATGATTCTAAATTATTACTCTGCTCAAGACAGATATTAACTTGAAATGCAGAATTTTGATTTGACCATAACACACAAACATAAAAAAACAGCAAAGCAAACAAAAACAAACCAGCCAGCATTGTAATACATGACAACTTGTTACAGCCATCCACAAAATCCAAAGTAACAGTTGCCCAAAATACACTTATAAAAAGAAAATAAATGGCAACATTTCATACAAAGGCTTTATTTATATTTTTCCTATTTAAATCACACCAAGTACCAGCAGGTGCATTTAAAATAGTTACTTTGAGATTCCTGTAGCAGTAAAAGTTAACTAAATTCATTTGTTGAGCTGTATACATAAAACTATGCATCACAATTTTCCGACCAAATAATACATATTTATGCAGCTTGAACTATATTTTTTTTCAAAACATGCCTGTAAAAATCTATTCAAGAAGTGTTAGTACTCACTAACCTAAAAGTGAAGATGGAATTACTAATAACACTGCATAACAAAATGATCAACCACATTTCCATGGCACTTCAACATTAATTTGTAACATTTAAGACTACAAATGTGTGCTCAAACCTTTTGTGCCTGAAAATATTTAGTACACAGAGAGCTCTAGTGTATATCACCAATAATAGGGACTCATGTAAACAGTCATATTCAAGGAAAATACATAGTTCTCCTTCACCTACACATTGAATACCGTTTTTTTTTAAACAAATGTATGTGCAAGAAATATCCCTTAATTTGGTACATTATTTGATCCCCTTTTCATTTCTTGTGTGTTTATGACAGTCAGGTGACAGTAAATTTGCATCATAAACAAACCACACAATTTCTGGGGAAACAATATTAGTGCTTACATTTTTTCCACCATCTCAGCATTTGTAAATTATGCAAAACTCCTATTTACAGTATGACGTGACAATACAGGTTGATATCAAAAGGGCGATATCACTCTGACCTATGCTCTATATAATTTGGGAAAAGATGCTGGTTTGCCAACATTGGATAATTTTAGGCCTGGTTCAAACATCAACAGAGGGCTGCCAGAGCGCTGTCCGTTCCTGGATGCGGTAGGGGGCAGTGTGGTGTATGATTCAGTGCATAACATGGCTCCCTTTTTTTTTTTTTGCACAAACTTAATTTGAAGTGTACAAAACCTACATTTTATTCACAGCAATGTACAGCAGCAGGATGCGCTATGCTGCTGTACATTGCCAAGCAATTTGGCACAGTGCAGTGCAATAAAATGCAGCATGTCTGCATTTTATTGCAGCACACTGCAGCGCAACCATATGCTGTGCTGCAGTGAGAATGGGAAACATAGCAAACAATTGTTTCCTGTGCATCTTTGCTGTGACAGACGTTTTGCAATGCAGTCACCGCACATAGTGTGAATTGACCCTTAAAGCGGAGCTACAGTTATTCACAGGAACCTGTAATCACTTGTCCTGATCAAAAATATATCTAAACCTGAAGTCTGTAATATCAGGAGGGCAAGTGGTGTGTATGTAAGCTATGGGGGAGATTTACAAAACCTGGAGCACGCAGAATCTGGTGCAGCTGTGCATATTAGCCAAATCAGATTCAAATTTCAGCTTGTTCAATTGAGCATTGACAATAAAACCTGAAAGCTGACTGGTTTCTATGCAGAGCTGTACCAGATTTTGCACCATGCAATTTTAGTAAATAACCCCCTATATGTGTTTGTGTGTATGTCTGCATATTCACTCTTCATAAACTCTATTTAGCTGGCATCTTATACAAAACCTACGTTGACGGAAATTTGTAGGCTGCTTTATTACTTTCCTCTACTTTGGAGAGAGCCAGTTGCTTGGCTCTAAAGCAGCTCCTATGGCTTTGATTCTCCTCCAGCAGTTTTGCAGCTGCACATTTTTTGACTCACAGTTTTGAAGCAACAGCCCAGCAACCACAACCAGCAGTTTTATAAGGAGGTTAGCAATGGCAGCCTACTTGCTTTCCTCTGAACAGGTCACCCTTAAACTGCAGTAGTTCAGCCAATTAATGTCTATGAGACAGCAGACATATTAATCACAGTACAACTTTCTAAACTCAGATCTGATGGTTGGTGAAACTGCTATGTTTTCAATTACAGCCTAACTCCAGCCAATTTTTTTTCCATTATGAACAGTGTGAGGAAGGTGGTTTATATTTCTTACTCTGACACACTGGGGATGCTTCCTCTCTTCCTATCTCTGAGACATCTGTATAGAAAATGAGAGAGGACTGGGACAGGAAAGCACCAAGGACAGTAATAAAAACGTTGTCAGGAGCTCTAACCCAGGAGCTCTAAATTGGGATTTTTTTTTTGTCTGTGTCCCTATTGGAGAGATTTCCCATCACTTGCTGGTGTGAAAGGAAGCGAAAGCAAATCTCCACAATACGGACACAGCAATAAAAAACTGGCACAGGTTCTAACAGTTCTCAGCTCTATCTAAAACAAAATAAAAAAAGATTTGGCTGGGGTTGGGCTTTAAGCAATTTTCAGGGTCCCATCCAGAATGTTAGTGGTGTAATTTTTTTTTTTATGTATTACAAGCACGTAATGCAAGAAAGAATGGTTGGAAAGTACTCTAAACATTTATATATACGCACAGTAGTATTCCATCTTAAAGGGTTAGCAACACCTAAAAATGGAAGGGCTTCTATAACTCTTCTCAGTTTCAAGTAGATAAATGCTGAGCTTTTTACACGATTAAAACATTTGTATTAGGGCTTCTTTATACTGGATGCAATGTCAGGCATTTTGCTACATTTTCTATCACAGGCAAAATGCTAGCAAAAATCTAATATTTTTAGTAGGACCTGTTCACAACAATACATCAGAGTTTGTTGGAAAGAAAAATTCCACATGCTGCATTTTGCCTTAAGCCAAAAATCTTTCAAAAACACAGATCAATGTCACTAGGACAAGTCAACACTCATTAGCACATGTGTTTGCGTGAATGACCCTTTTACTGTATAAGGCCAAATATATATATATTTTCATTCATGTGATGCAATATAGTATAAATCAACCTTTTGCAGTAATAAGAACCAACATGGATTTAATTTTGTGAAATAAAATATGCAAGAATTTTCTTGCAAGGGATCACTCACTCAGGTGATATGTGCAACTCACATTGAAAATCTCCATTCAAGTAGTGACTACATTTCTCAAACATCTGTCTGTGAGAACCAACATAAAAAGCTAAATTCACCTTTCAAAAATAAAATAAAATAAAAATGCATATATTTTTGCCGGTAAAAAAAAAAAAAAATAGCATTGTGCATATTTTTTTTTTCTTCCTTACTGGAGCCTGCATAGCATTCCACACGCAATAAGCAGAGCGTGGATGCAACATCTTCCTCTTGCTTTGTGCCTATATTCCTGTACAGGTTTCCAGTTACAAAGCTAGAGGAAGACTGAAAAAACTATGAGCTCGCAGCCCATTCAAACTACAAGTGTGTCTGCTGCGGTAGCAAACGATGCTTGTAGTTATTTTTTTATTATTCACAGGAATCTGTGACTGAATGACCTAGCAGTGTGGGCAGAGCCCCGTACAGTGGCATTGTTTTTAAAAAAATACAGCGGGTGTGGGGAGGGGATCCCCCATGGGCTGTCACACAGAGGGAAGCACTGGTGGCAGGAGGTGTGGGCATAGAAGCATGGTACATGTCTCACCTTATGAGTGTAACATGCAACATGCTCCTAAAGGTGAACTTATCCTTTAAAGGTGGCCATACACTATAGTATGAGGTGGTATAAAAAATAGCTGGGACATTGAATGTTTGTTTTCCTGTCTACTATCCAGAGAACAAACAATTTAAAGTGATATAAAAAAAATAATTTCATATGTTAACTGACGATAATGTCAGCAAACACATATGCTCACAGATGTAAAATGAGAGGTAAAGCTAAAGGAAGCCATGGTTCATTGCAAATGTAAACAGTTTATACGAAGACACACTGCCAATGTTTTATATACATAAACGTGAGCATACAACATCATGCATCATTATTGTAGAGCAAACACTTCCATTGCAGGAGATAACTCACACATGTCAAAACTTGTGCATGCACATATGGTGCCTCTGTCTGGTGACCTTGAGCAAGCTCTTTTGATAACACTCCATACTTCAATCTTACAGTTAGTCAGACTGCAAAGGGATGAATATTTACAACCTTCCCAGTAGACTTTTCCAATGACAAAACAGCCAAGGCACCATCAGATTATCCAACAACATGGCAGAATTATTTGTCTTTCTTTCTATGTGTTTGGCCACCTTTAGGAGTCTAGATCAGACCTTGTATTAAGGAATCACAGACATTTACCAACAAGTTTATAGAAATTTGACCACTATCAAAACTGCCGGTTTAAAATGGTATATACAGAAAGCAATATATTTTTAAAATCAAAGATTATTCAAGAGTGTAAAATATACACATCCAGTGATGGTGACCCTGAATTACATCAGTTCTTTAGTAAGCCTGTATTGCTATTTCTTGGCTCTAGGCTACAGCATCCAGTAAACAAGTTATATATATTGAAACATTTTTATAATTTAAACAAGTCATAATCTTGCCAAGATCAGAGCAGGAGTATGCCAGCTTTTAGTTTATAGGAACCCGTCTCATGATTTGGTGTCACTTACCTGAAAGTTGCATCTTCCAATGTGCACTTACAAATGTAGACTAAAAAAATAAGTGCATACCTAACCATTTTTTCTTCAGAAAAATATAAGATTAGCATTAGATTTTCCCTATGTAACTGTGGTGACTATTGGCAGAAGATGTTTGTCACAATATCAGTTAATGACTAGAAAAGGTGAAGAGAACTTTAATGTGATTCCCCATTTACTGATGAGGTTTCTCCTCTAGGCGAAGATGACCTGGATATTCCTCTCTCTGTGTTTTCAGAGCCAGATCCACTTTGACTGTGCTGATCCACTAATGTGGCACTGGATGCAGGTGGGGATTTTGCTTTTTCCTTAAAGTCTGTAATAATCACGGTTAGGTCCCCCACAGTGACCTCCAAATGCTGTGCACTACTTCTATCCACATTTTTCAATCGAGGCCTAGAGCAGACAGAAATGTAACATTTTCATTAGTAGACAGAAGGAAGTCAGAAAGGTTGGTTTGATTAAAATATTTTTCCAAATCTTTAGATTGTATAAAAACAAAAATATTAAAAATATAGCCCTCAGTACAGGAAAACCAGCTAAGTAATAATCCTGGTTGTGCCAGTTCATGTATCTCATTAACCAGCTGTTCACCACCTTTTTTACATTTTTGCTATGGACCTGTTTATTCAGGAATAACTTTGTTGTTGCTTAAAAAAAACAATATATGTATTACCTGTTTATCTTAAGGATAAACAGGGCTCTCTTTTCATGATATTGTCCTGCAACAATTTTTTTTTCGCAATCCTTAGACAATACAAAAACAACAAAACATATTTTTTAAAGCAGTGTTTAAAAATGGTGTAACTGCACATGAAAAGTTCACATTTTATATTACACTAAAGTTATAATTCTGGCACAAAAGCATTGCGATGTGAATGAAATAAAAAAATGGTTTTTCAATTTTGCACTGTTTTAAAATGGAAAATGTGTAAATTTATGTTAAATGTCTTTAAAAATATTAGCCAAAAAAGAAAGTTTAAATAATAGTCAAAATAGAAACAAGCAAAAAAGTCTGCAGTAAGTAATAGTTGAAGGGAGGAAAATAGGGAGTTAATTAGGGCTGATTACAGTAAATTAAGGGTTACCAACTTCCCGCACAGCCTACTGTAAAATGACGACTGGGCGGAACTGTCCCGTAATGCGGCTCAAACATGGCGGCGCTGCGGTGAAATCTGTCACTGGCTGTGTCCACCAGACACAGCCGATGATAGATCACTGTACTGTGTAGCTGCCGGTACCATGTGAATGCTGTGATCCATCACAGCAGATCACATGACAATTGTAAACAATTAATGGCTTAGATTCATGCAATTCATTGTGTACAATTGTGTTGCTAGATGTGATTGGTCACAGTGATCACATGGTACAGACAGGACAAATCACAGCCCATCTGTACCATGTAATTATCTATGGCCATCACAGCTAATCACAACACACACTGAATGAATCAATTTCAAAATCAAAGTTTAAAAAAAAAACCTGATCACTTCCCCAGAGTAGTACAATGTTACTATGGTAACATTTAATTGCTTGGGTCACAGTGTGTTAAGAAAAAAAAAAAAAGATAATTTTATTTTTTACATACTGTCACCAGTCAGTGTCCCTGATAACTGCCACACATTAAATGCACTGGTGATATAATATGTAAAAAATTGTGAATTTTTTTTTTTTATTTCTTAATTTTCTAACAAATTATGACAAAGAATTACAACTACAAAAAACCTGCCATGCCTCTTAATAAATACCTTGGATGGTCTACTTTCCAAAAAAGGGGTAATTTGGGGAATATCTGTACTGTCCTGGCATTTCTAGGCCTCAAGAAATTAGATAAGAAATTTGATGGGGTACATGGTCCCGCCGGCTGCACTTGTGAATGAGCCCTTAGTTGCATTCGGAAGCAGCACCCTTAGGGCTCATTCACACAAAGTTGGGGCGGGGGATTTTAGACAATGTTGTTGAGTCACAGTTTTACCAACCCAAATCCTCACCCCCGTTAGCTGCCAAAGGTGTACACATGCCACAGCAGGAATTAAACCCCCTGTTGCTTTTGGTGTGTGCTATGGCCTGCCAATCCCAACATCCATTCAAGCAAATGGGGCCACTCTGCAAGCGCCCTGCAACTGCATGCTTCTGCGGGGTCCAAGAGGTTGAAGCAGGTGGTGAGAAAGCAAAACAACATCTTGTTTGCTGTACTGCACAAGGTGCAGAACGGCCTCATTCACTTGAATGACAGGTGCTACACCCAGCAACCATAACAGAGCGTATAACTCCTGCTGCGGCTGAGACATGTGTACACCCCTAGCCTCTGCAGCTAAAAAGGGTGCGGTTACGGTTGGGGATGGAGTGGTAAAAACACATCTTAACTATGGAGTTTTACCACCCCCCCAGACTGCAAATGTAAATGAAGCCTTACTGTTCTGAGCCCCCTATAAGGCTGCTTTCACACCAATGTGCTGCAGTTTACCTGCACTGCGGGTGCAGCACAGTGCATCTGTGACTTTCTTTGCTTTGCTGCACTTTGCCAAAGACTTCTATCATATGCTGCAGGTGTGGTGCACTTTCTGAAAAGCACAGTAAAACTCCTGCATTCAGAAGTTTTGGTTCGCTTTCAGAAAGTGCACTAAACCCGCAGGATATAACATAAGTCTACGCCTAAGCGCAGCAAGACCGTAGGAAAGCTGCAGGAACACTGCACTGAACCCGCGGTGTGAGTAAACCACACCGCATCAGTGTGAAAGCAGTCCAATACTATTATGCCCAGTGTATTGCTTCACACTGACCTGAAAGATCTCTTCTTTCCTGCTGCTAGCACCACTCTGGAGTCAGCTAGCTGAGATAAGAGATGGAGTGCAGTTGGTATCACTCCGCATTGGACAGGAGTCAGCGCTACAGAGGAGGCATTAGCTTATGAACCTTTTGTTCCCTACTACAGCTCCAACTTTACAAGTAGTCCCTCTGCATTGCACTCTGATTGCTCTGGGATGGTGGGTCAGCAAGCCCAAAATGTGATCTACCAGTCACCAGGCCACGATCTACTGGTTGCTGACCTCAGCATTGAGTAACATATAGGCGTTCTGGGAAGTTGTTTTAAAGCAGTAGTAAACAGCCACAAACAAATATCAGACCCCTGCAGGTTCAAAGTGCTTCTAAAGGCTTAAGGTTTTTTAACTTCATGCATTCTATGCATGAAAGTAAAAACCTTCTCTGTGTAACACCCCCCCCCCCCCAATACTCAAACCCCCTCTCAATCCAGCAATGTGCACTGGAGTCTCAGCTATCCCAGGACTCCCTCTCCTCATTGGCTAAGACAGAAGCAGGAGTCATTGGCTCCCACTGTTGTCAATCACAGCCAGTGAGCCAATGAGAAGAGAGAGGCGGAAGGGCCGAGCTGCAGTTCCGTGTGTGAATAAAAACACGGAGTAGCGGATGCCTCCACAGCAAGCTGCTTGCTGTGGGAGCACCCGAAAGGAGGGAGAAACCAGGAGAGCCAGCGGGGACCCGGGATGCTCTGTGCAAATCCACTGCACACAGCAAGTAAGTATAGACATGCTTGTTAATTAAAAAGAAAAAAAAAAAAAGCTTTTAGAATCACTGTAAGTCATAATGTACTATTATGCACCACATACTAGCACATTGGGAGACTTACCTGGACACAGAGCACTCCAAGGCAACGCTATCATGGCTCCCAGGCGCATCGATCTTTATCCAGTTTTCCTTTCGGGTTTGTGGACTCTAGCTGTAGGAATGACAGGGGCCGCGATGATGTCAATCCTACACATGCGCACAGGAGCCCCAGCATGGAGCTCTGAACGAATGGCACGGGTATGCCAGCCCTTCAGAGTGAATGAGCCAGTTATGTCTTCGGCTGCATGCTATGTGAATATCTACTAAACAGTGCAAGTTTAAGAGATATTCACTGTACCTACAGGTAAGCCTTATTACAGACTTACCTGTAAGTACAAGTTAAAAGTGGACTTTACTTCCACTTTAATAACATTTACAAAATAATCCTGCTCAAAACAAAAACACATTTTTCTCTCATTCTAAGAGTAAATCATACCTTGTTTTCTTATTACTGTTCTTTTTAATGGGCGTTTCTTTTTCACTCTTTTCCTTCTCAATTTTATCTTTTTTTTCTTTCTTGGTCTGCATGGGTGGTACAAACTGCTGTGTTACTTGCTGTGCCACCAGCTGAGAAACAGGTCGGGGTTTTCTGCATGAGTAAAAATACTAAACATTAAACACTGCATTAATTTTTGATCTATAACATAGGTTGTATACCTAGTATCTTATCTAGTGAAAAACTAAATACATTGCTTTTCTACATCCACAATACAGATTTGTGCAACAAAAGAAGTGAAGCAGATAGCCCAATTAGACATATACAAATCAAAACAAAATGTGGTTATTCTCACTAAAAAATGGATATTGGCTCAACTCTGCCGCCTAATTACCCATAAATAATAAAGTTATAATAAAAGAGAGAAAAAAAAAAAAAAAAAAAAGGACGGATTAAACTAATGTGGCACTGGATCAATAAAAACAATAAATCAACATTAATTAAATGAACAAAACAAAACCGCACAAAAATTGCCTAAAAAACTACCTGCCACCTGGTGTATAAATCTACATGTGTGTCAAAGCTTTATCAAAAATATCAAATACATATAAAAAATGTGTGTGCACACTCTCAGGTTTAATTTGAGGGTATGTACATCCAAATTGGAGGATGAGGTTAGGAATTACAGCTCTTAAGAGTAGCCATCCCCCCTTTTTCAAGGGACCAAAAGTAATTGGATAATTGAATCAAAAGTGGTTTCATGACCAGGTGTGGGCTACTGATTCGTTATTTTTTTTTATCAATTTAACAGGTAAAAAGGTCTGGAGTTGATTTTAAGTGTGGTATTTGCATTTGGAATTTTTGGCTGTGAACCTACATCATGTGTTCAAAGGAGCTGTCCATGCAAGTGAAACAGGCCATTGAAAGGCTTCAAAAACTAAACAAATCCATCAGAGAAATAGCATCAACATTAGGAGTGGCCAAATCAACAGTTTGGTACATTCTGAGGAAAGAAGAACGCACTGGTGAGCTCAGCAACATAAAAAGGCATGGACGTCCACAGAAGACAACAGTGGTGGATGATAGCAGGATCCGCTCTATGGTAAAGAAAAACCCATTCACAACATCCAGACAAGTGAAGGACACTCTCCAGGAGGTGGGCGTATCATTGTCAAAGTCTACAATCAAGAGAAGACTTCACAAGAGCAAATACAGAGGATTCACCACAAGATGCAAACCATTCATAAACCTGAAGAATAGAAAAGCTAGATTACACTTTGCCAAAAAAAACATCTAAAAAGCCAGACCAGTTCTGGAGAAGCATTTTCTGGAAGGATGAAATCAAGATTAATATGTACCAGAATGACGGGAAGAAAAAAGTTCCGAGAAGGCTTGGAACAGCTCATGATCCAAAGCACACAACATCATCTGTACAACATGGTGGAGGCAGTGTGATGGCATGCATGGCTTCCAGTGGCACTGGGTCATTGGTGTTTATTGATGATGTGACAGACGACAGAAGCAGGCGGATGAATTCTGTAGTGTTTAGAGATCTAGTGTCAGTCCAGATTCAGCCAAATACTGCAAAGTTGATTGGACGGCGCTTCACAGTACAGATGGACAATGACCCAAAACACACTGCAAAAGAAGCCCAGGAGTTTTTGAAGGAAAAGAAGTGGAATATTTTGCAATGGCTGGAGTCAATCACCTGATCTCAACCCATGCATGCATTTCACTTGCTGAAGGCAAAAAAAAAAAAAAAGGCAGAAAGACACAGATATATATATATATATATATATATATATATATATATATATATATAAATAAAAATGGTGGCAACCGTAATTTCCGGATGGATGTTGTAGAATGCAATAATAATATCCAATGTAATTTTCTGTGAATGTTGGATACCCATTTAAATTGCTACAAAGTAATATATCAACAAGGGGAAACAGACTCTCCAACATACATCATAAAGGGAGCTAGAATTGTGCAGTTTACATCATCCCCCATAATCCTCTGGCTTTCCCAGTGTCCATGGCACAGGGAAAAAAAAACAAAAAGCTATAGCCAGAGTATGGATATGCTTCCAGAACACGGATTGTTTCCCTCTCACAGATGACAATCATAAGATGGCCATTTTATTTCAGCTTGACAAGGATAAATAATATAATATAAATGCTGTGGTTCAGAGGAAGTAATTGGAACAGTAACTGATGATTCAACCGGTCCCTCCTGGAAATGGTCAGCCACCTCCCTCTCATAAGCACTGAGATAATATATGCAGTACTTTGTGGTCCAGGGGAGGTTACGGAGTCAAACAGCCTTATTTAAAGACGTCACCTCCCTCTCACAGATGTCCCCATATGTCATATAATAGACTTAAAAGTTCACCCAAACATAGTTTGCATACTGGGTTCAGCTTAGTTTTCAATTTGATATAGATAATATATCCTCAAGATAACATGATCAGTTGAGCAAGGCCAAATCTCATAGAAGTGGGATCAACGTCCAAAAGAGAACAAAGCAGCATATCATATCAATACAGTCCTTGAGTGGATTCCACAATCATTCAATCATGCCTTCAAAAATATGGTGTACAGCCAGACAAAGCATATTTAGCACATTGGCCATTGTCTTCCTCAGCTGGTATTCAGTGGTCCCATTGAGTGAATCTGGGGGCAGTATAGGACATGCCTGACCGATTTCACTGGCTTAGACCGGCTGCATCAGAGGCACAAACAATTGTGGCATGGTTTTTCCACACCTGTGGGATCACCATGGAAGCGAAAATCATTGCAGCAATAATCACTTCTGCAGTTATTGCCACTGTCTTCTAAGGCTCCATGCCGGAAATTATATTTATCCTAAAATCAAATGTAAAAATTAAAGAAAATTTTGAAGTACTTTCGAACAACATTCTTAGTCATTGAATGTACAAAGAAATTGCATATGAATGTTCATTTGACCATCTACAAGGGTATACCCAGAATGTGATAGGAATCCATACCTGGAATTCAGGTTTAAAACAGTAGTAAAATCCACACTTTTATTTATACCTACAGCAGTGGTCTCCAAAGGGTCTAACCTTCAGACTTTAGAGGGCCAGACTGTGACCAGTGGGAGTAAAATGTTCTTGCATCAGTAACAATGCCTCAGTGATATCCGTGACAGCAATAGTACCCCATTATTGGCGTCAATGGGGGGGGGGGGCGGAAGTGCCCCAACGTTTATGTCCGTGGCGGGAACAGTGCTCCATCGTTGGTGTCAGTGGCGGGAACAGTGCCCCATCGTTGGTGTCATTAGGAGGAATAGTGCCCCTAGGGCCAGATAAAGGCAAGCAAAGGGCAGCGTCCGAGCCTTGGCTGCAGTTTGGAGACCACTGTTCTATGGGTAAGCCTATATTAGAGCTTAACTGTAGACACAGTAAATATCTCAACCGTGCACCATTTAGGAGATATTTAGTTTAATAGCTGCCAGTGACTTCACTGGTGCATGCGCACGCATGGTGAAGATGGAAGCCCTGTCAGCGCACCACTGCAGGGCTTTGTTTTAAGACAAATATGTCATAATGTGCTAGTACGCGATGCCTTTAAGCACATCATGACATTATCCTGCAGGGGCCCTTTTTTTTTTTTCACTACAGCTTCAACTGCTTACCGCCCGCCCGGTATGCACAGCCAGGCTGAATAACGTATGTGATCCAGCTTCTTCCAGGTTCAGGGCAGGCATACACGTGCCCCCTGCTGACCAGCACCATCATTGGCTACAGTGCAATTTTGTCACCAGGTCCCAGCCAATGATTTTGGCAGTGGGCCTACTGATTGGCTGGAGCCAATCACAGAACAGAGTCCTGTGTTTACAAACAGAGCAGCAATCTGGCTTCTTCGCCCTGCAAAGCAGGGATTAAAAACATCCGGATCTGTAAGTAAAAGCAGCACATATTACACACATTACACTTGTTAGGTACACGTAACAACCCCTTGTTTGCCCCTAGATGTTATCCCCTTCCCAGCCAGTGTCATTAGTAAAGTGTCAGTATATGTGATCAGTGTCCGTTAGTGTACCTCCCAGCGAAGGTCTGTTAGCACCAGATTGCCCGCCACACTATTACAATCCTACTACAAGTTGCTGATCACCGCCATTACAGTATAGTTCTATAGCTGCGTAAATTCAAGTATATACTGTATACCATAGTTTGTAGACACTATACAGTTGCAAGAAAAAGTATGTGAACCCCTTGGGATTACGTGGAGTTTTGCATGAATTGGGCATAAAATGTGCTCTGAACGTCATCCAAGTCACAACAATAGAAGAACACAGTCTGCTGAACATAATACTACACAAACATTAGATGTTGCCATGGTTTAATTGCACATAACATGTAAACATTCACAGTGCAGGGAGGAAAAAGTATGTGAGGCCCTAGCTTAATGACTTCTCCCAGAGCTAATTGGAGCCAGGAGTGAGCCAACCTTGACTCCAATCAGTGTGATGATATTGGATGTGTTGCTGACAGCTGTCCTGCCCTTAAAAAACACACACCTGTTTTGGGTTTACTGGTTTCAAGAAGCACTGTCTGATGTGAACCATGCCTCGCAGAAAAGAGCTCTCAGAAGACCTACGATCAAGAATTGTTGACTTGCATGAAGCTGGAAAGGGTTACAAAAGTATCTCCAAAAGCCTTGATGTTCATGTGTCCACGGTAAGACAGACTGTCTACAAATGGAGAAAGTTTAGCACTGTTGCTACTCTCCCTAGGGGTGGTCATCCTGTAAAAATGACTGCAAGAGCACAGCGCAGAATGCTGCATGAGGTAAAGAAGAATTCCAGAGTGTCAGCTAAAGACCTACAGAAATTTCTGGCGCATGCTAACATTTTTGTTGATACATCTACAATAAGGAAAACATTAAACAAGAATGCAGTACATGGGAGGACACCACGGAGGAAGCCATTGCTGTCCAAAAAGAATATTGCAGCACGGTTGAAGTTTGCAAAAGAGCACTTGGATGTTCCACAGCACTACTGGCAAAATATACTGTGGACAGATGAAACCAAGATTGAGTTGTTTGGGAAGAACACACAACACTATGTGTGGAGAAAAAAAGGCACAGCACACCAACATCAAAACCTCATCCCCACTGTAAAACATGGCAGAGGGAGCATCATGGTTTGGGGTTGCTTTGCTGCCTCAGGGCCTGGACGGATTGTTGTCATTGATGGGAAAATGAATTCCAGAGTTTATCAAGACATTTTGCAGGAAAATGTACGACCATCTGTCCGCCAACTGAAGCTCTGCAGAGGATGGGTGATGCAACAGAACAATGACCCAAAGCATACAAGTAATTCAACAAAACAATGGCTGCAACAGCACAGAATATGCCTTCTGGAGTGGCCCAGTCAGAGTCCTGACCTCAACCCAATTGAAATGCTGTGGTATGACCTTAAGAGAGCAATTCACACCAGACATCCCAAGAATATCGCTACACTGAAACAGTTTTGTGAAGAGGAGTGGTCCAAAATTACTCCAGATCGTTGGGCAAGTCTGATCTGCAACTACAGGAAACGTTTGGTTGAGGTTATTGCTGCCAAAGGAGGGTCAACCAGTTATTAAGTCCAAAGGTTCACATACTTTTTCCTCCCTGCACTGTGAATGTTTACATGTTATGTGCAATTAAACCATGGCAACATCTAATGTTTGTGTAGTATTATGTTCAGCAGACTGTGTTCTTCTATTGTTGTCACTTAGATAACGTTCAGAGCACATTTTATGCCCAATTCATGCAAAACTCCACGTAATCCCAAGGGGTTCACATACTTTTTCTTGCAACTGTAACTTTCACACAAATCAATATACACTTATTGGGATTTTCTTTTAACTGCTTTAAGTCCGCCCTATAGCAGTAATCCTTGAGGAAGAAGGCATGACCTTCGAAACGCGTCAGCTGTACTGAGTGGCTACCTCCATGATGGGATTCGCACTGGCCCCTTGCCTTTAAAGTCCCTTGGAGGACTTACATGCCTGTTTTTATTCGCTGTTTGTGAGTACCATTCTTTTACTAAATACATTTTGGTTACTGAGGTAATGCGCAAGGTTGGTGCGCTTCTTGTTGTTTTACTTCACAGTTAGCAGAATCAAGCCTGATGAGCACTTGCAGGTAAATTTTTTTGTAGTGGTTCAAGCAGTCCCTGACAGCCAGGTGCTCTTTTTCCTGTGATTCACACTAGGTACCTACACATTTAGTGGCCAAAACGTCCAGCAAAAGGTACTCTAGTGAAGAGGCCTACAGGATTCTGACCATGTCTGATGAAAGCGAAGGGGAAGCCTCACTGACAGGATCAGGCTCAGAATACGAACCTGTAGACAGCAGCTGACAGACCCTGACAGATAGCTCAGACGATGGAGCAGAGGTCCCTGATGAGGTCAAGTGTACCCAACCTCATTCCAAAGTTGCTGAGGTGGTACAATTGTATGATGATTATCATATGCAGCAGAGTGCCAGTACTAGTGTCGCTCTACCTTTTGGCGAACTGGCAATCATCTGCGGCCTAGTACATCCTGGTCTTATACATACCAGCACTGCAGTATCACTTGGTAATGTGGCAAGTCCCATAAGTGCAGTATAAGCTGGTGCGGTGTATTAGTGTCCCGCAGCCACCAAGAATTCAAACAGGCCCGTAGAGCACTTAGTGTCCATCCAGATGTGCTTGCAAATCCTGATTGGCAGTCCACAAATTCTGCAGCACCCGTGCTTCCTCCATTCACTGCCCAACCCAGAATTCAGGTGGAAAAAGCAATCTTAACTGCTCCCCTTGATGTTTTGGAGCAGTTTTTCACGGACGATTTGTATGCATTGATTGTGGATCAAAGCAATTTATATGCACAACAATTTATCGCCGCCAACCCAAATTCAAACCTTGCCAGACCACTTGCATGGAAATCTATTACGGTTTCCGAACCGTTTTTTGGGCCTAACCCTCAACATGAGCATTTCTAAAAAAAATTAATTGCGGTTGTATTGGTCGACAGACCTGATTCATCATATGCCCATGTTCTCTGCTGCATTGGCCAGGCATAGGTACCACTTATACGTAGACAATTTTTATACAAATGTGCCATTATTTAGACTTTTTACAATCTTGGAATTGGCGCATGTGGCACCGTGTGACCTAATAGCTGGAGCCTCCTCCCAACAGCTTGTAATTACCCATCTTAGAAAGGGGGGAAAAGCCTGCTAGAAAAATGATGAATTGCTCGCAGTGAAGTGGAAGGACAAACAGGATTTTTTTGTCCTGTCTTCCATTCACGCAGACACGACCATCCAAATTTCCATGGCAGCTGGTGTTGTTGAGAAGCCCCTCTGTGTCCACGACTATAACCTTAACATGGGAGGGGTGGACTTCAATGACCAGATGATGAAGCCGTACTTAGTTTCCTGAAAAGCCAGATGCTGGTACAAAAAAGTGTCTGTTTATTTATTTCAATTGTCTCTATATAACCCTTTTGTGCTTTACAAAGCAACTGGACATAGTGGATCCTTCCTAAAATTCCAGGAAGAGATCATCATGGCCCTTTTGTATCCAGAAGATGCTGTAGCCCAAACCCTCAACCCAAATGCAGTTAGCCAGCTGCATGAGAGGCATTTTCCCGATGCCATTCCTGGTACCCCAATCCAAAGGACACCCCAAAAAAGATGTCTCTGTAGCAGACACAGAATTAGGCATGATACTGGCTTTTTTTGTCCCTCCTGACCTGGTCTCTGCCTTAAGGACTGCTTCCGTTGATACCATACAATAGTGGACTATTAGTAAAGGGTACAGCACAGTACAGGGACGAGAGAGAAATAATAAAATGTCATTCCCAAAGGCAGCTATATTATACATCCTATTAGGAGTGGATATACCCGTGACATCTGGGTTGGATCTAAGGTGTCTGAGGAATGGCTCTAATATGAGGATGAAGATAATGTGTGACAGCGGACAGCCTTGCATTGTTCCGTTGGAGATGGAAAAGGGGCCCGACAGGTGGCCATTAATCCGCACCGCCGCAGTGGGGTTAGAATACAAAGCACCAATGTAGGCTTGCATCAAGGGCCCCAGCCCAATTCTTTAGAGCAGTGCTGACAAAGTCCCAAGCCACTCTGTCAAACATCTTCTCCGTGTCCATCGAGAGGAAAAAGCCAGGCATTGAGGAAGATTTAAGCCAATGAATAAGATTCAGCGATTTGATGGTGTTGTCCCTGGCTTCTCTTCCAGGGACAAAGCCAACTTGATCTAACGAAATCCAATGTAGAAGGTGGGGCAACAGGCGATTGGCTAGGACTATCGCAAAAAATTTTATATCCACATTCAAAAAGGGATATGGGGCAGTACTTTTGAACTTGGGAAGGGTCTTTACCCTGTTTATGAATCACCATTATGTGTGCTTCCAAGAGCTGAGAAGATGGGAAAGAAATGATAGCCAGAGAGCTAAAGGTCCTCAAAAAAGGGGGACAAGGATATCAGTACAGCTTTTGTAATATTGAGTGGTGAGGTCATCAGGACCGGGACTTTTCCTTTGTTTCATGGATTGGAGGGTGGTTAGAACTTCCTTGGCTGTCAAAGGGGTGTCTAAGGACTGCTGGATTGTCTGCGAAATCATGGGTAGGCCATAGCATATTTAATATTCTCGTATAGCCCTTGCTCTATCTACCCTGGGTATGGCAAAGCCGTCATGCGATGATAAATTGTATAGACCCTCATAATACCGAACAAAAAGAGTTATTTCTTCCATCTTATGACAGGTCTTCCCATTCAGCGTCCTAATCAAGTGAATCGTAGACTTCGTTTTTCCCCTACATAGTATGATACCAAGCATACGACCGCTTTTGTTAGTGTGTTCATAGAATAGCTTGGACCGTAGGGTATATTGTCTTCGTATTCGGCAACCTAGTTTGTCTCTAAAAAGTTGGCAGGCTTGGGTTAAGGCCTCCAGAGTAGCAATAGCTCCACTCTGTTTGTGGGATGTTTCTAGTGAGCGAATAAGAACTGACAATCTGTCTAAAGAGGCTCGTCTCTCTCTTTTGAGTTTAGTTCTAAGCACACACTTGTGCACGAGGCATTGTGAGAGTGGGGAGGAGTCCGGAGTCACGTTCAGGGAAAAGTAACTGCTGGTGTCCAATCTGCGGCTCAAGACAGCTAGGAAAGCGACCCAACACAAAATCGTAAACTTACTTAAAAATGTTATTTGGAATTTTTTGTAAAACTGCGTTTACACTTAAAGAACACAGGCGACTGATAAGTTTGATAGAGTACCTTTACTGATTTTTTAAAAGTTTTATCTTCTCAAAGAAAAATCTCCCACTCTTCAACATCATGCCTTATTCAGGTCATCAGTTTTCAGGAACACCTTTATTTGTGAGCAACTATTTTCAATGATGAAGCACACAAAGGGCAAAATTAGAACCAAAATATCCAATGAGCTCCTTGAGAATTAATTCAGAATTGCTACTATATCCTCCGAACCAGATAGGTACATCATCTATATCAGTGATCGTTAACTTCTCATCATGCCTTACTTTTTTTGCTCAACAGCTATCATTATTGTTAGTGTAATTTATGTGTGGTCCAAGACCTCTTCTTCCAATGTGGCCCAGGAAAGTGAACAGGTGACACCCGTACTTTACAGGCTTCCCAAGAAAAAAAATAAATAAATGCACGTTTTTTATTTTTTACCTGCGAATGTTTTTTTTTTTTAAAGCCGAAATTATTCTTCAAGTCCTACTTGGGTAAAACAAGTTAAAAAGGCTTTCCAAATGGGTGTAGAGGCAGCTGAAGTCATTTTGTGATTCACTAAATTGGTGTGCGGTCCTGGGAAACATTTGCAACTATATGGTTGGACTTGACGTGTTCTTATCAGTGACCCAGAACCCAGCAGCATTGTTGGAACCAGTTGGTAAATCTGACAGAAGCATTTGACTGGTGCCATTTTTCTTTTGGTTCATACAGATGTGATGATGCCAAACGCAACATTTGTTACAAAAGCAGTTATAGTTTTTAGCATCGAACTAAGGTTGTAATTTATGAACATTTTGAAACCGTTTTTAGTTTTCTCCAAGACATGCAGAATTTATATCAGAGGGTGGGATAGAGTGGGGGAGACTGCCTTATAGAAGACCTAAAGTTGAGATGCCAGCATTAAAGTTGATGTGTGGGAAAATTCAAACATCACATGCAGTATATGATACTGCATGTCAATAGCATTTGCAGACTGTCAGTAATAGTTTTTTTACCTGTTGATCCTGCTTGGACAGTGGTGCCCAACCTCACTTCTCAAGTAGCCTCAATTGGCCATGTTTTGGGAATTTCCATTAGATAAATTAGTTGTCATAAATACCAAGCCATTGACATTACATTTAAAGCACCTGTGAAAGTTGAAGGAAATCCTGAAAACATGTCCTGTTGGGGGTACTTGAGGATAGAAGTTTGAAACCACTGTGCTAGTAGATGTATAATTTTTTCATGTCTCTTGTAACTGACCAACTGTCTAGCCAAAAGTTTCAATTACAGGGGTAGGGACAAACCATATAACAACATTGAAAGGGATGCTTACAACAACCATATTTTATTCATTTGTTTTGCACCTCTAATCCAAAAGAAAACAAAAACCTGTTGCTCTAACTGCTAAAAAGCATTAGTTAGGCTTTTTTTGCGTCATGTATGTATTTTCGATTTTGTCTATAGTTCAAAGGGGTCTAAGCTTTAATGGCTATGCCAGACAGATGATAAATTGCTGTTAAAAACAGGTAAGACCAGCGTTCCCCGGTCGCTTTTTTACAAAAAGGCTGTTCTGCCCTAATGCAAAATCAAGGTTTAAAGCAGAATTAAAGTCTGAAAATACCTCCACTCCTGCACATGTGTAGCTCAGCATACATTCTAAAGATTGCGAAAAGGCAGGTGTTTTGTTTTAATTCAAAAGAGACATTGGAAAAAGCCTGCCTGCTTGCAGTTTTATATTTCTTCACTATGCAACATTTGTGGAAGTAATCAGGTGGCTTTAATGCTGCCTAAATTACTTCCACTAGGAAGACAACAGTAGCGTAAACAAATATAGACTCCTGGCTACTATAGCAGCTAGGTGTTCATTTACAGGGCTGTACTGCTGCAGAAACTGTAAAAGGCTGGTTTTTACTACAGAGGCAGTAACCATATTTGAGGAGTAGGCTGCCGTCTCCTGTGCATAGACAGCATCAGCTGAATTTGCCCTGCTGTCTCAGGGACATGTTACAGGGCTTGTAAATGCAAAATGTTTTTTTACTTTAAAGCATTTTCTGCATTAAGATAAAAAAGAAAAAAAAAAAAACCTTCAGGTGTCTGTGCCCCCCCCCACCCCTAGACAATTACCTGAGCCTGATCTCGATCTAGTGCTGTGCCTGTTTGCAGCAGCTCTTCTCCCCTCGCTTTGCTCACGAGACTCGGCAGCAGTACGAGCCATTAGCCCCCGCTGTTGTTAGCCAAACCCAGTGCAAAGGGAGCAGGCCCATAGAAACACAGCCTGGTTCAGGATCGAGCCCACAGAAGAGGAGGAGCCAAGATCGCTGAACCCAGAAGTGGAGGTTCGGGGCTGCTCTGTGCCATCGCATACTATTCCATTGCATACCATACCATTGCGCAGAGCAGGTAAGTAAAACATGTTTGTTTAAAAAAAAAAAAAAAAAAAAAAAAAAAAAACAACAGCTATACAACCACTAAGTCTGAGCACATGCTTGAAAAGCTAGTTACAGATTGCTGGTCTGTGTGTGTTCTGGGAGAAGAGAATGCACATCTGATCCAATGCCCCTCATAGAAAATATGGTGCCAGGTTGCCTGATCAGCCAGCATTGATGTGGGGCAATAAAACATTTTTATCTTAAGGCAGGGAATGCATTAAAGTAAAAAAAATGTTTTGGCTTTAGAACCACTTTAATATTGCTTTAGCTTTCAGCAATTTTAACTACAGTAGCTCCTCTATTGGATCGGACAACACGGACCAGTCTTCTCTCCATATGTACGCAAAAAATTGCAACCCTGTACTATTAAGGAGGGATGGGCTTCTCCTCTTAACCTATCCATTTCTAACGCAAACTGTTAGACAAGGCCAAATCGGTTGTTTCACAGGCTGGCAGGTAAGTGTTGCTGGGAAATCCTTTGTTTGCAATTTCTCTCCCTATGTACATCAATAAGCCTTGACCGCCCATAACCATGTCACCAATATCTATTCCTTAGATCATTTTGGTAGGTCCTGACCGACCCAGTCATCTAGCCATTACAATGTGGCCCTTGCCTAAGCCCTGGTTCACAATATCACTTAGAAGATTTTACCCTCTTCCTGGCCAGGCCATTTTTTGCTATTCGGCACTGTGTGACCACTTCCCAACCGCCCTACTTTAGAAATATTGCTACAGGGCAGCACAGGTGCGCAAAATCACACACACATATACAGTCATGGCCGAAATTGTTGGCACCCTTGATATTTTTCCTGAAAATCAAGTATTTCACACAAAAAAGGTATTGCATTAACACATGTTTTGCTATACACATGTTTATTCCCTTTGTATGTATTGGAACAAATATAAAACAGAGGCAGAAAAGCAAATATGACATAATGTCACACAAAACCCCAAAAATGGGCTGGACAAAAGTATTGGCACCCTTAACTTAATATTTGGTTGCACACCCTTTGGAAAACATAACTGAAATCAGTCGCTTCCTATAACCATCAATAAGCTTCTGACACCTCTCACCCGGAATTTTGGACCACTCTTCCTTTGCAAACAGCTCCAGGTCTCTCTTATTGGAAGGACACCTTTTCCCAACAGCAATTTTAAGATCTCTCCACAGGTGTTCAATGGGATTTAGATCTGGGCTCATTGCTGGCCACTTCAGAACTCTCCAGCGCTTCTTTGCCATCCATTTCTGAGTGCTTTTTGACGTATGTTTGGGGTCATTGTCCTGCTGGAAGACCCAGGATCTTGGACGCAAACCCAGCTTTCTGACACTGGGCCCTACAGTGCGACCCAAAATCCTTTGGTAATCCTCAGATTTCATGATGCCTTGCACACAGTCAAGGCACCCAGTGCCAGAGGCAGCAAAACAACCCCAAAACATCATTGAACCTCCACCATATTTTACCGTAGGTACTGTGTTTTGTTCTTTGTAGGCCTCATTCCGTTTTCGGTAAACAGTAGAATGATGTGCTTTACCGAAAAGCTCTATCTTGGTCTCATCTGTCCACAAGACGTTTTCCCAGAAGGCTTTTGGCTTACTCAAGTACATTTTGGCAAACTGTAGTCTTGCTTTTTTATGTCTCTGTGTCAGCAGTGGGGTCCTCCTGGGTCTCCTGCCATAGCGTTTCATTTCATTTAAATGTCGACGGATAGTTCGCGCTGACACTGATGCTCCCTGAGCCTGCAGGACAGCTTGAATGTCTTTGGAACATGTTTGGGGCTGCTTATCCACCATCCGGACTATTCTGCGTTGCAATCTTTCATCAATTTTCCTCATCCGTCCACGACCAGGGAGATTAGCTACAGTGCCATGGGTTGCAAACTTCTTGATAATGTTGCGCACTGTGGACAAAGGCAAATCTAGTTCTCTGGAGATGGACTTGTAACCTTGAGATTGTTGATATTTTGCCACAATTTTGGTTCTCAGGTCCTCAGACAGTTCTCGTCTCCTCTTTCTGTTGTCCATGCTTAGTGTGGCACAGACAGACACACAATGCAAAGGTTAAGTGAACGTCTCTCCTTTTTATCTGCTTTCAGGTGTGATTTCTATATTGCCCACACCTGTTACTTGCCCCAGGTGAGTTTACAGGAGCATCACATGCTTGTAACATTCTTATTTATCCGCAGTTGTGAAAGGGTGCCAATACTTTTGTCCAGCCCATTTTTGGAGGTTTGTGTGACATTATGTCGAATTTGCTTTCTTTCCTCCCTTTTTTTGTTTTGTCCCAATACACACAAAGGGAATAAACATGTGTATAGCAAAACATGTGTTAATGCAATACGTTTCGTGAGAAATACATGATTTCCTGGAGAAATATCAAGGGTGCCAACAATTTCGGCCATGACTGTATATGTGAGCTTGCATCTCAGGGTAGGGGGCACGCCCTACCCGTGCCGCCATTCGCAGCCGCAGCGGTCAAGCACTGGGTCCCAGCCGGTGATTGCTGAACATCTCCGATGGGGAGAACTGTCTGTAAACAAAACAGTTCTCCTCCCTGTCAGCTTGTGCACACTGCTTTGGTTAGCTGTGCAGAGCACAGCCATCCAAAGCAGTGTGCTTACAGTAAAGCACACGGACACAGCACTTAGTGAAACAGCACACAGTTAACCCTTTGATCACCCCTCATGTTAACCCCTTCCTGCCCAGTTCCATTAGTACAGTGTCTGTGCTTTTTATTAGCACTGATCACTGTATTGTTGTCACAGGTCAGTTCCCCCCAGTGTCAGAATGCCTGCCGCAGTCCCGCTATAAGTCTCTGATCGCTGCCATTACTAGAAATTTTGTTAAAAATCCCAGTATATATACCGCCATTTGTAAACGCTATAACTTTCATGTAAACCAATTCATTTACACGTAATGGGAATTTTTATAATTTTTTTACTGAACATGTTTAATAGCAAAAAATAGTTTTTTTCTCAAAATTGTCGGTCTTTTATTTTTTAATAGCGCAAAAAAAAAAAAACCAAAAAAAAAAAAAAACACATAGGCAATCAAATACCACCAAAAGAAAGATCAATTCGTGGGAAAAAAGGACGTAAATCTGATTTACCTATGGGTTTCCCTTTGTATCCCAAACAATTCTTCTGGCAGTTATGGCTGCAATCTTTCTTGGTCTACCTGACCTTGGCATTAAGAGATCCCTGAACTTTCCTCTTCTTAATAGGTGATTTAACAGTACTGATTGGCATAGTCAAGGCTTTGGACATCTTTATATGTCCTTTTCCATCTTTATAATATTCCCTTACCTTGTTACGCAGTTCTTTTCTGATCCCCATGGCTCAGTATCTAGCCTAGTCAGTGCTTCCACATAAGAGCTAACAAACTCATTGACTATTTACACACTGACACTAATTGCAATTTAAAAAGCCACAGATGTGGGACATTAACCTCTAATTGGCATTTTAACCTGTGTGTGTCACCTTGTGTGTCTGTACCAAGGCCAAACATTCCAGGGTATGTAAACTTTTGATCAGGGCCATTTGGATGATTTCTGTTATCATTATGATTTAAAAAGCAGCCAAACAACTGCTTGATAATAAATGGCTTCATACGATCATCATCCTTCAATAAAAGAGCATTTTTTGGCATGATCAGTCATATTTTCAATATCAATGCCAAGAATTCACAATTTCTGTTAGGGTATGTAAACTTTTGAGCACAACTGTAAATGATAACCGGGACTAAGGGATGTGCTGGTATTTATTTGCCGATTTGCAGGGAAACAAAAACCGGCACATCCTCGCTAACAGGACAGAGCTCTGTGTTGTCATCCGCTTTGCTGATCAGCGGGTCCGGACTAATCACATCACATTGGGAGAGGCAATCATTGTAAGCTATAACAAGCAGGGCCCTCTGTTTCCTCTTGTACCAAATTGTATTGTAACTAATGTCTACCTTCATTTTGTAAAGCGCTGCGCAAACTGTTGGCGCTATATCAATCTGTATAATAACAATAATAATAAAAGAGGCAGGCAGTGTGTGCATGTCCCCTACCTGGAAGAGCCAGATAACGTATCAGATACTTGATCCAGTGTAGGAGAGCCGCGCTGCCACCGTACTCCTATGTGGGGCGGTCAGCAAGCAGATAACGGCATGCGGATCGCACAGGAGCATTCCTGTGCAATTCAGTGTGGTGTGATTTGAGCCTATTCATTTTGAATGGGCTCAAATTGCACCACAAGGCACCAAAAACACTCTTCTGACCCACACTGCAACCAGTACAAAACGGCCATGTGATGCAGTGCGTTTGCAAAATGCGTTTGGGGCATCAACTTTGTACTGGCCCTTCAGCAGATGACAGGGGCAGTGCGATTGCAACGTGGTGTGGGAAATGCGCAGGGATCGCAGTATTTCTAGCACTGTATAAGTGTGAAGCTAGGCTACATTATTCACATCCTTACTCTGCTTTCAACATATCAACTTCAGGGACGACATGTTGACTTGCTGCCTAATATATGGGCCCCCCCAATTTCAGATGCCATTGTCATGAGATAATCCATGTTCTTCCCTCTAATGATCTGTCTGATCGGCGTGTGGACATCTGTAGTCCTGGCTTCTCATACCTGGGGACTGGTCATGTTGCAGGTCACACATGTACAAAGCATGTCCCAGGAAGATGGTGGCAGGAGAAGTGAGACTCACCGAGTGGAGGTCCCCTTGCGTACATCACACATCAGGCACTTGAAGGCCTCGGCGCTATTCTTGAAGGTGCACACACTGCAGTCCCAGTAGCCTTCGTCTGAGGAGGGCTTCGGCTGCCGCTTCGGTCTGTGAGAAGACACAAACACACAGGTTAGACACACGACAAGGCCTCTCCTCGTCTGCCGGCCGCTCCTCCACACCGCCCCCCCTCCCCGGACCGCCGGCCGTGTCCCCCGGCACCGCTCACCTGGTAGGACTCTTTTTGTCTCCCATGCTGTGTCGGACGAGGAGATCCGGAGGCCCAGCGCTGAGGCCCGGACAGCGAGGCGGGAGCAAGCGGCTGCGCCGACCGAGATCACCCGCAGCCAGCTGTCCGCCGCTGCGGCACGTGACCCAGTTCGGCCAATCACAGGGCGCCCATGGCTGAGCCCGGACAGCCGGGGAGGCTTCTAATGGAGAGCGGCGGTCGGAGAGCAGGCAGTGCGAGGAGTGAGAGAATGAAGGTGGGGGGAAGGAGAAAACTGACATGGCCGAGAGAAAGAGACACAGAAGGGGTTCAATGTGCCGTGTGAGACATGGGACGGCCACAGCTGGCTCTGCACACATACATGTGTCTGTGAATACAATCAATGGGGAGCCCTGTGTTGTAGGATGTGGAATGGTCCCTGCAGGATATACAGCTACACATAACAGACAATAAAAACAAACATATATATACACGTATCTATAAACCAACTTCACCCCAGAAGGTTTTACCCCCTTCATTACCTAGCCATGTTGTGCTATTCGGCACTGCGCTACTTTAACTGGTAATTATTATTTATTAAAGGTACTTGTATAGCACCATCACTTTATATATATATATATATATATATATATATTGTACATTCACATCAGTCCCTAAGGCCGGCCATACATGCGTCGAAATTCACTGATTTTTCATCCAAAAATCAAACCTAAGAATAATCGACTGATTTTCGCTCTGTTAGTGGGTCAATGAGTCCAGCCGATTTACAGTGATCGGGCGTGTTGGAAAATTTGTGAAAAACGACCGATTTTCAACTCAATGATGGTCAAATCGTAGGATCGTTTTTCCGAAAAGAATATGCGTATGAGCCGTGACCTGGAAGGAACAGAACTTTCCCTTGTTATATGGGGTGAACTTTATGACTTTCGAAATCAATGATGGCACCATTGGATTACCAAGCGAACAACGTTTCCGATTTTCGGACTAAAAATCGTTTGGAATTTGAATCATGTACGGCCTGCATAACCCTCAAGGGGAGTACAGTCTAAGATCCCTAACTCATATTGATGTAAGCTCTAACAAGCAGGGCCCTCTCTTTCCTCTTGTACCAAATTGTATTGTAACTGTAATTATTATTATTATTATACAGTATTTATAAAGCACCAATAGTTCGCTCAGCGCTGTACATTACAAAGGGGGACAGAACATGTGACAGAACAATACCAATACAATGCAAAACATGAGGGGATCGAGGGCCCTGCTCCTTCGAGCTTACAATCTAGGAGGGAGGGGATGGTGGCACAGGAGGAGATAGCTGTGGGGGATGGAGTGGTAGGAAGAGTGTATGAGGTCGGCAGGTTAGCAGGGGGTGGGGTAGGCTTCCCTGAAGAGATGGGTTTTCAGGGTGCGCCTAAAGGAGAGGAGAGTAGGTGATAATCTGATGGGTTGGGGCAGGGAGTTCCAGAGGATGGGTGACACCCTGGAGAAGTCCTGGAGGCGGGCATGGGAGGAGGAGACGAGCGAACTAGAGAGAAGGAGGTCTTGTGAGGAGCGGAGTGTGCGTGCTGGGCGGTACTTGGATAATGTCTACCTTCATTTTGTAAAGTGCTGCGCAAACTGTTGGCGCTATCCTGTATAATAATAATAATAATACATAATAATACATAATAATACATACACATACTAGGGCCAATTTAGACCGGAGCCAATTAACCTACAAGCATGTCTTTGGAGTGTGGGAGGAAACCGGAGTACCTGGAGGAAACCCACACAGGCACGGAGAACATTTGCATGGTAATGCACTGCTGTACCCTAAGGAAATTTTTATCATTTCTTTTCACACAAATAGAGCTTTCTTTTGGTGGTATTTGATTGCCCCAGTTTTTTTTGCGATAAAAAACAAGAAAAGACAACATTTTGAAAAAAAAAAACCAATATTTTCTACGTTGTTATAAAAATGTCCTATAAACTCAAATTTCGTCATGAATTTAGGCCAAAATGTACTGTTCTACATGTCTTTGGAAAAAAAATACCAATAAAGACCCTTTCACACAGGCGGACTCCACCAGTGGATCTGTCTGGTGATTCCCTCTGAGCAGGCAGATGACAGGTTCGTGTCCGCTCCACTTATGCAGTGTGGACACTGTCCTCTGTGGGCAGTCAGATGTAAACAGACTACCTTAGCGGATAGGATCATATCAAATGCAGGCGGGTGTAAACGGACAGATGTTTGTCTACAGCCACTGTTCCATAAAGGGCAATGGCTGGTCAGATTGGGTTTGCATTAAAACCGTACAGGCTGACCCGATTGGTCCACCCATGTGAAAGGTGCCTAAGTGTATAATAATTGGTTTGTGTTAATGTTAGCGTGTCTACAATGGTATATATACTGGAATTTACGCAGCTTTTACTTTCTGACTGCCTGTCACATTTCTTGAGGTACTGAAATGCCAGGGCAGTACAAAAAAAACCCAAGTAACCCCTTTTTGGAACATAGACACCAAGCAATTTGCTGAAAGGCATGTTGAGCCCATGGAAGATTTTATTTTTTGTTACAAGTTTTTCAAAAATTTAATTTTTTTTTCTTTTACACAAAGGCGTCAAGTTAATGAGATATTTCTAACATGCCATAGATATATGTTGAATTACACCTCAAAGCACATTCTCCTACTTCTCCAGAGTATGGGGATACCACACGTGAGACTTTTTGGGGGCCTAGCGGCATACGGGGGCTGAAAACCAATGACCACCTTCAGGCTTTTAAAGGCTGACATTTCTTCATGTTGCTCCCTCACTACCTATCACAGTTTTGGAGGCCCTGATATGCCAGGATAATTCTCACACATGCCATGGGTAAATGTGAAATTACACCCCAAAACACATTCTGCTACTTCTCCTGAGTATGGGGATGCCATATGTGTGAGACTTCTTCGGAGCCTAGCCATGTAGGAGGGCCAAAAACCAATCACCACCTTCAAGCTTTCAAAGAGCGTAATTCCTTCACTTCAATTCCTGACTACCTATCACAGTTTTGGAGGCCCTGAAATGCCAGAATAGTACACCCCCCCCCAAAAAAAAAAATTACCCCTTTTTGGAAAGTAGATACTCCAAGGTTTCTCCAATTTTCCAAAAACTTGTGGCAAAAAATAAAATCTTCCAGGAACTCAACATGCCTCACAGCAAATACCTTGGGATGTCTACTTTCCAAAAAGGTGTTATTTGAAGGGATATTGGACTATTCTGGAATTTCAAGGCCTCAAAAACTGTAATAGGTAGTGAGGAAAGGTCGTGAGAAAATTACAGCCTTTCAAAGCCTGAAGCTGGTCACTGGTTTTCGGCCCCCACGCGTGGCTGGGCTGCCAAAAAGTCACTCACATGTGGTATCCCCATACTCTGGAGTAGAAAAATGTGTTTTAGGGTGTAATTCCAGATATACCCATGGCAAATGTGAGAAATCTCATTAAATTAACAACTTTGGAAAATTATTTTTTTTTTCCTTTTACGCAAACATTTGTGGTGAAAAATAAAATCTTCCATGCACTCAACATGCCTCTCAACAAATATCATGGGGCATCTACTTTCCAAAAGGGGGTCAATTGGAGGGTGTTTGAACTGAAATAGCATTTTATGCCCAACATTAGAAACTTCTGCCACAGGTCACCCACTTTTGTAACCACTTGAAGACCCAAAAAAAAATCAGTGTTTTTTGCTAGAAAATTGCTTTGAACCCGCAAACATATATTTTAAAAGCAGAGGCCCTGGAGAATAAAGTGGTGGGTGTTGCAATTTTTTTATGTCACATGGTATATGCACAGAGGTTTCTTTAACACAATTGTTTTGGAAAAATTACTTTTTTTAAAAAAAATACACTTTTTTGAATTGTAATGCACAAAAATACTATGTAATACCTAGTTGTTTGGTAAAATGTAAAAGATGTTACGCCGAGTAAATAGATACCAAACTACGTAAATTTTTATTATCCATAGTGATGCTTTAAAAGCCTTTACAGGTTGTGCTTGTTTCGGCAGCACATATACTAAAATTGGAACGATACTGAGAAGATTAGAATGGCCCCTGCGCAAGGATGATACGCAAATTCGTGAAGCATTCCATATTTAAAAAAAAAAAGCCTTTACGGGTTTCCACTTTAGATTTACACAGGAGGTCTGGTACTAGAATTACTGCCCTTGATCTGACGTTTGCGGTAATACCTCATGTGTGGTGTGATCACTGTTAACATACCAATGCTGGACTGATGCGTGTGTTCGCATTTGCAAACGAGCATGGGGCGCTCTTTAATTTTTTTTTTTTAATTATTTGATTTTTTTTACTGATGATGGGCATCATCCCGGTATAACCACTCAAGTACAGCAATATACCAGTACGTTGCTGGTCCTTGTTGGGCATACATGTAATGTTCTTTTTCATGCAGCCCATGGCCTGAACGAAAAAAAAGAAAAACCTAACAGAGTCCTCCATTCACATCAATTGATGTGGATAAAGAAATCTCTGACAGAAAAACCTACACCCTGCATCCACCCATCTCTAATGTTGGGCATACAAGTAATGTTCGTTTTTCATTCAGCACGTGGGCTGAGTGAAAAAAAGAACCTAACAGATTCCTCCATTCACCTTCCATTGGGCATATATTCTTCTTTTTAAATTGAAATCTGTGCCAAAAAAATGAAAATATGCCAAAGCATAGGAGCAATCTGCCCACTGACCACCCCAGGTCCCTCATGCTTGGGCATACAAGTTCTCTTTTTAACCATGGATGAGAAACCTCCTTCCGCAGCGCTGCAAGCACTGACCTACTGTATATATTCTGAGAGCAACACCTTGTTGCTGTGAGAATAAACAGATCAGTGCTGCAGCTCATTGATGTTTCTGCAAAGCAAACAACAGTTACAAGGTAACAATATATTAACTCAATAAAACAACTTTTTTCATTTTACTTTTTTTTATGTACCTTTTTTTGCAACTTATCAGAACCGTAAACTTTCCAGCCTTTGATTTTTAGGATCTCAGACAATTTCCTGACTATGTTTTGAGACCTTTGTGTGTGAATTGTGTGCCTTAGACTGTGCCGTGCTGTACCCTATACTAATACTCTATATAATGTTGGGTTTAGGGTCAGTTCATACCACAGAAAAGCAGTCTGCATGCTTTCTGGATGCATTCTTGCAATTTTTTTTTTTTAATGAATTCCAGGGTGTTTTGGTGCATTCCAGATGCATTTTTTCATATTTTCTTTACATTGTTCTTAATTTTCCTTTTTTTGGTATAATGTGTTCTGCCGCATTCCAGTACAGTTCCTTGCACTAAAATTTATAATAAAAAAATGACATTTTCTCACTCTTAAACTTCCTTCAAGTAGGATGGGGAAGGGGGGCCGTTCACAATCCTCTTATGTCTGGCATGCCCTTCTACCACCTCTCCCTTTCCTATCAACCCCATATACTGTACCCTTGTCTCTGTTTGTTCTCCAAACTCATTATTTGTCACTCCCCCCCCTTTGTCCCCAAACCCCTAACCCTATTTGCTTGATCAAGTCCCCAATCCATCATTCTGACCTAACCTGTCCTATAGAGCATCCTCTATGGAGTAAGAAAAGGATAAAATTATTGAACCTCCCTGGCGGTATTCCCGAGTGTAGCTCAGGGTAAAATTTGAGTACCAAGAGTGGTAACCCCGAGCTACACTCGGGCTTACCATGCAGCGTTGCTCAGAAAGTCCCTGCAGCACTTACCTTGTCCTTCGCTCCCGCAATGTGTCCCCTGCAGCGTCCCCGGCCATCTCCTCTGGCTGATGCCAGCATCCGGCTTCCGTGTTTGGTCCCTGTGACGTCGGGATGTACGGGTGCCGGAACCGGCAGCAAATTTGAAATTTTTAAAAAATTTCATTTTTTTAAAATGATTATTACATAGTAAAACATTGCTGTTTCAATGTATTTCACATACATTTTGTCCCTACTGCTTTGTCCTGTGCCCTGCCTGCATTTTGACTGTTCTTTCTGCCTGGAAACTTAGAAAAGTCCATGGTGTCCAAAAAGCGTCCCTTTACATCAAAAGCGGTTTTAGACCAGCTAGAGAACAGCGATAGTAAATCAGAACACTTGCAGAATTGAGTGATAATGATTCGTGGGGAAATTCGTCATCAGACACTGAAACCGATTTTGCGACTTTGTTCAGCGATGTGCGAATTTGCCTCTGTATTTCAAATTTCAGTGTTTTTGGTTTGATTATATTATTGAATTACATTTATTATTACATTATATTATTATTTTTTATGATTATTTATTAAATTATAATTTATGATTTCGTGTTTCAAGTTTTTTCATATCCGGAATGTTTACTAGACTCTTGTTCGTACAGATTTCAGTGAGTTATTCCTAAAAATTACAGGCCTACAATAAAAAACTACATATTTCCATGCAAAAAAATGGTACCGCTTTCAGCACAAAAAATCGGAAATAATCAGACCGCTAGGGAGGTTAAAGGCAAACAATCAACAATGCATGTGTAACGATATTTATAATAACTTTCCGTACATACCTGAATCTTAAAAAGCATAAGTTAAAGAGAAACTTCAGCTGATTATCCAAAAATAAAGGTTAGCAGCTACAAGTATTATACAGTCAGGTCCATAAATATTGGGACATCAACACAATTCTAACATTTCTGTCTCTATACACCACCACAATGGATTTGAAATGAAACGAACAAGATGTTCTTTAACTGCAGACTGTCAGCTTTAATTTAAGGGTATTTACATCCAAATCAGGTGAACGATGTAGGAATTACAACAGTTTGCATATGTGCCTCCCACTTGTTAAGGGACCAAAAGTAATGGGACAATTGGCTTCTCAGCTGTTCCATGGCCAGGTGTGTGTTATTCCCTCATTATCCCAATTACAATGAGCAGATAAAAGGTCCAGAGTTAATTTCAAGTGTGCTATTTGCATTTGGAATCTGTTGCTGTCAACTCTCAAGATGAGATCCAAAGAGTTGTCACTATCAGTGAAGCAAGCCATCATTAAGCTGAAAAAAGAAAACAAACCCATCAGAGAGATAGCAAAAACATTAGGCGTGGTCAAAACAACTGTTTGGAACATTCTTAAAAAGAAGAAACGCACCGGTGAACTCAGCAACACCAAAAGACCCGGAGGACCACGAAAAACAACTGTGGTGGATGACCGAAGAATTCTTTCCCTGGTGAAGAAAACACCCTTCACAACAGTTGGCCAGATCAAGAACACTCTCCAGGAGGTAGGTGTATGTGTGTCAAAGTCAACAATCAAGAGAAGACTTCACCAGAGTGAATACAGAGGGTTCACCAAACCATTGGTGAGCCTCAAAAACAGGAAGGCCAGATTAGAGTTTGCCAAACGACATCTAAAAAAGCCTTCACAGTTCTGGAACAACATCCTATGGACAGATGAGATCAAGATCAACTTGTACCAGAGTGATGGGAAGAGAAGAGTATGGAGAAGGAAAGGAACTGCTCATGATCCTAAGCATACCACCTCATCAGTGAAGCATGGTGGTGGTAGTGTCATGGCGTGGGCATGTATGGCTGCCAATGGAACTGGTTCTCTTGTATTTATTGATGATGTGACTGCTGACAAAAGCAGCAGGATGAATTCTGAAGTGTTTCGGCCAATATTATCTGCTCGTATTCAGCCAAATGCTTCAGAACTCCTTGGACGCCGCTTCACAGTGCAGATGGACAATGACCCAAAGCATACTGCAAAAGCAACCAAAGAGTTTTTAAGGGAAAGAAGTGGAATGTTATGCAATGGCCAAGTCAATCACCTGACCTGAATCCGATTGAGCATGCATTTCACTTGCTGAAGACAAAACTGAAGGGAAAATGCCCCAAGAACAAGCAGGAACTGAAGACAGTTGCAGTAGAGGCCTGACAGAGCATCACCAGGGATGAAACCCAGCGTCTGGTGATGTCTATGCGTTCCAGACTTCAAGCTGTAATTGACTCCAAAGGATTTGCAACCAAGTATTAAAAAGTGAAAATTTGATTTATGATTATTATTCTGTCTCATTACTTTTGCTCCCTTAACGAGTGGGAGGCACATATGCAAACTGTTGTAATTCCTACACCGTTCACCTGATTTGGATGTAAATACCCTCAAATTAAAGCTGACAGTCTGCAGTTAAAGCACATCTTGTTTGTTTCATTTCAAATCTATTGTGGTGGTATATAGAGCCAAAAATGTTAGAATTGTGTCGATGTCCCAATATTTATGGACCTGACTGTAGCTGCTAACTTTCATGTACCGGCCCATGAAGACCGCTGTCTTGCTTGCACCCTTATTTGCTGTAGTTTTTTTTTTTCTTCACACCTCCATCTTGGATACAAGAGTTGGCTGTCACGTCCTGATCACTCAACCAGCCTCCTACTGAAGCGCAGCTGAGTATGACATGATCATCTTACTGTAGGGAGACTGTCCTGAAGCCTCCTAGGATGTGAAGACGTGGGAGCAAACACTGGTAGAAAAAGGTACATGCAAATGTAAAACGGAGGGCAGAAGTATGGCAAATGCTTATTCTGCTCCACTTTATAATATTTAAATTCCCTGTTCGCTTTACTGTTACCAGTATTAGTAAGAATCTCTCAGAACAGCCACATGAGATATGATAGATTCTTCCCTCTACTGGAAACACAAGCCAAAAGAATAAAAAAACACTGAAAATTATAGGGCACAACAGGCCATACAAGAAGCCATATGGCAACCCACAGACTTGCACCAAATCAATACTGAATCCACGAGGGAGACAGAAAACATCTTTCAGACTTGACCTCAATAGAAATCAAGAAGCTGCAGGATCCATACAGAGGCAAATGCTGGGGGCTTCAGGAGTTACCTCCTAAACCCCCTTTGGGGGGGGGGGGGAACAGACCCTTGGCCAGAACAACATGGAACCACCACTGGCCTGCCTCCAACCAGGCAACTGCAAGTCTGGGACTGGAAGAACACTGACCTAATGGCCAGGCAGGTCCTACCAAACAACAACATTTTGATGTACTCCTGGATGGAGAGAAACACAGACTAAACTGAGGGACAAGGGGCTGGCATTTTAATCTGTTTGCTCTTGTTTCCTGTAGAGAGAAGAACTAATCATCTCTCATGTGGATGTCCTGGAAGATGATTGGGGAAAATATGATTTTGGAGTGATGATGAAATTTGATGGGAGGACACCTATCAGTGCACCCCATGGAAATGCACAGCAACATCTGCATTCTGAAGTTATTGCACACATAGTAATTTCATATATTTCAGCGTATCAATTTTTAGTAATGGCTGCATTAGATTTTCTTTTTTCCTTTCTTTTCACCTGCTCATCTTGCCAACAACACACTACTCGTCTGCGGGTGAAGTTACTGTAAATATGGAGAAACTTCAGTTTTCCTTGGTGCCCTCGCTGGTGTACCTAAATCCATAATTAATCAACTTCAATATGTACAAAATTCTGCAGCCAGAATCCTGAGTAGGTCTGGTACAAGTGACCATATTACCCTTATCCTGGAGTCCTTGCACTGGCTACCCCTCAGGTTTTGCATAGACATTAACATCCTCCATGGCTTGGCACTCCATTATCTCTATGAAATGTTATCAATTTACCCCCCCCCCCCCCTCGTAAACTCTGTTCCTCAAATTCTGGTCTTCCGTGTGTCCCCCCTACTCACCTACACTTGATGGGACACAGAGCCTTCTCCAGCTATGCCCTAAAACTCTGGAATTCACTTCCAAAAATATCCCAGACTCATCATCTCTAAACTCATTCAAATCAAATCTAAAAACTTTTTTCTTCAGCCAAGCTTTCATATAATTGTTCCTTTTTTGCCTTTATTTTATCCTGTGTATTTCTGGTGTTTTCTTTGTAAAGCGTTTTGAGAAGCTACCTTTAAAAGGTGCTATATAAAATAAAGTGTATTATTTTTAAAGTATGATAAGACTACAGGATGTCTCCCCATCTCCATAACATATGTGGGGTATTTTGTAGTACGCAGGAGAAACCTTTTTGAGGTTACCCTTAGATGATAAGACTGAGAAGCAGAAGACAGACAACACTGAATTTCTGGCAGGGTCAACAGGTATTTTTTTTGTACTTACTGAATAGGTATAACAAAATGCTATCAAAATTATATTTACCAGACCAAACATAAGCAAAGTTCTTTGTTGGGATATACTGTACAAACTCTTTAATATAATCTGTATTACTGTTTCTGAGTTTGGAATATACAACACTGGGTTTTATAGATGACACTAGAAAAATGAAAACTATACCAATATCATCTATAAAAAGCAGACAACAGTGAAATCCATTAATAAACACCTAAACAAACCCTGAATCTGTGGATGCAAAACAACTAAAATTTAAACATTTCTTTTTCTGTGACTAGTCATGTTTAAGGCCTATTTAATGACAATGATAGCTTCACATAGTAAAAAGTATTTACACAATAAATGTACAGTAATTCAGTCACTCAGTTCTTCTTCATCACTGAAGTATGCACTCTTTTTTATTCTTGGTTTTCTTGAATCTTCAGATGTAGAGGCATCCCCTGTGGTCTGTCTGTATTTGGTTGATTCTTCTTCTATTTTTGCTTGCTGAAATGGAGGGGAAAAAAAAAAACTTTGTGTTGTGAAAATTCTGTATAAGCAATGCCGTGACATTACAATATTAGGACCTGCATTTTAGTCAAACATAAATTGACCATTTAAATAAACCTGGGATGCAACATACCTGTACATATCCTGTAACTTTTATTCTAGCACTAATTATTGGCAGCAGTGTTTATTAGTAATTACAGAGTTCTGGAATTGAAAGTTCCTGAACCTGCAAATATACAGACTGCAAAGAGTATGTGTATAGCGTTTGTGTGGTTGCTGTATTATTGTTGGTCTATACTTACCTGTGGAAATTATATTTCTAACCAGGAGTGGGACATTTCTGTTTTGGACCCCTATCCCCAGTCATTCTCTTCCTACCCCTGTGTCCACCCAGGGAGTATCTTAATCCTGTGCTGGTTGATTTACGCACACACGTGATAGGACATGTAACCACGTATGTACTGTATCTGTGCTATTGTAATGTACTAACCATTTAAGATATTTTTTTCATACGCTGTTGGTAATACATTATTTTAAGTTGTATATTGTTAAATTTCGGCTAGCATAAAACAGTTCCATCCTGAGAACACAGCCTATGTCTGCAAAACAACTCAGTCTTATGGAAAGCTGTCCCATCTTTTAATACATCATTAAAATGGTTGTAAAGGCTGAAGGTTTTTACCTTCATGCATTTTATGCATGAAGGTAAAAAACCTTCTGTGTGCAGCAGCTCCCCCAGCCCCCTCAACACTTACCTGAGCCTTATTGCGACCCAGCAATGTGAATGACAGTCTCAGCTGTCATGGGTCTCTGCCTTCCCATTGGCTGAGACAGCAAGCAGGAGCCATTGGCTCCCGCTGCTGTCAATCACAGCCAGTCAGCCAAAGAGGAGAGAGAGGGGGCGGGGCCAAGCCACAGCTGCATGTGTGAATGGACGCAAGAAGCAGTGGGAGCCCCCATAGCAAGCTGCTTGCTGTGGGGGCACCTGACAGACAGGAGGAGCCAGGAGAGCCTGCGGGGGACCTAAGAAGAGGAAGATCCAGGCTGGTGTGTACCAAACCACTGCACACGATAAGTATAGACATGTCTGTTATTTAAAAAAAAAAAAAAATGACCCTTTAGAATCGCTTTAAGCAACATATGCTGGACTGCTATTTTTTACTTTATTACTATAACGTATGTTTAATTTGAGAAAGATATAGGGGAAGATTTCTTTAAAAAAAACTGGTGTACGCAGAATCTGGTGCACCTGTCCCTAGTAGCCAGTTTCTAACTTCAGCTTGTTCAATTAAACTATGACAATAAAAACTAGAAGCCGATTGGTTACTATGCACAGCTGCACCATATTCTGTATGCACCAGTTTTTGTAAATCTCCCCATTTGGAACAGAACCAACTTACATTTACACTATATTGCCAAAAGTACTGGGACGCCTGCCTTTACATGCACAGGAACTTTATTGGCATCCCAGTCTTAGTCTATAGGGTTTAATATTGAGTTGGCCCAACCTTTGCAGCTATAACAGGTTCAACTCTTCTGAGAAGGCTGTCCACAAGGTTTAGGAGTGTGTCTATAGGAATGTTTGACCATTCTTCCAGGAGCACATTTGTGAGGTCAGGCACTGATGTCGGCAGAGAAGGCCTGGCTCGCGTCTCCGCTCTAATTCACCCCAAAGGTGTTCTATCAGGTTGAGGTCAGGACTCTGTACAGGCCAGTCAAGTTCCTCCACCCGAAACTCACTCATCCATGTCTTTATGGACCTTGCTTTGTACAGTGGTGCGCAGTCATGTTGGAACAGGAAGGGGCCATCCCCAGACTGTTCCCACAAAGTTGGGGGCATGAAATTGTCCAAAATGTTGGCATGCAGACGCCTTAAGAGTTCCCTTCACTGAAACTACGGGGCCAAGCCCAACCCCTGAAAAACAAAACCACAACATAATCCCCCCTCCAAACATTACACTTGGCACAATGCAGTCAGGCATGTACCGTGCTCCTGGCAACCGCCAAACCCAGACACAACGATCGGATTGCCAGAGAGAAGCGCGATTCGTCACTCCAAAGAACACGTCTTCACTTCTCTAGAGTCCAGTTGGGGCGTGTTTTACACCACTGCATCTGACGCTTTGCGTTGCATTTGGTAAAGTAAGGCTTGGATGCAGCTGCTCGGCCATGGAAACACATTCCATGAAGCTCTCTGCACACTGTTATGCTAATCTGAAGGCCACACAAAGTTTGGAGGTCTTTAGCTATTGACTCTGCAGACAGTTGGCGTCTTCTGCGCACTGTACGCGTCAGCATGTGCTGACCCCGCTCTGTCATTTTACATAGCCTACCACTTCGTGGCCGAGTTGCTGTTGTTCCCATTTGCTTCCACTTTGTTATAATACCACTAACATTTGACCGTAGAATATTTAGTAGCAAGAAAATTTCACAGATAAACTTATTGCACAGGTGGCAATCTATCACGTTGCCAAACTTGAATTCACTGAGCTCCTGAGAGCGACCCATTCTTTCACAAATGTTTGTGGAAGCAGTCTGCATGCCTAGATGCTTGATTTTATACACCTATGGCCATGGTTTTGATTGGAACACCTGAATCCAATGATTTGGAGGGGTGTCCCAATACTTTTGGCAATATGTATCTGTAATATGAATTAACGTTTGATATTGTAGGGCCATTGTTGGTCCAAAATGTTTTGACTACTTGCCGACCGCGCTATAGCCAAAAGACAGCTACAGCACAGTTGGCTAAGTTCTGAGAGGGTGTTCTTCCAGAACCACACACGCCCCCGTCCCCCCCTGGGGTGTGCACTGGGCAGTAAAGGGCCAATCAGAGCAGCCCTTTTCCATGTGACCAGCTGTGTCCAATTACAGCATAAACAGGAAATGCCGGTTATTGGCAGCCCTCTCCTCATGCTGACAGAGTAAGAGGACAGCCAGAAAGTGGCAATTTACACAGGGGATAACTACACTGATAATCAGTGCCCTGATTATTAGTGTAACCCCATCAGTGCCACCTATCAGGGTCTCCTCATCTGTCCTGTCTATCTGCACATCAGTGAAGGAGAGAAATCACTTACTGACAAAACTTTATAACAGAAACTAAGGAAAACCTTTTTTTTTTTCTTCAAAATGTTGGTCTTTTTTCGTTTAGCAAAAAATAAAAAACCTAGTAGTGATTAAATACCACCAAAAGAAAGTTCTATTTGTCTAGAAAAAAAAAATTATACAAATTTTGTTTGGGTACAGTGTTGCATAAGCACACAATTGTCATGCAAAGTGAGACGGCGCTGAAAGCTGAAAATTGTCCTGGACAGGAAGGAGGTGAAAGTGCATGGTAGGCAAGTGGTCAAACTGATATTTTTAAAATTTGTAGTACAGGTAAAATCTGCTCATTAGGTTTTTTTATTCATCTTGTACACAAAAGAGTAAAAAGTAATACATGAGAGTAGCTCATTATTTTACTTCCTTGGGATGCAATGTTGATACCTTTTAGAATATTTTTATCTATTATTAAAGCAAACTTAAAGTGAAAAGAGAACAAAATGTCACATTTTATCTTCCTCATGCACTCTCATGGCATTGGACAATTCTTCCCAAACTCTAAAGCTGGGTACCCACTAAGTTCTGAGCGATATTCCCCGCTGTGCCTTTGTGTTTTGACAGGGGATTACCCCTCCCATCAGAAAACAATGATCAGCGCTCGCAGCCATTGGCTGCAAGAGCTGATCGGATGCCTGTCAGATGCTGGTTTTCCAGCATGCCCACAAAAACAGACAGCTGTACACACGAGCTGAAAGTTGGCCAGTTGCTGCCAAACGGACCCTTTTCGACCAATTTCTGGCCTGTATGTTCCAAGCTTAAGCCCCGAGTCCAAACAATAAGGCTTTAATACACAGTCCCCCCCCGCCCCTCCATACAGCAGACCTATAGTTAGTTCTCTTCCTCTCACTCTAGCAGCTTTGCATAATCGGAAATGATGCGGACCAAAAGTTTCTTGACAGAGAGCACATGCAAAAGTAATGTCATCCAGGTCTGTAATGGGGAGCGGTACAACTAATATCTACCACTATACTCACTCACTGTAAAGCACAGCAGTTTTATAGCAGTATTGATTAAACACTACACCTGCCTTAACAGTGATATAACTAGATGGTTATCCCAGGCCTGGTGATACTTAAGGGCATGATATTCATATCAGCAGAAGCCATTCTGGTTGCCAGAACTTTTCCAGAATCAACTCTTTTGTACAGTGAGAATGCATAAGTATACCAGATATCACTCTCAAATAGTAAACTCAATAATCACACCATGTGCTGCGCCTTGCAATCCTAATCCTCAAACTACACTTCTTTTGTTACATTGCTAGCCTATTGTATTTTGTATTACTTGCGCTAAGAGCAGGGCCCTCTGATTCCTCCTGTATTGAATTGCATTGTAATTGTACTGTCTGCCCTCATGTTGTAAAGGGCTATGTTGGCGCTATATAAATCCTGTATAATAATAATAATGATAATAACAACATGTACCTGGAAAGCTATCGCTTGACTAAGGCTGTCAAGAGCTGGATCTTCACCTTCATCCTCACTCTGATCCTCTTCAGGTCTGAAATGTAATGTGTTTCTTCAGTAAAATGTATGCCATTTAATAATATTCATAGTACATTTAGTCAAAAGACATGAAAATACATACAGTTCTTCTACTTCAACCACTTTCTTCCTCTTCTTCTTTTCCTTCTTCTGTGGAGGCTCACGATCACCTAGCATATTTTTGGGGCAAGCATAGCTCAAGTGACCTGTATCCTTTAGTACAAATAAAAGATAAAGTCAGTATATAAAACATTACTACTGTAAAGACATTCAAAGCAGTGAATACAAATTTTCTAAGTGAAAGCACTGATTTAATATACAATAATGTTCAGATTTTACTTACCCCACATTCATAACACCTGGACTTGTCAGTGTAATTTCGCCTCCGGATGAACTCTGCTGCTCTGCCATTGTCTATTGCAATGCTTGCTTTCAGTACTCTGCCAAAAAGCTGCAGGACAAGTATATATTTACAGTCTAGATCTAGGCAAGACAATCAGCATTTGTATATGACAATATTATCTAGAAATATACCTGTTTATTGTTTAATGCCCTAGCACAGTTTTGTGCACTTTCCTTATCTAAAAATAAAACAAATGCAACTCCTTTACTTCTTCGGGTTTCTTTTTCTTTCAAAATGGTGACTCTAGTGGATGCAGAAAAAAAAAAAAACACAGAAATTCTTGCATTACAAATTAGGAGAAAATTGTTAGACATAGAGGCAAGGCACAGTTTGACTTTTGCAAACCCGATCTCTAAAACATGGCACTCTCACACAGTTTTTCTGAACCCTATTTAATGAACATGCATGCTTGGGTCACCCCAATATACCTAAGTGAAAATGCTGACAAAAGATGAGAAGCAGGCAAGCAGGGGCACCAGCTTATCTTGAAAGGAGCAATGGTAATTGAACAAATCTCCCCTGAGAATTGTTGGCCTGTGAATATCTTCTGATACCATAGGCATGAGGTTGAGCGAAATGCTCTGCATATACACTTCACAAGAGCCTATACAAAAAAAAAAAAAAAAAGAATGGTCCCCTCTTTCTATAACCTGAGGGCATATACTCTCGCCCTGCCAATTATGTTTGCCTCTTTACTTGCTTTCCTCCCTTATGTACCCAAGCGCAGTAACATTTGTTCATCCACTCTACCTTCCCCATGATTTGACATGTTTTGTGATTGCTGTATATCCTATGTTGTACGTTATGCACCTTGTTTTGGTCCCTTCTGACATGTAACATTTTTAGAAAACTTAAAGAAATAAAAAAAGCAAGACTGATGAAGCATTTTGAAGCAGCAGCTTCATTCTTCAAACTTAAAGCGAAGCTTCACTCAAAAGGGGAAGTTTCACCTTAAGGCCTCATCCCTGTTAAGGATTGGCTGCTTTGAGGAGTGGGTACCCGATTTTGAAAGGCAACTGCTCCCATGTCTGCGATCGGAACCGGAAGTTGTAACCCCCCCCCCCCCCCCCCCGTAGTCTTCTGAGATATGTGACAGATCCCAGAAGAGTACAGGACCATTCACAAGGTGCTGCGCTAATTGGGTATGCACAGTGGTCACCCGACTGTGACAGCTTTCCCACACCTAAGATACTTGATGCCGGAAAGAGAGAACGGCTGGTGAGACCAGTTGTGGCGAGGACATGTGAGTATATGTTTTTTTAAAAGTCAGCAGCTACAGATTTTGTAGCTGCTGACTTTTAATTTTTTTACATTTTGACTGGAGCTCTGCTTTAAGATTGTCATACATGGGTTGAAATTCCCTACGGAACCGGCCGAATTTCGATCCATGTATGGCCAAGAAGTTGGATTTTCCCCACTCCATCAGTGCCACCAGCTATAGCAGGCAGCATTGATCAGTGTATTCTGAAAGCAAAGAAGTCTCCCCACTGTCAGAATATAATAGCTCAGCAGGGAGGATTAATTGGTTGCATAAAGAGAAAAAAAAAAACTCTGCCTTAGTCTTGTCTCAAGAATGAGATTCAGCTCCAGGATCTATAACCTATGAGAAGTCTACATAAACAATGTGGGGCTCATATCCCCTTTAACCTCAAGTTGTGTTTCACCATTATTCTTAAGAGTTTAATGCTATTGTCCACCTTTAAAAAAAATGCAATTGGACACTGACAGTTCCCTCTGTTTGCACAGTTTATATACTAATAGAATACTTACTTTACTACTTGTCCATACTTTGAAAATATCTGGAAAAAAAAATGGAAAATCTGGTGATACATTTGCTTTTAACCCCAGTGAGATACCACACAAGCACAAGTTGTAAACTTACCCTGTGAAGATCATTGTTGGTGAGTGAGAATGGGAAATTAGATACATAGACAGTACTTTTACTGGGAGCAAGACCGCCACTCATTGTACCTACAAAAATAAATGCAGCTTAAGAAAACATAAAATTGTTTTTACAAAAAAAAAAAAAACCCCCATTGCACTCCCAAAATGTTGGCATTCCATTGTATGCCTACAACCTACCTCACAGGTTTTTGCTCTTTCAAATGCAAGTTAATGGATATTAAACTAGGGCTCCCAGGATGCCTACTTTGAGATAATCCTATACACAGATATAGTAAATCCTGCATCTTCCTCTGTCTGCAGAGGACATGAAGTGACCCAGTCGTTATAGAAAAAGTTATTCAAGCCAGTGTACCAAGCCCACACCAATCTTGAGAAAAAGCCTACTAAAAAAAAAACAACACTTTCAGGAGTATCAATCTCCTGGATCCCCCACAGATGTTACTGGTTCCTCCTGGTGACCTTCACATCACCACAGCAGACAGTAATGACATGGAGATCAGCAGGCTAAAGCAGTGAGAGATGTAGGAAACCCAAAAGATCAACAATCCCAGTGTTGGCTTTGCAATCGACCATTTCCCATGATCAAAGCAGCATTCAACCGCAAAAAAAGGCTTACTACTACTACAGGTACATTTAGTATTGGATCCAATGGATCAGAATGACAGCCAGGCAACTAGCACTTTAAAAAGAAGTAAGCAACATCAACCTTCATTTAAAAGCTCAGGCCTCATTCACACTGGCACTCCTGCATTTAGCTTTTCGTTTAGAAGACATCTGGAAAGTATAAACAACTTTAAAGTGTTTGTAAAGGTTCAGATTGTTTATTTTTAAAATAAAAAGCATGATATACAGAGCAGCCCCGATCCTCCTCCCCTCGGGTCGACCACTGGTGCTCCTACCCACCCCTGCTGAGTGCTGCTAGAACAAGCTGTTTGCTCTGGGGGCACTCATATATGCTCACTCCCGAGCCACCTCTGTGTGTCTGAGACACAGAGAGCACTGCACTGCTCTGCCCCTCCTCACTGGCTGTGAATGACAGCAGCGGGAGCCAATGGCTCAGCTAGTGAGGAGGAAAAGACCCAGGAGTGCACATTGCTGGATCAAGCTTGAGCTCAGGTGAGTATGGGGGGGGGGGGGGAGGAAGAGACTGAGGGGGGAACTGCACACTGAAGGTTTTTTACCTTTATGCATAGAGTACAAAGCAGCTAAGTATATCAGGTTTGTCATTTTAAAGCAGTAGAATAGTTCACATTGTGAACTGCACCTATAAGCCTACAACACAGCTTACCTGTAAGTACAGTGAATATCTCCTAAACAAGTACCATGGTATTTGAGATATTCACATTTGTAGAGACCAGTGACTTCACTGGCGCATGTGCACTGTGCTCTGAAAAAATGGCATACTGGAGTATGGCGTCCATTGAGAGCACTGTGATGTGACCTTACGAACAGCTGGAGCCCACGTACTTGGAAGAAAGACCAGGTGAAGATGGAAGCGCCAACAGTGCGCTACTGGAGGACTTCGTTTCAGGTAAGTCTGTCATAATGTGCTAAAATGAGGTGCATACTAGCACATTATGACATAAACCGCCTGGGGATCAAAGTTTTTTTTTCATTTTAGTATAGCTTCAATAAAAAAAAAAAAGCATATTTACAATCACTCACTTTAAGCTGGCCATACATGGGTTGAAATCTAGCCTATTCAGCAAGGGCCAGACAAATTTCTACCCATGTATGGGCACCCTGATTGTCCAGAAGTTGATCTACCAATTGACTTCTGTACAACCAGCTTGTTGTGTTTTTGCCAATTGATCAGTACCGCTGGCTATAAATGGCAGCACTGACCATTGTATTGTGACAGAGGGGGAAGTCTCCCTGCTGTCAGAACACAATAGCACACCGGGAGGATTTCTCCTGCCACATGGATGTGTGGATAGGAGATATCGATCATATAATTCGTTCTGGTTGAATGAAAAAAAAAAAGAAAAGTATGGGCTGCCTTGGCCTGAGGGCATTATATGAACCATGGTCACATTTCCAGATGCTGCATCCTCAAACTGCACCAGTCATGGCAGCAGAGGGACTCAGATCCACATTCAGCATTGTAGTCCGTGGATCACTTCCTCCAGAACAGAAGCTGTGCACCTCCATAGAGATCTAGGGCTGAGATGTAAACAATGCCGGAAACCTGCGCAGAGCACCCAGAATGTGCTGATCGCAGGTGGCAATGCTCTGCAGTCAAACAATTCATAAATGCATGTGGTTTTCTGTATTAAAGGGTGCATTTATTAAATTTTTACAAAAGGTGGACTATGCCTTCAAGCCCACAATCATAAATTGTCGGGTTGATTTACTAAATCTGGAGCAGCTCTGAATAAAAAGCTTCCAGGTTTTATTGCCATAGCTTAAATGAACAAGCTGAGGTTAGCAGGCGATTCGCTGCAAGTGCAAAGCTGTACCAGATTTTGCATTCTCCAGTTTTAGTAAATCAACCCCTCTGTCACTTTGACAGATCAGAGAATAATCAATATTAAAATAAATAAATAATAGTAATGGCATCCTCTCTGCTTGTGATCGATGATTTCAGATGGACATACATGGCAGACTAAAACAAAATGCAGCATGAACATATTTCTATCCCCCCCTTCCTCCAACCACGATCATTGGGACCACCGATCTAAAACCTGTGAGCACTTACCGGCCTTTCTACCACAAGATCTGCACGTATTGCTCACTCCTGCACCCTCATTACTGTACTCATTGCCTTCCAGCAACACAGCCTAGCCGTGCTTCCAAGGGTTAGGCACTGCTTTATTTTCCGTCCGTAGTACAGGAGCCATTTTCCTATAGTTCCCTTGGTAGGCTATAGTGGTCTCCAAGAAAATGGCTGACTTATTCGTCGTATGGTCCACAGAGGGGCGCTGTGTGCGTCTCCGGCTGATCATTGGAGTATCAGGCGAGGGAGGAGAGGTGATGGAAGTCATGGAGAACAGTATAGTAATGAATGAGCTTACCTGTCCTTCAGTGACTGCTACATAGTATAACAGTTCTAACAAATGATATGATTTACCCTAATATGTTCTTCAAGGGCTGGTTCACACAGGTGGGCAGTAAAATTAGGCAGTAGAGCCACAACTGCCTGCTAAACACCACACACAGAGCCACCACAAAACTATGTCACCTTCAGAGGGCGGTGCCACCGAATGCCACTAATGCAGCTCAATAGGGCCACTCCGCAACCGTGTGAAATTTAACAGTAGTGCAACATTTAAAGGGTTACATCAGCAGTGAGGAGGCAACATATCACCTCCTCACTGCCTGTCACATACCTCTGAAAATTGATGCAAGCAGCAGTGTCTGCTGCACATGTGAATGAGCCCTAACCCCTGGTTCACACCTGTGCGGGCCACGATTTGCATGGACACGAGAGCCCATTCATTTGAATAGACTCCTGTGCCCAGGGAAGAAGCCCCTAGTGCGGGGGGCATGCCATTAGAATTAAAGTGTTACTAAACCCAGGACCCTGCATTCACTATATCTGGTCTCCCACAGTACACAGAACATGGAAATGCAATTATTTTACTACATATAAACTGCTAAATACCTTTTTTCATCAGCAGTTAGAGCAGTCTTGTGACTTAGGCTACTTTCACACTAGCTTTGTCAGCAGCTGTCAGACAGGCATTTGGAAAGCGTTTTTAACGCTTCTCAAACACCTATGAAAATTCTGCACATGGCAGCTCACAGTGCAGTTCACACTGAAGCATTAGCGTCGCGGAAAAACTGATGCCTCTTGTCAAGGCAGCAGGAGTTGAAGCCTCCCATTCAAGTCTACGGTGCCACTCCTCAAACGCCTGGCAGGTGTTTGCGACGCGGTTGTGAGGTAGTTGCGAGGCAGTTGCGGAGCGTTAATACCATTTAACTTCATTATAGGCGTTTGTGGTGCGGTTTTAACACTTGGCAAACGCCTAAAAACCGTGCATAGGTTGTTTGGGGAGCATTTGAGGAGCAATAAAAACGCTTCCCAAACACCTGTCTAACGCCTGTCAAACGCTATAGGGGTGTTTGGCAAGAGTTAGAAATACAGTCAAATGTGAAGGAGCCCTTATATCAGTGTCCAGCAGAGCACTGGTTGAAGCTTGTAGGAGGAGTCTTCATTTTGCTCTAGGAGGATGCAGAACCCCTGGCCTCTGTCTGGACAGTGCTGATTGGCCCTGTCCTGATCACATGCACTCTCCCAAGAAAAACAAAAACATATCTAGCAATACACACCAAACTGAGCATGTGCAACTTGCCCCCAAGACTCTGTTCTATCAGCGGATGGACTGAGGACAGTAGAAGGTCGAGGATCAGAGAATACAGGGTCCCGCATTCCTCTGTGTGGGTGGTGCGGCTGCAGGTATTTGTACAGGTCCCACAGTGGCACCACCCGCACAGATGTGAACCACGGCTAAAGCAGAATAAAAAAAAAATTATGAAAAATTGACCCCCTTCCCCCCCAGGAACTTTTAATCTCAGCATTGCCAACATGATACACTGAGCTGCACATGCACAGGTCAGCGTACAGGGTGTACAGGCAGGTACACGACTTTAATACAGAAGAGACATATGCAGGCCATAGACAGGTCTAAAATCGGCCGATTTTCACACCGTTATGTGGCAATCGCGCGTCAGACCCCAGCCCTTCTCACCAAACTCATGACCAAAGGACTAGCCATTCTAAAACCGTGATGTCACATGCGTAACAATGCCAAGCCCAGGTGCACCCTGCACAACGATTTTCCAGCTCACTGGACCACCAATCGATGTACTGGCAGCCTGGGTGCGATTGTTACTGGGTCAGGTTAATTACGCAATTAACCCTTCACACTGCCACCACCTCCTTTTTGTACAGAGAAAGAGGAAACTCTGCAATATCAGCAATAACACTATGATGGTTGAGATAATCACCTGTATAGCACTGTCGCCGCAGACAGGTTATACAGAGGGTTAAACACACACAGTAGCGCTCTTCTAGAGGCAGGAAGTTGTAAGTTGCAATAAAGAGCTGTAGAAACAGTTCAACACTTTCAGAAAGTAGGATTTATTACTAAAAGGTCAAAAGGGTGCAATAAAATAATTTACAGAGAAAAGATGTAATCAATATATATATAAATATACAGAGAACAACATCAGAGCAAAGGGGTAACAGAAAGGAGGTTAAAGGGTTAAAGTACTTGCCAATCAACCATTGGTCAGCTGTTTTTCGAGGTTTTGGCACATTTTTTTTATCGGTAAAGTTGGAAAAAAATCCGATTTTGCCGATCGGCCGATTTTCCCGGCAATGATGGGCAAATCGGCCGATCGTTTTACCGATAAAAAATCTGTGCATGAGCCGTGACCTGCAAGAAGAAGAAAAAGAAGAAGAAGAATTCCAGTCCGCTGATATATTTGACATGAAAAAGTATTGCGGTTGCAACAATGTATCTATTTGTATCCGAATAAAAACATCTGTATACGAAATGGATACAAATGGATACATTGTTGCAACCGCAATGCTTTTTCATGTCAAATAGGGACAGAAGTAATTAAATGCCGGCCGTAGACAGGACGAAAATTGGCCGATTTTTTTTACCATTGGTGGTAACGTCGGCCTATTGAACGACCGATTTTTGTTTTGTTTTTTTCTTAAAAAACGGCCGGTTTTCGACCTGTCTATGGCCTGCAATAGTGTGTAAAACCTTGCCTGATCGCCAGTTTGTATTTTTTCCCCCCTAAAGTTCCACTTTAAGACCTCATGTACACAGGCCATTTTCTTGACTCTCTTAGAAGCCTTTCCTCCTGACAGCAGCATTTTGGCATAAAAAGCCTGACGCTTGTAAATGTTTGCAACCCCACATCAAGCATTTGAGTGTTAATTCATTTAATTGGCCAGAATAAATCACTTATTCTGGTGTTGAAATGAATTAATGCTCAAGTGCTAAATGCACCTAGCGTTAAAATGTTTCTAAACCCAGGACCCTGCATTCACTATATCTGGTCTCCCACAGTACACATTACATGGAAATGCAATTATTTTAGTAAATATAAACTGTTAAATTGTACAGCGCTGAGCAAACCCTTTGGCGCTATATAAACTCGTAGTAATAATAATAATAAATAAATACCTTTTCTCATTGGCAGTTAGAGCAGTCTTGTGACTTCTATCAATGTCCAGCAGAGCACTGGTTAAAGCATGTAGGAGGAGTCTTCATTTTGCTCTAGGAGGATGCAGAACCCCTGGCCTCTGTCTGGACAGTGCTGATTGGCCCTGTGCTGATCACATGCACTCTCCCAAGAATGAAAACACATCTCTAGCAATATACACATGTGCAAAGTGACTCCACACAATATGTCTTATCAGGAGATAAGAGGGGGGCACTGGAAGAAGGGGAGGATCAGAGAAGTGAGGATCTAACTGCATTTTTACACAATGCAGAGGATTAATCCATTAGGTTCCACAGTGAGTATAACAAGCATGCTTTACTGCATATACTCACCCTCCTCCTAACCTCTGGGGATATCACCCCGAACCCTGGTCTTTCAGTATCTTACTCCCACACCAGGCACCATCCTTTCTTCAGGAATAGCCACAATCCCCTCAATTTAATCTCAATCCCCATGCTCATCAAAAACACCCTCCCTTTTTCATGTGCACTCTGGAATGCCCGCTCTGTCTGTAATAAGGTCACCTCTGTCCATGACCTTTTTGTCTTCCGCTCCCTTAACCTACTAGCAATTCCAGAAACCTGGCTTCAAGCAGCAGATTCTGCTTCTCCTGCAGCACTTTCCTATGGAGGCCTCCACTGGACTCACCCAGACCCAGTGGTCAGAAAGCAAGTGGAGTTGGTTTGCTTCTATCCCCACTAAACACCTTTCAAGTCCTCCCTAACCCTCCCTCTCTATCCTTCTTTCGAGACTCACTGCATTCGGCTATATTCTCCCATTTCTCTGAGGATTGCAGTGATCTATAGGCCTCCTGGACCGGTGTCCAGCTTTCTTGAGGACTTCTCTGCTTGGCTACCCTACTTTATCTCCTCTGAAATACCCACTATCATTCTTGGAGATTTTAACATCCCCTTTAATGTGAACAACCAAGCTAGATCCCAACTCTTAAACCTAACCTATTTTTTTGCCTTAACACAATGTATACAGTCCTCAACTTATTCTGATGGGAATACATTAGACCTTGTTTTCTCCCATCCTTGCACTCCCTACAACCTCACAAACACCCCCTTTCCTCTTTCTGATCACAATCTCATCACCTTCACAGTGTCCTCATCTTCAAACACCTATCCCTCCAAGCAGCAAATAATTACCCACAGAAACCTTCACAACTTTAACCCTTCTCTTTTCCACTCTGCAACTGACAGCTTCGATGACAGAATCTTTCCCCTGTCCTGGCCACTGTTGTCTACAACAGTTCACTTTCATTCACACTAGACTTCCTTGCTCCTCTAACTACACAAAGTATTAGGCACCGACCATTACAACCGTGGCAGACTGACGACACCAGAAATCTTAAGAGACATAGTCGTGCACTGGAGCAACTGTGGCGTAAAAAAACAAATCTAAGCAAGCATCCACCCTATATAAATCTGCTTTCTTAACATACAATTCCTCCCTCAATGCTGCCAAACAAGTCTACTTCGTCACTCTCATCAATAGCTTGTCATCCAGTCCTCGTCATCTCTTCTCTACTTTTGACTCTCTACTTTCTCTACCTCCACCTCCACCCAGAAACTCACTCACTGCTCACAAGATTGCCAATCGTTTCAAAAACAAGATTGATGCAATTCGTGTGGGCATCTCCACTGCACATATACAGTCAGGTCCATAAATATTGGGACATCGACACAATTCTAACATTTTTGGCTCTATACACCACCACAATGGATTTGAAATGAAACGAACAAGATGTGCTTTAACTGCAGACTGTCAGCTTTAATTTGAGGGTATTTACATCCAAATCAGGTGAACGGTGTAGGAATTACAACAGTTTGCATATGTGCCTCCCACTTGTTAAGGGACCAAAAGTAATGGGACAGAATAATAATCATAAATCAAACTTTCACTTTTTAATACTTGGTTGCAAATCCTTTGCAGTCAATTACAGCCTGAAGTCTGGAACGCATAGACATCGCCAGACGCTGGGTTTCATCCCTGGTGATGCTCTGCCAGGCCTCTACTGCAACTGTCTTCATTTCCTGCTTGTTCTTGGGGCATTTTCCCTTCAGTTTTGTCTTCAGCAAGTGAAATGCATGCTCAATCAGATTCAGGTCAGGTGATTGACTTGGCCATTGCATAACATTCCACTTCTTTCCCTTAAAAAACTCTTTGGTTGCTTTTGCAGTATGCTTTGGGTCATTGTCCATCTGCACTGTGAAGCGGCGTCCAATGAGTTCTGAAGCATTTGGCTGAATATGAGCAGATAATATTGGCCGAAACACTTCAGAATTCATCCTGCTGCTTTTGTCAGCAGTCACATCATCAATAAATACAAGAGAACCAGTTCCATTGGCAGCCATACATGCCCACGCCATGACACTACCACCACCATGCTTCACTGATGAGGTGGTATGCTTAGGATCATGAGCAGTTCCTTTCCTTCTCCATACTCTTCTCTTCCCATCACTCTGGTATAAGTTGATCTTGGTCTCATCTGTCCATAGGATGTTGTTCCAGAACTGTGAAGGATTTTTTAGATGTCGTTTGGCAAACTCTAATCTGGCCTTCCTGTTTTTGAGGCTCACCAATGGTTTACATCTTGTGGTGAACCCTCTGTATTCACTCTGGTGAAGTCTTCTCTTGATTGTTGACTTTGACACACATACACCTACCTCCTGGAGAGTGTTCTTGATCTGGCCAACTATTGTGAAGGGTGTTTTCTTCACCAGGGAAAGAATTCTTCGGTCATCCACCACAGTTGTTTTCCGTGGTCTTCCGGGTCTTTTGGTGTTGCTGAGCTCACCGGTGCGTTCCTTCCTGTTCCAAACAGTTGTTTTGGCCACGCCTAATGTTTTTGCTATCGCTCTGATGGGTTTGTTTTGTTTTTTCAGCCTAATGATGGCTTGCTTCATTGATAGTGACAGCTCTTTGGATCTCATCTTGAGAGTTGACCGCAACAGATTCCAAATGCAAATAGCACACTTGAAATGAACTCTGGACCTTTTATCTGCTCATTGTAATTGGGATAATGAGGGAATAACACACACCTGGCCATGGAACAGCTGAGAAGCCAATTGTCCCATTACTTTTGGTCCCTTAACAAGTGGGAGGCACATATGCAAACTGTTGTAATTCCTACACCGTTCACCTGATTTGGATGTAAATACCCTCATATTAAAGCTGACAGTCTGCAGTTAAAGCACATCTTGTTCATTTCATTTCAAATCCATTGTGGTGGTGTATAGAGCCAAAAATGTTAGAATTGTGTCGATGTCCCAATATTTATGGACCTGACTGTATCTATCCCACTGAGCAAACCATGTATTAAACTTCCCTCAACACTTTCCTTTGGACCTTGCTACTACTGAAGAGGTCCCTAAAGTTTTTTCAGAAGCCCATCTCACCACCTTCCCCCCGGATTCTATCCGCTCACAACTACTACAGTCATCCTCTTCTATCCTATGCTCCCTCACTCACATCTTCAATCTCTCCCTCTCTACTGACACCTTCCCCTCCCCTCTAAAGCATGCACACATCATTTCCATACTTAAAAAATCCCTCCCTGGACCCCATCAACCTGAACAACTTAAGACCTATCAACCTGCTCCCGTTTACCTCTAAACTCTTAGAACACTTAGTCTACAATCACCTGAGCTCCTACCTCACTAACAACAACCTTCTCGACCGTTTACAGTCTGGCTTTCACTCACTCCACTCCACTGAAACTGTCCTACTAAAGCTCACTAATAATTTACTAACTGCTAAAACCAATGGCCACTACTCCGTACTCTTACTACTTGACCTCTCTGCGGCTTTTGATACTGTTGTCCATCCCCTCCTCAAAAAAAAAACTCCACTCTCTTGGCCTCCGAGACTCTGCTCTCTCCTGGTTCTCCTCCTACCTATCGCAACACTCTTTTAGCGTTACCTATAACTCTTTCTCCTCCTCTCCACTTCCTATTTCTGTAGGGGTCCCTCAAGGTTCCGTCCTTGGACCTCTTCTCTTCTCCATCTACACCTCCTCCCTTGGTCACTTGATATATTCCCATGGCGTTAAGTACCATCTCCATGCTGATGACACACAAATCTATCTTTCTACTCCTCACCTCACCCCTTCAGTCTCCTCTCGCATTACTAACCTACTTACTGACATACAGTCAGGTCCATAAATATTGGGACATCGACACAATTCTAACATTTTTGGCTCTATACACCACCACAATGGATTTGAAATGAAACAAACAAGATGTGCTTTAACTGCAGACTGTCAGCTTTAATATGAGGGTATTTACATCCAAATCAGGTGAACGGTGTAGGAATTACAACAGTTTGCATATGTGCCTCCCACTTGTTAAGGGACCAAAAGTAATGGGACAATTGGCTTCTCAGCTGTTCCATGGCCAGGTGTGTGTTATTCCCTCATTATCCCAATTACAATGAGCAGATAAAAGGTCCAGAGTTCATTTCAAGTGTGCTATTTGCATTTGGAATCTGTTGCGGTCAACTCTCAAGATGAGATCCAAAGAGCTGTCACTATCAGTGAAGCAAGCCATCATTAGGCTGAAAAAACAAAACAAACCCATCAGAGCGATAGCAAAAACATTAGGCGTGGCCAAAACAACTGTTTGGAACATTCTTAAAAAGAAGGAACGCACCGGTGAGCTCAGCAACACCAAAAGACCCGGAAGACCACGGAAAACAACTGTGGTGGATGACCGAAGAATTCTTTCCCTGGTGAAGAAAACACCCTTCACAATAGTTGGCCAGATCAAGAACACTCTCCAGGAGGTAGGTGTATGTGTGTCAAAGTCAACAATCAAGAGAAGACTTCACCAGAGTGAATACAGAGGGTTCACCACAAGATGTAAACCATTGGTGAGCCTCAAAAACAGGAAGGCCAGATTAGAGTTTGCCAAACGACATCTAAAAAATCCTTCACAGTTCTGGAACAACATCCTATGGACAGATGAGACCAAGATCAACTTATACCAGAGTGATGGGAAGAGAAGAGTATGGAGAAGGAAAGGAACTGCTCATGATCCTAAGCATACCACCTCATCAGTGAAGCATGGTGGTGGTAGTGTCATGGCGTGGGCATGTATGGCTGCCAATGGAACTGGTTCTCTTGTATTTATTGATGATGTGACTGCTGACAAAAGCAGCAGGATGAATTCTGAAGTGTTTCGGCCAATATTATCTGCTCATATTCAGCCAAATGCTTCAGAACTCATTGGACGCCGCTTCACAGTGCAGATGGACAATGACCCAAAGCATACTGCAAAAGCAACCAAAGAGTTTTTTAAGGGAAAGAAGTGGAATTTTATGCAATGGCCAAGTCAATCACCTGACCTGAATCCGATTGAGCATGCATTTCACTTGCTGAAGACAAAACTGAAGGGAAAATGCCCCAAGAACAAGCAGGAAATGAAGACAGTTGCAGTAGAGGCCTGGCAGAGCATCACCAGGGATGAAACCCAGCGTCTGGCGATGTCTATGCGTTCCAGACTTCAGGCTGTAATTGACTGCAAAGGATTTGCAACCAAGTATTAAAAAGTGAAAGTTTGATTTATGATTATTATTCTGTCCCATTACTTTTGGTCCCTTAACAAGTGGGAGGCACATATGCAAACTGTTGTAATTCCTACACCGTTCACCTGATTTGGATGTAAATACCCTCAAATTAAAGCTGACAGTCTGCAGTTAAAGCACATCTTGTTCGTTTCATTTCAAATCCATTGTGGTGGTGTATAGAGCCAAAAATGTTAGAATTGTGTTCGATGTCCCAATATTTATTGACCTGACTGTATCAGCATGGATGTCACTCCACTTCCTCAAACTAAATCTTTCTAAAACTGAGCTCATACTATTCCCTCCAGCCCATGCCCCCTCCCCTGACTTTTCCATTAAGATCAGTAATATAACCATCAGTCCCTCCCTTCATGTCATCTACTAGGTGTAATCCTAGACTCCCATCTGTCTTTTCAGCCCCAAATCTAATCACTGTCCAAATCTTGTAGACTTTACCTCCACAACATCTCCAAGATACGGCCGTTCCTAACCTTTGAAACCACTAAGCAACTTATTCACTCCCTTGTTATCTTTTGCTTTGACTGTTATAACTCCCTCCTCATTGGCCTACCTCATCATAGGCTATCCCCTCTTCAGTCTATCATGAATGCTGCTGCCAGATTCATCCACTTTACCAACCGTTCCATATCTGCCATCCCTCTGTCAATCCATCCACTGGCTTCCATTATAAAATTCAAAACATTAACAAGAACATATAAGGCCATTTATAACTCTGCCCCAAATTTTATTACCAAACTTGTCTCCAAATATCACCCAAACTATCCTCTCTGCTCCTCCCACAACTTCCTGCTCTCTAGCTTCCTTGTCTCCTCCTCCCTTGCTCATCTCCAAGACTTCTCCAGAGTCTCCCCCATCCTCTGGAATTCTCTACCACAATCTATACATCTATCACCTACTCTGCTCACTTTTAGGCAATCTCTGAAAACCTATCTCTTCAGGGAAGCCTATCCTGCCTTCAGCTAATAACCGAATATTCTATTTCTCCTATTAGTTCATTCCCCCACAGTTATTACCTATTGTACCATCAGCCCCTCCCTCTTAGATTGTAAGCTCCAAGGAGCAGGACCCTCCTAACCCTCTTGTATTGCACTGTATCATTGCTGTATTGTCTCCCTTTATATTGTAAAGCGCTGAGCAGGTGTCAGGTGTTTTTTCTGCCAACACTTTGCTGCTCCTGGACGGACTGATCGTGTTTTTTATTCCTGCCTCTAAACTCTCCTGCCACTAAACGCCTCCAATAGTTTATGTGTGCATGAACACATAGGATAACATGCGGTGGACTTTAGAAGCAGGAAAAAAAATGCCAGATGCCCCTAGGAGCAGCTTGAAAAATGTCCAGTGTTCATGAGGCCTAAAGTGGAATTTGAGTAAGGAAATTAAGTCCTGCTAGATCACTGCAGGCTGCCCCCCCCCCCTTTGCAGGTATAGCTACTGTATGTAAAACATTAAAAATAAGTGCTTATACTGTTTCAAATCCAGTAATACACTGTCTCACCCTATTCTACACATGCTCATTTGCTCTATAATTTTCGGCATTTTGCCAAAAATGTAGAGGCTGATCTACTGAAGTCTAAAGATTTACTGCTGCTCAGGGGCTGTGGCCTTCAGCAAAATGGCTGCCTCCAGCAAGAAGAAACGGGAACAATGCTGGCGGCAATTTACAACACTTATTTTGGTAGCATAAATTATTCATGTGGAATGTATGTTCCTTTCTGAAGAACATTATTTTTTATCAAGTTGTTATGGGTAAAGTCCCATTTTTACGTCTGGTTTACACTAGTGTGATTTCAGATGCAACTTCTGTTGCACAGAATCACATGACAATGTAAACCATATTTGTTTCAAGAGTGTAGCTGCAGGGCGTTTTTGAAAAGGAACAGGTGCTACTTTGGTGCTATTGCAACACAATTTTTGCCCCATAGACTTCAATAGAAATGCACCAAAAAATGCATGTCAAACACATGTACATGAGTTTTTAGTTTGTTTTGGCAGGGTTTTGTGTACAAAATCCAGTTTCCTTCGCCTGCAAAAAAACATGATGCGTTTAAAATGCTTTAAAAATGCACAAAATTGCACTACCAAATCACACTGTAAATTGAGTTAAGTCACAGCTGCACTAGTGTGACCCTAGCCTAGAAGACAGTGGACATCATGCAACACATAAAAAACTGGCACATGACAACTGGGGTGCTGAGTCTGTGGTGGACAGCACTGCAGAGAGGGTCAGTATAGTTCATTTTAACCCCTGGGTTTTTTTTAAAGTGGAAATAAACCCTCTTATTGTTTTTAGTCAAGGAAGCTGCCAACTTATCATCTGTTTGATCCTCAACTGCCTTGTAGCTGCACATGTGATACGTTATAACACCAGCCATTTGATGGTTTGACAGTTTGGCTGGGAGCACAAGTAAATGTGACAGTTACATTCCAGGCATGTGTCCGGAATGTAACTGTTTTTTTAAACTGTTAAATAAATGGGTTTAGTTACGTTTTAAATAAATACTGGAGATGAGCTTCAACTGCCAAAAGTATTATTTTGCAGTAAACCTGCAACACTTCAGGCTGGATTCACATGTGTGGTGTGGTCTTAGTGCCCATTCGCACTTGTGGGACTTGTCATGCGACTTTGGAGTCCAAATTTCTGTGACAAGTCACACCACATCTTTCCCAGTGAGTACCATTCATATCTGTGCTACTCCAAGTTGCAGTGACTTGAAAGTAGTTCCTTCACTACATTGGTCCAGTTTTCATGCGACTTGAGGACTATAGACTTCAATGTAAACCCTCCAAAGTCACATGAAAATTGCACCAGAATATTATTCATGTGACTTGTGTATGACTTTGTACAGCACAAACAATCATCCTTGGTCAAAGCCAAAGTCACACTGTAAAGCTGCAATTAAATTATGCAATTTTGAAGTCACAAGAGTGTGAATGGAGCCTTAAGGACTCATTCACGCCATGGTGCAGAGAGGTCAATTTTTCTGCACACATTCTGCAAGGGCACGACAAAATCAATTGTTCTCTATGTGCCCTGTTCACAACACAACACTAGCATCACGTGTAGATTTTTTCTGCACAGGAATATGCAACGTGTATAAAACTCATTGAAGTGTGCATGAAAACTGAAGTCTCTGCAAGTGAAATCTGCATGTCAGTTTCCATCAATTTTTCTGCACATATGGTTCGAACGAGGCTTCTTCACAGCAAATTACAAAGCAGTTGTAACCATGCTGAAATAGTGTTCAAAAACTGATGACGTGCTATTCAGAAACGGTTTCCATAGAGGTCAATGAGCCTGAATTTGCACCTGAACCGAACTGCTCAGAAATAGGACAGGACTCTTCTTTTAATTCACACTAAATCCAAATTCCTGCTTCACCAGACATATGTAAACAGGCACAATAGAAAGCAATGTTATTTCACATGGTATCTGAATTGGATGCGGTTTAAAACTCATCCAATTTGAATATATGTGAACCAAAAGGATATGAAGTGGTTAACTCCATCATGAGGGATGGAAAGGCTAGGTTCACACCTATGCCGTTTGTGTTTGATGCATTTCTGCAGTGTTTTTGCACATGCGTTTTTGATGTGCTTTTTTTTTCAACTTCTTGCTGTTCAGAATAAAAATGCATCAAAAACGCACTACATGCTTTTCTGCAGTATCTCCATTGAAGTCTATAGAACCAAAAACGCAATGTTTTGCCTTTAAAAAAGTCCCTGAATCTTTCCAAAAAACGCACTGGGTGAAAACGTGGAGATGTGAACCTGTCCCATAGGAAATCATGTTAAATGGACTGCTGTGCGCTTCTGTAAAACGCAGTAGAAAACACATAGGTGTGAACCTAGACTAAAACAAATCCTAATGCCTGAACAGTTTTGCAGCTTTGACATGTGTTAGTATAAATGTACATATCATCACAACTACTTGGTCTATCTAGATGGATTATACCTTGTTTTTTAGGACAAACAGGCTTTCACTTGGTGGCAAATTGCAATGAATATCTCCTATTTTTTTTTTTTAATTATTATTATTGAAGGAAAATGGCCCAAAAAATATATATATTTTTAAAAAGTTAGCTGTATATTTCCTGCTACTACCGTAAGTTACTACCAAAGAACAACCCAAAATAAATTCTCCTGCTACTGATGATTGCAGCAATACCACATATTTATTTATTTCAGGTACTTATATAGCGCTGTCAATTTACGCAGCACTTTCCATATATATTTTGTACATTCACATCAGTCCCTAACCCTCAAGGGGTGTACAATCTAAAATCCCCAACTCTCACATTCATACATATACATACTAGGGCCAATTTAGACAGGAGCCAATAACCTACCACCATGTCTTTGGAGTGTGGGAGGAAACCGGAGTACCTGGAGGAAACCCACGCAGTCACAGGGAGAACATGCAAACTCCAGGCAGGTGGTGCTGGGGTTGGGATTTGAACCAGTGACCCTAGTGCTGCCAGGCGGAAGTGCTAACCATTAAGTCACTGTGCTGCCCACATATGTGTATGTTATATGTTGTTTGTACCTGTAGCACTGCCCAGAAAAAATGGTGCGCATTTTGCTTTTTTTATTGTACCTAAAACACACTGACACTGATACGAATTTAAAAAATAGGTTTTTAAAAAAATCCTACTTAAAGTGGAGCCTCACCCAAAAGGGGAAGTTTTGCTTTAAGGCTTTGTCCCCTGCTCCCCGTTAAGGATTGGCACCATTGGGGAGCTGGTACCTGAATTTGATAGGTACCCGCTCCCACTTCCGGTGCGATCACCTAAGGCGATCGGAAGCATACGTTGTCCTCCCCCCTCCCTCCCTGTAGTCTTCTGGGACACGTGACAGGTCCCAGAAGACTATGGGACCATTTACAATGTGCAGTGCTACTCGCACATGCGCATTGGGCACCCAGCTGTGAAGCTGCAGGCGGTCACGCTTGGGCACCCACACTGAAGATGCTGGCACTGGGGAGAGCAGACAGATGGTGAAACCAGCGGTGATGAGGACACCGCTGGACCGAGGGACAGGTAAGTGTCTGTATTTCAAAAGTCAGCAGCTACAGTTTTGTAGCTGATGACTTTTATTTTCGTTTTAATTCAACTGGAACTCTGTTTTAAAATACACTGATCCTGACCTTTGACTTTGACTCTGATCTTGAAATTTGACCTTGACCCTGGCCCTAACTGTAAGCCCAACACTGACCCAGATCTATTTTTGTTTTCTTTTTTTTATTTATTTATTTATTTATTTTTTATGCACTTTTGTTTACATTTTTTTCCTCTAGCAAGGAAGAAAGATACAATGTATCTTTTTCTCTATTCAGAGCATACACAAGGTCAGGTTTTGCAGTGATTGATCACTGTGATAGCCAATCAGGGTTTATCACAGCAAACAGGTGTTTGGGAGCCCGGATTTTCAGTTTTCGATCATTAAGCAGGCCATACATGGGTCGAATTCTGAACGCTTTTTTGATCGAAAATCAAAAACATTGTTTGTTCTGTAATCCAATGATGCCACCAATGATTTCAAAAATCGGTCGTTTTTCACGAATTTTCCAGCATGCCCAATAAACTAAATGTGTAGCAACCACGAAAATCAGCTGGTGCCATTGTCCCACTAATAGAGCGAAAATTGGCCAATTATTCTTATGTCCGATTTTCAGATGAAAAATCATTCTAAAATTGACCTATGTGTGGCAGGCCTTAGTATGTGACCCAGGATGCTTGGTGAGAGCCAGGTCCCTGTGCTGGAAGTGTGCTGTGTAGTGTGCTCCCAGCGCAAAGACATGTACGCATTTATCACAGACCCACTTCAGTGAGGCCGCATATACACTATAATGCCAAATGTATTGGGATGCCTGCCTTTACACGCACATGAACTTTAATGGCATCCCAGTCTTAGTCTGTAGGGTTCAATATTGAGTTGGCCCACCCTTTGCAGCTTTGACAGCTTCAACTCTTCTGGGAAGGCCGTCCACAAGGTTTGACCATTCTTCCAGAAGCACATTTGTGAGGTCAGGTACTGATGTCGGACGAGAAGGACTGGCTCGCAGTCTCCGCTCTAATTCATCCCAAAGGTGTTCTATTGGGTTGAGGTCAAGACTCTGTGCAGGCCAGTCAAGTTCCTCCACCCCAAACTTGCTCATCCATGTCTACATGGACCTTGCTTTGTGCACTGGTGCACAGTCATATTAGAACAGGAAGGAACCAGTTGCTTCCACTTTGTTATACCACTAACCGTTGAATATTTAGTAGAAAGGAAATTTCACGGATGCACAGGTGGCAACCTATCACGGTACCACGCTTGAATTCACTGAGCTCCTGAGAGCAACCCATTCTTTCACAAATGTTTGTAGAAGCAATCTGCATGCCTAGGTGCTTGATTTTATACACCTGTGGCCATGGAGGTGATTGGAACATCTGAATCCAATGATTTGGACAGCTGGCCCAATACCTTTGGCAATATAGTGTATGTGCAAATGCTGCCGCAAGGGGTTCAAGTAGTTAATGTTATAGACACTTTCTAATATAGTTATAACAGATTTTGCTTAGTTTTAGGAATGGTCTTACTTTTTTTTCTCTTCCTTCTGATAGATGGGGGTGGAATTTTAGGACACTGTGCAGGTACCCAGTGTGCCTGTATGCCATTGATAGATTGCATAGTTCAGTCTGAGGCAAGATGCAGGAGCAGGGCGTGTGCTCAAGAGGCAGGCTGTGATTGATCGGGGAACAGTGAAGGCATGCTGGGCGTCTGCACAATGTCCTGTACAGCTGAATGGACAGCCAGGAGGATTGAAATTGACCACGCAAGGACAGATCAGCTAATAGGCTTTGTATGGACAGTTTAGATCAAGGAAGAAAGGTGACTAACAGGATCAACCAGGTTCTTCAGATGGAAGAAGTACATGAAAAGGATAGAGACAACGCACTTGTGGGTTTATTCTAATGTAACTTGCATATTAATTCTTTATGGTCAACATAACTGGGGGATGGGCTTTTAAGGTTAGGTAAGTGGTACTGGTACTACTCCCTGTTCCCCTCCTTGCTGGGTGCCCAATGTGGGTCCTATAAGAGGCCTACCTGAGGGGGGGGGGGGGTTCTTGTGGGTTACCCAAGGCACCTTGGACAGATGGGGTACCTTTACTCCTTTACTGTACCATGCTCATCAATGCCCCGAGTAAAGGCAGGGGGACGCTTTCAGGGATAACTCAACCTTAAGGCAGACCCCCAACATTGCCGTACACCGTGTACACTTCAGCAAATAAACCAAACGTCAGTTAACTCTCTTTAGCCCTGTGTCAATGTACACCACTACTGTCACTTGTTGCATGTAGGAGAGACACACTGAGCCAATGCCCACTCCTGTCCAGTGTATCTCTGCTACCTCACTCTCAGTAACAGAATGGAATCCTGCCATGCACCTAGTGCTCACTCCATGCATACACTACAATAACTCCTCTTCCTCTTCTGTACCTATGACCAGGCCAAGAACCTCTGCGGTGCTGATCTGCTCCCATTGCTATGGGAGACGGACCACTCATAGAGAGTGCCGACAACAACTCCCTCATTGCTAGAGAACATTCCACCTGTCACAGGTACATGCTTCATGATAGGCTGCTTGCACTGGCAGTAGACTTCCGTTATCCCTGGTAACCACTTGCTGCTTTCTGTGCCACATGAACTCTTAAATAGGAACTTTACTCTCTCAGTCAGCCTTGACTATTTTTAAAGGTCATGCTAGCATTAGTAAATATATAGGAAAGTACATCATATTTGCTTGTTTTGAACTTTTTTAAATTACTGGTTTCCATGCCTAGGCAAAGGATGTCATATATCTCAGGAGTCTTCAGGAGTGGAGGAGAGGTTTTCTCAGCTAAGCACACCCTCCTGCTTGCTCGCCTGAGCTAAGGGCAGATGGATACTTAGATGGCCACAGCCGGAAAGGCTAGAGGGTGTTTTTCAAAGTGATTTCTTAGCAAAATAAAGCATAGCAGCATGGATAGATGGGGGAGTGTGCTTTAAATATTAAAAATTAACCAGTTTCTGTGCCACCCTATAAAAGAATACTGCTACTGGGCAGCACGGGTGCACAAAATCATATATATATATATATATATATATATATATATATATATATATATACAGTATGCATAGCAGGGCCATACAAAGCAGTGTGCTTACAGTGAAGCACACACACAGCCTCCATAGTGAAACAGCACACAGTTAACCCTTTGATCACCCCAGATGTTAACCCCTTCATGCCCAGTGCCATTAGTAAATGTCAGTGCTTTTTATTAGCACTAATCACTGTATTAGTGTCACCGGGCATGTCAGTGACAGTTAGTTAGTTCTCCCCCCCCAGTGTCAGTCCCGCTATAAGTCGCTGATTGCCGCCATTACTAGCAAATAAAAAAAAAAATTTCAGTATATATACCGCCATTTACAAATGCAATAACTTTCACGTAAACCAATTAATTTACACGTATTGGGATTTTATTTTAGTAAAGACATGTAACAGAATAAAGTTTGGCCTAAATTTATGACAAAATTAGATTTTTTTACTGGACATGTTTAAGAGCAAAAAGTCAAAAATATAGTTTTTTCTCAAAATTGTCGGTCTTTTTTTATTTATAGCGCAAAAAATAAAAACGCACAGGTGATCAAATACCACTGAAAGAAAGCTCTATTTGTGGGGGAAAAAAGGATGTAAATTTAATTTGGGTGCAGCGTTGCATGACTGCACACTTGTCAAAGTAACATAGCGCTGTATCGCAAAAAATGGCCTGGTATGCACCAGAACGCACAAAAACACACCAAAAACGCACTGGAATGCATATGTCCATATTTACATTGAAGAAAAAAAGGGGAATAATTAACTGGAATGCATAAAAAACGCACTGGAATGCATCAAAAACACATCAAAAACAGCAGAATGCACCAAAAACATGTAAAAAATGTGCATGCAAAAATGCATCCGGAACGCATCTGGACTGCGTTTCTATAGTGTAAACCGGCTTTAAAAGCAAAAAGCGTTTTTGCTACAATAGAGTTCAGTGGAGAATCTGCTGAAATGCATGATAGTGTGTTTTTGCTGCGTTTTGCACTTTTATTCTGCCCAGCAAAAAAAAAATTCCACTTTAAAATAAAAAACAAAAACTGAACAAAATGCAAATTGCATAGGTGTGAATGAAGCCTAGTGCAGGCCATAGATGGTTAATTTATTGGCCGATTTTTCATCCAAAAAACGAAACATCGGTCGTTCTGTTGCCACCAATGATTGTGAAAATTGGATGTTTTTTGCAAATTTTCCAGCATGACCGATAAAAGAAATGAGGAGGAACCCTTGACAATCGGCCGATGCCATTGCCCCACTAACAGTGTGAAAATCGGCCGATTATTCTTTCAGACGAAAAATTGGCCAATAAACAAACCGTCTACGGCCTGCATTAGCCACACACCTTCAGGGTCCTCCAAATGGTACCAGTAACGTCAGGTTTCCTCTAAGATGGGCTCTGTGAATGGTGAGACTCACAGGGAGCCCAAAAAATGATGCCACATAGTGTGATACTGTTTATAAGAGGAATGTTTATTCCCAAATAAGGGTGCAGTGCCAGAAAAATGGCTGCCATCTTTTGGATACATGGTCAGTTTGTTTGTTTTTACCATTTGAAGGACCCTGAAGGGAGAAGGAATCTGGCTATCTCCAGAGTGGATGTTTTGGCTGACCTGATGAGACAGTATATCTCAAATGCGTGATTAATTCATGCATCTGGTGAGTGCGCAATTTACCTAATACCGGTCACACCATCTACCACTCCAGATAAAGAATTTGATTACTTCTTGGAGATCCTATGATCCTCACGTTCAATATTATTGGACACTCACTTATCACTTTAACCACCATCTGTGGTTCTTATTTGTGCACTCTATTTACTGTGTTTACATATGTCCTAACACTTATGTCACTTTATTTGTTATTGTAGGCACCCTATATGCAATAGTCATTGTCCATATTTAGGATCTTTGCACATTGATTTTTAGCACTGCACTCATTTTTTATACCATTATTTATTTAGAGGTTTTTTGGTTGCCTTGGTGTTTCAGCTGCTTTGTGCTCTGCAGCACTTGCTTACCTTTTATCTTCTTACAGTTAGTTAGTCCCCCCCCAGTGTCAGAATGCCCACAGTCCAGCTATAAGTCGCTGATCGCCACCATTATTAGTATTAAAAAAAAAAATTACAGTATCTATACCACCATTTGTATGCTATAACTTTCACATAAACCAATTAATTTACACATATTGGGATATTTTTTTAAAAAAAGACATGTCGCAGAATACATTTTGGCCTAAATTTATGAAGAAATTTGATTTTCTTTAAATTTTTAAAAGTCAAAAATATTTTTTTTTTACAAATTGTCAGTCTTTTTTTGTTTATAGTGCAAAAAAAACAACAACGCAGAGGTGATCAAATACCACTGAAAGAAAGCTCTATTTCTGGGGAAAAAATTGACATACATTTCATTTATGTACAGTGTTGCATGACCGCGCAATTGTCAAAGTAACACAGCGCCATATCTCCAAAAATGGCCTGGTCAGGAAGGGGGGTAAATCCTCTGGAGGGCAAGTGGTTAAATATCACAAAACGAAAGCTCTATTTGTGTGAAAAATATTATAAAAAAATTTGTATGCGTACAGTGTTTAGGGTTGCCACCTCATCTCTTTAAAATAGAACACACATTAATTACACAGATTCTGTGGCAGATTAAGGTGGTAATCAAACTTAGTGCCTTATCTTCATTAAATTACCCTCAGAACCTGTCTGTTCGGTTTTTAAAAGGATGAGGTGGCAACCCTAAGGCTGGCCAAACACTATACAATTTTCTGTCCAATTTCCTTTAGATTTACCTACAACTATGTAGTGCAAGGGCCTGCCTAATTGGATACAATTGAAAGTGTTGTTTAGGTTTGACCTATATTATATGGTTTTTGGTAAATCTAAAGCAATTTTCTAAAGAAAATTGTATAATGTACGGCCAGGCTTGGTGTTGCATGACCTCACAATTGTCAAAGTGCGATAGCGCTGAAAGCTGAACATTGACATGGGCAAGAAAGTGCCTGGTATTGAAGTAGTTAAAAAAAAATGTTTTTTTCTTTGGTTTTACTGTAACAATGTCTTGCAGGTTTGTGAGACAGAAGATTCTTTGTTTCCTATTGCTAGCTACATGACATTGTAGCAATATAATGAGAGGATAGTACTGAGCGATGAACAGAGTTGTTATGGCAACTACAGGGATGATTCGACCATCGAGGAAGATTGTCCCAGACGAGTCTCCGTAGATCTTGACGGCGTAGTGTCACGTGGCCTGCGCAAGGCAACACAGGAAGTTGTGTGCGATCCGGAAGACTTGAAAAAAGAAGGAGAAGAGGAAGAAAAGGCTACACCTGCTGCCGGGGTGAGTGTTCCATGGTTGTGTCCCGGCTCTGTTAGTGTGCTAAGCGGCTACTGAGAGGACGGGGATCCCCGAGGTGTGAGAGCGGGGCACAGCCTGGCGTTCTACTCTCCAGGCTGGCCCTGGGGCCACATGTTCTACACGCCTCCACCCTGTAACAGCATCTCCTGTGTTCTTCAGGGAGGGAAGGGGAGCCTGTCTGATGACATTCCCCAAGTCTCATTCTGTGTCTTATCAGCCTCTCCCTGCATGACCAGCAGAAGGCAGGGGCCTCTGATCTAGGAGGAACTTGTTACATTACACAGCATGCTGCTTCCTACAGCAGATCTGAAGGCAACACATTTGATTTTTAAAAGGACCCTGCAATCACTATATCTGGTCTCCCACAGTACACACAACATGGAAATGCAATTATTTTAGTAAATATCAACTGCTAAATACCTTTTTTCATCAGCAGTATATAGCAGTCTTGTGACTTCTGTCAGTGTGCAGCTGAGCACTGGTTAAAGAATGTAGGAGGAATTTTCATTCTCTCCTATGAGGCTTCAGGACCCCTGACCCTCCGGACAGTGCAGATTGGGCCTATACTGATTACATGCACTCTCCCAATAAAAAAAAAAAAAACTTTCTAGCAATACAAGCCAAACTGAGCATGTGCAGCTTCCATCCAAAGGCTCTATTCTATCAGACGATTGATTTTTGGACTGTAGAAGAGGAGGAACAGAGACAGGATTAGATAGCCTTTTTATACAATGCAGAGGATTAACCCCTTAGGTTCCACGGTGAGTATAACAAGCGTGCTTTACTGCATATACAGACTGATTTTACTGTTGTGGGTTTAGTAACACTTTAAGTCTGGAGAGAACAGAGATGGATTAGAACCCTTATCAGTTTTTATGGCGGTGTCCCTGTAGGAAGAGTTTCTCTCTCGTTTTGTGCTGGTGACCGTTATCACTGAGATTGAAAAGAAATTCCAAATAGAAGAGAATTCTTCCTGTGGAAACACTGGTTCTGGGGGGGAATTTCCTTAGCTATACAACTGCCATTTACCAATCAGAATTGCTCTGATCTGTCATAGAAGCACTGCAGAAAGAAGAGGGGAAAAAGAGTGGGGATTTCAAAACACACGGGCCCCTGTATTGGCTGCGTGGGCACTGACAACTCTGCAGCTGTGGAGGTAAGTACAGCAGGGCCCAGAAATGAGGAGGGTGTATGGTATTCATCTATTTATTTTCTGAAAAGTTGATCTTACACTTTAAAGGAAATCTCAGTAGAACACTGTGAAAAAACACAGGAGTTATACCCTCCCCCCGATCCCCCTTATGGCCTCTAACCTGGAAAAGAAAGCTCCTTTAGGCTAGGTTCACACCTATGTAGTTTGCGTTTGATCCATTTCTGCAGTGCTTTTTTGTGGTGCGTTTTTGCACTTTTTTTATGACGCATTTTTGATGTTTTGCAGGGGTTTTTTTCCCAACTTTTTGCTTGGCATATTAAAACATATCAAAAATGCATCACATGCATTTCTGCAGTGTCTCCATTAACCTCTATTGAACCAAAAACGCAATGTTTTGTATTTAAAAAAAAAAGTCTCCAACACTATCCAAAAAACGCATCGGGTGGAGATGTGAGCGTGTCCCATAGGAAATCATGTTAAGTGGACTGTAGTGCATTTCTGCAAAATGCTTAGATGTGAACCTAGACTTAGTATATCTCTAGGGAAAACATTTTTCTTTTTTCAGTTTTTGGGCAGAGCAGGGAAGGGTTCTCCCTCAAGTTTTTTTCAAAAGGCAGGAAAAACCCTGATTAAAAAAAACATATTAGGAGAAACAAAATCTTGATTCCGAAGCCAAAAGTGAAAAGTACTATTTAATAAAAAGTTTGGGTGTTACTCTGCAAAACCCAACAAAGACATACACTTCCAAACCAACTTAAAGTGGAACTAAACCCATCTGTCTAACAGTTTCTAAAAACCGTTACATTCCAGGCGTAGTGGGAATGCTGGCTTATCAGAGTTGATTTTGTCCTTAACCAAACTGTCAAACCACCAAATGACTGGTGTCATAACTGATCACATGTGCACCATGACAGTTGCACAACAGAGGCCAAGATGTCAGCTTCCTTAGCTGAAAAGGATAGGAGGGTTTAGTTTCACTATAAAGTGGTTGTAAAACCCAAACGTGGAATACACTGTATTGCCAAAAGTATTGAGATGACTGCCTTTACACGCACGTGAACTTTACTGGCATCCCAGCCTTAGTCCGTAGGGTTCAATATTGAGTTGTAAGCCCAAGAAGACCGTGCTAGGAAGACTGTGGCTATGAGTCAATGTTCATCTCGTGGAGGTATATCTTTATTAAGCAAATGGTTAAAAATGTATCCCAACTTGCAGAACAATGGTGTCACAAGGCTGTAAGGTGGAATTCCTGCTCACCTGCGTCCCCGGACTGGGAAGATACTTCTTGATGCGAATCCTGGACTGGCCGGGGATTGCAGCTCTCTGGAAGTGATGTCACTAAAACTGGAACGGAGTGCAAGTAGAACCCTGGGAAGAGAATGCAAGCTCAGCTGGTAACCACGACAAAGCGCTTTGCGTGCATGCGTGTCCAGGTTGTAGTGACATCACTTCCGGAGCGCCGTGATCCCTGGCCGGTCCAGGATTGAGCCCATGCGCTTTGTTCCAGTTTCAATATTGAGTTGGCCCACCCTTTGCAGCTATAACTGCTTCAACTCTTCTGGGAAGGCTGTCCACAAGGTTTAGGAGTGTGTCTATGGGAATGTTTGGCCAGTCTTCCAGAATAGCATTTGTGCACTGATGTCGGACGAGAAGGTCTGGCTCGCAGTCTCCGCTCTAATTCATCCCAAAGGTGTTCTATTGGGTTGAGGTCAGGACTCTGTGTAGACCAGTCCAGTTCCTCCACCTAAAACTCACTCATCCATGTCTATGGACCCTGGTTTGTGCACTGCTGCGCAGTCATATTGGAACAGGAAGGGGCCATCCCCAGACTGTTCCCACAAAGTTGGGAGCATGAAATTGTCCAAAATGTCTTTGTATGCTGACACCTTAAGAGTTTCCTTCACTAGAACTATGGGGTCAATCCCAACCCCTGACAAGCATCCCCCCACTATAATCCCCCCTCCTCCAAATTTTACACTTGGCACAATGCAGTCAGACAAGTACCGTGCTTCTGGCAACCACCAAGCTCAGACACGTAGATCGGCTTGCCAGACAGAATCGTGATTCATCACTCCGGAGAACACATCTCCACTGCTCTAGATTCTAGTGGTGGTGTGCGTTACACCACCGCATCCAACACTTTGCAGTGCACTTGGTGATGTAAAGCTTGGATGCAGCTGCTCAGACATGGAAACCCATTCCATGAAGATCTATACGCACTGTTTTGGTAGTCTAAAGGCAACAGAAAGTTTGGAGGTCTTTAGCTATTGAATGTGCAGACAGTTGGCGACTTCTGCTCACTGTACGCTTCATCATGTGCTGACCCCGCTCTGTCATTTTACGTGGCCTACCACTTTGTGGCTGAGTTGCTGTTCCCAGTTCCTTCCACTTTATTATAATACCACTAACAGTTGACCATGGAATCTTTCATAGCAAGGAAATTTCACGGATGGATTTATTGCACAGGTGGCAACTTATCACGGTACCACACTTGAATTCACTGAGCTCCTGAGAGTGTGCCATTCTTTCACAAATGTTTGTAGAAGCAGTCTGCATGCCTAGGTGCTTTATTTCATACACCTGTGGCCATGGAGGTGATTGGAAAACCTGAATTGGATGATTTGGAGGTGTGTCCATAACTTTTGGCAATATACTGTATGTACAAAATATATCCCTCTATAATGTGTATTTTTTAACTGTTTCAGGTAAGAGCGCCGAGTGTCATTTCTGTTTGCTGATACATTCCTCACTTTGAATAGAGGTAGAGGGGACTGCAGATAAACAGGTATGATGTATGTCGGATGATTTGTTTCATCTCTTTGTATCACCTGAGGCCAGTCACTTCACTGAGTATATGTAAGGGTTTACAACCACTTTAAAGTGACTCTAAGAGCTTACATTTAAAAAAAATAAAAATAACAAACATGTCTGTACTTATCTGATGTGTGCAATGGTTTTGCACAGGGCAGCCCGAATCCTCCTTTTCTCAGTTTCCCTGCTGGTGCTTCTGGCCCCTCCCTCCTATCGGGTCCTCCCACAGCAAGCAGCTTGCTATGGGGGCACCCAAGCATGTGCAGTCCCCAGCCACTGCCCCGTGTTTCCATTCACACACACTGAGCCGTGGCTCGGCCCTGCCCCCGCTCTCTCACCCCATTGGCTCACTGGTTGTGATTGACAGCAGCCAATGAGGAGAGGGAGTCCTGGGATAGCCAAGACTCCAGTGCACATTGCTGGATCGGGAGGGGGCTTAGGTGAGTATTGGGGGGGGGGGGGGGGGAGCTGGGGGGAGATGCTGCATAGAGAAGGTTTTTTACATAGAATGCATGAAGGTAAAAAACCTTGAGCATTTACAACCACTTTAATTTATCAAAAAATAACTTTAGTAGCCAACTGACCACTAGAAAACTGTCTAATTGACCCCCACCCCAGACATATAGAAACATTTAAAAGACAGACATGTTTCAAGGGGATAATAACTACAGACTAAGTTGCTTTTATAGCGACCCCAAGGCGTATTAAAAAGTGCAGTATATCATTTCAGGAGCAATTATATAATATTGTAGGACCCTTCCATTCGATACACAAGTGTATTAATAGAGAAATCAAATATCCAGGCCATTTGTCACAAGGTGTATGTCTGTACTAGGCTAAAGCCTGTTTTGGTGTCAAAGTGACTTAAATCACCTAACGCAGAATGTGGTGTGGTACAGATTCAAATAAAGCAAGAAAATGGCAGTGTAGCCAGTTTCAATCGGCAGAGGTTTTTTCTCCAGTCCACAGGACATATGTACTCCCTCATGGTATGAAGATCATGCCTTATCATGTAGCCTGCAAAGGAGAAATAATCATTTGTAGTGAATTCCTCCAATGCAGTCAATAGTAACAGATACTGGTATCTAGCACCAATGCTTAATGCAGAGTTCCAGTGTAAAACTGTAGCTGATGACGTTTAAAAAATGGACACTTACCTGTCCCTTGATCCCGCGGTGTGAGACCCATCCCCCCCCCCCGGCAGCCTGTTTCACCGGCCGTCTGGTGTTCCCGGCGCCTACATCTTCAGTACTGGCACCCAGCTGTGACAGCTTCCGGCTTCACAGCTGGGCGCTCACTGCACATGCACTTTATGAATGGTCCTGTAGTTTTCTGGGACCTGTCACGTGTCCCTGAAGACTATGGGGAGGGAGGGGGGGGAAGACAACTTCCGCATCCGATTGCCCCTAGGCGATCGCTGCAAAAGTGTTCCTTTACCCCTACACTAGACTAGCATTTTACCCTTGCAGTGCACCACTCTTAGGGTAACGTTGTTTTCTTCCTGCCTTAACTGCGGCTTAAATAGTGGAACTAATCTCAAAAATAAAAAAAATTGCTCAGAGGTAGGGTTTTTTGTTGGAAGAGTCTTTTTCTGAGGGAAAAACAATTCCTTTCTTCCCTGGCAATAATATTTGTTTTGTACACATGCCTGTGGTAAACCTCTAAGACACTGGGAAAAAGAGTTGAGTGGGCATACATGGTGTTGTTACTTAATCAATGGCACTTAATGACCAAAGGAGGAAGAAATGGCACCCAGAGTGGCGAGGCATATCCTACCTTAACTGCCAGCTCTGCAGGAGGGCAAACATAGCGGTATGTTGTGCGTACTTTACATTTTAAGCTAGAATCACCTAGACCAGGGGTGGGCAAACTTTTTGACTTGAGGGCCACAATGGGTTCATATATTGGACCCGGGGGCCAGACCAAGAGTAGATGAATGATGTGTATGTGTCATCCATAGTAAGTATAGTAATATTCCCCCATAGTAAGCATAGTAATTCATCCCCCATATAGTATTTCATCCCCCATATAGTAATTCATCCCCCATATAGTAATTCATCCCCCATATAGTAATTCATCCCCCATATAGTAATTCATCCCCCATATAGTAATTCATCCCCCATAGTAATTCATCCCCCATACTAATTCATCCCCCATATTAAGTCCCCCCTGTGTCAATTCACTTACCTTTGCTCCGCGCGTTCCTCTCGCCGTGTTCCCGCGCAGTTCCGGTGTAGCATGAAAATCTGTCTCCTATGAGGATCTGTCCCCCTCGACGTACCTGCGCATGTGCCAGTTTCAGGCATTAGCAGCCGATCGGCGATCTCCGGCACATGCGCAGATACGTCGAGGGGGACAGATCCTCATAGGAGACAGATTTTCATGCTACACCGGTCTTCAGGGTGGACTGTGAGAGGAGCCTAGCGGGAGCCTAGCTCCGCGGGCCGGATTAAAAGGTCCGCCGGGCCGTAGTTTGCCCATTGCTGACCTAGACGATCGTGGTTTAGTGCTGCTTTAATTTGTTGGAAGCACTAGTAAACATTCAGTAAAAGTAAACTTTGTTACTGGTAATTGCTGTGGCTCAGTTTAACAGGCTGTCCATTTACAGTAAATTCAGCCTGTGGTTCCCAAGCTCAGTCCTTAAGAGCACCCAGTCCTTAGCTAAAATAGCTTTTGTAAATGCCAAGCCATTGACAATGGATTTAATGGAAAACATGAACTGTTGGGGGCACTTAAGGACTGAGGTTGGGAACCACTGAAATAAAAAAAATACATCTAGATTTTCAAGTGTTCTCAATGACATTAAAATGTTGTAAAGAAGACGGGTAGGATTTTTATGACAGAAGAGACTCTATTGGCCTCTTTTGTCATAACTGTTTCTTACTGCCCACCAGCGTTTGTATACACTTAGCCACACATAGGACTTCTGTGTATGTGTACGGGGCGTCATCCCAGCTCAGCCAAACCAGCTCTCAAAAACCAAGACCTTACCTATATATAAATTGACCTATATTGCCATTGGTTGTCCAAAATAATTTGGTAGAATTTGGTCGAAATTCTTCAGTATGTTACCTCTCTAGCCCCAATCAGGATAGGTTACATTAGTGATCTTGTCTTCAGCTGTTATGTGACATGTAAGTGTGTGTATTATGGTTTGTACCTATACCAGCTGTTTGTTTCTGGCATTTGTACTTCTCATGGCCTTCAAGTGCTATTACATTGATGTTTGTTGCTGACTCATCAGTGCATACCCTTGTTAATAACCGCATCTATTTAATATTATTTAAAAAAAAAAAGCCATAGAAGAATCTAAACCTAAAAGACGATAAAAAGGGTTTTTTTTTTTTGTTTTGTTTTTTTTTTTTTTTTAAGGTTTTCATTCTGCTTTAATTCTGTTTTTGTTTCTCATAACAAAACTTTGTTTTAAGTTTCCAGCTTGTATTTGCTATCTATACTGTTCTATGATCTAATTATTTTTTATTTTTCTAACAGAAATCTGTTTTGAATGTGGTTAATTTCTGACGAAAAATAAAAAAGTGATAGAAGTAAGTATAACTTTAAAGTTTTTTTGATTTTCAGCTGCCTATTACTTGGAATGTCTATTAAAGCCCATCTTATTTATATCATATAGTCTTGGAAACAGGTTCTTTGAGTTTTTTTATAATTGCTGTATGTGTTCCCATTAGAGAGAGATTTTGAGACAAGGATAAGAAATGAGGGGAAGTAACAGTGAAAACCTTAGGGTGGTCATGATTCTCCCCACTAGCATCAACAGATTTGTGTTGCTGTCTCTGGTAGAAACTGACATGTGAAATGCATGTATTTCCTCCTCTTTGAGTGTCAGCTGTCAAGCAATGGACTTCTATACATACAATGTTTATTGAGCAAACTGTTGGCGCTATATAAATCCTGTATTATTAATAATATATTTATTACATGTACTTATATAGTGTCGTCAATTTACGCAGTGCTTTACATATACATGCACATATATGTATATTGTACATTCACATCAGTCCCTAACTCTCAGAGCGTTCAATCTAAGGTCCCTAACTCACGTTCATAACATACCAAGGCCAATTTAGACAGTAGCCAATTCACCTACCATCATGTCTTTAGAATGTGGGAGGAAACCTGAGTAGCTGGAGGAAACCTATGCAGTCATAAGGGAGAAATGCAAACTCCAGGCAGGTGGTGCCATGGTTGGGATTCGAACCAATGACCCCAGTGCTGCCAGGCGGAAGTGCTTACCATTTAGCCACTGTGCTGCTCAATGTTGTAGCAACCTCTAAAACATACTCTCCTGACATAGTAATTTTTCCCTAGGTGAAAGGGAAGCTAGCATAGCCCCTGCTTTGCAATCATATTAGTTAATGTGAGTTTCCAAACCTGCCTCTGTTAGACTTGTGTAGAACAGAGAAAGATGTGCCTGAGAAAATTATAAATAGTAGAAATGTCATTAAAGGTCTTTTCTGACTCTTGAACTGGTTTTGTAGATTGTTATAGTCTCTTGCTGCTGATTGATTTTAAAATCTTTGCCATATTTTCCTTCTGCAATACACTGAAATTAATGTGCCAAATACAAGGCGCCCACCTACGCCTCAAATTAAAGGATAAAGACAGGTTTGCTATCAAATTACCCAAATGCACCCCTCACCTCCCATTTTACCCCTATAAACCCTAACACAGACCATAGATCAAATGATCCCCCATCTATTGATGTTGTGGTTTGAGGCTTTGCTTAATTTTCCCTGAAGCCACCCTACTACTCATGGGTGGGTTATAATTATAGACTTTAATGGAGAGACTGTCTACTTGTAAGAACTGCTCTCCTTTGAAGACTGTTGATGAAAGCAGTGCATGCACACTAAGGCAGTTTTTTGAAGTGAGGAACAGCCCCTTTTTTGAAGACCCAGCATCTTCAGCTGATGGTCAAGCTATGAGGTTTGTGCCGTTGGTTATAGGAATGATGAGGGTGGAAAGCATTGATATACAAATGTGCACATATCTTTATTTAACTGTTAACCTTCTACTAAAGGTATGTCTACAAATATATTTCATGTGTACAGTATTATTTAGTATTTATAATGTGCCAACATTTTACGGAACACATTACAATATAAAGGGGGACAGTACAATTACAATACAGTTCAATACAGATATGCAGTTAGGTCTGTATATATTTGGACACAGGCACAATTTTAGTATTTTTTCAAGTATTTATCAAAACATATTCAAGCTATAGATATATAATGGATATGGACTGAAAGTGCACACTGTCAGGTTTAAAATGAGGGTATGTACATCCAAATTGGAGGAAGGGTTTAGTAGTTACAGCTCTTAAGAGTAGCCATCCCTCCTTTTTCATGGGACCAAAAGTAATTGGACAATTGAATCAAAAGCTGTTTCATGAGCAGGTGTGGGCTACTCCATTATTTCTTCATCAGTTAAGCAAGTAAGAGGTCTGGCGTTGATTCTAAGTGTGGTATTTGCTTTTGGGATCTAATGCTTTGAACCTACATCATGTGTTCAAAGGAGCTGTCCATGAAAGTGAAATAGGCCATTGTAAGGCTTCAAAAACAAAACAAATCCATCAGAGAGATGGCTGCAACATTAGGAGTGGCCAAATCAACAGTTTGGTACATTCTGAGGAAAGAAGAATGCACTGGTGATCTCAGCAACATAAAAAGGCATGAACGTCCATGGAAGACAGCAGTGGTGGATGATCGCAGGATCCTCTCTATAGTAAAGAAAAACCCATTTACAACATCCAGACAAGTAAAGGACACTCTCCAGGAGGTGGGCGTATTATTGTCAAAGTCTACAATCAAGAGAAGACTTCAGAAGGATAAATACAGAGGGTTCACCACAAGGTGCAAACCATTCATAAACCTGAAGAATAGAAAAGCCAGATTAGAGTTTGCCAAAAAAACATCTAAAACAGCCAGACCAGTTCTGGAAAAGCATTCTTTGGACGGATGAGACTAAGATTAATTTGTTGCAGAATGACGGGAAGAAAAGAGTGTGGAGAAGGCTTGGGACAGCTCATGATCCAAAGCACACAACGTCATCTGTAAAACATGGTGGAGGCAGTGTGATGGCATGGGCATACATGGCTTCCAGTGGCACTGGGTCATTGGTGTTTGATAAGACAGAAGCAGCTGGATGAATTCTGCAGTGTTTAGAGAGATACTGTCACCCCAGATTTAGCCAAATGCAGCAAAGTTGATTGGACAGCGTTTCACAGTACAGATGGACAATGATCCAAAACATACTGCAAAAGCAACCCTGGAGCTTTTGAAGGAAAAGAAGTGGAATATTCTGCAATAGCTGGAATCAATCACCTGATCTCAACCCAACTGAGCATCCATTTCACTTGCAAAACTAAAGACAGACCCACAAACAAAGAACAATTGAAGACAGCTGCAGTTAGAGCCTGGCAAAACTTCAGAAAGAAGGAAACCCAGTCTTTGGTAATGTCCATGGGTTCCAGACTTCCGGCAGTCATTGCCAGTAAAGGATTCTCAAAATGTTAAAAATGAACATTTTTATTTATGATTATATTCATTTGTCCAGTTACTTTTGGTCCCTTGAAAAAGGGGGAATGGTTGCTCTTAAGAGCTGTATTTCCTAAACCCTTCCCCCAATTTGGATGCACATACCCTCAAATTACACCTGAGAGTGTGCACTTTCAGCCCATATCCCTTATATAACTATAGCTTAAATATGTTTTGGTAAATACTTGAAAAAAACTAAAACTGTGCCTGTGTCCAAATATATGGGGACCTAACTGTATTTAGATAGTGGCGAGCAGAGTCTCCAGTTGTCCTGTTATCTCTTGGAGACTTATAAAAAAGCTCTTGGCTTTTTTGTTCTTGTGTGTATACACCTTTTGGTTTATGCTATTACTTGTGTTAGTCTTCAAACCCATCCCTCTGCCACTGTTAAATACCCTTGAATTCTAGACCCATGGGGCTTTACATTCTGCACGAATCAAGATTCTGCCTGCCCCTTCTGCGTGCTAAGCACCACTCCCTGCCTGCAATTCAACTCTCCAATAAAAGCCAGAGCCTATAATATCCTATGATGTTTTGGCATTTGAGGAGTAAATTGGGGGTTAGTGCCAGGAGGGAATAGGGTGTTAAGATGTGTACAAATGTGGAGGCACTCATGTACTGTTCACAGGTGTTCTGCAGGGGTTGTGCATGCACATCAGCACTGTTAACACCTTTGCAACTTTTTAGCCAAGCCAGGTCGCATTTGCTTTAATGTAAAATAAGTAAACAATTGTACAGGAAGCAATGGCCTCTCATAATGGCCACAATGTGGAGACGTGGGAACTTTTTCTCCAAGAAATGTTAGGTGATTAAACTATATATCAGTGTTTTTCAACCTTTTTTGTGCAAAGGCACACTTTTTTCATGAAAAAAATCACGAGGCACACCACCATTAGAAAATGTTAAAAAAATTTACCTCTGTGCCTATATTGACTATATATAAAGTAATTCTCTTGAATAGGAATCAAACACAAAGAAATTATTTTATAATTACTTTATTATGAAATAATAAAGTATTTTATAATTGGACCCGGGGGCCGGACCAAGAGTAGATGAATGATGTGTATGTGTCATCCATAGTAAGTATAGTAATATTCCCCCATAGTAAGCATAGTAATTAATCCCCCATATAGTAATTCATCCTCCATATAGTAATTCATCCCCCATAGTAATTCATCCCTCATATAGTATTTCATCCCCCCATATAGTATTTCATCCCCCCATATAGTATTTCATCCCCCCATATAGTATTTCATCCCTCATATAGTAATTCATCCCTCATATAGTATTTCATCCCTCATATAGTATTTCATCCCCCATATAGTATTTCATCCCCCCATATAGTATTTCATCCCCTCATATAGTATTTCATCCCTCATATAGTATTTCATCCCCCCATATAGTATTTCATCCCTCATACAGTAATTCATCCCTCATATAGTAATTCATCCCCCATATAGTATTTCATCCCTCATATAGTATTTCATCCCCCCATATAGTATTTCATCCCTCATATAGTAATTCATCCCCCCATATAGTATTTCATCCCCCCATATAGTATTTCATCCCCCCATATAGTATTTCATCCCCCCATATAGTATTTCATCCCTCATATAGTAATTCATCCCCGATATAGTAATTCATCCCCCATATAGTATTTCATCCCCCCATATAGTATTTCATCCCTCATATAGTATTTCATCCCCCACAGTACTATTCCCCCCCCCCCCTTCTAGTAAGCCAAGTCCCCCGTGTCAATTCACTTACCTTTTGCGTTCCTCTCGCTGTCTTCCCGCGCCGTTCGGGTCTTCAGGGCGGACTGTGAGAGGAGCCTAGCTCCCCTCCCCTCACGTTCGGCACGCTGCCCCGCCTACACACATCCTGACAGCCACATCCGCAAGCCGGATTAAAAGGTCCGCGCGGACTTTTGGGGCTGCCAACCGAGAGGAGGCAGGGGAGCGGCCGACCGAGAGGAGGGAGGGGAGCAGGCGCCCGGCACACAGAAGAGCCGCATTAGACTGGGTAAAGAGCCGCATGTGGCTCGCGAGCCGCGGCTTGCCGACCACTGAATCATTAGATTCTAATGATTGGTCTATTTGTGAGCCGAAGCCACATGTTACAGATGAAATTGGAATTTTTCCCACGGCACACCAGACAATATCTCACGGCACACTAGTGTGCCGCGGCACAGTGGTTGAAAAACGCTGCTATATATCATGTATTGATTTTAATATCACATTTGAGTGATCTGACAATTTAATGGTAATTTTTTTAGTTTGTTTTTTTTTTTTTCTTATTGAGGGAAAATGTTATGCACTCTGGGTTTATGCAGTTCAGATCTATTTTAATTAAAAATGATACATCTTTAATTTAGTGGAGTACAGAAAAGATGATTTGTGGGCTGACGGTCGATATGAATATGAGAGGGTTCCTAGACACCGCCTTCCTCCACGTGACATTCCTCCAGATGTGAGTATTTTTTTTGACTAGTCGCCACATATTTTACATACTGTTCCATTAAATTATACTTGGCTACCTCAGACTTCTGTAGTACCACTACATATGATATGCTGTTAACCAAAAAATGTTGGGCTGATCTGTCTGCCTAATGCCGGAGGGTTCAGTGTCCTCTGAAGTTTTGGCAATTGACAGTTGAATGGAGGAGAGGGGCTTAGTTCCAATAGGAGTTGATTCCTTAAGGTATATTCCACCTTTTACAAACAAATAAATACACTCGTGTTGCAAAAAGAAGAAAATGTGCATTTAATATTTTTTTGCATTGGAGGCTGCAAAGCATTCCAACTTCAATCAGTGGATCGCGAGTGCAATGCACAAATCTGTTTGGGTGGATCTGTAATTGAATATTGCGGCTTCACAGGCAGAACATCAAATGAAAAATCAACAGAACTCTGCTGGGAGAAGCACCCTGCAATTCAGATTTTGGAATTGAGGCTGCTGAATGGCGCCATGTGTTATGTTACACCTTAAATATGAGGGCTCATTCACACCACACCATCATGCAGAGACGTCAGTTTTTCTGCACGTGTTCTGCAAGGGCACAACAAAATGTAATTGTTGTCTGTGTTCCCTGTTTACACCACAACACTAGCATCACATGCAGATTTTTTTCTGCACAGGAATCTGCAATGTGTATAAAACTCGTTGAAGTGCGCATGAAACCTAATGTAAACTGACGTCTCTGCAAGTGAAATCTGTGCCTCAATTTCCATCAGTTTTTCTGCACATATGTTGTGAATGAGGCCTGAGTGTAAAATACAGTGTCCGAAAGCTAGAGTTAACCTTTGCACACTGGTTCTTCCATATTCAGGAAAGCATAACGGTCTCCAGGTTTTAGTGGTTTAAATAGTTTGTTTGAACCAAGCAGGTCCAAATTAACTATTTACTTTGCTAACATGCAGCAGCTGTATGTGTGCTGTATAACCACTTGCTATAGCCGAATGACAACTACAGCGCAGCTGTCCACTTCTGGGAGGGCGTAATATCGCCTCCAGCGATCGCTGTGTCCTACGGACACAGCTGATCACGTGATGTGGTAAAAGGCCAATCACAACGTCCTTTTACCACATGATCAGCTGTGTCCAATGACACAGCAAATCATCGGGTAAATGCAGTTGCCAGTTATCAGCTGCACTTTCTTCATGCTGTCACAGCGTGAGGAAAGTACTGCCAAGTAACCAGTAATTGTCAGAGGATGGATTGGCACCGATCATCAGGGAACTTATGATCGGTGCCCAGCAGTGCCGCCCACCTGTGCCTGTCAATGCCCATCAGTGCTGTCAGGTAGTGCCCATCATTGTTGCATATCAGTGCCGCCTATCAGTGTAGCCTCATCAACGCACTTCAGTGAAGGAGAAAAATTACCTGTTTTGCAAAATTTTATAATCGAAACAACACCCAGTGGCCATTAAATACCGCCAAAAGAAAGCTATTTGTGTGAAATTTTTTTTAAAATTTCATATTGGTGATATGTTGCATGACTGTGCAATTGTCAAAGTCCGGCAGCACTGAAAGCTGAAAATCGGCATGGGCAGGAAGGGAGTATAAGTGCCCAGTAGGCAAGTGGTTAAAGGATAAGTTCACCTTTTTACAAAAAAAAAAAGCTAAATTTTTTTTTTTGCAGGTAAAAAAAAAAATGCATTTATTTATTTTTTTGTTCATAGGCAGTAAAGCATTGTACCCTGATTAGCAGATTGTGGGTGTAATGCCATGGTCCTGCAGACTCAGTGCATCGATCTGCCCGTACCTCCGATACGAGCAAGCAGTTACACAATGATAGGAAGCTCAATGAATTACCTAAAGAGCTCAACAGCTCTCTAGTAGTTCATTGAGAACTGTAAGCCGACAGCTGCAAAGGCTGTTGGAACCTGTAGTTTCCCCATTCACAGAATACTGTGAATGAATGACATGGTAGGAGCCCCACGCGGCCATGTTTTTTCTTTTTTCAGATTGCAACAGCCAGCGGGGGGAACATCTGAACATGGGTGTACCATGTTACAAATGGTGAACTTATCCTTTTATATGGTATGACCTTTAAAGCTATCTCTGAATGAGTAATGCTCAGTAGTGTTTTGGACCAGCTTGGTCCAAACAAACTAATCTTCACTAAAACCTGGAGTTTGGCTTTAAGTGTGTTAAATGCAGTGCTTGGTAACTATGTGTGTAATCTATACTGTGACAGGGTATGGAAACTATACTTGACACTGGTCACCAATGAAACATTACAATTCTAGCTGTTGGCAGTCACAAATTAGAGCTTAACACTAGACATTAAGAACATTTCAATTTAAAGTGTTTGTTTCTCTAACCTTTTAATATTCCTGATATGTGTATATTGTACCATGTACTTGCACTATATTGCTAAAAGTATTGGGATGCCTGCCTTTACACGCACATGATTTGTAATGGCATCCTAGTCTTAGTCCGTTGAGTTGGCCCACCTTTTGCAATAACTGCTTCAACTCTTTTGGGAAGGCTGTCCACAAGGTTTAGGAGTGTGTCTATGGGAATGTTTGACTATTCTTCCAGAAGGGCATTTGTAAGGTCAGGCACTGATGTCAGACGAGAAGGCCTGGCTCATAGTCTCTGCTCTAATTTATCCCAAAGGTGCTCTATTGGGTTGAGGTCAGGACTCTGTGCAGGCCAGTCAAGTTTTTCCACCCCAAACTCGCTCATCCATGTCTTTATGGACCTTAGTTTGTGCACTGGTGCGCAGTCATGTTGGGACAGGGAGGGGCCATCCCCAGACTGTTCCCACAAAGTTGGGAGCATAAAATTGTCCAAAATGTCTTTGTAAGCTGACACCTTAAGAGTTTCCTTCACTAGAACTAAGGGGCCAAGCCCAACCCCTGACAAACATCCCCCTCCACCAAACTTTACACTTGGCACATTGCAGTCAAGCAAGTACCATTCTCCTGGGAGCTGCCAAACCTAGACATGTCCATCTGATTTCCAGTATGCATACTGTGTATACATAAATGAAACAAGTCAAAAATACAGATTTAAATGTATAAAATACATCACAATTTTTAATCAAACAGAATGTGAAAACAAGCTATAATACAAAGATCACAATGTAAGAATTACACTTGTTGGCAAAAAATAATGATCCCTAGCTACAGTAGGCGAGGAATGACAGCTGTGACCCAGAATGTGACACCAAACACATGGTCTCCAAGGTCATTAGTCAAAGGAAGGATCTTGCACTCACCAGGGAAGCAGTTCCCCATGGTAACAGGCTCCCTGGTGAAGTGGCAGAGCATGGCAACCACTGTGGGTGCCGCCGGTAGGGAACACCCCTCAGAGAGCCCCATAAAAGTGCCACCCGACCACTTTAATGAGAATGTCCTTTGCCGACATCAAAATCACAGCTGAGCCTGATTTAATTACTTGTCTACCATGCTGTTTATAAATGTGCCTTGGTAGACAAGTGGTTAATCCAGTTATGTCTATTGAAAAACTGAATATACTTTTAAAACAAATCTATAATAAAACTGGTTTCCTGTAATATACAGCACAGCTAAAAAAAAAAAGGGAAAGTCAGCAGTGTCAGCCAGCTGGGCTCTTCTATTAACATATGCATTTGGGGGAGAGGGGATATTGGAGGGATTACCTTAGTAGTATGCTGCTGCTCTCTAACTATGGCAGATGATACGAAGGTTCCCATGTTACAAACAACCATTGGAAATGGTACTGTTTGTATGAAAATCAAAAATATGCAAAATACTTGTGCACAAGGTGTCAATGAATTTAAAGTGTTTGTTCACCAATGCCAGAAGTCTGCCAAGCAAGTTAGGTGAGTTGGAAGCTTTGGTGCATGAAGAGAACTATAATTTAATTGGTATTGCTGAATCTTCGCTTCATTCTTCACATGACTGGGCTATTTAATATTCCTGGCTATGTTCTCTTTTGGAAAGTCAGGGTAAAAAGGAAAGGTGGTGGTGTCTGGCTTTGAGATCACTTCTCACATAGAGACAGTGTGAAAGAGGACCTAGTTGATAGAGTGTGTGATGAGGCTGAAGCATTATGGGTGCAACTCCACATGGGGGTGTGTACTACAAATGTAATCATTGGAGTTTGTTATAGGTCTCAATTGAAAGGGCTGGGACAGTGATATTAATGGGGGAAATTGACTGGAGTTATGGTACTGCAGGAACAGTTAAAGGGCAAAAATGTATAAACCTACTACAGGACAAATTTATGGTACAGTTCATAGAGGCCCCAACTAGGAATGATGCTCTGCTGGACCTGGTAATCTCAAACCATACAGAGCTTATTAAGAATGTCTACATAAAAGTACATCTGGGTAGCAGTGACCATAACATGATTTCATTTATTGTTAGCTGTAAACATCAAGCACATACGTGAAAAATAAAAACACTTAACTTTGAGAGCTAATTTTCCAAGGCTGAGAGCTGCTCTCCAAGACATAGACTGGGAGGGAATATTGGCATCAATGAACACAACACAGAAATGGGAGTTCTTTAAAAAGACTGTAAGTGAACACACTGCAAAATATATTCCCATGGGTAAGTTCAAAAGGTTAAAAATCAAACCTATGTGGCTTACGGCCAAAGTTAAAATAGCTATAAATAATAAGAAAAGAGCTTTTATTAAATATAAAAATGAAGGAACGCTATCATCGTTTAAACATTACAAAGAATATAACAATATGCAAAAAGGAAATAAAGGTCCAAAAAAGTGAAAATGAGCGACAGATTGCAAAAGATAGCAGGACCTACCCCCAAAAATTCTTCAAAATATATTAATAGCAAAAAGGTCAGGTCTGAGCATGTAGGGCCTTTACAAAATACTCGAGTGGGTGACTGGGGACAAAGAAAAGGCAAATTTATTAATTCCCTTCTTCAGCTCTGTGTATACAAAGAAGCATGGGGGAGCTCGTGTTCATAATGGGCATGGGTACACAGCTCCAGATGATCCACATTGCCTCACAATTGACCTGATCCAAAAATATTTAGTCAGTATAAAGGTGAATAAAGCACCTGGACCAGATGGAATACACCCACGGGTCCTTAAAGAATTGAGCTCTGTCATGTCAAAGCAATTGTTTGTAATTGTTTCTAATTTTTTGTGACTCTTTAATGATTGGCATAGTACCAATGGATTGGCATAAGGCCAATGTGGTGCCTATATTTAAAAAGGGGTCAAAATCTTTACCATGTAGTTGTAGACCTGTTAGTTTAATATCTATAGTTGGGAAGATACTGGAGAGTTTAATAAAAGATCACATAGATGAGTTCTTGCTGGGAAAAAAATATTTTTAGCAACAGATAGCATGGATTCATGAAAGACAGAAGTTGTCAAACAAATCTGATTTCTTTTTGTGAGGAGGTAAGCACCTTGGACAGAGGGGTGGCAGTGAACGTGGTATACTTGGATTTTGCAAAAGCGTTTGACACAGTTCCCCACACTTGGTTATGTGTAAGGTAAAATCTACGGGCTTGAAAAAATCAGTACGTAAATGGATAGAAAACTGGGTAAAAGATCTTATTTAGAGAGTAGTGGTTAATGATTCATACTCTGAATGGTCTAGGGTTGTCAGTAGTGTACCCCAAGGTTCAGTGTTGGGACCCTTAATTTTTAATATATTTATAAATGATATAGGGTCTGGGATTAAAAATCCCATATCAATCTTTGCAGATGACACCAAGCTGTGCAGTGGAATAATGTCCTTATAGGATGTCTTCAATTTACAAGCCGACCTCAATGTACTGTTTAATTGGACAACTATGTGGCAAATGAGGTTTAATGTTGATAAATGTAAGGTTATGCACTTGGGGGCTAAGAATATGCATGCATCATACATACTAGGGGGAGTACAACTGGGGGAATCAATGGTGGAGAAGGATCTGGGAGTTCTGGTAGATCACAAGCTTAATAATGGCATGCAATGCCAAGCTGCGGTTTCTAAAGCGAGCAAAATCCTCTTTTGTATTAAAAGAAGTATAGACTCCAGAGAGAGAGATCATTTTACCCCTGTACAAATCATTAGTAAGACCTCATCTGGAATATGCAGTTCAATTTTGGGTACCAATTCACAAAAAGATCATTGGGCAACTGGAGAAAGTACAGAGAAGAGCAACCAAACTGATAAGAGGCATGGAGGAGCTCAGCTATTTAAGAAAGATTATAGGAACTTAATTTATTCTCTCTTGAGAAGAGAAGATTAAAGGGGGATATAAATACATCAGTGGTTCATATAGTGAACTTGAGTTATTCACCCTGAGGTCAACACAGGACAAGGGGGCACTCTTTACGTCTGGAGGAAAAGAAATTTAATCTCCAAATACAGAAAGGTTTCTTCATAGTAAGAGTTGTAAAAATGTGGAATAGACTCCCTGAAGAGTTGGTTCTGGCCAACTCAGTGGATTGCTTTAAAAAAAAGTTTTTTTTGCCTTCCTCTGGATCAACTGTGGGTATAGGATTATAACTTTTTTTTTTTTGGTTGAACTGGGTGGTCTTTTGTCTATTTTCCAACCAGACTAACTATGTAACTGTCCAGTTAGCAGGAAGAGAGAGCCCATCACTGTATTCTTTTAAATAATATATAAAAAGTGATTTAACCGTCTTGGTTATTGGGTGTGTGGGGTGGATTTACTAAAGGCAAATAGACTGTGCAGTTTGCAAGTGCAGTTGCACTCATTTTCCCCAGAGCTTAACAAATGGGGTGAAGCTTTTCTGATTTCTACCATCCAATCATGTGCACGCAAAAATGCTGTATTTGTTTTTTTTTTCCTTGCACCTGATTGGGTATTCTTTACACAGTGAAGCTTTATGACTTTTATGTTTACTAAGGAAAATTAGAGCAACTGCGTTCACAAAAATCGACAGTCTACTTGCCTTTAGTAAATCAACACTTGTGTGTATCTGATTCTGTTCAGAATCATTTATTTACCTTCTAATATATTTGAATGATAAAGTACTTCACATATGTTTTTCAGCTAGCTTTTTCATTGTTTGCTTCATGCTTATCTTTAAAATTTGAGCATGCTTGACATTGGCTACTATTCCTTTTTGAATATGATTCACAAGCTTCAACTGACACAAAGCCTGATATCACACATTTATCATTAACAGGTTACTGCAAGCAGTTAAGTATTTGGTTAATATGGTTAATACTTTTCTAATTTTAAAGTATATGGCACCCAGTTATCAGAATCACTTGCAAGAGCACTCATAAATGTGTCAAGTTATTAGGAAATCAACACTGATCCTTTAATTTTTACTATAGGAAGCACACTAGTATTTTGTACCCACAAATGTAATAAAGTAGGGAAAATGCTCACAGGGCCTATTGATACAAGCAAGGATAGTTACATTTATATATGTGAAAGTGTTATAAGCAAAAATTAAACTTTGTATAAAAACTGTGAAGTCCATCAATCAGTCCATCAAACAGTTGTTAACCCTCACTGTCCTATAACATCATAGTTCAAAATGTTCAGAAATTCTTCTAACGATCTCCCATGTGCATGTACCTCAAAAAAAGGAAAATAACATATTGCATTATCCTTTATATAACATAAACTTAATTCATCTCACACAATCCAGTCACTAATAGTGAAAGTGGTGAAAAAAAACGGTGAGATAATCAGTGAAAACACTGTGTATGTGAATCACCCTTCAATCCCACAAAAAAATTGCAAGCTGGTGTGCACTTCTATTTATAGTAAGGGTACCCTTACCAACACTCCAGAAAACACATGCTTATATTAATCCAACAGCTTTCTCAGGATGAATGATCTCCACAATCCTCCCTGGATTCCTTAATCACACTGATCCCACTGTCTCCAGGCACTTTACTCCATCCAGGGACAAAACATGAGGAACACAATAGTGTAATACCGCCAATAATAAAATCAAATGACCTTTTTTTGAACTGCTTACATCAAAACAAGCCTTTATGCACGTAATTAATCATAGTTTAAACCTCACAGCCATCCAGGAAGAACGTCCAGGTGTTCCAGATCGTTCGTTTCCCTTTTCCAAAATGGCCACTGGTCCACTTCCGGTTCCTGTGTGCGTCTTGACGTCACTTCCCTTGACGCGTTTCGTCATCGACTTAATCATAAGGGGTCTTTACTCCATCCAGGGACAAAACATGAGGAACACAATAGTGTAATACCGCCAATAATAAAATCAAATGACCTTTATTTGAACTGCTTACATCAAAACAAGCCTTTATGCACGTAATTAATCTTAGTTTAAACCTCACAGCCATCCAGGAAGAACGTCCAGGTGCTCCAGATCGTTCGTTTCCCTTTTCCAAAATGGCCACTGGTCCGGTTCCTGTGTGCATCTTGACGTCACTTCCCTTGACGCGTTTCGTCATCGACTTAATCATAAGGGGTCTTTACTCCATCCAGGGACAAAACATGAGGAACACAATAGTGTAATACCGCCAATAATAAAATCAAATGACCTTTATTTGAACTGCTTACATCAAAACAAGCCTTTATGCACGTAATTAATCTTAGTTTAAACCTCACAGCCATCCAGGAAGAACGTCCAGGTGCTCCAGATCGTTCGTTTCCCTTTTCCAAAATGGCCACTGGTCCGGTTCCTGTGTGCATCTTGACGTCACTTCCCTTGACGCGTTTCGTCATCGACTTAATCATAAGGGGTCTTTACTCCATCCAGGGACAAAACATGAGGAACACAATAGTGTAATACCGCCAATAATAAAATCAAATGACCTTTATTTGAACTGCTTACATCAAAACAAGCCTTTATGCACGTAATTAATCTTAGTTTAAACCTCACAGCCATCCAGGAAGAACGTCCAGGTGCTCCAGATCGTTCGTTTCCCTTTTCCAAAATGGCCACTGGTCCGGTTCCTGTGTGCATCTTGACGTCACTTCCCTTGACGCGTTTCGTCATCGACTTAATCATAAGGGGTCTTTACTCCATCCAGGGACAAAACATGAGGAACACAATAGTGTAATACCGCCAATAATAAAATCAAATGACCTTTATTTGAACTGCTTACATCAAAACAAGCCTTTATGCACGTAATTAATCTTAGTTTAAACCTCACAGCCATCCAGGAAGAACGTCCAGGTGCTCCAGATCGTTCGTTTCCCTTTTCCAAAATGGCCACTGGTCCGGTTCCTGTGTGCGTCTTGACGTCACTTCCCTTGACGCGTTTCGTCATCGACTTAATCATAACACAGTGGCTAACATAGTAACACTTCTATTTCAGGAAATTCTAGATTTAGTTGCAATTAAAAGTACATTTATGCATGAACTATTAGTGCTAAAATAAAGTTCGCTCCACAGGCTATACACATAGATGGCTAGAAGTGTACATGTGCAGTGCCTTGAAATGGTCTTTTAGCTCAATGGAATGAAAAAGAACAGATCATATTAAAAAAAAAAATTAAAGTATAAAAGCAAAAAAAGCTACTGGGTTTTTTTTTTTTTTTTTGTGCACCTTTTTGTTTTTCATGATTTATAAGTCAATTGTTGCTTTAGAGTATACTTATTTTTCTTTTGATTATGTTAAGGGTGACTATCACAGAGTGGTAAATATCGTTAGAAGGCCAGAGGAGGAAGGATATCATCGATATGAAGAATATGGTGAACCAGATTACAGAGAATATGAAGAAAGTCATGGTTATGAAAGAAAAGGTGGACCATATAGAGGGGTATGTGTTTGCATACAGCATACAGCACCTGTTTTAACATTTTAATTTACTGTATAATCAATTATTGCCTCCGTTAATTTATGGCTGCGGGTTTTGTGACTAGCTGTGATAACTTTGGCTGCTTCGTTGGGTTATATATTGCTGTCTGCTAGAGGACTTGGACTATGGTAAACAAAAAACATGCCAGCTTGGTATATCCCTTCTACTACCAACATGCCTTAGTTTTTTGCTAGTGTCCTAGGAGGATGAAGGAGAAAAGTCTAACCTTTTTGCTAGCTATCTTTTTTTTTCAGTCAAGATTCCTCTACACGCTGCTTGAGCTGGTCTGTACACAAAGCTATCCAGATTGGTTTATCCTCAGAAATTGCTTTAGAGGCTGTACTCAGATCCCATTGGAAAAGCTTGGAATGTGTCCTTCAGGCACTGGGCTCTGTATTTTATACCTGTGTGTACTGTGTTCATTAGCTGAGGAGTGCTTTCCAGGTCCAGAGCCATGGCTCAGCCTCAGGTGTGACTGGTTGAGCCTAGTACTGGGAGGTACCTCATTAGTAGAACCATTGGACATCAATAAAATTTTCAATTTCTGGTATGTTTTCCTCTGCTTGAGCTTTGCTGTCCTTGGAATCTTCCTTCGCTCTGTTGGGTGTGGCCCTCTCTTCAGTCATAATTTTATAGAGGATTTCACTGCAGTATTTTAAGACTTTATGCACCAAATTGCAATTTTAATTACTCACTCTGACCACAGAGGCCATAAACGTAGCTCCACGCCTTCCCCTGCAGAATCATTCTCTAACTTGTGTGCAGTTTCTGAGCTTTCTGTCTAATGTAGCAACCCTAAAATCTGTAATGTATATTACCTCCAGGTTTTTAGAGACCATCTTTGCTCTTACTGATATGGTTTGTGCCACCTTATGTCTAGGATGTCAGCCTGTAGCTTCTTACCAGTTATGTCACCTGTTTGGTGGCCCTTTCTGGTGCACCTTCTTTTTTGCAGCTATCTTTTACGGGGACTTGAAGATTCCTAATAAGCCATTCACACCTCTCCAAAGGATGCCAGCCCTGTATTCCTTTGAGAAGTCTTGTGTTAGGAAGTGGACATTTCCCACCAGTGATATGACATGACACAATATTAATGTGCTGATCGCTGTGAATGATCTTTCTCTCTTGATAAATGATTGGAGATTTTTTTCTAAGACTTTATTCTCTCTGGCAGACTGTGCTTTGCAGACTTCCTTGGTCATGATTCTAGTTTGTCAAACTTTAGTTTAATAGTCTAACAGGATCTTACTACTTGCCAAGCTGATCCTCTTGCTTTTGAAGCAGTTACATCTCATGCTTGCAACACTGTGTTACTGTGGACGGACTGCTGGATATTTCCTGTCTCCCAGTCTGTCAGTGAACATGCAAAAGTGTTGGAGTCGGCTTTCAAAAAGCAGCTGCAGTGCATGCACTTTGAGGGACAACATGTCTTTGGAGTTGTCTTGGACACCCTCATCAAGGATGTCATTGTGGGTAAGAGTGCTGCTATGCCCCAGCAGAAGAAATCTAGAACTCAGGTTGGGAGGTTTCATCCTCCTTCCTTCCAAGGCCAAGAAATGTTCCTTTTTGTTACTCCTAGGCCTCAGCTTCCATAGCTAAACACAAGCCTGGCACACACTTTAACCTTGGGCTTCCAAGTCCACCAAACCTGCAGATGGAACTCTTTTCTGCAGAAAGGGATGCCCCCACTTTCAAAATGGGAGATGTCTATTAGCTTTTGTGGACATGTGGTCAGCCAACATCTCACATGCCTGGTTTCCAGAGGTAGTTTCCAGGGACTACAAGCTAGAATTCAGCTCTCAGCCACCTTCTCGGTTCATGTCATGTGTCACTGAACAGATTGCCAGATCTTCATGTAGCCGTTGAGGGTTTTCCAGAACAAGGCATCATCACAGCAGTACCAAAGGCAGGACTGTTCTAGGGAATTTACTCCAGCCTGTTCACTGTTTCACCCAATCTTGAGGACCAAATTTTTTTTTATGCAGGGACAGAAATTGCGCTTGGAGTTTGTGTCCTTGCCAGGTAATTTTATAGCCTTTCGCCTCAACAGGGCATCATTATTCCATAACTCTGCTCAGCACCAGTTCATCAAAAGATCTCCCTCCATTGCCTGGATGTAGTTTGTGTTTTGTGTGCATGTCTACTTAGCAGCTACTGCTTCCATTTAAAAAAACGGACTTTTTGTCATTCCTGGTGGTCCTCATTCAGGGGAACCTGCTTCTTCTTCTATAATTTCTCAAGGGTTCGGGCAGTTCTTTTAAGCCTTTTAAGCCTATAGGCCAAAGGATCAGTTTTCAGCCTTTCCTGTCACAGTGCAGTTTACTAAATCCATGAGCTTCTGTTTCCCAGATTTGCAAGACTGTCACCTGGTTCTCTGTTCACACATTGTCCAGGTTTTACCAGGTGGTTGTTCAAGCCTTATCCGATGCTAGCTTGGGGCATAGAGTTCTTCAGGCAGCTATTTGAGGTGTATCCCCCAGGCAGTACTTTAATTACAGTAGTTTTATGGTAAGTACATAAAAAGTGATTCTCTAACTTACAGTAATATTTATTTGTAGCTCATTGAGAGGTACAGGTCTCGCCCCTCTGTGCCTGATCATGCTGTTGGTACTGCTTTTCCACACAACTAAGGTGCTGGGAGTTGGAGGGGTTATACTATTTTATGTGCCATTGTCCAAATTCTCCTATAAGTGGCAGTATAACACAGCAGTCATTGAATACCTGTGTCCCTCGGAAATAAGGAAATACCTTATCTGTATCAAATGACGTTGGCATTGTGATTCAGTTGATTCAGAATTTACTGAAAGCTGCATTCAAACTACAGTTGACCTCCTCCTAATCTGCATTTGATAGGCTTCAGGCAGATTTTGCATTCCCATAGACTTGTATAGGAATACAAAGTCAGCTTAAAGTGAACAAAAGTTCATCAACAAATTCCCCTAAACAGGTGAGCAAGGTTTTAAAATGCATCTGTTATCGTTTACTGCACTATAAACTGACACTAGCATGTTAGTGTTGGTACCTACAGGTGACATCACGTACCATCTGTTATTGTTTAGGTTTATGCTAGAAAACCAGCATTTGTCCCCACTTCTCTCCATAACTCTCAGCCGGATTGCTTCATTGCCCGGTATAGGGCTGTGGAATATTGTGGAACCAAGTGCCAAATTCCTAGTTAAAGTTGGATTGCGTAGATTAAATTGTCCTAGGTTATAAGGCTCCCGGGGCAGTACGTCATGTGCAGAGGTAACATCTGAAGATATTTAAGATACAATACGTGAAAGTATTTTCTATTTAAAGAAGAGTTCCAGTCATGGTAAATTTTTACATGGTAAGATTGGTTCAGATTGAGCCAATGTAGCTATGTACACTGCTCAAAAAAATTAAAGGATCACTTTGAAAACACATTAGATCTCAATGGGGAAAAATATCATGTTGGATATCTATACTGATATAGACTGGGTAATGTGTTAGGAACGTAAGGATGCCCCATTGTTTGATGGAAATGAAAATTATCAACCTACAGAGGACTAAATTCAAAGACACCCCAAAAATTAAAGTGAAAAAATTATGGAGCAGGCTAGTACATTTTGCTGAAATTTAATTGCAGCAACTCAAAATGGTACTCAGTACTTTGTATGGCCCCCACGTGTTTGTATGCATGCCTGACAACGTCGGGGCATGCTCCTAATGAGACGACGGATGATGTCCTGGGGTATTTCCTCCCAGTTCTGGACCAGGGCATCACTGAGCTCCTTAACAGTCTGAGGTGCGACCTGGTGGTGTCAGATGGACCAAAACATGATATTCCAGAGGTGTACTATTGGATTTAGATGGGGGCCATTCTATGGTATTCCTTCATCCTCCAGGGACTGCCTGCATACTCTCCCTACATGATGCCGGGCATTATCGTACACTAGGAGGAACTCAGGACCACTGCTTCAGCTTAAGGTCTAACAATAGGTATCGGGATGAAATCCTTGGATCCAATGGCAGTCAGGGTGCCATTGTCTAGCCTGTAGAGGTCTGTACGTCCCTCCATGGATATGCCTCCCCAGCCCATCACTGACCCACCACCAAAATGGTCATGCTGAATGATGCTACAGGCAGCATAACGTTCTCCAGACTCATGTCTGTCACATATGCTCCGGATGAACCTGCTCTCATCTGTGAAAAGCATAGGGTGCCAGTGGCAGACTTGCCAATTCTGGCGTTCAATGGCAAATGCCAATCAAGCTCTATGGTGCCGGACAGGGAGCACAGGGCCCACTAGAGGACATCGGGCCCTCAGGCCACCCTCATGAAGTCTGTGTCTGATTGTTTGGTCAGAGACATTCACACCAGTGGCCTGCTGGAGGTCATTTTGTAGGGCTCTGGCAGTGCTCATCCTGTTCCTCCTTGCACAAAGGAGCAGATGCTGGTCATGCTGATGTGTTAAGGACCTTCTACGACCCTGTCCAGCTCTTTTAGAGTAACTGCCTGTCTCCTGGAATCTTCTCCATTTTTTGAGACTGCTGGGAGCAGACCAATATCCCAGGAGTTTAATTGACTTGATGCTATACTCTGAATAAAAAGTGTTCCTTTAATTTTTTTAAGCCGTGCATATACCATACATGATGGATGCCCCAGGAGGCTGGAAATCAGTGATGTTAGATGCCACTATGTCAGTGATCTCCACTTGCTTCCAGGTCCCATGTTGAGCAGCTTGTGTGATACATTGAAAATACATGTGATTGGCTGTCTCGGTGCTGGCACCATTTAGAGAATGCTTTTGCACGTTCTGAATGAAAACAAAATGTTCTGTGATTGGACAAAGTGGAAAGGGGTGGCAGTTTAGCGTTTATTCAAAAAATGCCAAGCAATCTCTAAATGGCTCCTGTGCTGAGGGGCCAACTTCCTTTATTCATAAAGTGTCTGGTTGGCCGCTCAGCACGGTACCTGGAATCTAGTGGAGATCACTGGAGTAGTGTCTAATTCAATGATTTTTAGCTTCCAGGGGCATTGGCCAAGTATGATATATACTGAGGTCCAAGCTGGACCAATGTAACTATGTAAAAATATACCATTGCCTGCAATTTTTCTTTAACTCTTCTGCATACTTTGAGATTTATACAATTTTATGTATACACTTAGTATGGTAAGGAAAATCACTCCATGCAGAAAATAGTAGATAGTGTTTAGCTCAATACATGTACTATGCAGTAATAACAGTGATATGAAAATAAAGCTGCCTCAATTGGCACACACATAGGAACTTAAATATCTAAGCATTCATTCAATTATTAAAAGATAGAGAGTAATAATTGGTATACGAGCGCTAGGTGGAATAGAATAAGCAGCTGGCATTAAAGGTCAACCTCCAACCCTCATAAAACATATATATTAGTAAATGCAGCGCTATTAAAAAATGGTGACTTATAAAACAACAGAATAAAATATAAATGTAAATATAAAAGTGGAGCGTTACGATAAAGGTGATAATAGTGTTTAGATATAAGGTGTGATAGTGACATCCACTAATTAGATAAACGTCCAATATATCAAACAGGTGAACTTTCGTGCTTCCAGTGGATGGGAGAATGAGTATATATTGCACTAACCAGATCGCGCAGTTGAGTACATAGAACACTCCTGGTCATCAGCATCCTAGGGATAACCTCTGGGATCATCTGGTATACGTACACACATCAGCTGATCATCCGACTGCTATTCTCCAGATCTCCAGGATTTTTTCCTGGCTCATTTGTTCATGAGCATTTTAAGGTGAATTCCTTTTAGTGCATTTTTGGTCCATTTACATCTTCATTGGAGTTATCCTGGAGATCTGGAGAGTAGCAGTCAAATGCGCTTTTAATTGCGCTATCTGGTTAGTGCAATATATACTCATTCTCACATCCACTGGAAGCACGGAAGTTCACCTGTGTGATATATTGGACGTCACTATCGCACCTTATGCATCATATCTAGACGCTATTATCACCTTTATCGTAGTGCTGCACAGCGCATTTTTATATTTATATTTACATTTCTATTTTATTCTGTTGTTTTATAAGTCACCATTTTTTAATAGCGCTGCATTTCTGAATATATATAATTCTTAAAAGATAATTTCACCTTTTACAAAAAATAATAAATGCACATTTTTTTTTTTTTTTTGCAGGTAAACAAATGTGCATTTATTATTTTGTTTGTGGAGCCTCTAAAGCATCCAGCAATCAGCAGATTGCTGGTGCCATGCAGGTCTCCCCCTGACCTGACAGGAAGGCTCATTAAACTTTCACGGTAGTTCGTTGAAAACTACAAGCCGACAGTAGCAAAGGCTGCCGGGGCTTGTAGTTTTTCATTCACAGAATACTGTGAATGAGTGTGTGGTTTTTTTTTTTTCTATAATTGTGACAGCAGGAAGGAGACTATCCCTTGCCAGCTGTCGCAACGGGGTTCAGGAGGGTGTGGGGGCCTGTCTGATCTGTACGTGTTACACCCTGAATATGGGTGTAACATGTTAAGAAAGGTGAACTTATCCTTTAAACCTTCTGAACGATCTTTTCATGAGCAGTGCAATATATAATTGTTGTCTTCTTCCAAAAGTGCAGAGGTTAGTGCTTTTTGTCTCGTAAGGCAGTTAATGTAAACTGCAGTTACACTCTGATACTTTTAATCAGAAATGTATTGATAATAAAGATGCACAAAATGAAAGCTGAACTACAGGCAGAATATAATTCAAGTAATTAATGCAGCTCTATATCAATTAACATAATTTAAATGTTTTTTTTAACCTCTTGTAAGTACCTGAACTCAACTTGGTATATGCTACTTGAAGCTTCAGTTCAGCAACAGATTGAAAAAAGGAGGGGCAGAAGTTGCAGCCATCATGTGCGCTGCATACAGATGTATTGATGAGGCACATGCTTATGGGAGGAGGGAGAAGAGTGAAAAGAAGGGTAACCCCAAAGTTCTTTCACTGTCCAGTCAGCAGGTGGGGATGAAAAGAGCACACCACTGTATTTATTAATAGTAAGTGGTGTCATCCTGCTGGCTGGGGGGAAAACTAGGAGCTCGGTTTTGGCAAGGTTTAATTTGAGGAAGTGGAGTGACATCTAGTCTGATATGTCGTTCAGAAGGCTAGTGATTCGGGCGGAGACTGAAGGGGTGAGGCGAGGGGCAGAGAGATAGATTTGAGTGTCATAGGCATAGAGATGGTAGTTGAAGCCGTGGGAGTGTATCAGTTGACCAAGGGAGGAGGTGTAGATAGAGAAGAGAAGGGGCCCGAGGACAGAACCTTGGGGGACCCCAACAGAGAGTGGGTGTGAGGGGGAGGTGGCAGCATTATAGGTAACGCTGAAGGAGCGTTGTGATAGATAGGAAGAGAGCCAGGAGAGAGCGGAGTCTCTGAGGCCGAAGGAGTATAGTCTTTTGAGGAGGAGGGGGTGGTCGACCGTGTCGAAAGCCGCAGAGAGGTCGAGGAGTAGTAGCATTGGCTTTGGCGGTTAGCAGGTCGTTGGTGAGTTTGAGTAGGGCGGTTTCGGTGGAGAGTAGGGGACAGAAGCCAGATTGTAGGGGATCAAGGAGGTTGTTGTCGGTGAGGGGGGAGCTTAGGCAATTATAGGCTAAGCGCTCAAGGAGTTTGGATGAAAATGGCAGCAGGGAGATGGGTCTAAGGTTGTTTGGGTCGGTGGGATCCAGGGAGTGTTTAAGTATGGGAGTGATGTGCGCGTGCTTCAGAGGGGAGGGGAATTTGCCAGTAGAGAGGGAGAGATTAAAGATGTGAGTGAGGGAGCGTAGGATGGAGGAGGAGGGTGATCGTAGGAGTTGTGTGGGGACAGGGTCAAGGGGGCAGGTGGTAAGGCAAGCTTCAGAGAAGACCTTAGTGACCTCTTCGGTGGTAATGGGGTCGATGGAGTGGAGTGTTGAGGGGGTTTTAGCGTGAGGAATGCTAGGTGGGGCAGAAGTCTGAGCAGTGGTGATGTCCCTGCGAATTGCGTTTGATCTTGCTTTGGAAGTGGTTAGCAATCTCGTGGGCGGTGAGTGAGGTACTGGGTGGAGGTGGGGGTGGAGAGAGCAGGGAGTTGAAGGTGGAAAAGAGCCGGCGAGGGCCGGAGGAGGGCAGATAGCTTTTATTTCTCCATGAACTGCTGGGATGCTGGTGATTGCTCTTGTGGTTCATTGACACTTCCTCCAGCTCTCAGACAGCCTATACAGAGGTACAGGCAAAACGTGTAAGCAGTGTGTGTATATCCTCTTTTTTTTTTTTTTTTTTTTTTTTTTTTCCCAAGGTGAACTTAGCTTTTAAACCCTGTTTATTTATATATACCCTGTTATTTACACTATAATTTGTTTGAGGTTTAAAGACCTAAGAATGTTGATGCCTGTTTTGGTGTATCATGTTGTCAAACCACATAAGAATGGCTGATTGCTTGCCAAGAGAGTAGCTCATGCTAGCATGAAGATAACCATACAAGGTAGTCTAGTGCAAATATAGGAGTAGAGAAGAAAGCTTAGGCATGATGCCATGGAGGTACAACCAACAGTCCCAGTAGCCAGATATTAAATATGGTGAGCAGCATTATAGGGATGATATCAATACAGGAGCAAAACATTGCGCTCTCATTATGCTGCTGGAGTCCTCATGCTGCAGCTGAATTTGTTTTGATTTTTTTTTTTCTAGTTGCAGATGATAAATAAAGGTTAAGTTCACCTTTCGTAACATGTTACTAAATCGGCAGCCCCTGTTGTGACAGCGGGCAGGGGATCTTCTCCCCACACCTGCTGTCACAATTTGAAAACCGCTCCGCTCACCTTGCCTCATCATTCATTCAGAGTTGTGTGAATGAACGAACTACAGCTATCATCAACCATTGTGACTGGCAGCTTGTAGTTCTCAGTGAACTACAAGGGCGATTGTTGAGCTCTCTAGTAGTTCATTGATTCCTTCTGGAATTTAGTAGTTGCCTGCCCATACAAGGTACAGGCAGATAGCTACTCTGACAGCCTTCAAGAGCCTGACCTACACCCGTGATCTGCAGATCAAGGGTGCAGTGCTTTACAGGCTTCGAAAATAAATAAATGCACTTTTTTTTTTTTAACCTGCAAAAGGATGTGCATTTATCATTTTTTGTTAAAAAAAAGATTAACTCATCCTTTTAAAGCAGTTCTTGCCATTCCTTTTGCTAGCCAAACTTAACGTACAAGTGTATTGAGACTGCTGTTGTAAGCTCTTTATTGCTCTAGTTCTCATGTCTCATTTTTTTATGAATCCATGGATGGCAGCTGCAAAAACGCTGTAAAAATCCACTTCCCCTTCGTTCACTTTGCTGCTTTAGTTCCAACCAGTTTAGAAGTTGAAATTTATGTCGTATTCACCAAGCCTGTCTAACGTTGGACTTTACCTTCAAAAGTCTGATTTCCAGCCTAATATTTCACAGCTGCTTTTTGGAGATTGTTAGAGTTGTGACAGGACAGACAGGACAATAAAGAGGCTTTAACAGCTGCCATACACAGATAAAGTTAGAGGGGATAGCAAAGGAATCTCATGGGTCACTTTAAATGTTATATGTATGGGGTGGTGTGCGAGTTGTAAAGCACTACAACACATTTAATGAAGATCCTTTTTTGAGTGTAGCTTTTGATCCAGTTTTATTTTAACATTCAAACTGTTTGCTTGTACCATGTCATAGTCTGCAAAGTGTAGTTAGTTACTTAGTCTAAGAAGAAGTTTAACCTTTTTCCTCTTCTAATAGTTTGTGGCAAACATTACAGAAATAGTTTTCTATTTCTGTTAAACTTTTAGCTGAAAATCAAGACATTTTGATGAAATGTATTCTTGCCAGTGGAGAAGATGAAATTAAGGTGGTGTTTAGGGATGGCCATTTTTTTTTTTTTTTTTCAGTCATCCAGGTAGATGGCGGAAACCTTCTTGCAGTGCCATTGTATTTTGATAGCGGGCCTCCTCTGCTGTCAAATAACACTGACCAGCAGCTGCAGCCAATTGGTTATCTCTGGACAGCTATAAAGTGCAGGGAGCTTTAAATGGCTGCAGATAACCAATTTATAGGTATCCTGGGCCATTTCTTGTGACACAGTGGCCCCTTGTTAGCTGGCCTTCTCCAATATGAGCTGGTTAGTCTTTTTACCAAGGAGCCTTGGGCCCAAACATACTGTAGGTTTGAGGGTATATATAATTGGGGTGCATTCATTTTTTTTTTTTTTTAAACACATATCTGGTTTTGTTATTTGCTAGGTGCTACTGTTAACTCTCAAATCTTTCATAAAAAGGGGGAACAATAAACCTAGAATGGTTTATTTTTACAGTTGATGTGTTTTCATTTTCAGTTAGTTATACATCCATTTAATATATGAATGCATATCTAACTTGGATCCTATGGTATTCATTTGTTGGAACCAGTGTTTTATGGAAAAATTAGCATTTGCCTTGTTCCCTAATTGTTTGTTTACTGCAGGAAGAACCAGGGTATAGGTGGCCAAGAGGTGAAGCGCACATGAGTCGGCATGCAGAATACAGGTAACTTGCTATTTATTCTGTGACAAATTTTACAAAATGCAGCTTAAACATCAATGGGGTTTACACTTCCAAATATATGTTCATTGTAGATTTGATATGATTCACATGAGTTTGGGAAGCTAGGTAATACATAGTACAAAGTTCCTTACCCAATGTATCACACTCTTATTTATATATATATATATATATATATATATATATATATTGTTCTACATCTAGTAAGGGGAAACCAAAAAGTAACACATTGATGAAATATGCAGGCCAATATTGTCTTTATATATCTTCTCGAATCTATTAGGTTCTTATACCAGTTTTTTATACTGGACTAATCCGTAAGGTAGCCTTTTACTAATATAAATTCTTACTGTTTACATTAGTTCAGTTAAGGAGTAAGTTGTAATACAACTCAGCTCACTAATAGACTCAGACACTAATAGACACCAATACAACTGAGCTTGCTATAGCTAACTACAGCTAGAATGTTGCATGATTTGGCCTCGTATTTCCAGTTTCTTGCTATCCATTGAGAGCTGTATTGGAATAATCCGAGAAGCTTTGCCAGCTCATCTTTACTTCATCATGATGTTGTATTCTGCATATACAGGGCTCTTTTATGGAATTGATATCAAAAGAATGTAATTACTAATTAGTCTAGCTCAGTTTGCTTCAAGGGATGAATAAGACTGCTTTTGCATAGGGCAGAGTTTACCTTTAGTGAAAACCACATGACAATATGGTTAACGGAGACAGCGATTCAAAGATAGTTGAAATTATTCACACCAGTGCGATTTGTCCGTTCAAAATCACATGACAAGTCTCACCCTATTTGTGCCTATGGAACCATTCAAATCAAAAATCGGTGCAACTCCAGCTTTTTGGTGCACACCGATTTGGGGGGGAAAAGGTTCCTGCACTGTTTTTGGCAATTTCATGTGCGACTTGCATAGACATCTGTGTATGAAGTCGTACAGATCTCAGACAAGCTGCACATGAAATCTCACTGACATGCAGCTTTGAAATCTCACTACTTCAAGTGAAGTAGCACGATTTCAAAGCCGCATTCAGTGTGAACCAGGGCTAAAAGCTTGGCTCAACCTCCTTACCATCTTAAAGGTTATTGAGACAGGCAGTTGCATTAAAAAGCTAGGTTTGTGACAAGTTTACTTTAAAATAGAATTCAAGGCAAACTGTGTTTTTTTTCATTTTGGAATTAAGGGTGACTTATAACCCCTGTGAGTTTTTTGCCATCTTGTGTACCCTTCCCTTTTTGCCCCATAGCTAAAACAGGAAGTGGGAGCAATCTCTCCAAAGGAAGGGAATCCCTGGTTGTCACCAGAACCATTGTCTCATTAAAAGTATTTTATTCCTGTCCTGGTGACCACCCAACATTTGCAAATCTTTCAGTTTCAGTCTGGTTTATAATGGTAAATAGAACAATTAGAGAAGGTGAATTACCCTAACAGGGCACAGACTGCAATAAAAACCTGACAATAAAAACCTGACAAATGTTCTGGTCCCCCTCTACTCTAAGTAATAAACATAAAGACAAATACTATTTTTTCTTTGGTTTAAAGTACAACTGATAAAAGAAAATATAGTTTGTATGTAACACACCTCTCCCCATACTCTCATTGCCAACCTTTAGTGTACAGATGTATTAATGGCATGTGCTTTACAGAAATTAGGATTTGTATTTGTGGCATTTGATTTACTAGGTGGCATGAGATGCAACACAACAGTTCATTTTAATTCTGTACATTAAGATACGCCTTGTTCTCGTAGCCCAATATTTGTATTGGACTCCATACATATAATGTATACCTTGTACCTATATTTTTGTACAATGACTCAATGTGACGCTTTATTTTGTAACTAACTATGATACTGTAGCCACATTTATCTTTTATCAAACTAACGGTATTTGCATTAGGTTATATTCTGTACGCTTGCTAACCTGAATGCCGACTTACAACTTTGTATTGTCTAATTTCAATCAGTTGCTTTTTTTATATCCTCTCCATTCTGTACACTTTCTTTTGTACTCCTTGCTCTTTTTTAGGATGTTTTGTATAGTTTTTGGGAAAAAAAGCCTAACTGTGGTGAGAGTGCCCAATTTACTAAAATGTAAAAAGCGGTGTGCCTATTTTGTTTTCTCACTGATACAATTGTCATTTGCCCATCTCTTTCCTTTTTAAAGTCTGACATATTTTGTACTTATTGTGTACCAGTGATTTTATATGCAGCAGATGTGACTTTTATTGAATAGCTATATCAGATTAAATTCTTGGAGTGCCTTGCCACAGTGAAATATTAACGGATTCCGTACACACAGTTTAATTTTCTGCTTCGGTCAGCATAATGGAAATAAGAAGCTCACTGGTTGTGTGTTACAGCATACCCACAAGAAGGAACAGATCAACTCTAGCGCTTTTGTCTGTTGTTTTTATTTATTTATTTTTTATCCGTTAACATTTTTTACTGGAAAACATGTCTTGATGGTACCATAAGTTGATATGAATATTTATAAAAGGGACACTGATTGCTAGAAATCGAATCAGTGAAGCTGGTCACACATGGATTGAAATTCAGCCGGTTCATCAGGAACTGGACGAATTTTGATCCACATATGAATTGTACTGTTGGATACATACCACTCTGATCAGTGTATTCTGAAGGTGGGGAAGACCCCCTGATGTCAGAATACAATAGCTCAGCAGGAGTGATTCTTTCATCCACATTGAAAGTGTGGATTGGGGAATTGGGTCAGTTTTTGTTTTTTTTGTTTTTCTTTCAACCCAATGGTTGAACAAAAAAAACTGAATCATCTATGAGCTGATTTAGAAATGGGCTAGTGCCTTAATGATGTCTTTCTCTCTCTCTCGTTTTTATCTTTTTTTGTTTTGTTCTTTCTCACTTTTATCTTTTTCTCTAGTTCAAATATGTTTTATTGGCAGGACCAAATACATTTAAGCATTGCTGAAGTGAATGAGTAGTATATGTAGCTTTTTTTTTTTTTTTTTTTTTCCCCTTTCTTTCACACTTTCTCTTTTTCTTTCCGTCTTGTGTGCACTTTCTCTTTTTCTTTATCACTTTAAAACATATACAGTATGTGTTTATGTAACATCAATATGGTACAGGGTATTTATGTTTATCTGGCATCTCCCACCAACTGTAGGAAAGTAAGTGTCCATGTCACCATTCTGCTTTTTTTCTGATTTTTGTTTCTGCTTCCTTGACAAAGTACATTGAACTGAGTTATAAATACAGGCTAAAGTAAGCTGCTAATGGTGCTTTATGTTTTTATTTTTTACATTAATATATTTTTAATATTAAAGTGCTCCTGTGCTTCTTAAGGTGTTTCTAAGATGAGAAAAATGGTGAGCTAAATGCACTTTGTGGAGCACTTGGATCCTAGGCTCATGATGACTGTATGTATGTATTTTATTTCAGGTACTTATATAGCACCGTCCATTTACGCAGCAATTTACATGTACACTCATTACATTCACATCGGTCCCTAACCCTCAAAGGGCATACAATCTAAGGTCCCTAACTTACATTCATACATACGCATAGTAGGGCCAATTTAGACAGGATCCAGTTAACCTACCAGCATATCTTTGGAGTGTTGAAGAAAACCCGAGTACCCAGGGGAAAACCCACGCAGGCATAGAGAGAACATGCAAACTCCAGGCAGGTAGTGCCATGGTTGGGATTCGAACAAATGACCCTAGTACTGCCAGGCAGAAGTGCTAACTATTGTGCATTTTATTTATTTATTTTTTTTTACTAGGAGCCTAGAAAACATCTTTTCATCGTATGTGCCATGCAGGACTCCTGCAGACCTCTCTGTATATCTGTGTGTCCGTACCTCTTATGAGCAGGCAGATATACATAGACAGGAAGAGAGAATGAACAACGCCGTGGTAGTTCATTGAGAACTACAAGCTGACAGCTGCAATGACTGTGAATGAATGACGTGGCTGGGTGGGCAGAGCCTCGTATGGCTGCGTCTTTTTTGAATTGTGACAGCAGACACTGGGTGAAGAGCATATTTGGCATGGCCAAATATTGACTTTGGTAGAAGTTGAGGCATCATACTGCCAGAATCTAAAGGGCTTGGCAGGGACATGGGTATTGATTTGAAGACCAACTCTGGTACTAGCAGGGTGCCATCACTTTAAAAAAAAAAATGACTCTCGGGTAACAAAAGTGCTACATAGTGCTGAAGCTGGTTGCCGTAATGTATCAATAAGCCCATATGAAATGCAGGACTCTGTTTGTTGGATCCCATTGTTCAGTTTTTCCTGGATAAGCTGCATCTCTGGTGAATTTTCTGCTTTAGTTTGTTGTACAAATTTCTCTTTAAAAATGGCTTATGTATTGTAACATCACGGTATTACACTTAAGTACTGTTTTTACTGTAATAATATTTTAGGTCAGGCTTCCAATGCAGATAGTGCAGCTGGGTGGTATGTAAAAAAAAAATAATAATGAAGAGCTACCCCATAACATTTAACTTGCCTATATCTTGACACTTGTCATCCAAAATTAAACCTGCCCAAAAAAATAAGTTCATAAAGTGAGGTCTTATGATTAAGTGTCCCATCCTTAACAATTAACCTAAGCTCCCAAATGGGCCTAACCTAACCCATAATCGAAGCCCTTATACTAATTCCTGTTTGCTGCATACTCACCTCATCCTCTGCACCACAAACTAACTACATTGACCTAGGGTCAGTTCATACCACATGCAGCCTAGTGCATTTTTTTTCTTCATCAAAACGCATGAAAAGTAGGTTGTATGGTTTCCAGAGACATAGTTCACCACAGTGCAGTCAGTTCCAGGGAGGTTCAGTTCCAGAAAATGTAGAACATGCTGCATTGTTTCCTGCACTGGACTGTACTTGGAATGCGGTAAAACTCATCAAATACACACTGGACCCTAGTACAGTGGGGAAAAAAAGAAAAAGCATTTGGAATGCAACTGGAAATGCATCAAAAACGCACCCGAATGCATTAAAAAATGGGCATGTAAAAATGCATATGGAACGCATTTCAAGTGCATTTTTATGGTGTGAATTCTCTCAATCAACGATGATTATTTTTATAACTTATACTGCGATCATTAGTAAGTAGATAGGAATGTTTATCATATTTACTACTTCAAGTTTTTACATTACTTCCTGGTTTCCAAGCCTGGGCAAATGATGTCACACATCCCAGGAGTCTTCAAGAAAGGAGGCGTTTTCCCAGCTAAGCATACCCTCCTACTTGCATGTCTGAGCTAAGGGCAGATGGATTCCTGGAAGTAAATGCTACATGAATCATCTGCCTTTACTCAACATGGCCACGATCAGAAATGCAAGGGGGTGTTTTTCAAAGTTATTTCTCAGCAAAATAAAGCACGGAGACATGGATGGGGGAGTTTGCTTTGAATATTCAAAATTAATTTAAAGTGGAGCTCCAGTCAACGCCAAAAAAATTAAGTCAGCAGCTAAGAAAACTGTAGCTGCTGACCTTTTAAAAAGGGGGAAAAAAAGGGCACTCACCTGTTCCACAATCTTGAAGTGTACTCATCGCAGCTGTTTTCACTGGCCCTCCCCTCTTCTCGGCGCTGGCATCTTCAGTGTGGGTACCCAGCTGTGACAGCTTTGCGGCATCACGGTCGGGTGCCCAGTGCGCACGCACAAGTAGCGGTGTGCTTTTGTGAGTGGTCCTGTAGTCTTCTGGGACCTGTCATGTGTCCCAGACTAGGGAGGGAGGAGGCAGGACAACCTCTGCTTCCGATCGCTGCCCCCCCTCCTCCACAAAGGTGCCAATTCCTCGGGAGCAGGAGACCCGTACTTAAAGCGGAACTTCCCCTTTTGGGTGGAGCTCCACTTTAACTGGGCCTTTGGTTTTTGGTGCTCAAATGCATTGTAGTTCCGCTTTAATTATTCCTTGTCTTGATAAATTATACCTGGTTTTGGATTGATCCAGTCTGTCTACTAAGTAATTTAGCTTAATTATTTTTACCTTTTGAAATGTAGCAAACTTTTGTTGAAAAAAATTAGCTGCTATCTAGAAAGTGAAACTGTCAGAAAATATTTACTTTAAACTGAATGCTGATAGCCTATCACTTTATACATTGCTTGTTGCCTTAATGTTTTGTTTTCAGAATATCCAGCAGAGGGCAGTCTATAGCTAAAAATGAAGTATGTGTAGACCAAGTTGCTTGTTTGGTGGATTTACATATGTAGTATCATAGATAATTTTGTCTTTGTAAAAGGAAAAAAAAATTAAAACATAATTATTACTCATTACTGCATTTCTGGCAGGTTTCATTTTCACTTTGCTTTACAATAAACTGTAGTATGATGATAGATGAGGTGAGCCAGTGATGCTCTAAGCTGAAATAGCTGTCTGTCCAGGGGTGCATGTCATCTTGATGTGAAAATAAGTTTGAATACTGTATAGTCACATAAAGGTTTTGCTAGAGTATGCCATATTAATGAAGCAGTTAAAGTTGAGACTTGTTCATAAAGGATGTAAAGAGACTATAAGTAGGAGTTAATTTTTCACCAACCTATTAAATTATTATTATTATACAGTATTTATAAAGCACCAATAGTTCACTCAGCGCTGTACATTACAAAGGGGGACAGAACATGTGACAGAACAATACCAATACAATGCAAAACATGAGGGGATAGAGGACCCTGCTCTTTCGAGCTTACAGTCTAGGAGGGAATTAAATGTAAAGATTTAGTTTTGTAATTGGTCCACTTAGCGGGACATACCAGTTTACATTTAGGCTCCATGCATACTGGCTTTAAAAAAACAAAAATAGCAGTGCTTGAGGCAAAAAAAAAAATGCTAATTTTGAGGGGGTTTTTTGTACTTGTGTTTAGAAGCGTTTAGCATTTTTTTTTTTTGTTCTCCAAGAAATCCGCTCTCAAAAAATGCAAAACAGAAGGGTTTTTTCTGCCTCTAAACACGGAGCTTACAAAAAAATGCCTCTAGACTGCCTAATGTCTATATACATATAGGATAACAATAGCTGCTTCTACAGGTAAAACACTATAAACTCCTCTGCTTTTAAAAACAACTGATGTCTCTGCACCATGGGGTTAACATGGCCTAAAGGAAATCTGTAATGAGGTGTAAAAGAGCTGTCATTGTTGACTGTATGAAATTAGAACTCTTGGTCTCTGCGCTTGTTGTGAGTCTAAATTAGAAACCATTGAAGTCTTTGGATTAGCATGATAGTCACAAAAGCAGCACTTTCAAAATTTTCTTGTATTCTATTGGTAATATGTTTGAATTGTGTGTTATTTTATTGCACAGCTTCCCTCCCATGTCGTCATAAATACCGTATGAGATCATCGTGATCTAATGACATACTAGAAAATAAATTGCTTGTTAGTGGTCTTAGAATTAGACTAAAACACTGTATTTCGGCTGAGACACTCCTAAAAATGCTAGTTATTTTATTTATATTGTCTAGGCCTTAACTGGTGTGTTGATCACTTCGTAGAAGGATGTTTAATTAAGAGTGTTGCTGTGGGTTTTAAACTATGCTTAGCATGTAAACTGGGCAATTGTTGAAAGCAATGCAGTGGGGGAAGCAATGATATTGTCATGCATTTCCTCTACACCCACATACCAATCTAATATTACTTTGTAGATGGGGATGCTCTGCGTTTTTCTAAACTACTTGAGCTGCCATTACTGACTTTTTAATAGTGTAAGTTCCAGGGCTATCCTTATTTTTTCATTGTTCATCAGAAAATAAGCACTGAAGGGTGAGAGCAAACCTCTGCATGTATTTGCAGCTCTCGCAAGATTTTGCTATTGCATGCTGGTGACCTGCTTTCAGGATCTGGCAGAGTAGCGTTCCTGAAAAGGCTGCCGGAAACACTGAATATATTACTGCTATCTTGACTGAATGGTGGGCAGCGGGAGAAGAAAGTTAGGGTTTTTATAATGTGCAGAGGATTAGATTTAAAGTGATTAATAAATCTGCTTCTTTTTTCTTGGGTCCTCCACTGATGCTCCTGGCTCCCCCCAGTTCAGTACCCCCAAAGAAAGACTTTCAATAGGGGCACTGTTCCCCGCTCTTATGTACCTGAATCTGATTGACAAGAGCTGGAGTCAATGGCTCCCACTGCTATCAATCTGCCCAGGGAGGGCAAAGAGGAGGTGCGGGCTGTGCTCTCCCCCTCATCTGTATACAGGAGTTAAAACCGAAAACACTCAGATCTGACTGTACAGGCAGTTTTTTGTAGTTTTGCCACGGCACACCCCCATTGAGAAACTGTGCATTAAATAATATACTGTGTGAAGTTGTGCACTTGTACAATGAGCTTCTTGTTTTTTATTTTCTTTTAACTTCTGTGGCGATCAAATGGTTAACAGGGTGCTGTGTGTGTTTTTACATTGTGTGTTGTGTGCTGATTTACTGCTACTTTGTTTCTTTCTGCTGTGCAGAGGGATGCAAAGCAGCATGTCCATGCTGACAAGAGAAAGAGTTCACACACAGCTCTTTCCCCTGTCAGCTTTGCTGACTATTACAGAGTCCCATCCAGAGCCCGGTGATCGATATCAGCAGCAGACAATAGTGGCGCGGGTAGGGCGGAGCGCGCCCTCTACCTGGAAATGCATGTCGCGTATATATACACGTGATTTTGCACAGCTGTGCCGCCTTGTAGCAGTAATTCTGCTATAGAGTGGAGGGCAAGTGGTGGTGTCTGTATTTATTGTGTGTGTGTGTGTGTGTGTTGTATTTTTTGTGAATAAAGTAACAAAAGGTACTATGTAATATACCAATTTTTCATTCAAGTAGGAGAGAGGTCTGGATGTCTGAAGTCCCCTTTATTCTAAGGAGGGTTTCAAAGCCCTTACCGCCTTTAGACCCCCAACCTCTTTTGGGGACAAGATGTGGTACTGAGCTCCCCCCTTGCAAGGTACCCCCCAATGTCCGGGGCGTGTGGCTTGATATGGTTCAAAATGTAGCGGGCACTTGCTAAATAACAGGTTTGCAGCTGTCCCAGCCAGACGTTCAGGCTGGCAGACAAACTGGCCTGGATGCAATATCTGTCTTGTATACATATTTGATGCATGCAGTATAGACCAAGTTGAAATACAGTCAGAGTAGAACAGAATGATCTTCTCTCATTATAGTGAATAATTGTGTGTGTTTTTTTTTTTTTTTTTATTTGGAGCAAAAAGGGAGACAAAATCAATGGGTTAATAGCATAACTATCATTAACCTGTTATACTTTGTGAATATCGTATATATGATTTGAAGCACAAATTGATGTTAGGCTGGAGTACATACATGTCTCTCATGCCTGTACTGTAGATCACGGCATCATTTTTTTCCTAGGGTCATATCATTTTACCAGTAGTAAAACTATTCTTGACACATTCACTTTTTATAAAACCATTTTGCGTAATGTGATCGATACTCTTGACATTGTGTTTTAATCAGATATATAGCCCAACAGCCTGGTATAGTATTGAAGTGGGCTCCAACTAATTTCCTGAGGAAGGGAAGTCTGTGTCTTTATAAATTGCAATTTTAACATAATGCCCATGAAAATTTAGTTCCAGGATCCTAATGACTGACCTTCATTTATTTCAAATGGCCTTTTAGTTCATAGCTGGCACACATTAATAGTGTCAAACAGTAATAAACCCAAAACCAAAAATGTAAAGCATTGTAGCTTACCAATCCTTAGATGTGGTGGTTGCTTTAGTTTTCTTTTTGTTTTTTTAGGCCTCTGTTTTCACTTGGTGATATGGCCAGAATCACACCGCCTGCACAGCGTTTGTATGTTCTCCCTGTGCTTTTGTGGGTTTCCTCCAGGTACTCAGGTTTCATCCCACACTCCAAAGACATGTTGGTAGGTTAATTGGCTCCTGTCTAAATTGGCCCGTTCATGTAAGAATGTTAGGGACTTTAGATTGTACGCTCCTTGAGGGTTAGGGCCTAGTGTGAATGTACTACAATATACAGTCAGGTCCATAAATATTGGGACATCGACACAATTCTAACATTTTTGGCTCTGTACACCACCACAATGGATTTGAAATGAAACGAACAAGATGTGCTTTAACTGCAGACTGTCTGCTTTAATTTGAGGGTATTTACATCCAAATCAGGTGAACGGTGTAGGAATTACAACAGTTTGCATATGTGTCTCCCACTTGTTAAGGGACCAAAAGTAATGGGACAGAATAATAATCATAAATGAAACTTTCACTTTTTAATACTTGGTTGCAAATCCTTTGAAGTCAATTACAGCCTGAAGTCTGGAATGCATAAACATCACCAGACGCTGGGTTTCATCCCTGGGGATGCTCTGCCTGGCCTCTACTGCAACTGTCTTCTGTTCCTGCTTGTTCTTGGGGCACTTTCCCTTCAGTTTTGTCTTCAGCAAGTGAAATGCATGCTCAATCGGATTCAGGTCAGGTGATTTGACTTGGCCATTGCATAACATTCCACTTCTTTCCCTTGAAAAAACTTTGGTTGCTTTTGCAGTATGCTTTGGGTCATTGTCCATCTGCACTGTGAAGCGGCGTCCAATGAGTTCTGAAGCATTTGGCTGAATATGAGCAGATAATATTGTCCGAAACACTTCAGAATTCATCCTGCTGCTTTTGTCAGCAGTCACATCATCAATAAATACAAGAGAACCAGTTCCATTGGCAGCCATACATGCCCACGCCATGACACTACCACCACCATGCTTCACTGATGAGGTGGTATGCTTAGGATCATGAGCAGTTCCTTTCCTTCTCCATACTCTTCTCTTCCCATCACTCTGGTACAAGTTGATCTTGGTCTCATCTGTCCATAGGATGTTGTTCCAGAACTGTGAAGGCTTTTTTAGATGTCGTTTGGCAAACTCTAATCTGGCCTTCCTGTTTTTGAGGCTCACCAATGATTGATTTACATCTTGTGGTGAACCCTCTGTATTCACTCTGGTAAAGTCTTCTCTTGATTGTTGACTTTGACACACATACACCTACCTCCTGGAAAGTGTTCTTGATCTGGCAAACTGTTGTGAAGGGTGTTTTCCTCACCAGGGAAAGAATTCTTTGGTCATCCACCACAGTTGTTTTCCGTGGTCTTCTGGGTCTTTTGGTGTTGCTGAGCTCACCGGTGCGTTCCTTCTTTTTAAGAATGTTCCAAACGGTTGTTTTGGCCACGCCTAATGTTTTTGCTATCTCTCTGATGGGTTTGTTTTTTGTTTTTTCAGCCTAATGATGGCTTGCTTCACTGATAGTGACAGCTCTTTGGATCTCATCTTGAGCATTGACAGCAACAGATTCCAAATGCAAATAGCACACTTGAAATGAACTCTGGACCTTTTATCTTTTTACCACAATGTACCTCATTGTAATTGGGATAATGAGGGAATAACACACACCTGGCCATGGAACAGCTGAGAAGCCAATTGTCCCATTACTTTTGGTCCCTTAACAAGTGGGAGGCACATATGCAAACTGTTGTATTTCCTACACCGTTCACCTGATTTGGATGCAGTTAAAGCACATCTTGTTCGTTTAATTTCAAATCCATTGTGGTGGTGTATAGAGCCAAAAATGTTAGAATTGTGTCGATGTCCCAATATTTATGGACCTTTCTGTATGTAGAGTGCTATATCAGTACCTGAAATAAATAAAATAAATCAAATTTTAGAATGTACCCATTCTGGATGGAGGTGCACAGACATGCTTTTGTACAACAGCATTGTTAAGCTGAGGGGGAGCGTAGTGTTAGATGCACTAGCAGATTTAGATACACACGCAAATTGCAGCTGATCTCCAGCTAACACTTTTATAATCAGTTAAGACAGTGTTTTTTTCCTTTTGGGATAAAGGTTTTACACCATTTAATAAAAAGCTGATCATTGTGATAAATGATTTGTCTCAACCCTTCATCTGATACATCTCCAGAACAGTTTATTCTGTTGAAAAACAACAGGTTTCCTGGCCAGATTACCAGGTGAAAATAAAGGCAAAACGCCTTAAAAATAAATCTGATGAAGCCACCATCTATAGAAATTGATAATCTTCATTATAATGTTTGCTTTTGGGTTTAACACTGCTTTTACTTTGGTCTTTTTTTGCCTAATAAAGTGAGTTGTTTTTTTTTTTAGAATAGTATACATCTTTTTTAAAGGACATTTTGAGTTCCATCACACACAAAAAAAAAGACATTAGGGTAGCTTTATTTGAATGGTTTGCAATTGTTCTCAAAGTTTCAGACCCAAGTTGTGATAGCATGCTGCACTACATGTGAAGAAAAGGTATTTTGTTGCGTTTATGCACTTGGCTGCAGACATTTTCCATGCTGGATGGTTTAATCTGTGTCATTACTTCTAATTCTGTATAGCCATCTTTAAAAGAGAATTTCGGCCAAAGCTTGTTTTGGACTTCTCCTGTGCAGGAGTGTAGTTAGTTCTGCACTCATGTGACCTGTTTTCAGCCAACGGCGGTTTTAAGGCCATGTCATTCAGCTGCTCCAGTCTCTGGATCGATCCTGGCTTTACAGTTGAGATCCACCCAGATTTCTCAGCCGCTGAGAGGCTGAGCTAGCTTCTCACACAGTGAGTGCTGGAGGGGCAGAGTGGAGAGCTCACTGAAGACCGAGAACTGAGTGATCAGCAGTCTTTTGAAACACACACACACACTCACACTCTCTCTCTCTCTCTCTCTCTCTCTCTCTCTCGCGCCAAACCCAACCTCTGAAAAACAACTCCACACCATAATTCCCCCTCCACCAAACTACACTTGGCACAATACCGTCAGGAATGTACCATTCTCCTGGTACCCACCAAACCCAGACATATCCATCGGATTGCTAGACAGAAGCATGATTCCGCACTCCAGAGAACACGTCTCAACTGCTTTAGAGTCCAGTGGCAGCGTGCTTTACACCACTGCATCTGACTCTTTGCATTGCACTTGGTGATGTAAGGCTTGGATGCAGCTGCTCGGCCATGGAAACCCATTCCATTAAGCTCTCTATACACTGTTGTGCTAATCTAAAGGCCACACAAAATTTGGAGGTCTGTAGTTATTGACACTGAAGACAGTTGGCAACATCTTTGCACTGTGTGCTTCAGCATGCTCATACCCCACTCTGTCATTTTATGTGGCCTACCACTTTCTGGCTGAGTTGCTGTTGTTCCCAGTTGCTTCCACTTTGTTAGAACACCACTAACAGTTGTGATAACAAAAAATACCGCACCCCAAAACTTGTATTTAATTACTTATAATCCAAATTAAAATTCATATACCTATATAATAATGCACTTCTCCATATATAAATACACTAAAATAGTGTATTTATATATGGAGAAGTGCATTATTATATAGGTATTATATGAATTTTAATTTGGATTATACGTAATTAAATACAAGTTTTGGGGCGCAGTATTTTTTGGTTATCACTTGGATGTTTTATAATTGCACTTATATGAGGATGTGACCGAATACCAGCGAACCATTTAGACAATAAAATATATATTTTTTATGTTGATAAATCAGTGGCTCACAAGGAAACACATTCAATTTAATTTACCACTAACAGTTGGCCGTGGAATATTTAGTAGCAAGGAACTTTCATGGATGGACTTATTGCACAGGTGGCAACCTGTCATGGTACCATGCGTGAATTCACTGAGCTTCTGAGAGTGACCCATTCTTTCACAAATGTTTGTAGAAGCCATCTGCATGCCTAGGTTCTTGAATTTATACCCAATGATTTTGAATGGGCTACTGATGCACCAGAAATTGCATGACCCCCCCCCCCTTTTTTTTTTTTTCTTCTCCTGCACCACACCACAACAAGCAGCAGGTGCAATTTTGTACATGCTTGATAAAGGTTCATGGACCAACTTGTGGGAAATGCAGCCAATGTAAGGGATATGAAGCTGGCCAATGGTTTTGTTTCACTCTATTCCTTACATTAGAGACAGCGAATAGGTTAAAGGCTTCAGCAAAGCAATTCCAAGATTGGTCTACAAATACTTTGTATTATGTTGCTTGGCTCTATTATCCATTTTTCCCTTCCTTTACTTCCTGTCAGGAAAGGAAAAACAGAGAAAAACTGACATAAAGGAAAAAAAACAGGGGTTCTAATCATTCCCACATTCTATGACAAACATTTATTTAAACATATTTTCGCTGGATAATTTTCCTGAATGGTTCAATGGTTCCTGATGAAGTTTATAGTTTCTGTACCCCAGTCATGTACACACGTCATAGGGCTGTTCTATGCGGAGGCCAATTAATCAGCTGTTATGGTTTGGATTATGGAAGGAAATTCAACCAAACCATTGAGAGAACATGCAAACTGTATGCAGCCAAACTCTCAAGATTATTAACCATTAAACCACTGCGTTGTATTTTCCTTCAAAGTAAAAGCAAGCATTTTTTTTAATGTCCAGTACAAGTAGAATGTTTGTAATTCATAATATACAGCTTGATATATGTTCTGTTTTAAATCTTATACACCAACATTCATTTTCTGAGTTGTTACTGACAGAAGTTATTGACTATGCTAATTGATATGTTTGTGCTATTTTAGTTTTATTGCAAGGGTGGGGGAATTTGACAATACCTGGTGAAATTCCAAACATAGGGGTCAACTAAGACTTGTAAACTATTTATGGGAAGTTTACAACACTTTTTTTGTGCCACTGTCTGATGCTTACACTACAAATTTCACCACATCCTTCTTTACCCTCTGATTTCCCAGATTAGGAAGGCACTTGTAAATCAGGATTAACATTTCCTCATCCTAGGTCTTTTGTTCTGTAGATGTAAGAAGCAATGATGTAAAGTGCAGTACCTCGTTGCAACCAGTCAGAATTGAATAATTTCTATTTATTGAGAGCACTACAATTGAAAGATGCCTCTTATCGCTTCCTGCATTTTGCACAATGAACAAAAATGTTATATTTTTTGTGGGTTACCAGTCCTTAGAGTTGGTGATTGCATTAGGTTTTTTCCCCCTTGTTTTTTATTTCAAGCATCTCTTCCTTTTTGGGCCAGATCACACCAGAACCAGTACCATGTGGTTTGGTGCACTGTATTTTGGAAAAGTAGTGCAAGCAGTACTTTTTCCATGGTGTTTTGCAGCCCATTCAAACAAATGGGCTGTCAAAACACACTGTGCAGGAACAGTGTGTGTTCTAGTGTGTACCGGCCTTTTATAGTCACCTGGTGATCTGCTACATACTTCATACTTTCTGTCCCAGGATGCCAACGCTCATTCTTTGTCCAGTATATTTGGAGGAACAGCCTTGACACCCTAGGGTGCTTGCTTCTAATTCCATTTACAGAACACCTTCCCTTCTCATAGCAGTGACATTGGGTGGAGTGTTCTGTAGTTTTGATGTGAGAGTGGCATAAATCAACAGGTGGATATAGATCTAGATTACTGTTCAAGTTTTATAGGCAGGTGTGAAGAATTTTTCAAAAATATATATTATCAATTTACAAAATGAAAAGTGAACGAAAATAAGAAAAATCTAAATCAAATCAGTATTTGGTGTGACTACCCTTTGATTCAAACCAGCATCTGTTTCTGCACTTGCACACCTTGTACACGTGCAGGGTTTTTGTAGGATAAGAGTCAGATGTATGATTAACCAAATATACTAACCAGGTGCTAATGATCATCAATTTCATATGTAGGTTTAAATATGGTCATTAACTGAAACAGAAACAGCTGTGCAGGAGGCTTAAAACTGGTTGAGGAACAGCCAAACTCTGCTAGTATATGTGAGGTTGTGGAAGTCCGTTTCATGTCACAGATCATACACCATGGCAAGACTGAGCACAGCAAGACACAAGGTAGTTATACTGCATCATCAAGGTCTCTCCCAGGCAATGATTTCAAAAGTAGAGTTGGGTTGGGATTTGCAAAATGATATAGATTTTAACACACACCCACACCCCTTTATTCAACCTTCCCACTGTGAAACTATGGGTTTAAAGATGTGCTGTTCAAGCTCTTTTGAAGAAGCACAAAGAAACCGGGCAACATGAGGACAGTAGATGCAATGGTCTGCCAAGGAAACTTAATGCAGCAGATAAAAGATGCACTGTGCTTACTTCCCTTTGACATTGGAAGATGTCCAGCAGTGCCTTCATCACAGAACTGGTAGAAACCAAGTGGCATCTAGGTACACCCATCTACTGTCTGGAGAAGTCTGGCCAGAAGTGGAAGTGTACAGCATTTTTTCACACCTGCCTAAAACCTTTTGCACAGAATGTGTGTGTGTGTATATGTGTGTGTGTATGTATGTGTATATATATCTCACAGAAGTGAGTACATCCCTCACATCTTGGTAAATATTTTATTCTATCTTTTCATGTGACAACACTGAATAAATGACACTTTGCTACAATGTAAAGTAGTGAGTGTACAGCTTGTATAACAGTAAATTTTCTGTCCCCTCAAAATAACTCAACACACAGCCATTAATGTCTAAACCGCTGGCAACAAAAGTGTACTCACTTCTGAGTGTGTGTGTGGCTGTGAAAAAGTGGAATAAACTCCCTCAAGAGTTGGTTCTGGCCAGCTCAGTGGATTGCTTCAAAAAAGGCCTGGATTCTTTCTTAGATACACAGAATATAACTGGATACTAACATTTTATAGGTAAAGTTGATCCAGGGAATATCCAGTTGTCTCTCGGGGGATCAGGAAGGAATTTATTTCAGAGCAAGAACAAATTGGATCGCGCTTTTGCTGGGTTTTTTTTCCCCTTCCTCTGGATCAACTGTGGGTATAGGATTGTAATTTTTTTTTTTCTTTCTTTGGTTGAACTGGATGGACATTTGTCTTTTGTTCAGACACACACACACTCACACTCTGTTTAGCAGTCCATATGGGTAGGAAATAAAGTGTGATTGTTAAGGTTTACATACTATTTAGAGCAGGAGTAGGCAACCTTTCAGAATTTGAGATCTATCTGGACAACATGATGGAAATCAAAGATCTGGGGGAGAAAGTGGCATCTTTGCCCTTTAAAAATAAATTAATTAAGCCCTCAATAGAAAGATGGCATGAAGAACACCCCCCATTCCCCACCCAACAGTACTGTCCTCTGCTCCCCCTCAATAGCACGGTCCTCTGCCCCCCACCAAGGAGTGTTCTCTGTCCCCCCACAAGTAGTGACACAGCTGTTTGTAGATGGCTCTCACCTAGCTTACATCAGAGCGGAGTGATGAGAGGCAGCAAAGTGCTGGGTGGAGGACGGGACCGAGAACTGTCAGAGCTAACATTTCATGTTAGCTAGCTGATAATTGGTTGCTAGGGCTGCCTAGCAACTAATCACCTGCTGGTTAACTTACAATGTTAACTAAATGAGCTCCTGAGCTCCCACCCTTAAACCAGCACTGTTTTGCACAGAGCAGCTCTTATCCTCCTCTGTTTCAGGTCTCCCTCTTCCTCCCTGCTGAGTGCCCTCAGAGCAAGCAGCTGGCTATGGGGGCACCTAAGCAGGCTCGCTCCCGAGCAGCTGCTCTGAATGTCCATTCACAGCATTGGGTGGCAATGGCTCCTGCTGCTGTCTTAGCCAATAAGGAAGGAGAGTCCCTGGAGAGCCGAGGATCTCTTCACTGGATCGTGATTGGTCTCAGGTAAGTATTGGGGGCTGGGGGGGGGGGGGGCGGCTGCTGCAAACACAGGGTTTATTACTTTCATGCATAAAGGTAAAAAACCTTGAGCCTTTACAACTATTTTAACATTTTAAAAGTCATTTCAGTGCAGGTTTTCATTCAGTATCTTGTGATCCTACCCTTGAAGGTCCTTGTTCATTTACTTCCTACTGTAGAATGACAACACTCTGTCCTTGTATCCTAACTGTGCTCCTGTTTACAAGTGGTTCTGTCGACAAACATTATGCAGACTTGGTATACTGTTGTCACCCCAGGAAAACTACCCTGAAAAATACCATGCGTTCATTACTGGACTGCGTTCTTGTAGACGTGAGGTGGAAGAAAATTTGCAGAACTGAGGTATAACAAATTATGAAAAATGGTGAAAAAAGCATTAATTTTTATTTATTTTTTAAATTGCAATTTTTAATATGGCAATAAACAATATCCTTATTCTCAAAAATAAGCCATACAGATCTACCACTTAATGGTCCTGTAATTGATTTTTCATTAAATCATTTCTTACTGAGTTTTTCTGCCTCCTTGTAACCTCCACTGTAAACTTCCAGATCTTTTCTTTTCCCACTTCCTTTTTTTTGGAACAAGCAGTGCATGCTAGCTGCTGCCATTTACACTGCTCTATGCGCTTTACAAATCCTATAGTCCCTAGTCCATCTCAGACGCAAGCAAAGTTGGCCGTGTTTCATATACTGTGGGGCCATGGAGAATAAACATAGCCACCCTCTAACCGGAATTCAAATTACAGCAGCAAAAAAGAGGGTTTTGGAGGAGGCTTAAAGCAATAGAAGGTCATTTTTTTGAATTAAGAATACATATTTGAATGTAAATGTTATTCTTAAACCAGTTTAGTGTCAAGAAGAGCTTTTAGCGTGCGAAGGGGTCTATGTATACATGTTTTCACCCATAATTTACACAACTTTTTGCTTAAATTCACACATTTTCTAATTTGAATCCAATAAAAAATGTGAAGCTTGTGTGAAAACATCTAGAAATAAAGCCCTAAATGTCATTCAGTTTAGGGTTGTCATCGACTTTAATGTCTGATTAGTAAAGTGCAGACCAGTGTAGACTGACAGGTGTATCTAGGTAGAAAGTCCATGTCTGGAATGCAGACAGTGGTGCTTTTCATGTGCAAGTCTATTCTGTCATAGCTGTGTTCATAACCCTTACTCTAGGGATCAGTGACCTGTGAACATTCATAGTGAACTCTGTGTGGGCCTTTCATGCAACATGTCTTGTAGCCTTTATGTTTGACTACCAGCCTTGAAAAACTGTTTTATACTTTAAGTGCACAGTTTTCACCTATGAATCAATGTTTCCATAATTTGTCATCGAATGTGAATAAAAAAAAATAGATATCTGGCTGTTCTTAACATGATCCTTGAATGCGACAAAGCTGAAGCATGCTGTAGATTTCTGCTAAACAGATTGCAGATATGACGTAGAACGTCTTTGGGAATTATAGGGAGAATGAATTATATGTAAGGAAATTGCCTGTGTTTAGGTAGACCATCTTGTGACATTAATGTGACACTGTGTAATATCCTTTCTCCCAAAATAATTCACATTAACTAATTAACACCCTTCCATTTGCTTGGAACAAGCAGTGAACGCAAGTTGTGGTCTTGTGCACTGCTCTATGTACACTACAAGTGCCATAGTCTATAGTTCCGGGTCAATCTTGGAGTACAAACATAGCCACCCTTTTAACAGGAAGTCAGGTCACAGCAGTAACAAAATTTGGAATTCGGAGGAGGCTGGAAGCAATAGAAGGTTTGCGTTAAAAGTGGGAATGACACTGCATCTGAGTACCACAATCCAAAAATGCTATTTATTTTTAATATTCAAAGCAAACTCATCCATCCATCCATCCATGTCTCCATGCTTTATTTTGCTGAGAAATCACTTTGAAAAACACCCCCAAGTATTTCAGACCGTGGTCATCTTGAGAAAGGACAGATGGTTCATGTAGCATTTACTACCTGGAATTCCTCTGCCCTTAGTTCAGGCATGCGAGCAAGGAGGGTGTACTTAGCTGAGAGAACCTCTCCTACCCTCCTCTAAACTCCTGGGATATGACATTTGCCTCGGCATGGAAAGCAGGAAGTAACTGAAGAAATGTAAAAAAAAAAAAAAAAAGGTTAAAACAAGTGAATATTCTATACCTTCCTATCTATTTACTAATGCTAGCAGCATAAGGATCTAAAATTAGTCAATGTTGACTGAGAGTGAAGTTCCACTTTAAGAATACATACTTGATTAGATTTTTTTTAAAACAAGAATTTACTGTCACATTATGTATACATTGGTAAGGTTGTAGTAACTAGTATTGTTGGTGAATATATCAAAGTTACATTTTTTTTTTCTATGTTACTTTTATAGTAGACAACATGTGCTGAATAATAATGTTTCTAAACAGTTTCTTTTGTTTTAAAAACAAATGTGGTTGATAGGATTGTTTTGTATACTTTAAAGTGTGTACTAAGCACACATAATAAAAAAAAAACAACCTATCTATATAAGCTGTATTACGTGCTGTTCATACTCACTGAGATTCGTTTTCTGTATTCTGCAAAGACCCTGGTTGATCCTGCTGTTCCCTATCTCCAAAGAACAGGAAGAACTTAAATCCTCCTATGCTTGGGGAGTAGACCCAAGAAGGATTAATGGGCTGCAGTCAAAACTTGGCCGTCATGGGGTGCACTCGCCTTGCTGCCCTCACAAGACTGGGGGAGTCTAGAAGCACTGCAATAATAATAAACAAACAGAGGGTGCACTGGCCTAGTGCGTTATCCTTTAAAGGCTTTAATATATAAAAAGGTAAGTATTATACTCACAAAGCAAATAAAGGTACAAGTTCATCTCATGAGTACAGCACAAACTATGCAAACATCAAGATGTGACAGAACGATGGAACATCCACAGGCTGACAGGTTTTGAGGACTTCTCCTCTTCCTCAGAGCCTACCTTACCTTTTTATATAGTAAAGCCTTTAAAGGATAATGTACTAGGCCAGTGTGCCCTTTTTTTATTATTATTGTTCTCTATCTCCCCCCTTCTGTTCATGTCCCCAATTCAGCTATGGATTTTGCAGCTGTAGGGGCAACTCTGCACATGCTCCATTTTCAGTGAGTTTCTATGATGAGCTTTTCCTTCCTATCACATCTTTGCAGCCCATGTGACTACAGAGTCACATATGTGGGTGTATACATAGTGGTAAGTGACAGCCCACTCCCTCCCTCCTCATCCATGCCCATTAACCAACTAAACACAATGGGGTGGGATATTACATGTAGATTGATGGAGGCTTCCCCTCCATGTTATCCTAAGACACAGGCTGGAGAGGCGTGACACAGCCTGTGACTGGTAGAAATCTGCCCACACCATGTTATTTGCACAAAATAAAGATTTGATTTCAAATCTATTGTATATGGACCTAACTGTATATTTTGTATGATCAATTAAAACAGCTTATTATTTGTACTCTGTATTCCAAAGACTAGTAGCAGTAGGACTAGAAACAAAGCTCCTCTTGCCACTGTTTCCCCGCAGACATGCTGGGAAAGAGCTGGGTCATTTGGCAGTTGTAAATTGATTAGGAAAAAGGTACTATCTTTTTTTTTTTTTTTAATAATTACAGTGCCATCATTCACATACAGAAAGAGAAGGAGCAGTGCAAATCAAACAATGTGTGTTTTAGAATCACTTTAATTGCATGCTATTTTTGGCCCTTTCATATATACATCCTTTTATCTACATATCTGGCCTGTATTAAATACATCCTAACAATGTCTACTTCTATTTAGTTTTGTTTCCTCTATCTTGCAGTGAAAGATACAGTTACAGCCAAACAATGTAATTAAAAAAGAGACTGCTTTCCATAGTTTTGTTTTCTTTCAGCCAAATACATTTTGCTGATTTGTTATTGTATTGTACACACACACATCATTTAAAATATAAAAGCATACTGATTTATTATTCTATTTGTACTATGTGTGGCGGAAATAAACAAGGACTTGGTGTTTCATGATGGTGATGTTCTAAAATATGAAGTTTTGATCATTCTGGCGCCAGCGATGATGTGAATATTTAGCGTGCAGGCATCTCAGTTGAATTTGGATAGGTTGATTCTGACAAAATGTCTTCCATTAATTTCAGATGTACAGTGGGTGCAGCAGATACAAATGAGAATTTCCATAAGAGTAATGTGTAGTTTAACAAAATAAGTGTTGGAGAATCTTTGATGTTTGAAAGCCTGAGAAACCTAGTCCTGATCACTTTTTCCAAGCAGCTGGTAGCAAAATAAAAATAATCCAGTAAGTCATTTTATGGCCACTTTAAGTATTGTGGTAATATGAGGCCTTAAAGCTGAACCCAAGGCAAATGGCTAAATACACATAAGGGAGCTGTCACACTGCACAAAATGGTAGATGACATCACTTTCTCAGTTACATTAAGGCGTCATGCACACTGGGCATAAAAAATGCTGCTTCTACAGGCTATGGGCATTTTTTTTCTTCAGCCTGTATAAGCAACTCTATTTTCGCCTATTTTGCCCATGCACAATTGGTTGTTTACAGGCATATTTGCAGAGGAGCATTTTCAGGCTGAAAGAAAAAAAAAAAAAAAAACCCCAAAAAACCATCACAACTGCATGTTTGAGAGGAGCTACGGGCAGAAAAAAAAATGCTTGACACTCATAAATGTGATTTAGGATTGTTCAATGTTTTTCAAGTGTATATTGATTACAGAATTTAATCTTGGCTGCTAGCTTTGTCCACCTGGCAGTTGTTTGGCAGAATGGAAAATGCAGTAAGTGGTGGGCCACATTGATGCCTGGATGTACCCCTGTAATGACCATTTTTGTTATCCCCTGCAATATAGACAGCACATGACTAGGCTAACCCGATCTCTTAGGCTTGACAGTCAGTGAAATTGGCAAATCTGTTGTGAATTGAACTGTCTGTAAAAGTGCATGCAACCTGATATCAAAATATTAAAGGATAAGCTCACATGTTACAGTATATTCAGAGTGTAACATGTTATAAAAGCACCTAATCCCCTGCTTTGACAGCTAGGGGAGGACCACCCTCATCCCCTCCCCCCCCCACCTCCCTAGCTGTCAAATTTAAAACAAACTGTGGCCATGTGGGGCTTGGCCGTGTCACTCCTCTGTGAATGAGAGACTACAAGTCCTGACATACTGAGGCTGTTGGCTTGTAGTTAATTGAATCTTCCTGTCAGCATATCTGCTTGCCGACACATCCCGTACAGGCAGGCAGATATACTGAAAGATCTGCAGGAGACCTGCATGGCACCAGTGATCTACTGATTGCTGGTGCAATGTTCTACAGGCTTCTGTAGCAAAAAAATAATTGCACATTTTTTTTTTACCTGCAAAAAAATGTGCATTTATTTTTTTTTACTAAAAGGTGAATGTTATCCTTTTAAAGTTGGCCATACATGGGTTTGTTTGTTTTTTTTTTTGCTCAACCAGCAGGTTGAACAAAAAAAAACGATCAGTGTTGCCGGCTATACATTTGAGAAAAATCAAGAGATTGACTTGTGTATTCGCCTCCCCATACATGGATTGAAATTCATCCACTCCCTGCTGGACTGTCCAAATTTCGATCCATATGGCTGGCTTTAAGCCTGTCTTAACCACACATAAATTGGATCTACAGTATAGAAAACAACGCAACACATAACTTGCCCACTTGTAGAAGTGACTTCCTGCTGTGTACCTTTTTAGGGTCATGCTGGACTATCTTTTGTTCATTCAGACACCTTTGATTAGCAAGCTTATCTTAATGTATTTCTGTTTGTTTGCAACAAATAAAGTATTGTATAAACCAGGGGTCCTCAAACTTTTTAAACGGGGCCAGTTCACTGTCCTTCAGACCGTTGGAGGGCCGGACTATAGTTTAAAAAAAAAAAAACTATGAACAAATGCGGACACAGTACAGGAGATGACCAGAGACTGCGGACATACAACAGCGGCAGGAATACTGGGCCGGCCGCTTCATAAGAGGCACAGACATTTCCCCCAAGTGTGTCTTATGGAGCAAAATAGTGCCCCATCATTGGTGTCAGTGGGAAGAAACGTGCCCCATCTTTGGTGTCAGTGGGAAGAATCGTGCCCCATCATTGGTGTCAGTGGGAAGAATCGTGCCCCATCATTGGTGTCAGTGGGAAGAATCGTGCCCCATCATTGGTGTCAGTGGGAAGAAACGTGCCCCATCTTTGGTGTCAGTGGGAAGAATCGTGCCCCATCATTGGTGTCAGTGGGAAGAATCGTGCCCCATCATTGGTGTCAGTGGGAAGAATCGTGCCCCATCATTGGTGTCAGTGGGAGGAATAGTGCCCCATCATTAGTGTCAGTGGGGGGAGGAATAGTGCCCCATCGTTGGTGTCAGTGTGGGGGGGGGGAATAGTGCCCCGTCATTGGTGTCAGTGTGGGAAGGGGATAGTGTCCCAACATTGGTGTCAGTGGGAGGAATAGTGTCCCATTATTGGTGTCAGTGGGAAGAATAGTGTCCCATCTTTGGTGTCGGTGGGAGGAATAGTACGTCATTGGTGTCAGTGGGGGGGATAGTGCCCCATCGTTGGTGTCAGTGGGGGGGATAGTGTCCCAACATTGGTGTCAGTGGGAGGAATAGTACCCCATCATTGGTGTCAGTGGGGGAAGGAATAGTGTTCCATCGTTGGTGTCAGTGGGGGGAGGAATAGTGCCCCATCGTTGGTGTCAGTGGGGGGAGGAATAATGACCCATCATTAGTATCAGTGACACCAATGATGGGGCACTATTCCTCCCACTGACACCAATGACACTTAACTTGCTGACCCCTGCTCCAGCATGGTGCTGCTGCAGACAGCATATCTGGTTGCAGCAACACCATCAGCACGGCACATTTACCTGTCCGCTGTCCTTCACTCCGGCCTCTCCCTTACTCGATGTTCGCGGGGCCGCTCGGCTCCGCCTCCTCGCAGGTGATTGGCCGCCTGTGTGCCTTTCCTGAGCTACAGTTCTGGCACCCAAACACCGGTGAGGAGGCGGAGCCGAGCGGCAGGAGTGAGGGAGTGGCCGGAGTGAATGAAGGATCAGCGCTTCCTGGACTGGATCGTCGTGGGACTGGGACAGGAGCCAGGTAAGGTACAGCAGCCCCCTGCCCGCCCCTGTACTTAGTGTCCCTTTCTCGTGGAAAGTATGCCCCTGCCGGCGGGCCGGATAAATGGCCTTGGCGGGCCGCAGTTTGAGGACAACTGGTATAAACAATCTGGCAAGAGGACATGGGTTCCATATAATGAGCAGTGGCGGCCATACTTATAAAACTGGACATATTGTACTCAATCTAATTGTTGAAACTTGTTTTTTAAAATTCATGGTGCACTCACACTGAACAGTAGATGTGTGGTATGTCAAACAGTCTTTCAGTTACTGCCACTAAAACCTCGTACACACAATGAGAATATTAGACGAATGTTTGTTCATTTTTTTTGCATGCTAGTCTCGAATAAAAAATGAAGGTTACTAAAGTTACAAACATTTTTGTACGACAGAATACAGTTTTGTAAGTGATGTATTGGAATGTGTTTTTGCGTTTGGGTATGCGTGGTTTTGGTCTTCCAGTTTTTTGGGGTTTTTGTTTTTTCAATTAAATACTGTACCGATTAAACAAGAATAGTACATTCTGGTATTGTATGAGAAATGTTTGTGTTTTTGTCCCTTCAGGTAATTTCACATGAACTCTTGTGATCGGCTCTTGAAAGCTGTGTATAAGCAATCAGATTATCTTACAATCGCTTCGAAACCGTATTTTTGGTCCGATTTTCTGATCGTGTGTACTAGGCTTAAATTGCAGCACTGGTTCACCTGTGTGAATTTTGTTCGGTTCCTGATAAACCAGCTGGAATTTACTTTGAGTGAACTTGTTAATACACAGCTTTCATTCAAAATCATTTGAAGGGACACGCGTGAAAATTTTTCTCATATGATAGCCAATCATACGATTTTTTTTTTTTTTTTCGTTCATTCAGTTTTCATTAGAAGATAAAATACAAATACATCACTTCCAAATTTTTATTCTATCATACAAGAATTTTTGTAACTTTAGTAACCTCTTCACTTTCGATATGAGACTAACATGCAACATGTCTCCCTCCTCTCCACTTCCTCTCTGTAGGGTTCTGTCCTCAAACCCTTTCTCTTCTCCATGTACACCACCTCCCTTGGTCACTTGATAACCTCCCACAGCTTCCAATATCATCTCTATGCTGATGACATCTTATCTATCTGTTTATTCCTCACCTCACTCCTTCAGTCTCCTCTCGCATTACTGACTTATCAGTATGGATGTCACACCAGTTCCTCAGACTAAATCTTTCTAAAACCGAACTCATGCTCCCTGCTGATGTCCTCCTCTACAACTGTCAGTCCCTCCTCTCTTTCCAGGGTGCTAGGTGTAATTCTGATTTCTGATCTGTACTGCCCCAAATCCAGTCACTGCCCAAATCTTGCCATGGTAACCTTTCCAAAATACGCCTCTTCTTGAATGTTACCTCAATATTTCATATTCCTGATATGTGCCTGTTGTACCATGTACTTGTGTTTAAAAGTATCCTGTTCTTTGTGTGAAGTACCTGGTGATCCTGCCACTTCCTCTGCTTTCCCATTTCAAACTGACCACACTAGGCATGAGAGCACACTCATTTCTGTGTGGTCAGCTTTCTGGCTGTGCTGGGAAAATAGCCTGCTTGTCCTCTAGTGGTCAGATGTGTGCTGATAACCCTCCACCCTTCCCAGCACAGCTGTTCACTGGGAAGTTCAGTACACTTCTGTTTCTCCACCCCCACCTCTCTAAGTCCCTTATGCAGCTGAGAACATAGGTTATGTGATCGCTTACAAAAAATGGTATTTATAATGTGTGTATGTAGGTGTGTGTACAGGGGCGGACTGACAACTCATGGGGCCCCTGGGCAATAGGGGATCATGAGGCCCCTGTGTCCTTGCCCAAACTCAAAAAAGCCTATGAAAAAGGTACCAGGGGCATCTCATGGGGCCCCCTACTGACCACGGGCCCTCGGGCAGTGCCCGAGTTTCCAAATGGTCAGTCCGCCCCTGTGTGTGTAATTATTATTATTACTACGAGTTTATATAGCGCCAAAGGGTTTGCTCAGCGCTGTACAATAGGGGGGACAATACATGGCACAGTACAACAACAACAAACAATGTACGAGGGGTAAGAGGGCCCTACTCTTACGAGCATACAATCTAGGAGGGAGGGGGTAAAAGGTACAGTAGGAAGTGGCTGAGGGGGATGAAGTGGTGGGAGGAATGAGGTAGGATGGCTGTTAGGTGAGGGTGGGGTAGGCTTCCCTGAAGAGATGGGTTTTGAGGGAGCGCCTGAATGTGAATAGGGAAGGCGACAGTCTGATGGATTGGGGCAGTGAGTTCCAGAGGATGGGGGAGGACCTGGAGAAGTCCTGCAGTCGTGCATGGGAGGAGGAGACCAGGGAGCAGGATAGAAGGAGGTCCTGTGAGGAGCGAAGGGTACGGGTAGGGTGGTACTTGGTGATAAGGTTGGTGAGGTAGTCAGGGGCAGTGTTGTGAACGGCTTTGTAGGTCAGGGTTAGGAGTTTAAATTTGATGCGTTGGGCAATCGGGAGCCAGTGGAGGGAGAGGCAGAGGGGGGTGGCAGAGGTGGAGCGGGTGGTGAGGTGGATGAGTCTGGCAGCTGAGTTCAGGATGGTCTGGAGCGGGGAGAGCCTGCACTTGGGTAGGCCAGTGAGGAGGGAGTTGCAGTAGTCAAGGCGTGAGATGATGAGGGAGTGTACTAGAAGTTTGGTGGTGTCTGGGGTGAGGAAGGAGCGGATCTTGGCAATGTTGCGAAGATGGAGCCTGCATGTGTTTGTGAGTGATTTGACATGCGGTTGGAGGGAGAGGTTCGCGTCAAGAATGACGCCAAGGACTTTGGCTTGCGGGGCGGAAGTGATAGTGGAGTTGTTGGTGATGATGGATAGGATGGGGGGGGGGGGTGTTGGCAGGGGGAAAGACGAGAAGCTCGGTTTTGGAGAGGTTGAGCTTGAGGAAGTGTAGCGACATCCAGTCTGAGATGTCATTTAGGAGGTGAGTGATGCGGGCGGAGATAGTGGGGGTGAGGTGAGGGGTGGAGAGGTAGATTTGGGTGTCGTCAGCATAGAGGTGATAGTTGAAGCCGTGAGATTGTATGAGTTTGCCCAGGGAGGAGGTGTAGATGGAGAAGAGAAGGGGTCCAAGGACAGAGCCTTGGGGGACCCCAACAGAGAGGGGGAGGGAGGGGGAGGTGGCACCATTGTAGGTGACACTGAAGGAGCGTCGGGATAGGTAGGATGAGAACCAAGAGAGAGCAGTATCTCCGATGCCAAGGGAGAGTAGTTTATTAAGGAGGAGGGGGTGGTCAACTGTGTCGAAGGCCGCAGAGAGGTCCAGGAGAAGGAGGACAGAGTAGTCGCCCTTGGCTTTGGCGTTGATAAATATATACACACACACAAAATTTACCTTTCATTTCTGTTTTAATCTGAATGGGTTGTTTTGCAAGGTAAGAGCTAACATGCAGAATAATTAAACCTATGAAACCACCAGGCTACTCATTGCCGCTTCCTTCCCATAGACCTTCCTCTATGTAGGTGTCCAGGCTGTAATGCATAACCTCTAGCCTCCATACCTTGGGTAAAGCTGGCCATAGATGGATCGAAATTCTGTTCAGCACAGACCGGCCAAATTTCAGTTGATCTGTGGCTGGTCCTGCTCGATAGACATCATGTTGGAAAATGTTCCTTCAATCAGCACTGCAGTTAATTGACTGCAGCTCTGATCATTGTGTTCTGACAGTGGAGGAAACACAACTGTCAGAATACAATAGCACAGCGGGTAGGATTCCTTTATTTACCTTGCTTGTGTGGGTGGGGGAATACGTTCATTTTTTGCCCTTTTTTTTTTTTTTTTTTTTTTCTTAGCCTGCTGTCTGATGGAAAAAGATCCATCTGTTGCCAGCTATAGTGATCTGTAAAAAGTATACAAACCAGAAGTTCTGAATTCACTGTGACAACTCCTGTCACATGCTTGTCCCTAGTCAGCAGTTTAGAAAGTACTGAAGTGAAAGACAGGCAGCTAGACTTTTCAGAAAGTATTATGTGATGGTATCTCCATATCTTTCTCATAACATCTAATGGTGCCACTGCCAAATATGTTCCTTTTTGTTGTGCTGTCATATAGTAGTCAATTGTCCAAAAAATTTTCAACCTTACCTGACTCTACTCAGGACTAAGTTCTCTTGAGGTAATCTAAGAACACACTGTGGTAGTAGATAGACTAATTGTCACATGATTTTACCAAAATTGAAGGTTTTGGATATACATTATTTCTGGCAGTCTTTGTACTTATTGAGAAGTTTTTTTTTTCTTTTTTAATATTTGTAATCAGCTATTAGATGTTTTTTTTCAGTTAGAATGGTTTTCTCTTTTTTACATGTGGATACAATTACCAAAAACAATTGGACAGAGGACTTGATACTGTGTTACATTCAAAGTACATAAGCACTTTCCATTGTGTTCTTTCTATTGTGTATATTTTATCCCACATTTTATTTTGAACCTGACATATGACTACGGCTGTTGACCTACTTCCTGAGAATGTGGACTGTTTAGAGACTAGAGCTGCATTTCACAATCTTTTTACTGTTATGGAGCCCTTTTAAAAAAAACAAAACAAAAAACAGTTTGGGCTCTTGGGAGCTCCTGAAATGTTCTGATCTATGGTTTGCGGAACATTAATGTGATTTCAGATGGAAAATCACTGTAGACTTAATATTTTCTTGATATAGTTGTAGTCCTGTAGTGAATTCCAACCCACCCTTTTGCCATCAGGAATTCACTACATGATGGTCAACACCTGCTTTGCTGCAAATTGTTTGTCGGACACTCTTACCCCTTTTCCGCACCCTACTATAACTTGCTATACTCACTGAAAATGTTTCTGCATTCAAAGATTCTGCTGACAAAGTTTGAGAAGCTTCTAAAGGCTCACTTTACTCTCGCAGGTCCAGCTCTACAACAAGCTCTTTCTTGTTTGTCAAACTGGCACAAATCTCCAGAATAGCTCTGATTTCTGTCCATGTGCACAGAATCATATGACTAAAAGCTTAAAGAGCTGAAGATACCTATAAAAGATGCATCACACCTATACCTTTTGGTGAATTTTTCAGTTGCCTTACCAAAGAGACTTTGTCCTTCAAAGATTTTACAGGAAGCTATGTTTTTTTCCATAGTGTCAGGTTCCAAAATCCTCCTCCCCAGGGGCTCATCAAAACGAAGAGCACCACAACACTTCACCCAGACCTGAACTTCTATGCCCAAATTCCACCCTTTCTTTCGGCTCAAGGCTTGGAACACAAAAAACACCAAGCCTGCTCCGAAGCCCATTGAAGGTGCACCCTCACTCCTAAGAATGGGGGGGACGTCTGTTACAGTTTGCCTCTCTATGGGTCACAGACATTCCGCACCTGTGGGTTTAGCTGGTGGATTCAAAGGAGTACAAAAGAGTTTCATACTCTACCCCTCACCAATTTCTTCCCTCAAACCAACAAACCTCTGATGAGATTTACAGACCACCCTGGTCTATCTTTTGTCCCAGGGAACAGACAGTTATTGCCTCTCTGAGGAAAGCTAAATACAGTCATGGCCGAAATTGTTGGCACCCTTGATATTTCTCCAGGAAATCATGTATTTCTCACGAAACGTATTGCATTAACACATGTTTTGCTATACACATGTTTATTCCCTTTGTGTGTATTGGGACAAAACAAAAAAAGGGAGGAAAGAAAGCAAATTCGACATAATGTCACACAAACCTCCAAAAATGGGCTGGACAAAAGTATTGGCACCCTTTCACAACTGCGGATAAATAAGAATGTTACAAGCATGTGATGCTCCTGTAAACTCACCTGGGGCAAGTAACAGGTGTGGGCAATATAGAAATCACACCTGAAAGCAGATAAAAAGGAGAGACGTTCACTTAACCTTTGCATTGTGTGTCTGTCTGTGCCACACTAAGCATGGACAACAGAAAGAGGAGACGAGAACTGTCTGAGGACCTGAGAACCAAAATTGTGGCAAAATATCAACAATCTCAAGGTTACAAGTCCATCTCCAGAGAACTAGATTTGCCTTTGTCCACAGTGCGCAACATTATCAAGAAGTTTGCAACCCATGGCACTGTAGCTAATCTCCCTGGTCGTGGACGGATGAGGAAAATTGATGAAAGATTGCAACGCAGAATAGTCCGGATGGTGGATAAGCAGCCCCAAACATGTTCCAAAGACATTCAAGCTGTCCTGCAGGCTCAGGGAGCATCAGTGTCAGCGCGAACTATCCGTCGACATTTAAATGAAATGAAACGCTATGGCAGGAGACCCAGGAGGACCCCACTGCTGACACAGAGACATAAAAAAGCAAGACTACAGTTTGCCAAAATGTACTTGAGTAAGCCAAAAGCCTTCTGGGAAAACGTCTTGTGGACAGATGAGACCAAGATAGAGCTTTTCGGTAAAGCACATCATTCTACTGTTTACCGAAAACGGAATGAGGCCTACAAAGAACAAAACACAGTACCTACGGTAAAATATGGTGGAGGTTCAATGATGTTTTGGGGTTGTTTTGCTGCCTCTGGCACTGGGTGCCTTGACTGTGTGCAAGGCATCATGAAATCTGAGGATTACCAAAGGATTTTGGGTCGCACTGTAGGGCCCAGTGTCAGAAAGCTGGGTTTGCGTCCAAGATCCTGGGTCTTCCAGCAGGACAATGACCCCAAACATACGTCAAAAAGCACTCAGAAATGGATGGCAAAGAAGCGCTGGAGAGTTCTGAAGTGGCCAGCAATGAGCCCAGATCTAAATCCCATTGAACACCTGTGGAGAGATCTTAAAATTGCTGTTGGGAAAAGGTGTCCTTCCAATAAGAGAGACCTGGAGCTGTTTGCAAAGGAAGAGTGGTCCAAAATTCCGGGTGAGAGGTGTCAGAAGCTTATTGATGGTTATAGGAAGCGACTGATTTCAGTTATGTTTTCCAAAGGGTGTGCAACCAAATATTAAGTTAAGGGTGCCAATACTTTTGTCCAGCCCATTTTTGGGGTTTTGTGTGACATTATGTCATATTTGCTTTTCTGCCTCTGTTTTATATTTGTTCCAATACATACAAAGGGAATAAACATGTGTATAGCAAAACATGTGTTAATGCAATACCTTTTTTGTGTGAAATACTTGATTTTCAGGAAAAATATCAAGGGTGCCAACAATTTCGGCCATGACTGTATCTAGCATCTGTAGGCATACAAGATTCCTATCTGCATATTCCCATTTACCCACCCCAAGGGTTACAGTATAGAGACAGACATTTCCAGTTCTTCACACTGCTCTTTGGCCTTTTCTTTGCTCCAAGTATATTCACAAAGGTACTTGCACCTTTAATTGCACCCTTAAGAACGGGTCTCAGGGTATCTAGACAACCTTCTTCTAAAGGACTCCCAACTCCTCCCTCCCAAATATCTTCTAATGTTCACAGGCAGATATTTTAGGCTTTTAGCTGGGTAATCTGCTTTCCAACCTTCCCTTTGCTTAGACCACTTGGACCTCATACTATACACAGCACAAGTATTTTTTTTCCAGAAAATGAGTTGGTCACTCTCAGATCTCATACTCTGGCCTTACGGTCCAAAAGACCTCCCTCTGAGAATTCTGGGGCTTATGTTGGCCTCCTTTTGAGACTTTTCTATTTGCTCAATTTCATTCAGGGCCTCTTCAACACAGCATTTTGTTTGGTGTGGAACAAAACATGCTCCCCTATGCTTCTATCCAGTCAAGCAAGGAATTCCCTAGCTTGGTTGATTTCAAATTTAGCCTTGACAATTGGTAAGTCATTTCTACCATACCAGTGGAAGGTGATAATAGATGCTAGCCTTTTAGGCTGGAGAGAGGTGTTCCAGTCTCTCACAGTTCAGGGAACATGGGTCATGATCTGTAAGATGAAGTAACAAGCTGTGACTTCAGCAGGTTTGGGATTGTACTGAGTCGCACATTGAGAAACCCTGAAATAGAGGCTCATAGAATTCATGGGGGCAAGATAAGTATTTCTGCATAACATTACCTGTCATAGATTCCATAGAGAACTAATTTGGACCACTATAGTAATACTTTGTCTGAAAAGCTGTGTGCATTGCCCAAGGGCATCTGGGATAGAATCACATGCTATTTTCACCCATATGTGACACTGTATTCATTGCTGAAATATTTTATTGTGGTATTTGCTGTAAAGCTGTTCGTATAACTGAGGGATGACTGCCATAAAAACTGCACAATTGATTAAATCCGCATAGTGTCACAGTATGTCAACTAATAAGGCTGATCCAGCATCCCCAGTTTAAATACTGTTAACATTCTCTTGGCAATAAAAGTTTGTGAGGGCCAATTGACATATGAAGTCTACCCTTTGTTCACAGCTTGTTGAAAGTTCACCTGAAGGTCATCTTAACCAGGTGCTTTTTATTTATATTCTAACTGGTGTATATTGAAGGATAATTAGTTACTATATTATTCCTGTTTAGCAGCATTTAGTTTTATTTTTAGGTTAATGTGCTCTACCAAAATACTGATTCACCCTGCTCTGTAAAACCGGGCTTTTATATTTAATTGCTTAAATCTCAAATATATCTAAAAAAAAAAAAAAGCGTTTGTTTTTTTTCTTTCTTTAAATTTTGGGAAGGTGGAGCCATGCAACTTCTCATGGTACCACATTGGTTACAACTTTTTCCAGATTAGTAGGTTTGCAGCTCAGATATTTGTATGTAGATGCTTAAGGCTCGTTGGGCACCATCGGTGTGAGGTATGGAAACTATAGCTTCTTTTGAAGTAAATTTTGGTATGGATAACTAGTCACTTTAAATGTGGCAGGCCAAAAGATAACACACGCTGCTACTTGACTTCCTCATAAATGGAAACTATGTGTTCTCAATAAGTACACATATAAACTGACAGCACAGTGGCTAAATGGTTAGTTCTTCCACTTGGCAGCACTAGGGTCGTCGGTTCGACTTCCAGCCATGGTACCATCTTCCAGGAGTTTGCATGTTCTCCCTGTGCCGGCGTGGGTTTCCACTGGGTACTCCGGTTTCCTGACACACTCAAAACACATGGTGGTATTTTAATTGGATCCTGTCTAAATTGGCCCTAGCATGTGTATGTATGAACGTTAGAGACCTTAGATCAGGGGTGTCCAAACTTTTTTCAAAGAGGGCCAGATTGGATGAAGTGAACATGGTGGAGGGCCGAACATTTTTCCAAACATTCTTTGAACCATTACAATTAAATGCAAATAAATTATTTTATGCCAATTTACCGTATTTTTCGCCGTATAAGACGCACCTGACCATAAGACGCACCTAGGTTTTAGAGGCAGAAAACAGGAAAAAAAAAATTCTGAACTAATGGACTGCAGACACAGTACAGGAGATGACCAGAGACTGCGGACAGCACAGGGATGACCAGAGACTGCGGACAGCACAGGGATGACCAGAGACTGCGGACAGCACAGGGATGACCAGAGACTGCGGACAGCACAGGGATGACCAGAGACTGCGGACAGCACAGGGATGACCAGAGACTGCGGACAGCACAGGGATGACCAGAGACTGCGGACAGCACAGATGACTGCTGACCTTTGGGGAGGTGGGGAGCGGGTACCTGAATTTGACAGGTACCTGCTCTTACTTCCACAGTTGTTCTTTGATCTTACCTGTTCCTCGATCCAGCCGCGCGCTGTCTTCCCGGCTTCTGTAATGGCGCTCGGCATGACAGCCGGGTGCCCAGTGCGCATGAGCGAGAAGCACTTGCGCTTTGTGATTGGTCCGGCGGCTTCTGGGATCTGTCATGTGTCCCAGGTACCGCCTTACCATTCACAAAAAGCACCGCTTCTTGCGCATGCGCACTTGGGACCCGGCTGTCATGCCCAGCGCCCACACTACAGAAGCCGGGAAGACAGCGCACCGCTGGAGAGAGGAACAGGTAAGGTCCCGCTGCAGAGCTGAGCGGCCGGCCCGGTATTCTGACACGGCCGCGGTGGAAATACCGGACCGGCCGCTCCATATTCGCTCCATAAGACACACTGACACACTGGGCCGTATTAAACCGACCCTCGGGCCGTAAATGGCCCGCGGGCTGGACTTTGGACATGCCTGCCTTAGATTGTATGCTCTTTGAGGGTTAGGGACCGATATGAATGTAATTTATATGTGCTGTGTAAAATTGACTGATGGCGCTATATAAGTGCCTGTAATGAATAATAAAAATGACAAGTAACACAGCAAATACAAACATTCAAAGCTGCCATAAATGTAAAGATATTTTTTGTTTAGTGCAGTGGGCTGTACAAGAGATATTGTATCAATAGTTCCCACATCCATGCTAAACAGCGTAGATGGACAGATCTTCTGCTGCTGGCTAGAGTACTCTTACGGCAGTCATCCACAGATGTCAGAATACTCAGTGACTGCATTTAATTGGTGGCAGTCACTGTTAAGCCACCTTTTTTCCGTCCAGCTTCTTTGATTACTCAATATAAGTTTGCCCTTATTGGTTACTATCGTTAATTTTTAGCAACTTAGTACTTATGCATATTAACCTCCCTGGCGGTATTGCCAAGTGTAGCTCGGGGTAAAGTTTCAGTACCACAAGTGGTAACCTCGAGCTACACTCGGGCTTACCATGCGGCGCTGCATTGGGATCTGTTCTTCACTTACCTTGTCCTGCGCTCCCGCGATGTCCCTCCTGCAGTCTTTCCTGGCAATGTCCTCCTGCGGATGCCGGCATCTGTCATCTGGGTTCCGTCCCCTGCGAGCATCGGGACGTACAGGGGACGGAACTGGCGGGAAATTTGAAAATGAGAAAAAGTGACATTCACTAAATACACTAAAATCACATAGTAAAACATTACTGTATCAAAGCATTTCACATACATTTTGTCCCTAGTACTTTGTCCTGTGCCCTGCCTGCATTTTTACTGTTCTTTCTGCCTGGAAACTGAGAAATGTCCATGGCGTCCAAAAAGCGTCTCTTTAGGTCAAAAGCGGTTTTAGACCGCTAGAGAACAGCGATAGTAAATCAGAACCACTTGCAGAATTGAGTGATAATGATTCGTGGGGAAATTCATCATCAGACACTGAAAACGATTTTGCTACTTTGCTCAGTGATGTGCGAACTTGGCGCTATATTTCAAATTTCAGTGTTTTTGATTTGATTTATATTATTGAATTAAATGTATTATTATTATATTATTATTTTTTAGGATTATTTATTAAATTATAATTTATGATTTCGTGTTTCAAATTGTAACATACCCGGGATGTTTGCTAGACTCTTGTTCGGACAGATTTCAGTGAGTTATTCCTAAAAATTACAGGCCTACAATAAAAAAAAAAACATATTTCCATGCAAAAAAATTTACCGCTTTGAGCACAGAAATACTGACATAATCAGACTGCTAGGGAGGTTAAACGTTTGCTCAGCTCCCCTGAAAATCTTTTATCATGGCAAGAGAAAAGCTGTTTAAAAGCAATCAAAGCCATGTACACCTGTAAAAGCAGCTTTTTTTTTTTTTTTTTTTTCTTAAATCCTGTGTGCATCAGTCAGTGAGTCAATGACGAGAGAGGGAGCAGGGCCAAGCCACGGCTCTGTGTGTCAAGGGAAACGCAGGGCAGCGGCTTGAGAGCGAGCCTGCTCGGGTACCCCCATAGCCCCCTGCTTGCTCTGGGGGCACTTGGCTGGAGGGAAGCGCAGGAGCTCCGGCAGGGGACCCCAGAAAACGAAGTTCGGGGCTGCTTTGAACAAAACCACAACACGGTAGCCAAGTAAGACATGTTGTGTTTTTTTTTTTTTTTTTATTGCCAATAATATCCCTTTTTAAAGTACACTAAACTGAAGCACTTAGTTGTGATTCCACCCTAGCCCTGCACACTTGGTTCTGTTGAAACTCTCCTCCACCATAGATACTTCCATTACACATTGTTTATTACCACCTCCGTGCATTGGGCACGGAATGTGCAGTTCTTCTTTGGACTACCCATAGACATTAATTACAAACAATTCTAACATTTTGTGAGGTGCTTCTTTCTGCCAGGAAATGCAGTGATTATCACAAAACTATTGTTGCAGTTTTTTTTTTTGTTTATTATATATAATGTACCATGACCTGCAGTGTTATAGATTATATCTTTGCAATAGCTGTAGTTATACACTTGTATGCAGATGTACATTCAGCAACGTGAGTCCGTTTATCCAAGTGGGGCATATTCTAAACTATTTTTTTGTTTTTAATTGTATGTTATAGGTAGAGTGTATTAAATTCTACATACATCATGTGCTGCATTGTTGCACCTAGCTTGAGCTCCCTTCCTTACTGATGCAAATTGTAATCTTTCAGATATTTTTCCTTGTGCTTTGAAACACTGGTGGGTGGTATTATTGTTAATGAATTCCAGCTTGGTGGAGTGACTGAGTCACAAGTGTCTTGAATCTCATACAAAATCGTTACAGCTTCTACCTACTTTGAACTACATTGTTCCACTGAGCCTAAATTGACTAAGCAGAAATGGCAGCTTTACAGCCAACTTCTGTAAATCTGCTTATAAAGTTTTGTAAAAATAACATTTATTCTAAATTGTATTAAACATGGGTTGACATTGACTCAAATTAGATGGCCACTTTTTTCTCCTTTCCTGCTACTGTTAAGTTATTGATACATGTTCTGAGGTCCCATAGTTACTGAATCACTGAACCATGATGCAGTATACTAACACTGTTCTATATATTAATTTCAGAATGTTTTCTGCTTGTGGAAGTGACACAGCTGTGCTAATGAGTTCTCACCAAGCTAATTGGAGGTAAAATAGGCACATAGTTGTGAAAACACAATTTTATCATTAACACGGTTTCAGTTAACTAGTTTATTGAAGTGAGATTTTCAGCTTCCTTTTGCCATCACTTAAGCAATTTTGCAGTTTTTTTGTAGCAATACTTTACCTTAATACAAAAATATTGTTTAAATTCTAACTGAAAGCAAAACGTTTTTTAGTTTGGGATAGAGTGGAGAGGAATTAGAACACCAGTCGATTTTTATTGCTATCTTTGACCCCCTTCCCCCTTGAAGAAGATTCATCCTCTCTCTCGATTTTTCCGCTTTTACCATTATCATTAAACAGTGAAAGTAACTTGGTTTAGATTAAAGGAAAAATTAAACTGTACAGCAGTGCCTTTCCCCATTGACTGTGAGGATGTCTCTCTCTAAAGTCCTTTTTCTTGAGGCATCCCTATGTCCAAGTCTTGATCTCTTATCTTCTGTTTCCAACCTCATTCTGCAGATATTTATGGTTTGTAAAACTTGGACATTACTTTATTTAATGTATTCTTTTGCTATGGATGACACTTGCTGTTCAATTTAAATAAATGAAAGTAAAGAAAATCCCAAATTTTAGGTTGTCCCCAGAAAAGCAATAAAGGAGAAATCTCCCATTGGGTGCATTAGTTCTAGTGACTCGGGGATCTCTAAGGAATTCCCTTAATTTGCAGGGGTTTCCTGTTTTGGCTATGGGACAGGAAGTGAAGAGAAATATTCAAAATGGGACACAGATGGCAAAAACAAAAAAAATCTGACGGGTTATAATCCCCCCTCCCTTACTTTGTCCAAAATGAAAAAAAAAATTTGCCTATAGTTTTACTTTAAATATTGTAATGGTTTTGGAACACATACATATACAGTATATTTACAGTATATTGCATGTAATATTAAACTCCTGCACTTTACAGAACACTTATTATGGCTCTAATCTAATAATATGTTAAATCCAATCATACCAGTTGCACAAAAAAATAACTGGAACACATTAATTTATACTTAAAAGCTTGCTTTGTAAACATGTAAATAATATTGTCAAAGGGCTTTATAGACTCCTTTCTTTCTTCTCTTTACAAACCAGACTATAAGGGGGTGCAATTTTATTTATTTATTTTTTGTCTGCTGACCCTACTTTTTCCATCATTAGACCCAGGTTTACAAGTGTACCAACGGCTTGATACTCTCGACATACCAAACCATTTATTGTGTGACATCTTGTTTATTCTACATCATGATGCTCCTTACTGAAGTATTCTTCATGTACTTATTTCTATAACTAATAAAGCAATACATTTAAATGAAAATATTCTCCAAGGGATATAAAATATCCCTACTTTTTCTTCAGTAGGAATGGCTAAGTAAAATATCAAGCTGATTGCTAAGAGTAGTGCAGCTTATGTGTTTTTTTATTTTTCCTTATGTTTAAAAAAAAAAAAAAAATGTTAGCATTGCAAGACTTATAAGCATTATTGCTATCACCAGCCCCTTGTAGATTCTCCCAAGAATTATATAGAAAATGCTCTTCAAAACGGCAAAAAGAAAGCTCATATGAAATCAGTACCTTAGTGCTCACTGCTATAGAAAGTAAGTGGGGAAAACTGTTGAACTGGGACATATAAAATATTACAGATACAAACTCTTCCTTCCTTTTATCCAAAATGAAGCTTTCCCATTGATATTCATAACTTGCACAAAATGACTTCCCATATTTGAGTTAAAACTAACAAATAGTATAACGTTTTGTGTGTTAGAGGGGTGACTATAATACTGTTGCAGTAATTCATAAGTCCCATTACCTGTGTTAATAAGTCGCCTTACCTGTGTTTAATTCAGAGGATTTATACATTAATCTTTAAAAGCCTTTTTGTTTTTTTAATCCTGCAAGTATGCAAATTTAAAGGTACATGGGCAAATAGTAAATGCTCATTTAATAAGTAATTTCAGAATATATTCTAACAAATATTTTTTTGTTCCAAAAGGGATCTCCAAGTGCACCTGTGCTTTGCACATGCCAGGGCAAAGTAACGAATAACTTTAGTCCCGTACCCTGCAGCTGCTCACACTTTCCTTAGCTCTGCACCATTCTTTTGCAAAAGGAAAAGTGACATACCTGGTACTTCTGGGTATGGGGAACCATTTGGCCCACTCACCATCTTCCAGTGAGACAATGCTGGATTAGCAAGTGTCTGTTCAGGCAACAAACACTGTAATGTAGGTGCGGGGAGGAAGTCTTTAACCCCGCTTTATAAACTCAAGTCATGATATGGCGGTTACACAGGGCTTCATAGCTTCACTCCTGCAGTCCAACAGTAAGTATAAGCATTGTGGATGATGGCATTGAAGTTATCCTGTTGCTTTTCCCTGCATTGAAAAAGCAAAAGCTACCTTTTAAAGTGGATCTCCATTTTTCATTTAACTTTAAATAGTTCATTTGGACTAAACTGATCCAATCAAATGATTTACTTCACTAACAGTTGCAGCAAGTTAGGCTGCTCAGCCATTCAGAGGAGGCTTTGTATTCTGTGAATAAATACAAAGCTTTCTCTGATTGGCTGAGGAATAGAGATGGGCTGATGATGTCACAAACCCCATCTCAGCCAATCAGAGGATGTTTTATACGCATTCATGAAATACAAAGATTTCCTCTGAATGGCTGAGCAGCACTCAGCCCAACTCTGTTTTGTTCCAGGAGTGAGAGTTGTGCTGCCAAAACACAGCGCTATATACTTAATGTACCTGAGGCTACAAAGTTATACAGCTCACAATCCCGCTGCAACTGTTAGTTTAGTAAATAGTTTGTATATACCAGCTTGAAACCTGGAGATTAGCTTTAAGCACCTACTATTTTGTTATGTTTTGCCATACTTGTTTGATAGTCAAAGTAGTACATTAAGACTAGATTACCCATGAGAAATAGTTTTTTGTGTGCAACTTCCACTCCCTTGTTTTCTTGAAAGTTTCAGCCTATGCAAATTCTAGGTCATGCAACCTCTGCTTTTACTTGTCTGTGCATATGTTGTCAGCCCTCTTCACATCTTCTAGGGGAAAGCTTAAAGCTATCTACAAAGATTCATAATGCAGTTGCTGAATCATGCATATTCTTTGGACACACTTGCATAATTGAACATATGGAAAGTGCTTTAGAAATCCCCAGCCTACAGCCTTTCTTCAGGGGGTGTGGACTAGAGCAGTGATTACTGGGTAAAATCCAAGCCAGCTAGTTGACCGATTTGGAAAGAAAGATGTCTGCTGCAGATCTAAAAGTCTACACACCTCTGTTAAAATATCAGGTTTCTGTGATGTAAAAGAATTCGACAAAGATAAATCATTTCAGAACTTTTTCCACCATTTTTAATGTAACCTATAAACTGTACAACTCAGTTGAACAAGAAACTGAAATCTTTTAGGTCGAGGGAAGTAAAAATAAAAAACTAAAATAATATGGTTACACAAGTTTGCACACCCATAAGCTAATACTTTGATGAAGCACCTTTTGATTTTATTCCAGCACTCAGTCTTTTTGGGTATGAGTCTATCAGCATGGAACATCTAGACTTGGCAATATTTGCCTACTCTTCTTTGCAAAAACACTTCAAATCTTTCAGATTTTGAGGGCATCTCCTGTGCACAGCCCTCTTCAGATCACCCCACAGGTTTTCAATCGTATTCAGGTCTGGGCTGTGGGTGGGCCATTCCAAAACTTTAATCTTTCTCTGGTGAAGCCATTCCTTTGTTGATTTTGGATGTATGTTTGGGTCATTGTCATGCTGAAAGATGAAGTTCCTCTTCATGTTCAGCTTTCTAGCAGAAGCCTGAAGGTTTTGTGCCAATATTGACTGGTATTGGGAACTGTTAACATAATTCCCTCTCCCTCTACTTAGGCCCCAGTTCCAGCTGAAGATGTGCAGTGTTTTTTTGCGCCAAATATATCTTTTGGAATTATGGCCAAAAAGTTCAACCTTGGTTTCATCAGACTATAAAACATTTTCCAACATGCTTTTGGGAGAGTTCAGATGTGTTTTTGCAAATTTAGATGGGCTTGGATCAGGGGCGGACTGACCATTTGGAAACTCGGGCACTGCCCGGGGTCAGTAGGGGGCCCCATGAGATGCCCCTTGTACCTTTTTCATAGGCTTTTTTGAGTTTGGGCAAGGACACAGGGGCCCCATGATCCCCTATTGCCTGGGGGCCCCATGAGTTGTCAGTCCGCCCCAGGCGTGGATGTTTTTCTTCGTAAGAAAAGGCTTCCGGCATGCCAATCTACCCCGTAGCCCAGACATATGAAGAATACTGGAGATTGTTGTCACATGTACCACACAACCAGTACTTGCCAGATATTACTGCAGCTCCTTTTAATGTTGCTGTAGGCAGCCTCCCAGACCAGTTTTCGGCTCATCTTTTCATCAATTTTGCAGGGACATCCAGTTCTTGGTAATGTCACTGTTGCGCCATATTTTCTCCACTTGATGACTGTCTTCACTGTGTTCCATGGTATATCTAATGCCTTGGAAATTCTTTTGTACCCTTCTTCTGACTGATACATTTTTTACAATGAGATCCCTCTGAAGCTTTGGAAGCTCTCTGCGGACCATGGCTTTTGCTGTAGGATGCGACTAATAAAATGTTAGGAAAGACCTACTAGAACAGCTGAACTTTATTTGGGGTTAATCAGGGACACTTTAAATGACAGGTGTGTACTGATTCCTATTTAACATGATTCTGAATGTGATTGCTTTATTCTGAACACCGCTACATCCCCAGTTATAAGTGGGTGTTCACACTTATGCAGCCACATTATTTTAGTTTGTGTACTTGCGCCCCCCCTAAAAGATTTCAGTTTGCTTTTCAGTTGAGTTTTACAGTTTATAGGTCACATTAAAGTTGGAAACCGTTCTGAAATGATTTATCTTTGTCATTTTTTTACATCAAAGAAACCTGAAATTTTCTAACATACAGCAGACCCAGTCTCAACTGCTCCCCTGTTGTCTTTAAACAGCTAGCAAAGTAAGCAAAAATGCCTTATGCAAAGCACAAGCGAGAACATATACATTCAGTCTCACTAGCTTTCTGAAAAATAAAACATGATACACAGATCCATTTGGTTATGGTTGATTATTTAGTACTGTTAAAATATAACCTATATTGGTTTTGTGAAAAAGGTGATTTTCAAGGCTTTCAGCACCTGTTACAATGGGAATTTCAGCCACATTGCTGGTTTCTTATAGGTGGCCATTTTAGCACCAGGGTGATACAGCCACCTGTCTAATGGTAAGATGAACCAATTTGAAATGTTGTTTTTTACTCTTTGTGCTGGTTACACAGTACCGGGACAATAACAGGTGTGTTTATTTTTAGCACTCTGAGATGTAGTTCAGTAAGACAAGCAATTGTCCCTTACTAGGCAAGATATGTGTAGTTGGACATTCTTATTGTGAGAAAAAGACAGTGTTGTAAAGGTGCTGTAACTTGTAAATGATTATCCAGCAAATGGGTGTGTTGTAGTGCTTGGCTTAGAATAGTAAACATCCATGCAGATCTATAAAACAATATGCTACATTTTCAGGTAGGGTCTCTACATCCAGAAACAGTCATGGGTGGATTCTGGTGAGCTGAATCTCCATCAGACTTCTGGTAATATCTGCAGCAACAACTCTCCAGTAGGGTTGTTGCTCAGCCCTCTTGTGCACTGTTCTCAAAACTAGAGCGCTAAGACCATATTCCAGGAAGCCAATGTGTGGTTCAGTCTACTTGTATTAACCCTGGAATTGAAATATCCTTTGCATAAACTCATCTTTGAAATCAAGGTGAGAAACTTCAGTGTCAGACCCTTTTACAAAGAGAAAACTCTCCATGTATATGCAGCATAAATGTGAAATAAAATCAGTAGTTATATTGACATTATTTTCTGTTTGTTATTTATGTAAAAAAATTAACTTGTTTCAAGTCCAACTGAACACAGAGGTATATTTATGAAAATATATTGCATAGTTGTAAACTGCATGTAAATTTATCTCTGTGAATGGGGTCATAACTGAATGTTCTCAGGCTACGTAACTTGCAGAGCAAATGCTGTTTATTAAAAAAAAAAGTGAATGGGGGAAAATATTGCTTTATAGCTACTAGATGGTGCTGAGTATCATAGGAAATGTGTGCTCCTCTGCTATATCTAGTGGTTCTAATGCAGTATTTTCCTCATTTGTCTTTTTTTTTCAAGGAATAATACTTGATCTGTTCAGAATATAGCCTGAGAACATTTTTGTTTAATTTTTTTGCTTTAAATTTTGCGAGTAACTCGATAGTAAATCAGCTAAATACACTCCACACGCATCAAACGTTTAGACTTAGTGGAAACTTTCCAATCCGCAAGAAGCATGAGCTTTTCTTATTGCAGAGCTGTAGATCTGACTTGGGCATTTTGGATCTCTGCAGAGAGACCACTGCTTCCACACAAAGAGCAAGATTCTCACTTTGTGGCCACTGTCAGAGAACATGCCTTTCTACCCAAGCTATAGTTGCTTTAGAAAGAAAATGAAGTGTACGGTATTTAATACAATTTGTTCAATGCTCCTGAAATGTGAAGTTGTGATGTGTTAAAACATATTTTTTTTTAAATAATGCATGTTGCAATTTTGCATCATTTTCTAGCAAAAAACACTTCCCATTAGGATGCATTTAAAAACCACTAAACCACTTCTAAAAATAAAACATGCTGTGTTTAAAACTGTACGGCATGAAAAGATGAAGAGGTGGGAGTCTAGCCATATGTACAGGTGTGTGTGTTGTTTGTTTGTTTTTGTTTTGTTTTTTTTTGTTTTTTGTTTTTTTGTTTTTTAAGTGCTCTTTTAATGAAAGCTAATGAAAAAAAAGAACTGCTTGGTGATTTTCTTGTTTTCACAAAACATTGTTTTATGTTCAACAAAGGGATAACCGAGAAGGATTCAGAAGAAAAACGTTATGCCAGACTCCATATGTACGAGAGCGCTCTCCTCACAGAAGAGAGTCCCCATATTTCCGAGAGTCTCCAGTAACCAGAAAAGACTCTCCACATAGTAGATCCGGCTCCAGTGTCAGTAGCAAAAGCTATTCTCCAGAAAGAGGCAAGACATTCCCCACACACCAACAAAGAAGTAAGCATTTTTTTTTCCCCTTTTAACTGCTTTATTTTTCTGTATTAAAGTTCTAGTTGTTTTATGTAAAGTAGTTTTTAATTAAAGACATGGATAAAATTGTTTTTGTGTATTATAAAAGCTGATTATAGTGATGGGGTTGATTTGGGGGGGATAACAGATTCAAACACAAAATTATAGTTGGCCATAGATGAATCAAAATTTGGCCAGTGCAGCAGGGACCAGCCGAATTTCAATTCATTGGCGATGTGAACCTAGCCAAAAGGTCCATTTAAACTTGTGCATTGTGGTAATGCGCTGTGATTGCTGCACAATTCATTTTTTATGGCCCCTCGATGTACAAAGGCTCCAACACATGAAAAATTTTGTGACACGTCCTGATTTTTGAGACTTTTTGGTGTGTGGGCAGCTCATTGATTTGATAACGCACGTTAACCCACCACAAGAACATCATGGGCCATCAACATGATAACTATACTTCATGATACATCATGAAGTATAGTTATAATACTCATTTAGGACAAATGACTTGATTTTTGGACAATGGGTTGTATGCCTCTACCTTCAGGTGATTGGGCACTGGCAAAAGCTTTGCTAAGACCCGCTACCCAGTGTATAACCACATCTACTCCATGAGGTGCCTTTTTTTGCAAGTGTCCTTAGGTGATGGACCTCTTCTGCAGAATTTGTTTTTTTTTTCTAATTTTCACTAGTTTTTCTCTTCTTTCTTCTGCTGCGGCAGCGGGACCAGTCTGTAATGCTTGCTTTTGGCACTGGATTCTGCATTCGGCACCCACTTTTGCATGTGTAGCAAGGAATGTAGTTAGCTGCAGGGTGCTACACAGATCCAGAGGTGTGGTCCCTACGTACCCAAATCCTGGAGACCCCTTTTGGATATAAGCCCACTGTATCAGCAAAGCATTTTACCTTGTCAAGGTTGCTGTTCCTGTCAAGGGGCAACGGGAATTCCCTGTAGCTTTTACATATCTGTTCCTGGCTATACATGTCTTGTTGGATCACTGTTTGGATCTGTAGTACACACTACATTATATCCTACGAGACACATCACAGTGCTGATCACACAAGCACTTTTGAAGGGACAGGTTATGGGGGAATCTACACCACCTTGTGTTTTTTTACTTGCTTTTATTCAGTCATTTACGTAAAGTGATGTAGTGCTTATAAGATTCGTAATTGTGCACTTTCAGCCACCATTTTCTGCCAATGATGCAACCTGATCATTTGCTGTCTTACATGCTTGATACCTTGGAGACACAGCCAAGGGAACTCTGCTGGAGCCTGGATTATTGCGATTCTTTCATAACAAAACCGCATTAATTTCATAAGTACTCTGCAGTGGAAGATCCTCATTTAGCAATGGATGATTAGAGGTGCTTGGCAGTGGGAGCATATATAGCAAATTGCAACAGTTACACAGACACCACTCCCTCCCTTTAGTCTGGCGAATGTCAAATTTTCCTCTGCCTCTCCTCCCCCTGACTATATTCATGTCTTAGAACCTGAATTGCCAGACTCGCTTGCATTTACAGAAGGCAAGGGGGACGCTGACATTTTAGCATGATGCTGCTGAAGGTTCTTCACCACCAACATTTTGGTAAGTTAATGCTTCAGCATCTCGCAACATGCTGGCTATGGAAGACTCAATGATTGAGGCAGTGCGTACTAGTATCTGGATCTGGCTAGATACACCTAGTTCAGCACAGTCTCCACATATTGTATTAGGTACAAGAAAGAAGGCAATACCTAGAAAGTCCTTTTTCTTTATCAAGTTGATTGGCCTAACTCCGAGATGTTATTCACACCTACTGGCCTATTGCTGCCTTGTACCCTGTCGACTTTTTCCACTGTGCACCTTGCCACTCTTCCACAAAATAGGCAAGCTACTGTTCCTTTGGAGGTTATTCGCTCTTTTTGGAGTCTTTCGCCATTCTATGTTCTGACTGGTCCAGCCCTGCAAACAGCCACTTACAGTAGTCTGCGCAGCTGACAAAATGGCAAACCAGAGAGCTCAATGGTGAACTTGCTCCTATTATATTTGGTAGATAATCCTATTCTTTCTGCAAGATTAGTCAAATCTCTACAATGTCCTTATCTGTGCATATGCACAGAATTTCATAGCTTAGAGTTTGGTTGGCTGAAAGGTGCTTTTTGCTCATGCCCTTTTAAAGGTCCGCTCTTCTTTGGAAAACCTCTATAGGAATACATTAAAGTGGTTATGAAGGAAAGTAATTTACTGCAGGTCCATCCTTTCAGGCAGATCCTTCACCTCTAAACTGATCTGAGCAGCTCAGAAGCCTTCTTCACAATGGTGGTTCAGACCAGCCATTGCTGGGGGGGATGTCTACTGAGATTTGCTCCAATGTAGAGCAGCGATGTCCCACCCCCTTATTTCATTCTGTTTTTCGGAGAGGTACACAGAGTCTCCATTGATGTCCTCTGTCTGTTTTTTACTACCCATTCTGCTTTCTCTTTCCCTTCAACTTCTTGAAGCTTTACAGTAACAAAGGGTAGTTAAATCCTTCCCTTTAGAAGGAATTACAAGGAAATTCCAAATCCTGCACAAGGCCCCTTGTCCTTTTTATGGACGTGTGTTATATCATGCCCTTTAAATTTTTGCAGCAGCTAGGCACCTGCCTGGTCACCTGTAGACCTGCTACTATGACTCTCATATGAACTTTTTACTCACATTACTTGCATTGACAAATTCTCAGAACGCTGGTGTTATTTTTATTAGACCCTTACTTATCCTGAAAAGTCATATCCCAGAGTTCCTCAGAGACCTTTTACTGCATTGCTCCAAAGCCCACTTCTTTGAACTGTTTCAAAATGCTCATACTTATCCCTTTCAGTTGATCTGCATCTTTTTTGGGCTGCTCCCCTAGAACTTGTACCGTCCTGAGTACCTGGGTCTAATTGTGATACCACTCTTGTTTACATTCTTCTTTCTCAAAACTATTTTGTATGTGCTGAATTCCATTTTTGGGAATATACACTCATCCGCAACCCTTGGTTGCCTCTCCCTGAGCATTTTTGTTAGATTCTGCTAGTACATTCCTTTGAGGCAGGTCCGTGCCCTGTTTTCTGCACTCAGGTCACTAGGACTCTGCTGCTCACTACAAGGGGAGGTGAGCTACGCTACCTAAAGTCTTTTTACTCCTTGCCAGAACACATCTCCCTGGCATATAATGCAAAAAGAAAACACACGGGGTTGTCAGTCTAAGCGCAGCATAAAAACCCCTCAGTTTATTAAAAAGTGAGACAATTGGCAACTCACATGTAGATGGAGATAAGCAGGCATGTAAAATAATCCACGGCTGATCATGAGCAGTCTCCGGTATTGTCCTTAGTTGCTATTGGTGCCAGTGCAACAGGGCGGCTTAGAAAAGGTGACTTGGAAGCATCCGACCACCTCAGTAACCAACATGGAGTGCAAGATGGCACTATAGAACAGAACTAACATCAGCGGAGGGATGACTTGGATGTGGTCGATAACGCGGTTTGAAGCTTCCGTTTCTTCTTCAGACCTAATTGGCTGTCATCGAAGGCAGTCAAATGCTCACGATCAGCCGAGTATTATTTTACATGCCGGCTTATCTCCATCTATGTGTGAGTTTCTCATCGTCACACTTTTTAATATTTTGAGGTGTTTTTATGCTGCACTTGGTCTGGGGCCCCCCTGTGTCTTTTCTATATGCTTACAGAGTTCTGGCTTCGCTCCCAAGGGTGCTGCCTCTGAGGCTGCTTTTTCAACATCTCCTGCCTGAACAGAATTGTTCATTTATTTATTGAACTTTAATAAACCGATTTATCATTGACTCTTTAGTACAGTGAACATCTTCAGTGCCATTTCTTACTTTTGTTTTACTGGCATATAGTGCTAAGACTCTGCTCTAAACTCTGATACTTCCCTCCGTGTATCATGATTGAGAGTTACCAAGTTGCCAATTTACAGGCCAAGAAGCCATTTCTCCTCTTGTCTTCTAAGAAACCTGTCCTTTTTTTATACCAGCTGACTTCATTTGACGGCATAGTATGGCATGCAGTCAGTAGTTGCCCTTTCATTTGCCTGCAACTCTCACCAAAAATCTTCAGTTATATGACTGCTGCAGCCTTACACCCAGAGATTTCTCATCTTAATTCATGGATATCAAACAGGCTTGGATGCCCCTCTTTTCTTGAGGCATGCTAGTCGCTTCCCCCATACTCTGCACTCTCCCATGTAAAATAGTACCTGCCTAGTGTGATAAGTCCTCATTCCTCCACTTCTTCTGTTTGGATGTGCCAAACACCTAGCCCTTAGTACCCTGGTGGTATTGATTTGACCTTGTATGTCCTCTTCCTAACACCTTGGCTCTCATGCTTCTTGTGCACTCTCATTTTAGGAAGTTGCTCTCTTTTTCGCATTTTGCAACCTTTTGCTGTCCTGAGACCCTATTATGGTGCTCTTGCATTTTCATTAGTTCCTTTTGAGAATGGAGTTTTCTTCTTTCTGTTTCCCCTAAAGCCATAGTTCTGCCTTGATTTTTCCCTAGTTTTCATTTTGGAATTTTCCTTCTCTTCCTTCTACTACAAATTATCTTGGAAGCCAGTCCTTGTTTCCTTAGTGCAATTGCTATCACTTTTTGAGGAAAAGTCATTCTTTCTCCCCATGTCCTGCCTTGAAGGCATGTAAAGCAATTTAATCTTTTTCTTTTGAGTGGGGTCAGGACTGTCATATATGGCTACCTGCCATATTGTCTTTTCTGTTATCCACAGGCTGGTCCCTTTCTGGGTTTCCTCTCTTTTCTTCTTAAACCTTGCTGGGTATTTATTTATTACAGTTACTTTTATATAGCATCATTTAGTCGTACCTGAACTTGCACCGATTTTGAAAGTTGTGCATGCACTACTTTTTGCGACTCCTGACAATGTCAGAATTGTACCAACATAACCGCTTCAATTACTGACAATACAGTGCGACTTGTCATGCGATTTGAAACTCAGATTGCATATCAAGTCACGGTGGCATGATCGGACACTTGGTAGCAGCAGCATTCTTTTTGTATGACCTGTCATGATATAGTACAAAAACGGCAAATAATCACTATTACATGGGATTAATTTATATATATATATATATATATATATATATATATATATACATACATACATACATACATACATACATACATACATACATACATATATATATATACATATACAGAAACACACTATATTGCCAAAAGTATTGGGACACCCCTCCAAATTATTGGATTCAGGTATTCCAATCGCCTCCATGGCCACAGGTGTATAGAATCAAGCACCTAGGCATACAGCTTGCTTCTACAAACATTTGTGAAAGAATGGGTTGCTCCCAGGAGCTCAGTGAATTCAAGCGTGGTAACGTGGAACGTTGCCACTTGTGCAGTAAGTCCATCTATGAAAGTTCCTTGATACTAAATATTCCACGGTCAATTGTTAGTGTTATTATGACAAAGTGGAAGCAACTGGAAACCACAGAAACTCAGCCACGAAGTGGTAGGCCACGTAACATGACAGTCAGGCATGCTAATGCGCACAGTGAGCAGAAGTCGCAATCTGTCTGCATAGCTAAAGACCTCTAAACTTCGTGTGGCCTTCAGATTAGCACAACAGTGCGTAGAGAGCTTCATGGAATGGGTTTCCATGGCTGAGCAGCTGCATCCAAGCTTTACATCACCAAGTGCAATGCAAAGCGTTAGATGCAGTGGTGTAAAGCACGCCACCACGGCACTCTAGAACAGTGGAGATGTGGTCTCTATAGTGATGAATCATGCTTCTCTGTCTGGCAATCCAATGAACATGTCTGGGTTTGGCGGTTGCCAGAAGAACGGTACTTGCCTGACTGCGTTGTGCCAAGTGTAAAGTCTGGTAGAGGGGGGATTATGGTATGGTGTTGTTTTTCAGGGGTTGAGCTTGGCCCCTTAGTTCCAGTGAAGGGAACTCTTAAGGCATCAGCATACCAAGACATTTTGGACAGTTTCATGCTCCCAACTTTGTGGGAACAGTTTAGGGATGGCCCGTTCCAATTCCAACATGACTGCGAGTTTGGGGTGGAGGAATTTGACTGGCCTGCCCTCAACCCGGTAGAACACCTTTTTGGATGAATGAGAGCGGAGACTGCGAGCCAGGCCTTCTCGTCCAACATCAGTGCCTGACCTCACAAATGCACTTATGGAAGAATGGTCAAACATTCCAATAGACACACTCCTCAACCTTGTGGACAGCCTTCCAGGAAGAGTTGAAGTTGTTCTAGCTGCAAAGAGTGGGCCACCTCAATATTGAACCCTATGGACTAAGACTGGGATGCCATTAAAGTTCATGTACGTGAAAAGGCAGGCATCCCAACACTTTTGACAATATAGTGTATATCTGGACTGGTGTTTGTTTTGTTGGATTACATTTTATTCATAGCTAATTTGTAAATCAGCCTGCAAGTATTTCTGGAAAAAGTTTGGAAGGATAGGTATTTTCCAAAAACTTTATATTTTGTACTACTCAGTAAAATATTCACATTAAATATTAATTGAAATGCAGATGGAACTATGTCTTGAACTAGAAAGGAAAACATTTTTCAATTACAAATTATTGAGGTTTTTAATATTGAATATTTCTTTGTAGATTTTGGCTGGCATACAATAATTCTTTCATTCAGCCTGCAGACTGAATGTGGAAAATAAATTCCTCCATCTGTGTACGTGTACAACTGTTCGGCCAAAAGTTTTCCAGCAGGCAGAACGAGCGACTTTTATGAATTTTAGTCAGTTTCTCAGTAACTGCCACATTCTGCCTTGTCATTTGGACAGAAAGCAATACATCCAGTGGGGATATAGATAAAGATAAAAGCATTTTAGTAGGTAAGGACAGAAGTCCTGCTAGTTTTTTCATTTCTGTATGTGTTCATGTTGGGGGAAACTCTTCACTTTTTATTGAGTCACCAGCAAGTGAAGGTGTAAATTTTCACGAAGATACACCATAATATACACTGCTCAAAACATTAAAGGAACACTTTTCAATCAGAGTATAGCATCAAGTAATTTAAACTCCTGGGATATTGATCTGGTCAGTTAAATAGCAGATGGCTTTGTTAATCAGTTTCAGCTGCTTTGGTGGTAATGAAATTAACAGGTGCACTAGATGGGCAACAATGAGATGACCCCCAAAACAGGAATGGTTTTACAGGACATTTTTTCCCTATTCATCTACATACTACTTTTCTGACTGTTTTTCACTAGTTTTGCATTTGGCTAGGGTCAGTGTCACTACTGGTAGCATGAGGCAATACCTGGACCCTACAGAGGTTGCACAGGCAGTCCAACTCCTCCAGGATCTCCCACCACAGTCTCAAGGGCATGGAGGAAATTCCAGGAGACAGGCAGTTACTCTAGGAGAGCTGGACAGGGCTGTAGAAGCTCCTTAACACATCAGCAGGACTGGTATCTGCTCCTTTGTGCAATGAGGAACAGGATGAGCACTGCCAGAGTTCTACAAAATGACCTCCAGCAGGCCACTGGTATGAATGTCTGACCAAACAATTAGAAATTGACTTCATGAGGGTCCGAGGTCCTCTAATGGGACCTGTGCTCATTGCCCGGCACCATAGAGCTCGATTGGCATTTGCCATTGAACATCAGAATTGACAGGTCCACCACTGGCACCCTGTGCTTTTCACAGATGAGAGCAGGTTCACCCTGAGCACGTGACAGACGTGAAAGGATCTGGAGAAGACTTGGAGAACATTATGCTGTCTGTAGCATCATTCAGCATGACCATTTTGGTGGTGGGTCAGTGATGATCTGGGGAGGCATATCCATGGAGGGACGCACAGACCTCTACAGGCTAGACAATAGCACCCTGACTGCTATTTCATTGGGATGAAATCCTTGGACCCATTCAGATCTTATGCTGGTCCATGACAATGCCCGGCCTCATGTGGCGAGAGTATGCAGGCAGTTCCTGACGGATGAAGGAATTGATACGATTGAATAGCCCCAACGCTCACCTGACCTAAATCCAATAAAACACCTCTGGGATATCATGTTTTGGTCCATCTGACGCCATCAGGTTGCACCTCAGACTGTCCATGAGCTCAGTGATGCCCTGGTCCAGACCTGGGAGGAAATACCCCAGGACACCATCCGTTGTCTCATTAGGAGCATGTCCTAATGTTATTAGGCATGGATACAAACATGTGGAGGCCATACAAACTACTGAAATACCATTTTGAGTTGCTGTAATGAAACTTCAGCAAAATGGCCTAACCTGCTGCATTATATTTTCACTTTAATTTTCGGAATGTCTTTGAATTTAGTCCTCTGTAGGTTGATAATTTTCATTTCCATCAAGCAGTGGGGCATCCTTGCGTTCCTAACACATTACCCAGTCCATATCAGTATAGATATCTAGCATGGTATTTCGCCCCATTGAGATCTGATGTGTTTTCAAAGTGTTCCTTTAATTTTTTTGAGCAGTTTAAATCTGAAGGTGCTATTAACCTTCTCTCTCCCAAAACTGAAAAATGTTAAATGGAGAATATGGAATAGTACAACTATTATACAACATAAAATAAAATAAGACCTTTTCTGTAATCCCTCTAACATACTCCCATCATCTACCCTCATACATAAAATAATAAAATTATTATAATAAAATACCCTTATGAAAAAGTTGGAAGTGACGAAACGCGTCAGTTTACTTTTATATACTCCACTGAGCATTGTCTTCCCTTCCGAGGAGCGGGGAAGTCCGGATTGGGCACTTCAGGAAAGGGGAAGTCACTGATTACCCAGGAGGAGTCTCATGCCTGTTTATATTGAAAGAGGGTAATGGTATATTATCCTGCAAGAGTTGTGGCACTACTTATATTTGATGCATGTGATCACGAGTAGTTTGATGTGGATTAACATGGAATGGTTGTGAAGTTTCATTATCCATGAGATGGTAATGGTATTTAATTATATTTGATTGGTGATACTGCTTTTGGAATTTTGCACTAATCACAAGTTGAAGTGTTGGTTTCTCACGAGTGTGGGTTTAGGAGGAATCACTTTAAGTGTCACGAGTGTTTTTTGTTTTAAAGATAATGCACTATATTTAGTTTATTTTTTTTTGAGGTATCTTGGATTGAAAAGCTACGAACTGGATTAATTTTCAACACTTGTAAGAGTACTTTGTGTGGACTTTTGCCTGGACACTTATATATACATATACATAAAATAATAAAATTATTATAATATTGTATAAGGGTAGATGATGGGAGTATGTTAAAGGGATTACAGAAAAGGTCTTATTTTATTTTTGCACTTTCAAGGGTGAGAGTGGTACTTTTTGTAGGGATATATAGAGTTTATATATTTGTATTTATATTATACAACATGTAGCTGTGCAATTTAAGTTTGTTTTTTTTGTTGCAGGTAAAGACAAATCAAGCACGCATCCTGTAAGATCCTCTAAAGACCCATCTCCTTCAAGCTCAGGAGCTGTTCCTTCCACCAAAGTAATTTCTTCCATTATGTCTTCATTTACTCATGTGCATTGCAGAAAGGCTAAAACCCAAATCATAAATAATATCATGGTGAAATGTAAGACCTCATTCATAAGGGCATATGTGTTTAGCATACCCTGTGCAAATGCTTTATTTACCTGTACGGGAATGCTCAGATGCTCTGTGCATGCCCATGCAGGCAGTCCCTTTGATGTCTATTTTTGAATGCAGCGGCTGCATGAACACTTCCGCTGCTTTCAATTTAAATCAGTGTGGGTGCACGGCCCCAAATGCAGACAGTGTGTATTTAGGGCAGAGCACCTGCTCTGATGTCAAATTGGGAGTAGCGGCAGTGCCCTTGCAGCGGCTGCATTCAAATAGACATCAATGGGACTACCTTCACAGAGTTGCGCAGAAAACCTGTGCAACCACATGTGGGTAAGTACACCCCATGTGACCAAGGCCTAAAAAAAGAAAAAACCCCAATTTCGGCACTCCTACTAGTCATCAGCAGCAGGGCTAATAGAAGATCTTGAAGCTAAACTCCAAGAAAACTAAATACACTTGAAATTCATAATGAGAGCTGTTTTACTTGACAAATTTGGTGTAGCTAGCCCTAAGATTTACGAAAGCTGCTAGACAACACATCCAGGCTTGTGACTTTGTCTGCTTTAATTCAGTTTAACAGAGACCTGGACAAATTGCAGCCCTAGGGCCACATTCAGCCCTTTTGCTGTTCCTTTCTGGCCCTCGATGCCTCCACTGTCAACATGCCTTTCTGTGCCTGCGGCATCTATTGGCCTTCATGGGCACCTGGACTGAAGAAGTCACAGGCAAATAGAGTTTTGCTACTTTTCCCCTCCACGCATTAGGCACTCAAAGGTATTTTTGGATTCACAAAAAGTGTGGTTTTCTTTGTGTCCCTGCATAGATAGCTGTCCAAGGGAGGTCATCACACCTGTACTGGCAGAGGAGAGGTCTCAGAACGTCTACTCCAACCTGTTTACAGTTCCCAAACCAAGCTGGGACATCTGGGCTACTCTGGATCTCAAAGTTTCAACAGATGTCTGAACAATAAAACATTCAAGATGGAGCCCATCCAGTCCTGTAATTGCTTCACTCCATCAGTGGATAGCAAAGATGCTTACCTACACATCCGAATTTTCCAGCTTCACCAACAGTTTCTGCACTTTGCAGTGGAGGGTCACCAATGTGAGTTTGAGGCATTGCCTTAAGGCCTAGCCACTTCACCAAGATAGTATGCCCCACGGTGTTGGCCTCTGGTTCTGTGGTTTTTGAAAACCTAGGGTCTCCCCACTGTGGTGTACTTGGATGACCCACTTCTAAAGGAGTAGTTGTCCCAGAGACTGACATCAAATGTCCAACAAGATGATACAAGCCCTGGAGATGTTCTGTTGGGTTCTGAACCTCCAGAGGTCAACCTTGGTTTCAACACACAGTCTGCAGTATTTGGGCATAGTCACAGCACAGACAAAGGTACTGCTTGCACATATCTCTCTTTGAGCCCAGGTGGAGTCCCTGAGGGTGCTGAAAAAGTTCTTAATTGTAGTATGTGTAAAAGTACTGGGGAAGGTGATAGCAGTCTTTAATGCTATATACTGTGTCCAGTTTCACTCCAGAGCTCTTCAGCTCAATATCCTGTTGGCATGGAACAAATTTCAGGAGTCCTTGAATATACCAGTGCAGTTCCCCAGATCACAGTCCCAAGATCCGGTCAACTCTATGCAGATGTTGAATACCGTCAGATTCTTCCTTCCAATAAATTGGAAGCTCTTGACAAAGCATGCCAGGCTGGAGTGGTGTTCTGGAGAACCTCTTGGTTCAGGAAACGTGGTCATTTAGTTTTTTTTTTTTTTGCTGTTCAACGTCCTGGAACTTCTGGCGAGCTTGCTGTCTCTCCTACACTAGACTGTCTGCTTTCGGGGGTTTCCTTTAACTGCTGAACCTGAGAGAATGGGCTCTTCACTTGTAGGTGTTTGCAGAGATTGAGATGCAGTGGGGGGCACTGGGTGTAGCTGCCTTGGCATCCAGATACAGCAAAAAACTAGACAGATTTGTGTCCTGAACCAAGGATCCTCAGTTTGCGATAGATACCCTGGAGACTCCTTGGAATCTATTTTCCCCGATATATACCTTCCCTCCACTTCTTTCTCATCTTTTACATAAAATTCTGAAGAGCATTCGGATTATATGGTTGTATAGCTTGGCCAAGAAGAACATGGTGTGCTGACATAACTCTCCTGTCGGATGAGCTGTGGGCTCTTCCAGTTTGGCCAGATTTGCTGTCGCAGGGTCTGATCTTCCATCCTGCCTTATGGTTGCTGGCTTTAACAGCATAGTTGTTGAAGACCAAGTCCAGGGGAATTCTGTAATGCCTTAAAAGTTAACCTCCAAGAAGGTGTATATGGAAAGCTTTTTTTTTCATCTGGTGTGAGGCTCTTCTAGTGGCTTTTCTCTAGTCTTGTGTAAAGATGCCTCTGGCTTTAAGTACCATTAATGGACAGATATTGGCTTTGGCTGTTCAGTTTCAGAGACATATCGTGTTTTATTTCATGGCAAAGCCTTTGCATAGCATAACACATGGACTGTGGTACCCTAACTTGGTCTTGTCAGTTTTGCAGATTTCGAACTTCTGAGAGATTACCTTGTTGATCCTTATGTGTAAGGTTGTTTTTATGGTGGTCATTACCTAAGCTTGCAATGTCTCCGAGTTGGATCTTGACCAGAATAAAGTGGTGCTGAGGTCTAGGTTCTCTTTCTTACCCATGATGGTTTCTTTACACTTGATTTTGGACATTGTGTTGTCATCTTTTTGTCCTATTCCTTAAGAAAAGATGCTTCACTCTTTTTTGTTGTTTGAGCTGATTGAGTTTATTTGTAGTCTACAGCTTCATTTCAACAGTCTGATTCCTGATACCTATGGTTCAGGCTGCATCTCTATCCACTGTCTAGGAGGATTTGTCAACTTATTTCTCGGGCCTATGGTATCAAGGGTAAGGTTCCTCCTTTTCCCCAGAAGTTAGTTCTTCCGGGGCTTTTCAGCATCAGGCTTCTGTTCAAGTTTGTAAGGCTGGTCTTCTCCTCACATGTTTATGATGGTTTTCCAGGTAGATGTTAATGCCTCTGTGGACACCAGTTTTAGAGGTCTTTTAGACAGCTATGGAGGGTTCTGAGTTGAGGTTGGGTTTTGGGCAAGTTGACACTGTTGCTGTGCCCACCCCTCATGTTCATTTAGTGAACTCTCCAGTGTTCTGTGATGTACGTTAAAGAAATTAGGATTTTTGATTTATCTGTGAAATCCATCTTTCTAGAGTACGTCGTAGGACGCAGAGATCCTTCCCTCTTGTCTGTACTCCTCATTACTTGCTGCAGAACCAAGATTTAACTGAGCTGGTAGGAGTCAAGGCTGGGCAGTGATTACTGTTTTTTGTGCTTTTTTGTTTTTTTTTTGGTCAAGGTTTATTCACTTGAGGGTAGCCGCATAACCCAAGTAGCCATGTATATGAAATCCTCTAAGTTCTCTGAAGTACTCTAAGAAAATGGATTTTACAGGTAAACTGAAAAAAAAAAAGACAACCAGAAAGTAACTTTGGTGTGGATTGTGTCAAACTTTAGCACTACTAGGGGTATCACAAATGCCTTCTTTTTTTATGCACATAGTTTAAATCTTCTCTTCTATTTATACTTATCTAGGTCGATGCAGCTTCGGTCCGATGCTTCGTCTGTCCCCCGCCCGCACTAAGAGTGGGAACTTAGTGATCAAATGATCACTGAGTTCTCACAGCCACTCTGAGCAGAGAGCCAGACTGTCGGTCACCGCCTTCTGCTCAGCCCCCCCAGCGCTGGGCTGTGGAGGGGGAGGGAGCAGCTGGCTCGGGCTCTCAGTGCTTTGCCAGAGACTGAGCTAGGTGCCGCTCCAGACTCTGGGGTGGATCCCGACTTTGAAATTGGGATTTTCCCCCAGCCTTGGCCGGCTGAGTGATGCCAGCTGACTTCAGTCTGCTGTCAGCTGAAAATGGGCCACAGGAGTACAGAACGAACTGCACTTCTGGGATCCACAGGAGAAGTATAGCCAAAAGAGCTTTGGCTGTATTTCTCCTTTATGCACCCAACTCCGTTCTTATTCAAAATAGGAGTTCCTTAGTTTACATTTTTTTTATTTGTATGATTTTTACATGCCTTTATTTATATCAAGAGAGAGACTGACTGACTACTAGGTTGTACAAATTGACTACAGGTGTGCATGACACTGGAGGATCTTGCCAGACTTGCACAAAGCTGACTTCTTTTTAGAGCTCTTATTCATCAAGTCGCTAGAACTTGGACCCGAGTTGATGGCACATACTATTTGTCACTACAAAACAATATACACTTATTATGCAAAATTTCTCATTAAAGTTGTCCTATAGGCAAAAGTTTAGGGAGATTAAAAAAAAAAAGTTTTGTACTGTTAAGTAGTTATTTTATACATCCAAAAAAGTTTATTTTTAAATGGTAAAGTATTCTGTCTTTCTATTAGCCACCTGTAGTTCCCTTCAAATTCTAACTAGAAGAGAAAGGGGCTACTCTGCTAGCCAATCAGGCCTTAGTACATTGCAGAGAGAGAGTTGGCTGATGAGGGGAGAAAGAACAGGGGCAACTTAGTCATTGGTTTACTGCCACTTCACTACTGAGCCTGGGATGGTCCTTGACCAAGCCATATTGCTTTTACCTGAGAGTTTTTGTACCTGTCTCTAGCAGTACTTTCTGACAGGGACATCTAGATTGGTAAACTAGCAGATTAAAGCCACACGTTTTTTGTCAGGTAAAATAATCCACACTTGCATGTTTCAACTGTGAATTTACATGTTTTCCGTGCGTTCCACTTAAAACATTTCAAAGCTTCCTGCCCCTTCATCAGACTGATGAGCACATGCACCCTATTTTTTTTATTCCACACACACTTTTTCTTTTTTGTAAAGTATTACAATTTTAGAGATCTTACCATTGTTGGCATTCTGTTCATAGGAGTGTTGCTGTCACTGGCTTTAGGTGAACTCCATCTTAGAATTTTTTTGATGCAAGTTACACCTTTTTGTTTTTCAAATGTATTTTTATATGTATGATCAAATAAATCACAAATGTAAATATTACTCTCTACTATTAAATGTATTAATCTATTGTTATCGGTATTGCTGACAAATTACAATAATTTACCTTACTACTATTACATATATTTTCATTATAACAATAAATTACCTCTGGCAAAAAGTATGGAATCAACACTCCAGTTTCTGCCCATTTGTTCCTCATTTGTTTTGTTGTGCATTTTCTGTTTTCAAGGCATATTGCTTTACGTTTTCTATCTTGACTCTTTGATGTGTTCCTTGGTCTACCAGTACGCTTTCCTTTTACAGCCTTCCCATTTGATTGATACTTGGTCCAGATTTTAGACACAGATGACTGGGAACAACCAACATCTTTTGTAACATTCCACGATGATTTACCTTCTTGAAGTTTTATAATCCTCTTCTTTGTTTAAACTGACATCCCTCATGTTGGAGCCATGATTCATGTCAAGCAGCTCGGTGCAACAGCTCACCAAGGTGTGATGCACATGCTTGTTTTAGAACTGCAAAGTACATGGTGATTCCATAATATTTTCCTCAGAATTGAGTGATTCCATATTTTTTTCCTCTGCTTGATCTGCAAAAACAGTATCAACTGACTATAGTTTTCTTTCTTTTTATTTTGGTAAGTGTTTCTTAAAGCCAGAATGTTTGAATGTTAAATGAAAATAGTTTTTAAGGCATGTCTGTGATTAGTTTTTTTTTTTTTTTTTTTGTACACAAACAATGGAATGAACATTTTCCCAGAGTGGTGATTCCATACTTTTTGCCAGGGGTTGAATTTTCATTGGGTCTCACATAGGTACAGTGTCATTAAAAAAAAATAAGTTGCGTGATTGTACTTTTAATATGTTAATAATGGTGTCACATTTCTAGCTGTGTATCAGCTGTTTTATTGGTCTTTTGCTAAACAACATTTTCATATTTGACTATCTTAACTTTAGCACTTAGTATAAGTTGGCTTTGTGTTGAGTACACCTGTATCCGTCCAAGACCTATGTTAGACACACAAACATCTCTCAGCATATTCCAGACATATATTAACAGGTGATCAGTTACAAATAGGAACACGTCTATCACACACTTCATAAACTATTTGATTTACGTTTTACAGAGTGTAGACCAAGATAAAGGAGGTCGTCTCTCGTCGGAGATTGCTTTCGTGGATGCTGCCTGCAAATGGGTTTCTGAGAAAATGGAGAAAGTGTCTGAAAGCAGTGTACCTGAAGCCACCGAAGACTTTGTAAAAGTACATATTGTTTCAATGGATTGGTTTTCCAGAGATGCATTTAAATGTGCACGATGCTTTTAAAGGTTATGCAAAATAATGTATAGGAGCTTTGTCTGTTAGGTCTCATTTATACTTGTGGCCTTTCAATGGTTAAATACCTCTATAAAGCAATCCACCTCACATTTCATAGGTGCACCAAATTTTGCCTCCTCTTACTGTAGCTGCATAGTTCTTATTTATTTGTCATTGGTGTAAAAAATCTGTTTCTGGTGAGTTTTAAATGGTTCAAAAACGCTATATATAAGAGCAATGCTGATAACTGTCCATCCAAAATGCTGAATGTGTAAAAAAAAAAGTGTCCAAATGTTATGAAATTTAGAAATTCAAATAACGATCACCACTGGTCCCATCACCTCATGGAAAAACACTGACCAGATTTGGCCTTCAAGATCATAGGATTGTCAAAATATGTGTATATTGTTAATCAAACTTGTTCAGACTCCCATACAGCATCCAATCTGATCATATAAGTTGCCGGTGATTTCCCTTTTAAAGGTGGCAACTAGTATATCAGCTCTGCCTCAAAACTTGCAGTTGTGTGAGAAAAGAGAAAACTCCCTTAGAGTAGTAATGTTAATATTAGGGCAAAACATCAGAAAGAAATCCACTCACATTTAGAAAATGCATCAGTGGATTGTAATTCCCAGTAAACACTTGCAGACTCCCATACACCATCTAGTATGGTCAAATTGATCTTATATGTTGCTGGTACTGGCACCTCAGATGTCACGACCAATAAAGCCATCTTGGCTCAAAATAATGAATACTACACTTGTAATACACTTCTAATTGCGTTCTAGGATAACCATTGGATAGTGTATGAATGTATACTTATATATTAGGGGAGAGCCACAAGTTGATTAAAGTAATATCGGATCTTATCATATTGTATATAAGTCTCCACTAAAAATGTAGTTAAGCACTCAGAAATAAAAGAAAAAATAGCTTCCATAGAGTAGTAATGTTTTATTAAAAACATAAAAAGACTAAAATACATCCACTCGCAAAAAGTGCATCAGTGGCACTACACTCACAAACATCAAGATGTAGCTGCTGGGTAACCTCTTAGCCAAGAAACCATCAGTTTCTTGGTTATTCCGTCAAAAGCGACAGACAATTAGACAACCACAGCCAGCCACATTTATATGCGATGATGTCAGCACTCAACACATTTCGGCATATTGCCTACATCAGGAGATTGAAATGGTTACATATGCTACATCTCACACACTGGGAAGCAATCCTGTGTGTGATTGTGTGTGTGTGTGTGTGTATATATATATATATATATATATATATATCTCCAGAGTTGGTGGACCATAACACTTTTAGACATTCCTTCCCCCTCTATCTTTTGGGTTTTGAAGCCTCCACTCTTCAGGAAAGTCTTTCCACAAGTTTTTGAAAGAGAGTGTCTGAGGGAGTTTCTGTCCTGCAACCAAAAGAGCACGTGTGAGGTCAGGAACTGATGTTAGAAGAAAAGAGTTGGCTCACAGGTTTCATTCCATTAAATTCAATAGGTATTCAGCAGGGTTGTGGTCAGGGCTTTGTGCAGGCCATTCAAGTTCCTCCAGACTTAACTCATCACACCATGTCTTTATGAACCTGACTTTGTGCAAAGGGGGTCATACTGACAAAGAAAAGGACCTTCTCCAAACGGTTGCTACAAGGCTAGAAGTACACAGTTGTCTAAAATATATACGGTATACATTAACAGTGCCCTTTAATGGAAAAAACAGAACCCAGTAGCCGAGGGGTGTCCAAATATTTTTGGCCATGTAGTCTACATTGAACAAATAATCTGGCTCTGGATTCCTTTTAAATGATTTAGCTACTCATCGTATAAATGAGGTTACAATGCTATTTTCTTCAACATTCTGAGATTTGTGTTTCTCAATTGCACACCTTGGCAATTCATGAGCATATGATGGGAAAAAAAAACTGTACAAGCAGAAGTTACCTTGAGAACAGTATGCGGAAATGGTCAGTAGATCCAGAGATATAGGCAGAAGTTATATGCTATGCTATGTGCATAGCAGAGATTTGGAGATTTTTCTAGTTTATTTTTGAAAAAAATTAAATGTACATATTTTTTCAGGAAAATACATGTGTGAGTACACACATACACCAGCCACTTTATTAGGTACATCTTGCTAGTGCCAAGAAAATATCCCCCACACCATTACACCACCTCCAGCCTGAACCGTTGATACAAGGCAGGATGGATCCATTCTTTCATGTTGTTTACTCCAAATTGTGACCCTAACATCTGAATGCCGCGGCTGAAATTGAGACCGCCTATTTTCCTCTGACCTCAACAAGGCATTTTCACCCACACAACTGCCGCTCACTGGATAATTTCTCTTTTTTGGACCATTCTCTGTAAACCCTAGAGATGGTTGTGCGTGAAAATCCCACTAGATCAGCAGTTTTTGAAATATTCAGACCAGCCCCGTTGGCACCAACAACCATGCCACATTCAAAGTCACTTAAATTCCCTTTCTTCTCCATTCTGATGCTCGGTTTGAACTTCAGCAAGTAGTCTTCACCACATCTACATGCCTAAATGCATTGAGTTGCTGCCATGTGATTGGCTGATTAGCAATTTGTGTTACCAGTCCATTAAAGTGGCCAGTGAGTGTATATATCTTTCTTTTTTCCCAGGAGCCTGCAAGGTATTGCTCCTGCGATCAGTGGATTATGGGTGCAATGGCAGGCTCCTGCAGAGTCTTCATTTCATCATATGCTCTTCATCATATGCTGGTTCTCTTCCTGTGTAGAGGTACAAGCTTTCAGTTGCACAGCTGGAGGAAGTGTCAATGAACTACAATTGTAGCGATCATGCAGTGCTGGATGGGACTTGTAGTTCATTCATTCACAAATATCTGTGAAGTAATGACCTGGCTGTGCAGGCGGACCCGTGCAGATCCACACTGGTTTCAAAAGTGATAACTGCTGCTGGGGCCCTTTTGTACCATGTTATACTGTAAATATGGGTGTAACATTTAGCATGGTGCAAAAACTGAAACTAACCTTTAAATTGTATCTAAATATGATCTTGGCTATATCATATTATGAAAGGCTTAATCAAGGCTTGCATATTGGCAGTAAAGATTTTTTTCATACAGATTCAGTCTGCTACTGTAGGGGCAAAAATGATACGGTCAGTAATATAACCACTCACCCAGCTTATCTTGTTTTCTAAGGCAGGATCATCTTCTGCATTATATGGAGACCAGATAGCAGACCTAGAAGCTAACGTGCCTGTGAATTCAGAACGGTACGACTCAAATCCAGTCAGCAACAGATCTAAAGCCATCGCAGCAAAGACAAAAGAAATAGAAGAGGTAAGATGATGGAACATGTTTTTGTATTTTTAACCTATGGCCACTTTTATTCAAATCCCCAAAAAAACCCAGATGTGTTGTGAGTTATCGAGATTTCTTTTGACTGCATTTTTTCCCCTCCTGTCTTAGTAGTGGGTACTGGAACATTGCATTGATGGCACAGTTTGGTTCTGCATTCTTTTTTCACCCCTTGCTGCAGGCCAGTCAGCTCAGACAGTTTGCGGCTGCTTTCATTCTGTGTACCATTGACCTCCATTCATTGCTGCTGTCAAGGAATCTTCTACATTTGACACACTTCTTGGTGTGTCAGATTCCTGGTCCCCCTCTGAATGCTGTAGTTCTATCCACTTGCCACTATGTCATTACTGTATCATGTCATAACGTAGGGTCTGCAGGGGTGTGGAAAGTTTTGAAAAAACTACTTGTCCGGGGACTAAATCGGTGCCCCAATCTCCTTGTCCCTCATGACAATCTACTTGTCCAGATAAAACAAAATATTTTTTTAACCAAAACTGTATTTAAATCGGAGGTGATATTAGGAATATCTGGGGCTTTTAAAAACAAAAGGGGCTTTATGGCAACTTAAACATTTAATATTTTTAACATTGCTCTGTTTATCTTCTACTCCCCTCCCTGCCTCTCTCCAGCACCGCACCTGGGGACTAGCAAGGAGGGGAGTGACCTTGCAGTGTAATGAGCACCAATTGGCTGCTCCTCAGGAAAGGGTGGGTCAGAGCTTATCCTTTATCCCTTTCGATGCCAGAGCTGTTTTTGCATTTTTTGCACAAGTTTAAAAAAATAATTTTAGTCGTGAAGATTACATAAAACCCCCTAACATTGTATATTTTCTGAAAGCAGAGACCCTATGGAATAAATAGTGGTAGTTCCAATGGATATTACTGCAAAATTTCAGTAAAAAATACAAGTCAATTTATTTTTGGCACAAAAGAAGCAATAAATTACCCTATTTTTTGTAAAATATGAAAGATGAGGTTGCACTGAGTAAATATCCAATTTGTCAAACCTTAAATTTATGCATGCTCATGAAATGGTGACGAACATCCGTACCCTATATTTTTTATAGGTCGACACTTTTAAAGCCCCTTATAGGCCATCAGTTTAGTGTTACAGAAGAGATCTGCTGCTAGAATTATTGCTCTCATTCTGGCGTGCTCGGCGATATGTGACATGTGTATCGCAATCAACGTTTTCAGGCGTAGGTGCCCTAGCGTGTGTTTTTACGTTTGTACGTCTGTATATGTGGGGGTCTTCCATTTTTTGTTGTGGTGGGATGGTAGGTGCTTGGATGTAACTTTTTTTTTTACAATTAAAAAAATATATATATATATTTTTTTTTTTTTTACTTTTTTTTTCTTTTTTCTTTACATAGGGGACAAAGTCCCCTATGTGTTGATTTTTTTAGTGACAGGTTCACTTTATTGAGACATCTAGGGTCATGTCTCCCCTGTGCTCCACTGAATGTAATGTGGTGCACATCGCACCATATTACATTCTTTCCCAGCTTCCATGGCCCGGAATCTCTCAACGTGGACCCGGAAGTTACATCATAACGTCACTTCTGGGTCAGGACAAGAAGGGGAGCAGATGTGTCTGCTCACCTCCTCCCCTCTAGCCAACGGCGGTGAGCTGGTCCCGGGCCCGCAGATGAGCAAGTGGAGCCCGGGAGACCTCACGGGGGGGGAGAGGCTGGCACTGTGTGGAAGCAGTTGGGCGGCAGCAATGCGCCCAAATGCTTCCACCTAACCGGCGTGCCCGCTGCTTGCCTGCAGCAGGGGTAAAGGTAGAAAAAAACTACCTGCCAGATGCCCAGAACTACATGTCCTGGGCGTCAGGTGATAGGAATCGAAAATCCCTGGACTGGCACTAGAAACCATAGCATGTGGCAGGGGACATAAGCATTTGACATATCTGGAAGTGTACGATGCTGAAGATCATTCAGGCATTGGTAGTTCAACAGTGAGGGCAGCGGGACAGGACAGTATCAATTTTGTTCCTTTACAGGCACTTCTTTATTTCCCTTTTTTGTAAGTGACAGGGTCACCTATCCGCTAAAGAATGTTTACCTTTTGTGTGATCATTTTGTCAATTTTACTGGATGTATGTATTTGTTAATTTTTTCACATTATTTTTATTTAAACTTGGAAAATGTTTTTTTGTTCCTCTGTGGAGAGAAGCCTATTTGCACACACTGGACACCGTAAAGTGAAACATTCACCTGTATCTGAGCGCTACAAGCTTAAAATGCTATTTAATTAATTTTTAATATTCAGAGCAAACGCGTCCATCCATGTCTCTATGCTTTATTGGGTTGAATAATCACTTTGAAAACGCCTCCTAGCATTTCTAGCCATGGTCATCTTGAGTAAGGGAACATGATTATTTTAACATTTGCTGCCTGGAATCCATCTTCCTTTAGCTCAGCCATACAGACAGGAGGGTGTGCCTACCTTAGAAAACCCCTTCTCCAGATGAAAAAAAAAAAAAAAATACCCATGAAGATTCCTGGGATGTATGACATTTTTACCTAGGCCGGAAACCAAGAAGCAACTGAAGAAACATAAAAATAAAGTTTAAAAAAAGTAAATATACTTTCCTATCTATTTAGTAAGGCTAGCAGAATAAGGATTAAAAATAGTCAAAGTTGATTGAGAGAGTAACGTTCTGCTTTAAAAGTTCTCAATAACCCTATTCTGTGACATTTTCTTTATTGTCCATTGAAGCACAACTAAAATCACAATTACTCACCTAAGATCCAACGGTCTAACGCTTACAAGTGCTTGGAGGTGCAGTAGTCCTTACACACTGGCATTGTGCTGGAATGTAAAGTGAGCTGGACGTGTGCAGCTTGGTGTACATTCTGTAGGGGATTGCGAACAGGCAGGCAAGTATTTTACTATAAAAGAGACTTTACAAGTAATGGTCAGATTATATTGCCATCTACAAGTGCTTGAGCAAACAGTTGGCCTAGTAAAATTATTTCCTCTTGGCCATGGTAGTTGTTGGTCTGTTTTCTTCCATTTTGTTAGTGTGATTTTCCTCCCTGTTGTTGGTAGATGGTTGGTTTGTTGGTTCCCCAGACTTTGCTGGTTGAGTCCCATCATTCCTTCAAATAGCTGCTCTCATTATCTGGTGGTTATCTTTCCTTCCCTGGAGCATCAGTTTCATCTTGCCTACACCCTTTCCCTTGGTTGTAGCATTGCCTTTATTTTGCTTGGCCTGTTTCTTCATCTTGCCTTGATTCAGCTGTTGCTTTCTTCAATAATTTTATGCATTCAAGTTGGATCTCAGTGGCTGCTGCCCCCACCCCTCATCTCTACTGATGTTGGAAGTTCGGATTGTTTAAAAATTCCTGTGTCCTGTAATAGATGATAAAGTAAAGATTTTTTGCACCTACTGTTAAATCTTCTTTTTTCAAGTCCATTAAGGGACACCGGTTCCCCCCCTTCCCCGTGTTATTGACCGTATGTACGGGTTAAAGCTAATAAAGCTGTTTCATGGCCAGGTGTGGGCTACTCCTTCGTTATTTCTTCATCAATTAAGCAGGTAAAAAGTTCTTGAGTTAATTCTAAGTGTGGTATTTGCATTTGGAATCTATTGCTGTGAACCTACATCATGCGTTCAAAGGAGCTGTCCATGCAAGTGAAACCAGACCATTCTAAGGTTTCAAAAATGAAACAAATCCATCAGAGAGATAGCAGCAACATTAGTGGTAGCCAAATCAACAGTTTGGTCCATTCTGAGGAAAGAAGAACACATTGGTGAGATGAGCAACATAAAAAGGCATGGACGTTGTAATGCCTATGAAATGTGTTGGCCTTGGACCCTTTTGTTTCTTGGGTAATTTGTACAATAAAGCATGGTTGCCCAGATGCTTGAGAAGTGACTGATGTCATTTCTGAGAGTGCACTTTCAGCACATATCCATTTTATAACTATAGCTTGAATATGTTTTGGTCAATACCTGAAAAAAAAACTAAAATTGTGCCTTTGTCCAAATATATATGGATTTATCTGTATGTATGTAAGTAAAGCGCTTCGTAAATTGATGGCGCTATAGTAGTACCTGAAATAGAAATAATAGAAACAGACCTGTCCTTTGTCACGAGTTGGTGAGAAGAACAGGGTCGGGTACCGTGTTCGTCACATCACCCTCACCAGATTACATTAATTAGCGCCTGCAGCCATCAAATGCTGGTTGAATATTTGACAAACGCTGGTTACAGGCTACAAGCCAATCAAAGCTACAGAATTGTGCTGCTTTTTGCAGAAACATGCGGGTGGGAATAATTCTTAATGGCACCCCCATGCTTCTAGCAAATGCACATGTGTTCACATCTGCTAAAACTCATACTACCACAGTACCATGCATTTTGGCACCTTTTTTGCATGCTTCATGCATATGGGAATGTGCAAAGAAGCACGTGCGCTTGGACGCTTCCCCTAGTGTGACGAGCCCTCAAACTGGTGTGCCCTGAGTTTTTGTACAATTCTAAAAGTTGCCTTGACTGAAAAAGATTTGGTCACACTGGTGTAAACTGATGTAACTTGAATCAATATTTATCAGTCATTTCTTGGCAAAAAACATAACTGAACTGAACCGCGTGAAAGGATCTTAACTTTGTTTCATCTTTCTTTAACAAACCAAGCTGTCCAGGGGTTGAGACAAACCACTTAACACTGACAGGTGTGCTTACACTGGTCAGCAGTTATTCATTTATGTAAAACCTTTATCCTTAAAGGAAAATATACTGTTGCCATAACTACCTGAAAAGTAAACTCTGGAGTTTAATTTTCATTTGTTAGTCAAGTCCATCTAGATCTACTAGTGCATCTAACCCTACCCTCTCCCCAAATTGACAAGGCTACAGTTGAAATATGTTTCTGTTGCCCTTCACCCAGAGTGGGTATAAGGCTCATTCACAAGAGCTTTGGTCCCTGAAGAGCAATCGACTTTCGGTCATTTGTATCTCCCCCTTGCCACCTACTTTAACTCCGTGAGTGCTCAACTAGCACACCACAACTGCATACATTCCACATGGTTGCAAGGCGTGTTCAGAGCTGTCCAATTTGTTTGAATGGGTCGAGTTCACAGGGCACCATGCCAGCTGAGAGCTTAATTCTTTGAAAATCAGCGTGATTTATCTAGCACTAAGCCTAATGGTATTATTATGGTAATAGTCAGTTGAAAACTGTACATAAAGGTAGTTTCACCACTTAATGAAAGTGGTATTAATGAACATGCAGCAGTGTATTCAGCAGAACTGTACACATTAATTGAACTGTAGACATTAATTCGGTCTTAGGTGTGTGCTGACTTTTGTATTGGCTGGTGCTAAGGCAGCAAGGTCCTTGGCAATCAACCTGGCCTTATGGAACACAGTTATGACCAATAGGCAGATCACCTCAGAAGGTAAGGTATACTGTCTCTTGACTGATGACTATATAAGTGGAGTATTTATTTAATTGTCTGCAAACTATTGCTGTGGAGAAAGCATGAGCAACTTTTCACTGTAATCGTATTTTGGGACTTGTACTTTCTAACATGAATGCCAATGTCGCTTTTGCAAATGTTTCTCTTAATATAGAGGTGTTCTTGTGATTTTTTTATTTTTTTTTCACAGTTTTAGATAATGTCTGGAAGAGTAAATTAACTTTACTGCTTTCATGTTAACAGTGACTTCAGAGACTGTGCATTCAGCCTTTCATTTCTTCCCATCTCGGAGCTGTCACATCTTAGATTTACTACTTTATTCTTTTACATGAAATGTTCCCTGCCTAACATTTTCCATGAAAACCTTATGAATCAAGTCACAAACTGAAATCCAGTAAATGTGTTGTATTAAATTTAGATTTAAAATAAACATTGTAACATTCTTCGATTTGATTTTTACACTTTCATGTGTTTTTTCCTTGTGCTTTTGCAAGAGCAGCATTTCTATGAATGGGAATTTAGTTTCAAGATCACGCCCTTTTTTCTGCTCATGTTTAACTCTTTTAGTGGTGTTGGACAAGTATATACTACCTACATACTTTGCCAGTATTGGTCATGTCTGGTTTTGCTGTAGATCACCACTGGCAACTGGTTTAAACTTAAAATTATTTGTTATTTCTTGGCTTTTGGAAAATCCATTTACATTCAAGGACATATCAGTTGGTACCCTTCCACACAACCCCAACCCCCCCCCCCCCCCCCGAAAAAAAAACCTGCGCTTTTCTCTGTAATAACTTGAAACTGACAAAAGTAATTGACATCTGTCACTGTTTAATCAACATTTAATGAAGATTTCGTTTTTTGTTTCAACGGAATAATTTAATAACACAAGTGAAAATGGCATGGGCAACCTTATGGGACCCTGACTGATGAGTTACAAGAGTAAAGAAATGTGATACTAATTAAAGAAAACCATTTGAAATATCACTATGAGCCAGTTATTTATAATCTTTTCTAGGGATACTGACAAACCTGTTCATGTCATAGCTTATTGTTACAAAGATATTCTAAAATAATTTATATTTTTACACTTTGTAATCTCAGAATAAAACAAAAGACAAAGGCATGCGAATACACATGAGACAATTGCTTTTAATTGAATCAGTCTTCAGGAGAAATGAAACATTGTTTCAATGAGCTGTAGGAGTTCTAACAAATTTGTCCACGTCTGTATATTTCATAATCCATTGCAGCAAATGACATAGATCTGATGTCCTTGTCAGTTAAAAGGAGCATACATATTATTTTTATATGCAAACAAACCTTTCAGGAGGGATGAAGCAGCCTTGCATAATCTAGAATGTTCGTCATATGCACTAAATACACTAGCTGGAATCATACCTTAAACGCGGTGACGCAGCATCTGGTTTGGTGGTGACGTACTTCCGGTACGGCCGCCATCTTAGGACATCTTAGTGTACCTGGAAACCCATGCAGTACACCCATACATCCCTATGAACTGTTGATTTGAACATTTGCATGTGAGTTGCTTATATATCTTATTAAATACTCATTGTGCAACTACTTATGCTATGAGAGATTCTTCCTATGCTTATGTCATCCGGGAGAGAGGTATATCGTGCTGAGACCAGGAGCCAGTGTATCCTGAATACCTACCGGATGGGAATCCTGTGGGAGATTGGCTGGTGATTTCTATCTATGGTGGATCAAGATCCTGAGTGATCTTAAAGGCGTATAGGCCCTTTGGGCCGTAGAGTGGAGGTGAGGGGGCAATTTTACCACAGGAGGAGAGTCACTTACCATCACCTGAAGCTATTGTGTGATCACTTGCATTGCATCATATTGCTTGGAGTTGAGCACCACGGCATAGTGTTATGAACTTTTTGTGATATCTTATTTACTCACATTCACATCAGTGAGTGGCAGGGGGGGACACGTTTATCATTGAGATTTATTTCTCTAAATAATCACATTGTTTGGTCACCTCTTTTGCATGAATAGATGTGTGACATGTTACTGTGATTAGTTTTTCAAATATATGTTATTCACATTATATATTATATAAACATAGATAAATGATGTAGCGCTTGTACATAAACATATATATAATAATATAGTGACCCCCCAGTGAGATTAATGTATACTAGTTCCCACATGGGCCTTATATAGTGAAGCAATCAACAAGTGCAGGGGCAAGACAAGCTCCTTTATCCACATGAGGCAAAAATAGATGCGTGACACTTTGAGTCCTCAATATGGGACTTAAATATATAATTAATGTGGAATTAATACAAAATGTGAAAACACTACAAACAGTACACACATAAGGAGAAAAAAAGTCCAGTGATCTGTGTCACATTCCTTCTGTTCATGCAAATCAAAGGAATGTGTGTGAACCCACACACCCATGAATGTGATCCAATAACGGCTGAAATGGCCTCTCACCTCCTACCTGCGACCCTGCAGGGCCACAGAGCATTTAGTATACCACTGGGTCTAGGCAGAACTCCTCACGATTATATGGCTTGAGAATGTTTCCTCAGAACACAACTTCCACCTCTCCTATGGTATCCTTGCGGGCCAGTGAGCAAGATGAATCCCAGCTCAAATCCCCATAAGATAAAAGAAGACATCCTCCATAGTGTAGACTGTTTAATTATATAATTTAAACAAGTAAAGTGCAAACTCACATGAGCAGAGTTTCATACAGCGTTTTTCCCATATGTTGGGTGTAGGCATAGAGCTGAAGGGTGTTCCAAGATGGCGCCACGCCGGAAGTGCGTCACCACGCTGTGCCGTCGACGCGTTGCGCCACGTGACCTCGTGACTTCATCAGGAGTCCTGATGAAGTCACAAGGTCACGTGACGCAACGCGTCGACGGCACAGCGTGGTGACGCACTTCGGGGCGTGGCGCCATCTTGGAACACCTTTGTTGTGGGTAGTACACTGCATGCACAATTATTAGAAAAGTGAGTATGTTGACCAAATCATAATTTTTATGCATACTGTCCAACTCCAAGCTGTATAAACTTAAATACTTATTGGATTTAAGCCTATCAGGTGATGTGTATTTGTGTAATGAGGGAGGGTGTGGCCTAAGGAGATCAACACCCTATATCAATGTGTGCATAATTATCAGGCAGCTTCTTTTCCTCAGACAAAGTAGGTTAAAAAAGAGATTTTCTTGACTCTGAAAAGTCACAAATTGTAAAACATATTTCAGAGGGATGCCGCACTCTTGAAATTGCTAAGATATTGGGGCGTGATTACAGAACTACCAAACGTTTTGTGGCAAATATTCAACAAGGTTGCAAGAAACGGGTTAAGAAAAAAAGCCTAAAATTACCTGCCAAAGATTTGAGAAGAATCAGATGTAAAGCTACCAGGAACCCATTATCCTCCAGTGCTGTCATATTCCAGAACTGCAACCTACTGGAGTGCCAAAAGTACAAGATGTTCAGTGCTCTGAGACATGGCCAAAGTAAAGAAGGCTGAAACCTGACCACCACTGAACAAGACGCATTAGTTGAAACGTCAAGACTGGGCAAAGAAATATCTAAAGACTTTTCAAAGGTTTTATGGACTGATGAGATGAAAGTGATTCTTGAAGGACCAGATGGATTGGCCTGTGGCACACAGCTCCACTTTGACTCAAATGCCAGCAAGGTGGAGGTGGGATGCTGGTATTAATAAAGATGAGCTGCTAGTTCACATTTTTGGGTTGAGGATGGACTCGAAATCAACTCCCAAACCTACTGCCCGTTTTCAGAAGACATTTTCTTCAAGCAGTGGTACAGGAAAAAGTCATGATCTTTATGCAGGACAATGCTTCATTGCATGCATCAAATTACTCCACTGCATCGCTAACCTGTAAAGGCCTTAAAAATGAACAAATAATGACATGGCCCCCTTTCTCGCCTGACCGAAACCCTATTGAGAACTTGTGGGCCCTTCTTAATTGGGTAATTTATGGTGAAGGAAATCAGTACACCTCTCTGAACAGTGTCTGGGAGGCTATGGTTGCTGCTGCACAAAAACTTGATTATGAACAGATCAAGTAACTAACAGACTCCATGAATGGAAGGCTTATGACTGGTATTGAAAAGGGTGGCTATATTGGTCACTTTTTTTTTTTTTTTTTTTTGTCACAGATGTTTTTAATTTTAAGTTGTTTGCTTATTATTCCCACTTTGACAGATAAAAATAAACAAGTGAGATGGGAAAAAATGTTTTTCATTTAGCTGCATAATAATTCTGCACACTAATGGTTGCCTAATAATTGTGAAGACATAAATATTTTCCTAAGAAAGCCAAAATCTCACTTTCTGACATATTCAGGTTTGAGTTTTATTAACATTTTGGATTGATTTTGGATCAAGAGCACTGTAGATGTTCAATAATGAAATATATCCTCAAAAATACAACTTGCCTAATAAATTTGCACACAGTGTAGCTGTCTGGTTAGGGAAATGGAAAGTCTAAAGCTAAAGTAGGTTGTCAGTTGATGTGGTGGTTTGGCTTAAGCTGGCTACAGATGGAGACAAAATTCAGGCAGTTCAGCATGGACTGTTATGATAGACTACTCTCAATGAAACTGGTGGTATGTTTTCATTTGATCAGTGCTGCAGCCATTTGGCTTAAGTGCTGATCAATGTATTCTGAAAGCAGAGGCATCCCCGCTGTCGGAATAGAAGCTAATAGTTGCTGATGGGGATCACTAGTTTTTCCCCCTAAGCCAGGTGATTGTCAAAGATAGCCCCAGCTTAGCCCACATTCAGATCCCATGCACAGTGATCACTGCAAATTGATGAGGGTGCTGCAGTTCCAGCAAAAACCTAGGGAATTTCACAGGATGCCCCACTGAGACAAAAAGATACTAACAGTATGATTCTGTTTTAAAACAATAAAGAATCGTTGCTATCTATTGGGTGCTAAGGGACTGTCAGCAGCCTACAGACCAGATGAGTAAAAACTCTTATTAGGAATAGTTTGGTTGAGAGCTCAGGGTCCATACAGAGACATAAAGTCTTCTGCCATATTATTGTAAAAACCTTCCCTGTGTGATGAAGCAGAACAGCACATCTAGTCAGCATTTTATTGCTAGCTATGTGACCTTAAGTGACTTAAGCTACACATACAGTAAAAGAGTAGGCTCAGGAAAATAAAAATCTGTTTCCAGTCAGCTAGTTCATTTAACAAATATTGTGTTAATTTTTAGTAGATCAATCTTTAAAACACACCAAAAAGCCTGTGGATCTGGATTTTTTTACAGTTTCAATTTCTTTATTTTCTCAGCATTTTCTCTTATTTTTGATATTTTTGGTAGTCTCCTATGCATTTTGTAACCATGGTTTTCTTGGTGGATAAAGACTGTTATGTTTTATGGAATAATCATTCAAATTCAGCTCCTTATTACTAAGGATATGGCCACAAGCCTTATGTATTTTTAAAGCTAAACACCAGGATTGTATTGCATAGTTATATTGGTCCAGCTTGCACCAAAGTGAGTATGCATATGCCATACCTGTGCTACTACAGTCATTGCTACCACCTTTCAGGTCTCTGAATGCAAAGCATTCTGTGATTGGATGAGGTGGAGATTGTGAATGCATGCAGGGCGTTCTGTGAATGGTGTCCGTGCCAAATGGGAAACCCCCTGTGGTTTTACACTGTAGGACAGCTACTTGGCACAGGTCCCAGAAGACCACTGCAAAAAACTGCAGTAGCTGTTACTACTACAGTGATTCTACTGCAGGCTTGTGATGTTTGGCATCAGTCCTCAAGGGATTGTTTATGGCGTTTACAGACTTATTTGTGTACAAGATTTATGCATTCTGTTTTATTTTAGCACTTTAATAGTATCTTTTATCACAGGTAAAAGGTAAGGCAGTTTTTCCATCTTTATGTTAGTCTTCATAATGACCATTTTATCTTAAAATTGCAACCAAGACGCCTTTAGAAATGTTAAGTAATTGTGATCTACAAACAAATACTTATAGATAATTGCAGGCTTTTTATTCTTTTGTATACCATCTTTTTTTTTCCTCTCCATTCTCCTCACAGTGCCTTTTTTCAATAAGGGAGATGAATCCATCTCCATTTATTTCTTGGAACACTGTGTGGAACTTTGGGTCTGCCTCCTGGAACATGTAACAGGAACATCCCAGGATGCAGCTGTGGGCCCTGGTTACCTCAACAGTGCCTCGCTCAACCATAAAGCTGAAAAATATGGTAACTTTAAGTCAAAGAAAGTGTTTTTTTTTAAACTAATGAATGTAAGATGATGTCATGTCAGCATGTAGAGTTGCATGGGGGATGTGATTTTTAATGAGAGGGGGGAAAGGTCTGCTTTTAAGGTCTCATGCACACAGGATGTTAAAAAAAAAAAAAAAAACTCTCCTAGAAGCTGTCGTCCTTGTTTTTGCACAAAAAATGCCTGAAACTTGTAAAATTATATAACGCTTTTACAAGCATCAAGTGCTTGGGCATTAATTCATTCCATTGGCCAGAATGATAATTTGTTATGGCCATTGAGATGAATTAACGTTCGAGCACCAAACGCCCCTAGCATTCAGCCTTTTCTAGTGTCCTTTTCTGCCAAAATGCTGTTGCTCCTGGACGCACTGGCCTTGGGTTTTTTCTCCTGCTGGTAAACGCTATTGCTACTAAAAGCTTCTAAAAGTCTGTATCTGCACGGACACATAAGATAACACGAAGGGAAGTTTGGAAGCAGTAAAAAAAAAAAATGCCTAACGGCCCTAAAGCTGGCTGCAAAAACGCCCTGTGTTCCATCAAAAGTACAGCTGGCTCATTTTGGCACTGACACTGAAGAACTGACAAAACATGTTATGCCACTGGGTCAGGAGCTCATATGTTAAGACCTTAGTCGTCTTATTTGCCACATACACTGCCTGATTAATTCCCAGAAATTGCAGAAATGCTAGTAGTGTAAACAGTCGTCATGAGCAGGGCAAATTTTTCTGTCTCTCTCCAGGATAAAGCTGGCCAGAGATGAAATTTTGTCTGGTTTGGAATACATTGGCCAAGTTTTGTTTTATATGTGGTCACTTCCGAATGACTTCTGTTCAAGGGCACACCTTGATTGTGTGGATGTAGGAATCGGTCTTTTTTCATTCAGCCAAAGACAATTCATCTATGGTCAGCATAAGTCTGCATTCCTTGTTTCCATTTCCTTATGTCCTGTAGCAATTGTCTTATGTGTTTTGAAATAAGCAGTTAGTGAACTGTAAATTGTCTACCGTGTTTCCCTGAAAATAAGACACTGTCTTATATTGTTTTTTGGCTCAAAAAAACACACTAGGTCTTATTTTTGGGGTAGGTCTTATTTTTTAAATGTCCAGGTGTGGACAGGGGGTGCAGAGGTGAACTGCAGGCAGTTGTGGATGAGGGTAACTATGGAGAGGGCCGGTTGATGACAGTTGTGAGCTGCAGTCAGGTGTTGCAGGGGTGACTTGACAGATGAGTTTTAGACAGGGTGCAGATATGAGCCACAGACAGGGTGAAGGGGTGAGTTGCAGACGGGGAATGCAGAGGTGAGCTGTGGCCAGGGGGTGCAGAGCTGAGCTGTGGCTGGGGGGTGCAAAGGTGGGTTGCAATTCAGCTCACCTCTGCACCCCCCAGCCACAGCTCACCTATGCACCCTGTCTGCAACACGCCTGACTCAATTTACCTCTGCAACACCTGACTGCAGCTCACCTTTGCACATCCCCTCTCCCCCTCCACTGCCCCCATATGGTTAGCTATTTTTGCAAAACACAGCTGTCAGCAGCCCCTCTATAGTAACTCCCGTTTCGGGTCCTATCTTTCCACACAGTGCACCAAGCGCACTTACTCACTGCTCCGCCTCTTCCCCACTGGCCGGCAATCACCCCTGGGGCATCGTCTTCCATGCATTAGGCTGCAGGAGGAGATGCCCCACCCCTAAACACACTGCATACTGCACCCGCAGATATCTATTCCTTCCCTGTCCCACAGTGAGTAGAGAGGTAGGGAGGTTCTGTGGGAGTGGATGGTGCTGTCACTTCAACCATGATTCTGTGTTTTTAAGAGACAGTAGATATGGGTGTGCGCAAGGCCGGTGGCAGAATGGCGTTCCGGCTGAAAAAAAGCCTTGATCACAACTAGGTCTTATTTTCAGGGTAGGCCTTATACTTTAGCAATTCACAAAAATAGCACTAGGTCTTATTTTCGTGGTAGGTCTTATTTTAGGGAAACCGGGTACATACTTTGGACAATGTGCACAACATTTACATAGTAAGTATAGGATCTTTTTGAATCGACTGGTCTTCTCACTAACTACTTGAGAACAAATGACATACTTCGATATTTATATAAAGAAAAATACATCACATTTACACAGGAAATACTGACTGACATATAATTTGGTTTGATACAACTTATTAAAGCCCTTGAGTGCTCTACATTTTATGTTTATATCAGTACACAGAGAGGCATACTCCTGTAAGTGTTTCCTACAAGTGCCTATATATTGTGTTTATATTTTACAGTCTGTATTTTAAAGTGGCATTTTGAAAGTTGTGGTTCTTTTTCCTGTTGGCATTTGATATAAATGTCTGCATAAACACAAGCATTAGGTAAACGCGTGGAAGTTTAGCTTTCAACCTCTGAGTCCAGTAACTTGTTAACTGTTTATTTTGGTTGAGCTCCACGCTGTAAATTTCTTGCTCCACTGATTTTACCATCAACCTAAAAGCGTATCTTTGTCATTGCCGAATAAATGATACCCACTGAACAGAATAATCCTTGTTCTAGCTGAAGACTGCAAAGTACTACACAATTTCTAAAGCATATAAATGGTAATTTTATGACGGTCTTTTAGCAAATGTATGCTTTGGAAATATTTAACTAATTCAGTCTAGTATGACCATGGCAGGATTTGCCAACCTGGCATCCAACTTTCAGTTATGGGGCAGTATGTCTGCCCTGTAAACAAGACAAATTAAAATTGTAAACCTGAAACTGGCATTTGTATGACATATACAATGTATGTTTTGAAAGATCAAAGCCTTTTTAGTTTTGAATGGGTGGGCTGGAACTGAAGTACAGTCACTGTGGCCAAGCAGTAAGTCACTACGTTTATGAAGCTATTTTTCCAGTCCAAGCATAACCTTGGAATCGAAAGAGGCAACCATCAACCAATGTTTCTGGTCCACCCAGTCATGGTACAATTTGGTCACTTTGTGGGGAAGCTTGGGTTTCTGTATGGATTACAATATTTTGTGTTATCCTTGCTGAAAGTTGATTCAGCTAAAGGGAAATTTTGGGGGCTAGTTTCAGGGGCTGCACCAAGGCCTAACAGCGATGAGATGAAATTGGAAATGTTTTTTTTTCTTGACATTTACCTGCTTTAAAGCTGAATGCCATTCAGGGCGATTTCAATACTACTATTAAGGTACTTGTCTTCATGTTCTAAAAACATCATCCATTTATTTTTTAAATCCTTTTTTTTGTTTTTTTGTTTACCCCCAAACAGGTTCCTTATTATTTCTCTTTCTGCTGTCCTTCTGTTTGTGCAACCAGGCTTTGCTGTTTTTTATATGGAGAAATGGCTCCTTGTTGCAAAACCTCTTAGTTGTAATCTGCAGAAGAAGGAAGTGTGATTATGCCATGCTTCTTTCTGTGAGTGTGTACAATTGACATAGCACCAGGTCATAACCTGCCAATATCGACTGATTGACAGCTTGGCAATAGGGGCTGAAAGTACATGTTAATAAGGAATGGCTTTTCCCTTAGGTTGAAAAGTGGAAAAAAGATGCCCTCTCTACAGATTTTTCTGGAAAGGTTTTTCTAAAACAACTATACTTGCTGCCTTCTCATTGTACAACTGTACTATGAAGGCATTCCTGATTGGATATAAATTAAATTGTCAAGGTAAGCCCTCATATTGCGCAGCTTTGGTAAATCTAAAGGAGATGGGCAAACGTACAACCAAATTTTAACATGTATGGACAGTTTTAGTACACTTGTGGGTTTTTTTTTTTAATACAAAGCATTTTTTCTTTTTTGTAAATTTGACAGATTGATCCATCGTGTGACATAAGTGCAGACATCATATTGTGTTTGCTACACCGTGTACAATCTTTAATACCCCTTATTAAAGAATCCTTATTCCTTATTATGTTATTTTGTAAGTCACCCAAGACATTGGGAGGAGTTTTGTAATACTAAAGTGATTTAAAGCTCTCAAAACCGGAAAAAAGGACAAGACTCCTATACAACTTTCTTTATTTTTGGCTGATTCTTTTTCTGTTGGCTGTACATCTGCACTTTGTTCGGTTTCCTTAAGGTTTTAAACTAAATGTCATTTGTACAGAGTATCTAATTTTTATTCTCTTCTAAGAGGCAGAGCAGATTTTTTGATGCATTATTGTGTTAATATTTTTAAAACTATACTGTAGGAATTTCTTCTCCTCACACACTATCCATCTACAAATACAGAGCAGTCACTCTTTGGGCAGGTTCCTTCAAATGTCTGTCAGTTGCTGTTACAGAGCGCTTCCCCTTAATGTCTGTGCCATAATTAAAACAAGATTTTGTGAGGATTGTTGCCAAATCCACATTTCTAGGCTTTCAGAAAAGTACTGCAGCTCTCTGTGCATGTCTGCGGAGAAAGAAAACTTCAAACTAACCATTGAAGTTAGAGTATCCATACTTTTAAAGTGCTTGTAAAGCTTGTTTTTTTCTAATAAAATTACCAACATATACTTACCTGCTCTGTGCAATGGTCTTGCACAGAGCAGCCCCGATGCTCCAATTCTGGAGTCCCCTGCCAGTGCTCTGGGCTCCACCCAGTAAGGTAAACACTTTAAGTGAAGCACCTTATAGCACTGACCTTCTCCCTTCTGAGTACAAGTTTACTACCTCTTAGGCATACCTTCATCTGATAGTCATGGGTTTTACATCTTTCACAACAATCCTCTGTGTCTGTGCCCATTGGCCCCGTATATGTAGTTTTGGGTGCTTGATTATTTTCGACCTCTACTCGGGTAGTATGTTGGGATTCCTGTGACAGTAGACTACGTCTTATAAACCAAAGGATGGTTGGACAGTTTTTATCAGAATATAAATAAGGTTTATCTTACACTGAAAGAGCGTACCCCTGAGCACACGTACTACCTTTTACACACCTTTAATGCTTCCATATCTTAATCTGATAAATCACTACTTTACCTGTGCTTCAGATTTGTTTACATCCATCATAGCAATCCTCTGTCCCTAGTGGCTTATGCAGGTATGTACCGTACAGAAAAATGGGACTGTACCGCCTTCTTTAGTCAGGTTAACTGGAGTTTAAGCTATGCTTTTCAGGTTTGGGTAACAGGAACAGACATCAGCATTCTGAACTGTGTTTGGTTAAAACGCTGATTTGTAGGTTGGACCACATTGGCAGACTATAAGGGAAATGCATCAGTCAGTGAGGAATGTATAGTTTGTACTCAGCAGATATATTTGGCATTCTGGCTGGGCAGCTTTGATTTCAGATCATCATATTTCAGTGGATCAGATTGTAATCAAGGAGCTTGTGTTTTATGAGCAACACAAATGCCAAAACTTAATTGATGAAAAAAACATCAAAGTTAGCTGTTGTATATTTGCTGGGCTTTCTGCATCCTCTTAAAGCTTGACAAGGACCATTGAATATTTCTGCCCCTTTTTAAAATGTAATGTTATACTAAAGCTTTATCTCTGTTCTCAAAAGCAGTCATCCTGCTTGTCTCTTAAAAGTAAGTTTGCTTTTTTTTTAATACTTTTTTTTTCTTCATTGTGGCAAAAGTTAGAGGGGAAACTATTCATGTGATATTTCTTAATCCCATGACTAATTCTTCTGTCTTTGGCTGCACACATGCTTAACCGGAAAATTATTAAAAAGATTACCATCACGCATGTGATAGTATAAAGCATAATTTTTTTTTCATCTTTCATTAAATGTTTGAGTATTTGGCAAAATAAAGAACCATAGATATTAAAAAAAAAAAAAAAACCTGTCGGCAGGAGAAAGTATGACATCAGGCAGATATTGGTTGTCAATAAATATTGAATTCTATACTTGGATCTCCCAAGCACTCCCAAAGTTAGAGCTGAACTCCATCCTTTCCTTTACACCCCGGTCACATCAAACCCGACTTTGAAATCGTAATGCTTACAGTGAAGTTGTACGATTTCAAAGTCGAGTGACATGCCAATTTCAGTTGCGATTTGCTAGACATTGGACACAAATCGCACCAAAAGTAGTGCATGTACTACTTTAGAAGTGGATATGGCTCCAACCAAGTCGGAACCACACAGATATGACTGCTCTAATTGTGTACAATAGGGTGCAACTTGGCATGCGATCTGCAAGTTGCATGGCATGCAAATCGCAATGCCAATTCGCATCCAGTGTGACCGGGGACTTAGTCTTGCACAATTATACAGGTTTCTCTCCTGAAATAGCTTACTCTAGTTTCACTTCTCACTGTGAGATTCTCACAATGTTCATTAAAAGCTGCAATGCATCAGATAGAGCCTTCCTCATTTCCTGGCATTTCTGACTGTCCCTGACCCACCTGTTGATACATTTTGTTTTTAGTTCTTTGAATCATGGAGGCTCAGCACCACATGTGGACATTACCACAGCTTCCTGTTTTCAGGGAGCTGTGTACATTACTCTGCTGCCCCATCCCACCAGCCATGGTCTGCCTGGATGCCATGTGCTCACTCCAAGACGTCAGTGGGGGGAAATTATCAAAATTGGAGCAGTTGTGCATGGCATCTCATAGGCTTCTATCTTAAAGTGGAACTACACTGCAAGTGAGCACCACAAACTAAAAATGCTATTTAAATTATTTTTATTATTCAAAGCAAACCCATCTATCCATGTCTCCACGCTTTATTTTGCTGAGAAATTGCTTTGGAAAACACTCCCCTTGCATTTCTGGTCATGGCTATCTTGATGATTCATTCAGCATTTACTTCCTGGAATCTGTCTACTCTTAGCTTTGGCATGAGCGCATACTTAGCTGATAAAACCCCTCCTGAAGACTCCTGGAATGTAGGACATTGCCTAGGCCTGGAAACCAAGAAAGAAAGCTGTCCCCATTAAATAAATCCTCCTATTAGGATCAAAACGGTGCTATCATTAACCATATATTTATTATTTTTATTTTATTTTTTTTTTATTATTTATGTTTTATTTCAGGTACTTATATAGCGCCATCAATTTACGCAGCAGTTTACATATATATTGTACATTCACATCGGTCCCTAACCCTCAAGGGGTGTACAATTTAAGGTCCATAACTCACATTCATACATACACATACTAGGGCCAATTTAGACATGAGCCAATTAACCTACCAGCATGTCTTTGGAGTGTGGAAGGAAACCGGAGTACCCGGAGGAAACCCACGCAGGCACAGGGAGAACATGCAAACTCCAGGCAGGTGGTTCCGTGGTTGGAATTTGAACCGGCAACCCTAGTACTGCCAGGAAGAAGTGCTAACCACTTAGCCAATGTGCCGCCCCAACCACTTAGCCACTGTGCCGCCACTGAACCAAATTATCCTCAATACTTACTGTATACAACTAATAACACATTCCATGTGAAAAAAGTGCTTTGTGCATAAAACAATTCAGATAACAAAAAAATGTGCATTGTGCCAAATCAGAATGTCTTTTGTTCTCCCTGTCCCTAGTGTATACACTTTACTCACCAGATGTTGTTGACTTCTTAACTTAAAAGAAGTCAAACAGCGCTTCTCTGTTGGTGTGTCATATGCCAGGTACCCCTGTCTGAATGTTGATGGCCCTTGGTGCCTGTAAAATCGGACGGCTGGGTTTTTAACCTTTGTGGTAATCACACCCTGCCAGAGGCAGCGGTGGTGCCGGATTCATTACATGCAATTGTTTTCTTATATGAGTGGATACACATTTTATCTGTACAATAAAAACATCAGGTTGCACTTTGGGATGCTGTTTGTTTCTTTTGCCGAAATAACATGCATGGCGGAGGTGAAGTGTTTGCACTAAGCTCCTGCTGATGTGCCCCATGGTTCCTGAGTGCCTCTGAAACCTCTTGCTGCTCTGATCCTTGCCGATGTTTCCCATGGTTTTAAAGCTTTTGTTGGATCATTCCTGATACAGAGCGCTGCATAGAACACCTATAATTTGGGGTCTATTCAACTGGTAAGAGGCTGCATGTTTCAGTGGCGGTTCAGTTCACACTATTCACAGTTAAATCTCACGTGGATGAAATACAGTTTATTGCAGTTGCGGAATGGTGTAAGGAATTCACTTGAACTTTTTAGTTTCATTTATTTATTTGACCATATGTTGCATCACCAGACTGGTGTTGTAACCCACTGAGTTAGATATATTCATATCGACTTTATTTAAAGTGCATTTTATTAACAGTGATGGAATCCACATTAGTGTTGGCTTAATTATAGTTCTGTATAATTTGATTTGTATTGTACAAAACACAGTGCAACATTATTCTTTATTTTATTTTGTGTGCACTGGTATTTATGTGTATTTGAGTGCACCTGTGACGAATATTCCTTTGCTGTTTTTCATTTAAGCACTAAGCTCTGTTTTTTTTTTAGTTTTTTTTTTAACAAACAACACTAGCTGTTTATGCAACTGACATAGTATGTTATGTCTATTCTTTGACTGACTACAGCATCTTTAAAAAATAAAATTTAATTTTAGTTATGTGAACATGCGATATTGCAGATTGTATTGTAACAGTAATTGGAGCTCTATGCTCCTTGTCACATTTACAGAGTTACCTTAGTCTCTATGATTGTAAATTACATGTGCACCCAGCATGTGATTTTCACGTGCTTTAAGCAGTGGTAATCAACTTTAAAAAAAAATAGAGGGCCTCATGTGTGATCCCTGACACTTCTAGAGGGCTGCACAATGGAAGCACATATTCGTTCATTGCATCAAGTTGGGCAGAATGTGCTAAAATGCACCTCAGCTTCCCAAAATTTCAGTTCTGCTGCATTTTTTTTGCAGTACATTGCAAAACACACTGAAGAAGCTGCAATACAATAATCCTCAGCATTGGTCCTACTGGCACGAATAGTAACCTCCAGCAACCTTCTGCCAAAATACACTTATCGGAGCACTGAGCCATTGGCTGCGAGTGTTGATTGAATGCTGGTTTTTCAGCATGCCCATTTAACAGAAGTTGGTCATTAGTCTGACTTCTGTTGAACAGACATCTGTACACAAGTACTGAAAGTCTGCGGGTTCCTACTGAACTGGCCGATTTTCAGGCCTTGTGTATAATGCTTAAGGATTAAAAGTAGTCAATGTTGATTGAAAGAGTGAAGTTCCATTTTAAGGTGGTTCAGTTGAGCTTAGAAAAGAAAGATGGATAGAATTAGACTGGTTGCCATGCATAGCTACTCCAGATATTGGCTGATCCCGTTTTAATCATTTACCTTCAGGGCTGTTATTTTTGTTTGGCAATTATTTGTGGAAGGTGTTGGCAAGTAAGGTTGGCAAAAAGAGCTTGTATTGGTTTTTGTTTAAATAATAATTTTTGTGCCGGTGGTTACTGTAGAGAAGGCCTATTGCCTACTTTTTGAAATGCTCACCACTGCTGAAAGTATGTATTTGGGAAAATGTAGTGGTGTGTGGTCATTCTATAGAATGGTTTATATACAACTTATTAGGCCAGATATTTATTAGGGCTAGATATGCGTGTTTGAATTATTAACAATATACACATTTGTTCTGCAACTGAATAGTTTAACTGTTTTGCTCTGGTACACTTTTTTTTTTTTTTTTTTTGAGTGCAATGTTCCAAGCCATAGATATGATTTATTTAACTGGAAAAAAAATTGACAGCCATTAGACTGGCTTCTGTCCAACAGTCCTGCTGAAAAACCAGCATTCGATCAGCAGTTGCATTCAGTGGTTGATCAGTGAATTCTGAAGTGGAAGAATCCCCATTGTGGTAGTGGAGATCCCTGCATCCACATTTTGTGTGTAGATGTGGGAATCTGAAAAAAAAATTATATCCTGTTTTTAATAACAAATGTAGGTGTGGCTTAATAAGTGTCCTGCTGTTATCTGTAGCTTGTTAATAGCAGGAACAGTTATTTTTCCTGTAGGACATAGTAAAGATCTGCTGTATGATTGTTAAAATCTCGGTGACACTTAATTCAGTCAACCATTCCAAAATTTGTTTACAAACTTTTATTGTGAATTATAGATAAGGTACATATGAAAGACAATGATTAGCATGTACAATCAAAAGGATTGTGTTTGAGAAGAAAGAAGGCAGAAAGCCAGTATTCTACTTCTAATGTATCAAAAGGATGTTCATTGTACCAAATATACATTTTTGCAAACAATTAGTAGAAAAAAAATAAAGATACAGAAAGCAAAGAAAAAATACTAGCTCCCAAAAGGGTGAGATACATAAAAGGCACTCTTGGATCACAAGAATAGTATTAATAGACAAAGATATCCTCATAACAGGAAGTAAAATATAACTTTCCATACACCATATATCTTGCTGGTGGAGGGAGACGATAGATAAACCATGAATTCCACTTGGCATCAAAACATGGTTTTGATTCATGAAGCATATGAAAGATTTTTTTCCAATAACATAATAGAATCCATTTTGGAAATAACTTGTGAAAGTGGTGTTGACAGTGACTTCCAATCGTGTGCTATTGCCCAATGCATAGCTGCACACAGAGTATGTATAATATTCTTGAAGTGTCAGGTGAGAGATGGGATTATGGTAAACAATAGGCATTGGGACTGAGTCAGTTATCTGTTCTCCAGTTAGTTTAGAGGCAAGCTGTGAAAGCTCAGCCCAAACTGAATGTACCTTCTCACAGCTTCAGAAAATGTTGAAAGGACCCAACCTGAGGGCAATCACGGAAGCAGTGTGGGGAAGTCTGAGGATATATGCGAGAGGGTTTAAGAGCGGTATAATACCACCTGGTGCTAGTGGTAGGCTTTTTGTCCTTTTTAGCCTGGCAGGGTGCTTCCTTTTTTGTTGCTGTGATTTTTTTATTTTTTATTTTTTTTTTACTGGTAATGTCATTCTTGGGTGACTAAAAGATTTTCTTAATTATTAGACATACATTGCCCTATATGGTAATTGCTATACTAAAATAAAAATAATTTCAAATGTTTGCCTAAAAAACTAAAATTTTTTACGTTTGTCTCGTGCTATAGTGAAATGCCAAGAATACCTTTGGAAGAACAAGTGTGTGATTTTGAGGAGTTGGACTAATGGCCTTATTATATCTTATACTGCAAATGTATGCATACACATTTTTAAAATAAAGATTTTACACAAATATGCAAAACTTTTTTAAAGAAATGGACAGCGCTGAGCGAACTATTGGCGCTTTATAAATACTGTATAATAATAATAATAATAATCTGTGAGGTCTATTTTTAGCACAGCAGAACAGTTCTCCTGGTATGGTATGGAGCTCCCTGACTGAATGCAAGAGGTAGATATTAAATATTAAGTCTTTTCTTTAAACATTCTGCTTCAGCATATATTCTTCCTCCAGTAAGTAGTGTGTGTTTGTGTGTTGGTTAGAGTTCAGAGTTCACTGAGGTAACTGGAATGTCTGTTTTACATTATCACTGACTGTTGGACGTTATAATAGGATCACTTGTGTGTTCCAGCTTTTTCTTGACTTGAGTCCTTTACAAAACCCCATAGATAGAGGCAGTGGAACACTGTGATTTCAGATGAGGACATCAAATAAAGTTTCAGAATTTTTACTGGTGTGGTCAAAGACCACTTTTAAAACCCGACAGATTTTCTTCCTCTCTGTATACAAAATTTAAAACAGGTTAGACATTGATATTACTACTCTGGTATAAAAATCATATACAGTGGGTAAAATAAGTATTGAACAAGTTACCATTTTTCTAGGTAAATATATATCTAAGGGTGCTTTTGACATGAACTTTTCACCACGTCGGTAACAACCCATTCAATCCATACATACAAAGAAACCGAAACAAATAAGTTCAGAAATTAAGTTGTGTAATAAAATAGAATGACACAGGAGAAGTACAGAACACATGAAGAAAGGGGAGTGCAAGAAAGCTATGGAAAGTCAAGACGGAAGCTGAAATCTATCAGTAGTTAGCAATCCTGCCCCCTGTCAGTGAAAATAAGCTTGTTCAATCTCAACTGATGGTCTATAAAAAGTTGTCTCATTACTAAGATGTCACACAAGAAGCATCTCATGATGGGTAAAAGCAAAGAGCTCTCTCAGGACTTTTGCAACCTTATTCTGATGGCATTGGTTACAAAAGGATTTCTAAACTTCTGAATGTTCCAGTGAGCACTGTTGGGGCCATAATCCGAAACCATATATTTTCTTAAAGAACATGACCAGTAGCATAAAAAGAAGTTGCTATTGATTTAAGGCCCAGCGATATTTGCACTAATGTTTATCAAAACAATATTTTCACACAAAAAACGCAAATCATTATTGGCAGATATAAACACCGCAAACTTTACAAAATTCCTGCTAAATTCCTACTAAATCTAAAAGCTTAATCTGTATTGAGTGAACAAATATTTGAAAATTCTAAATTGCGCCTTTTTGCAAAAGGATGAAAATCGAACGTACATAAAAATGTAAATAACCAAATTTTCCTAAAAATCTGAAGGGTTTCATTTTTCACTTTACAGCTTTCAGAGTTTTTAAAAGACCCCCCAAACTATATATTTTATAAAAGCACAGGACCAGTAGAAAAAAAAAGAAATTGCTACTGATTTTTAAGGCCCAATGATATTTGCACTGTTCATCAAAACAATATTTTCTCAAAAAATACACTAAAATCATTGTTTGCAGATACAAACACAGCACATTTTACAAAATTCCTGCTAAATATAAAAGCTTAACCTGTCTTGAGTTAATAGATAACAAATATTTGTAAATTTTAAATTGTTTATTTTTGGGAAATGGTGAAAATCGAACATATGCAAAAATTTCTCTAAAAATCTGGAGGTTTTTAATAAAATTTTTCACTTTCAGATTTTAGAGTTTGCAAACCATTCCCCCCCCCCCCAACCATATATTTTCTGCAAGCACATGACCAGTACAATAAAAACAAGGTGCTACTGATTTTGCTAGGCCGCAATAGTTGCGCAAATGTTTATCAAATCACACATAAACACAGCAGAACGTCCAGATAATTCCTTCTAAGGTCTCAGTCAAGCTGGATGCGGGCAGGTTACGAGTGCAGGAATCACACCTGTTTCCGCACCCACAACTACTCGCAGCCAACCTCGTGCTGCTCTTGTGTGATGCGGGGCTGCCACTGATTCTAAATGGCACCCCCACGCATCTCAGACTACAGCGCGATCGTGGGTGCTGGAACCGCATGGTCAAAAGTCCTTGTTTTTTCTGTGAAACACTGGCACAGCAACCCATTCAAATGAATGGGCTGTCGTGTCCGCACAAATGTTGGGCCCCTTGGCCCACATTAGTGTGAACTTAGCCTTACTATATTTTACATTTTTATTTCTGTACAACTTTATTTTTACTACCAAATAAAATGATTTTTTTTTGGGGGGGGTGGCTTTGGAGAGACATCAGGGGTCTAAACAAACCTCTGTCCCTTTTTGAAACCAAGAAAGGGGCTTAAGACAGTCCCTTTCTCTGCAGCCTGAGCTGCACTGAAGATGAATGAGATAGGATTCTGTAAAGACTCCTAATTAGTTCATAAAATGAAACATCATAAACAGTGATTACTATAGTTAATTCACAAACTGGCACATAGTAAATACAGCTTACTATGTATCAGTGATTAATGAATACAAAAGCAATCTGTGCTGATCACTGTCTGTATTCATTGAGGAAAGGAAGGGGGGCTGGTGAACACCTTCTTTACAGCCCCCCCCCCCCTTCCCTGACAGCTTTCAGCGCTGCAGCAGGTGGGAGGGTGAGGACAAAGAGCTTGCTAGCAGCTCTTCATGGGGAGGGGGCTCAGAGAGATCAGGGGTGCCATGGGGGGGGTTGTGCTGGCAAGTTTGCACTGAAAGGGGAGTCACATCAGCAAGGATTAGTTAACCCTTTAGGCTGTGGTTCCCATGCTGTTACCAGTGGGAGAGGCAGAGGAGGGAAGCCGATAATTGCATGGGAGCCACAGAGGATCGGTGCTGGGGGGGCATAGGGGGGGTTGGGGGAGGTTTAGTGCTGGTGGACACAGATGGGGGGGGGGGGGGGTTGCCACTTAGAATCACAGGCTGTGTGCTGAAGCTCCCTCCTTTGTCACCTTTTTACTTCTTGGTGTCTTGGAAACTTCTCAGAAGTGACTCATGCAGATAGCAGAGGAACGAGGCAGGAGACAGAAATTATGCTTAGTGCTCTTGATTGAGACACACTATTGAGGGCTATGCTTAGTTCATATTTAATGTCAGGTTTACTGCCGCTTTAAAGCCCAATTTAAGTCTTGCACTTTTTTTTTCCATCTACGTGGTCCTGGACTATTGTATTTTACGATTTTTTAACTGGTTTTAGTGGAGTCTAGTGCACTTTGCTGATGGCCGTAGACATATAATTGAACATTTGACTGAAACTGCTTGGTTCTGGAAGTGTGTTGTGACCTTTTACTTTTCACCGTTTGTTTAAAAAAATGAATAACTGCATCATTCAGTGTCAGTGTCTGTGATTTAGGTTCCTCGCTTCACTGTGGTCTCCATTATTCATACTACTTGATTTAGTGTATGTGTGTATGTATGTATGTATGTATGTATGTATGTATGTATATATATATATATATATATATATAACATTTATAGGCATTATCATTTAGACAATACAAATGGCAGAGATGGGAGTGCATAACCCGTAGCAGTCTGGGAAATTTCGCTTTACTGTAATCTGTGAAATATGAATTTTGATTTGTGTTTTATATTGCTTTTTTTTTTACCAATAAGGCAAAACGTTTTATTGAATAAAAAAAACACAGAAGATTACTGTATAAAGCATTGAGTTGTACAAAAGTTGAACAGGAATGGTTACATACAACCAAACTAAAAAAAGGACAACCCCATGGAGACAAAATGAGTGGAATACTGATCATAACACAGTAGTGGAGACCTGCACAAAAGATTAATATGCCGGTGGCAAAAGACAGCATATCCCCATATAAAGAAAATATGCTTACCTCAGGGAAGGTAATATATGGGAAAGATACATATATATATATGGGTGATAAAATAATTAATATACATCCAATGTTTGAAGCTAATCCAGACCTTCATTATCTAAGCACAGGTTTCAGCAGATTGCAGCCAGCGGTCCCAAATTTTGTTCTATTTGATAGGGCATCCTCTAAAATATAATTTTCTTTAAAGGTAGGGTATTGTTAATATCTGCCTTCCACTCCTCCAGTGTAAGAGGGAGCGGCTACATCCAATGGTGGTCTACCAATTTCCTGGCACTAAACAAAGTTTCATGTAAAAACTTAGTCAAATACTTAGTTTCTGGATCAGGGAGATTTCCTAATAAACATGGCTTAGGGGAACCCATTCGGTCATGTAAGAACTGGAGTCCAAAATCCATTTATCTGTGGGCAGTGCCAAAGCATGTGGGCAAACACGCCTGAGGATATATGGCATTTGGGGCAATAAGAATCTCTATTCTAAATTGTGCAAAACGAATTGATGTAAAATATGCCCTATACACAATATAGAGTTGGGTAAAGCAAAACCTTTTTACAGGAGTCTAGTATCTCCTCCCATTCCTCATCCCCAATGGCCCCTGTGTCGGTCTCCCAACAAGATATATTTGAATAAGCCAGATCAGGGGCCATGGGTGTGAGGAGAAGTTTGTACAGAGTGGAGATCAATTTTCGAGGTTCTTCCCCATACACCACATCCAGTACAGGTAGTGAGGAAAGGACTGAGAAGCTGTCAGTAAATTGAGATGTTAAGGCATGCCATTACCTGCAGGTAACGGAATAACACATAATTTAGGAAGGAGAACTCTTGTTTCAGAACCTGAAAAGATTTAACACCCCATTAGGTAGTACATGAGAGAGAATATATATGCCTCTAGAGATCCTCAGCCTGTGCTCAGGAATAGTTAGGAGTTCAGGCAATAACCGATTGGACCAAAGAAGAGTAGCAGTATGAAACTGCGAGGCATTTATCTTAGAGGCGGAGAGATCCCAGATTCTTTAATAATGGAAGGCCATCCTTTTAGTAAGAGGGCTGCGTAGAACATCAATTATATTGCTTTTAATTACCTTGCCATTGTGTGTAGTCTTCTGGAATAAGCCTATGAGTTTCCATTGGTATGTGTAAGTTATTTTAGAGAACTTCAGCTTTCTGCAATATTGCTGCTTCATTTTAGCACGTTATCTGTTTAATTAGACTGATACTAGTCTTCCAGGAGTGGGAGTTTTTGGTAAGCAAATTACATGTCATAACCCATGGCAAACATTCAACAATTAGCATTGATCAACAGAGTGCAGGTTACAAACATAAAGCTAGTGTCTGGCTTTTCACTTTGGTGCTTTCTTGGTAAATATCCCCCAGTGAGATTTTAATGGGTTTCAGTTTCTTAAGCTACCCACAGACATCAGAGGGTGGTCTAGTGCACAGGAAAAATGTGACCACTGTAGATATTTCTTGTAAAGATTTCCTGAGCATGCATGCTTATGTAAAGGTCAAAAGAAGGGGGTAGAGCTGAGGTCCATCCATTTAAAAAAAACAAAAAAAACAAAAAAAAACTATTTAAACCATCGCCTTGTTACAGACCTATGGATTTTAAGACACAAAAATGTGTGTGTGTATATATATATATATATATATATATATATATATATATATATATATATATATATATGTGTGTATATATATATGTGTGTATATATATATGTGTGTATATATATATATATATATGTGTATATATATGTATATATATATTGTTATGGAAATATTGGTGGAAAAACAGATGAGCCACATGAAGGCTAAAAAAAAAAAGACATCCTGGAACTTGTGCAGGAAATCTCCAGTCCGTACCGATAGACCAATTATTATTATTAATATATATTGGGCAGCACAGTGGTTAGCACTTCTGCCTAGCAGCACTAGAGTTCCTTCCACTCTCCAAAAGCATGCTGGTTGGTTAATTTGCTCCGGTCTAAATTGGCCTTACTATGTATATGTATGAAAGTAAGTTAGGGACCTTAGATTGTAGGCTGCTTGAGTGAAGGGACTGATGTGAATGTACAATATATACAGTACTGTGCAAAAGTTTTAGGCAGGTGTGAAGAAATGCTTTAAAGAAAGTAAGAAATAAACCTTTATATTTTTGAGAACATTATCAATTTACAAAATGCAAAGTGAGCGAACAGGAAAAATTTAAATCAGATCAATATTTGTAACTACCCTTTGGCTTCAAGCCATCAATTCCTACGCTTGCATACTTTGTACACCTGCACAAAGTCAAGGGTTTTTGGCTTGATTAGAGTCAGGTGTATGATTAACCAGTTATACCAAGCAGGTGCTAATGATCATTAATTTCATATGTAGGTTGAAACAGCTGTGTAGGTGGCTTAACCCCAGGTGAGAAACAGCCAAACTCTGCTACTAGGGTGAGGTTGTAGAAAGACTATTTCATGTCACAGGTTATACACCATGGCAAGGCTGAGCACAGCAACAAGTAGTTATACTGCATCAGCAAGGTCTCTCTCAGGCAAAGATTTCAAAGCAGACTGGGGTTTCAAGATATGTAGTTCAAGCTCTTTTGAAGAAAAACAAAGAAATGGGAAACCTTGAGGACCGTAGACTCATTGGTCGGCCAAGGAAATTTAATGCAGTAGATAATCATGCTTACTTTCCTTCCACACTGGAAGATGTGCAGCAGTGACATCAGCACAGAACTGGCGGAAACCATTGGGACCCAGGTACACCCATCTACTGTCCAGAGAAGTCTAGCCAGAAGTAGTTTGCATGGAAGAACTGCGGCTCAAAAAAAAAAACCTCTGACCTGGAAACAAGACTAAGCAGCTCAACTATACACAAAAACAGGAACCGGGGTGCAGAAAAATTACAGCAGGTGCTCTGGACTGATGAGTCAAAATTTTACTGTAGCAGAAGGCAGTTTGTTCACGAAGGGCTGGAGAGCGGTACGATAATGAGTGTCTGCAGGCAACAGTGAAGCATGGTGAGGTCCCTTGCAAGTTTGGGGCTGAATTTCAGCAAATGGAGTTGGAGATTGGGTCAAGATCAACGATGTCTTCAATGCTGAGAAACACATGCAGATACTTTACACCATGCCATACCATCAGGGAGGCATTTGATAGGCCCTAAATTTATTGTGCAGGAGGACAACGACCCAAAACATACAGCCAACTTCATTAAAAACTATCTTCAGTGTAAAGAAGAACAGAGGACTCCTGGAAGTGATGGTTTGATCCTCGCAGAGCCCTGATCTCAACATCGAGTCTGTCTGAGATTACATGAAGAGACAGAAGGACTTGAGGAACCCTATTTCCACCAAAGATCTGTGGTTAGTTTTCCAAGATGTTTGGAGCAACCAAACCGTCAAATTCCTTCTAAAACTGTGTGGAAGTGTACCTAGAAGAATTAATGCTGTTTTTGAAGGCAAAGGGTGGTCACGTCCAAGTTTGATTTGGATTTCTCTTCTGTTCATTTACTTTCCATTTTGTTACAGGCCGTCACTGGGTTACAAACAAGATAGGTTCTGTAGGTTTGTCCTTAAGTTGAATTTGTATGCAAGTTGGAACAGGTACATTTGTTTAGGTTTTGGATAGTATGGTTAAGGGTTAACTGGCCATGCAGTGATGTGGGATTGCGGACAGGTCTGCCAGACAGTAGGTGGCAACATGCGATGAGCACCAAGATGGCCGCCTGGTGGTTGCCGGGACCAGCATGATGTTGCGCTGCCTCTGTTCCTAAGTTTGAGTCGGATGTTTGTAACTCAGAGACTGCCTGTACTTGATGATAAAATAAACTATTGACTTTTCCACAGTAGTGTATATAAACCTATGTGTAAGAGGATGGTGCTATATAAGTACCTGTAATAAAATAAATATACAGGATGTATATAGCAGCAACAGTGTGTGCAGAGCTTTACATTATTAAGGGAGACGTTACAGTTACAATACAAGAGGGTAAGGAGGGTCCAGCTCCTGAGAACATACAATCTAGTGTATTCAAGTATGACTTCAATCAGCTGGATCAGGCAATTACCATCTTGTGTTTATGCGCAATGTAATGCAGCTTTAGTATTTTACCTACTAATGTGGCTGAAACCTCTCATTACTGTGCTGTAATTCATTGGCGTAAACCATTTCCAGGTTTGCATTTTCACATTGATTAAACTAATATTTGTTGAGCAATTAATAGCTAATGAAGTGCTAAGTATTCTTTTCAGGTACCAGTTAGTCATCTAATCTAAAGGAAAATATGTGTCCAGTTTTGGTGCCTTCTTATTTTGTGTAGTTGTAGATGTGACACTACTTTCAATATGTTGTATTTTGCTGCAGATGTGATGGGTCTGTTTCATAAATGAGCAAGAACCACTGGTATGTGGACTATAGGAAAAATGTTCAACTTCACCACTCAGGAATGGGCAGAGAAAATGTAAAGGAAATCACCTTTCCTAATGAAGCAGGGATGTGGGAATTGAGCCTTTTCCATCTGTCCTCAACTCTGGTTGAACTGAGTGCTGAAACACCAGCTTGAGTCACTAGATAAAGTATCAGGGAAAGCCAGTACTGATAAATGTCTGTAATGTTGTGAAATAACTGATGGTAGCCACAGACGGGATTTTCAGCTGACATAATAAAAATTGAAGTCTCTTTTTAGCTGTAAACATTAAAAACATCACTTGAGGGTTTTTTTTTTTTTTTTCAACCTGCTGGTTGAATGGAAGAAAATTATCCATCTATATTCTGCCTTACTCAATTTTTCGTTTTAAAAATATTTGTTCAATTTTCTAATGGTTAGTGGGGTAAAATTGACATCCGTTTTCAGCCACAGTGACAGAAAAATGTAAAGGAGCCGGATGGAAATGTTTTCTCAAAGGAAAAAAATGTGAATGTGCTTTTTGTCCAGGAAATTACATTAATTCCAAAACTGAATGTTTAAAGCAAATTAAATTTTGACCTACTTTCAATCAATATTTGTCCAGTCACCGAATGTACAAAGAATTTTTTATAGCCAGCTTTAAAAACTGTCATTTGAAATACAGATGTATCTTTTCAATCTATAAAACAAAAAAAAAACTTATGCTACTCTACACTGTGACTGCCCTGGGTAGGTGGCAAAGACCAGTAATCCCAATTAAAATATAATTCAGATACACTAAGGGACATATACTACAATTGAACATTCAGTTTTAGGATGATTTCTTCTTTGTAGTTGAATTAAAACTACCTCAATTTATTATGATCTCTGAAATGCCACTGCCCATGCTATCACAAAGGATATTGTTCATCCCTTGTGATAGCAATGAAGTTGATCCAAACAAATTAAAGGTACAGTGTAAAAAAAAAAACAAAACATTTAAATAAAAAGAAAGTTCAAAGCAGCTCCGTCCCTCTTTGCTCACTCGCACATTGGTACTGCACAAATATGTGAATGGTGACCGCACCACTCGTGAGGTATTGCCGCCAACATGAGAGCGAGAGTAAGAATTCTGGCACGAGACCTCCTGTGTAACTAACTTGGTAACTGGTAAAGGCTTTTAAAGTGTTGCATATTAAGATTTTTAGGTAATGTAGTTTGGCGCCTTTACATGGGCATTCGCAGTTTTAAAGTTCATTTAAGTGTTATTTTTCCCCTAAAAATATTTGCATTTGATAAACCGCAGGTAAAATATCGTGCAACATAAATTGCAACAACAACCATTTCTTCAAGGCCTCTGCTTAAAAAAAAATGTATATGTTTGGGGTATATGTTTGGGGGTTCTTAGTAGTTTTCTAGCAAAAAAACAAAAAGCCGATTTCTACATGTGTGAGAAATGTCAGAATTGGCCTGGACTGGAAGTAGCTAAATTTACAGCTTTGGTGTTCTGACTTTTACTTGCTGCATACTTGTTCAGGAGATTTTTAATTTATAATGTCTTGAAGCCAGACAGCCAAGCTGTTTTCAGGAGGTGCAAAGCAATGCAGTATACATAATTTTCCTCTTACTGTTTTTGTTTTTGTTTTTTTTACTTTATTTCTTGACTTTACTTTTTCCTCTATCTTTGTCCATGTTCAGCTGTAAGAATACATTTGCATGATTTTTCACATAATTTGTTTTTGAGACTAGTATTGTTTTTTTCTTTTTTCTCAAAGAGTTGCAATTCCACATTTTGCTGTGTTATAGGTCTAATGCTAGCCATATATTGCTCAAGTATCAAAGGATTTTTGCTTAATCTGTTGAACTCCTAGCTGTCTGGCCATGTCAGCACCACCCAGCTTAACAAACTTTCATCTGAAAATAGAAGTGTCTAGGCAGGAAATTCTTGCCCAAGCAGTGACTGCAGCCAGATTGATGCAGTCACTGCTTGGGTATTCTGACAGCCATGGGAGCAGCTGTCTGAATACAATAGTGGAGATTTGTCTATCCATGCTGATTGGTGTGAAAGGAGGAATCTATTAATTTCTCATTGTCAGTGGCTGAAAGAGGTAAAAAAACAAACCTAAAAAGCATGGCTAGCTGAAATATATTGTGTGGTACAGAGATGCAGATGGCAGATGTTTACCAGTCTAAGCTCTTACATGATAGATAGGTAATGGCCTTATTGTAAAAAAAAAAAAACCTGAATGTTAACTCATCAGGGTTTTTAAAAAATTAAAATACTTTGGATAACAGAAAGAAAAAAGTATCGGGAAACATTAGTGTGACACTGTTAAATCCATTAAAATATAACTTCTTGTCTCCAAATGTATTTGAATAGTTTTAGAATATCTATATTTCTACTCTTGACTGTCCATACATTATATAGTTTTCTTGTACAATTTTCCTTTACCAAACGATATCTTATGAGGTCAAACCTAAACCGTTTCAATTTGTATGCAATCAGACAGGTCCTTACACTACATAGTTGAAGGTAAATCTAAAAGAAATCGAACAAGAAAATTGTATTATGTATGGCGAGCCATAAAACACTTTTTCAGCTCTGTTATTGACAAAAAAAAAAACTTTTGTAAAAGTTATCAGCCGACTCAGCTGTGGCCCCAGAGTGTCTGTCTTTCAGCTAAGTAATCATTAGCAGTCTGTGCCCTGGAGCACTGTGAGGGCTGACAATGGAATGGAAAGCTACTCCAGGAGGCTGGATGTAGTGACTGCTCAGTTGGAAGTCAGAAATGCATGCACAGGGAATACCTCCTGCTGTGCTAATATTTGAACAATTGTCCATACTGAAAAGCTGGATACACACTTTAACTTCTTTTCTACTTGCAGGCAAACAGGCAGTATAGCACGTAAACTGTAAAATACTAATACCAGGAACCTGGGAGAATAGATATGAGAGCTGACACTGGTGACTGTTTTTCAAGGTTTTCCTGTTGTCGGTTATTGACTCTTCAGTATTACCTGCCTATTGATGGACATATCTCAGACTGCCAATCATTGAGCATCCACTACCACCAAATCGAGTACCCCTGATCATGCCAGTGAAAGAATCACTTCCTTTGTTCATGTAGCATGTTGTATGGGGCACAGAGGTTGAAATGATCAGCAAAAAAAATCTTCCATTAGCAGGTGCAATTTAGGCAAATCCATACCACTTAGGTACACTGCGTATCCATGACTGTTTGTTTGCTATGAGGGCCATCCTGCTTGCACTAACACTACACACCCTGGGCCTGCATACACAAAAGAATATGCAGGATCAGACCAGTGACACACGGAAGACATACTGTACGTATATGCTTTTTGTTATTAGTCCACAGTTTCCAGGTCTTGTGGAGATGAACAGACATAGCTACATTTTATAACAGAGTAAACATGGTTACTGTTTAACCACTTGCCCTCCAGAGGATTTACTCCCCTTCCTGACCAGGCCATTTTTTGCTGTTCGGCACTGTGCTATTTCAACTGGTAATTGTGCGGTCGTGCAGTGCTGTACATAAATGAAATTTACTTTCTTTTTTTTTACACAAATAGAGATTTCTTTTTGTGGTATTTGTTCACCTATGTGGTTTTTAATTTTTGTGCTATAAACAAAAGACCACTATACATGTATATTAATTGGTTTGTGTGAAAGTTATGATAGATATAGATATATATATTGGAATTTACATAGCTTTTACTTTCTGACTGCCTATCACATTTCTTGAGGTGCTAAAATGCCAGGTCAGTAAACACCTCTCCCCCCCCCCCCATTGACCCCTTTTTGGAAAGTAGATATCCCAAGGATTTTGCAGAGAGGCATGTTGAGTCCATGGAACATTTTATTTTTTGCAACACATTTTTTGAATGTGCCTTTTTTTTTTTTACACATATTTGTCACTTTAAAGATATATTGCTCATGCATTCCATTGTTATATGTGGAATAACACCCCAAAACACATTCTCCTACTTCTTCCGAGTATGGTGATACCATATGCGAGAGACTTTTTGGCAGACTAGTTACATACAAGCCCCCTAAATCCAATGATCACCTCCAGGCTTTCAAAAGGCATATTTCCTCATATCACTTCCCCACTACCTATCACAGTTTTGGAGGCTCTAAAATGCCAGGATAGTACAAACACATCCCCCCCATGACCCCCTTTTTGGAAAGTAGACACCCCAAGGAATTTGATAAGAGGCATGGTGAGTATTTTACAGATATTTTTGTCACAGGGTTTTGAAAAAGAAAAAATATTTTTTTTTTTTTTTTAAACGTGGCAACAAATGAGATCTGCAAAACACTCACCATGCCACTTAGCAAATACCTTGGAGTGTCTATTTTCCAAAAAGGGGTCATTTGGAGGGGTTGCTTCTACTATCCAGGCATTTCAGCTTATAACATTAGAAGCTTATGCCACACATCATCTACTCTTGAAGACCAAGCCTTTTTTTTTTTTTTTTGCTAGAAAATTACCCCCGAACATATTTTTTTTAAAAGCAGAGGCCTTCGAGAATAAAACTGTGGGTGTTGAATTTTTTTGTCATACAATATTTGTGCAGTGATTTTTCAAATGCAAATCGTTTGGGAAAAATCCACTTTTTAGAATTTTAATGCACAAAAACACAATATATTGCCCAATTGTGTGATAAAAGATGTTACGCTGAGTAAATAGATACCAAACATGACATGCTTTAAAATTGCGCATGCCCGTGCAATGGTAACAAAGTACATACTTTTTTATTATCGATAGGTGATGCTTTAAAAGCCTTTTACAGGTCATCATGTTATATTTACACAGGAGGTCTAGTGCTACAATTGCAGCCCTCTATCTGACCTTTGCATTGATACATCACATGCATAGTGCAACCGCTGCTTACATACCAGCACGGGGTCAACGCTTGTGCGCGCAGGGAGGCAAGCATGTGGTTTTTTTTTTGGTTTTTTTTAGTTCTTTTGATTTTTATTATTTTTACACTGTCCCTTTTTAATTTTTTTTTTCTATTACTTTTATTGCTATCACAGGGAATACAAATATCCCCTATAACTTCAATGGACATTGTCATATATTTTTCTTTGAGAAATCTGGGGTCTATCAGACTATAGATATCTCCTGCCCATTATCTATTCTCAACAAGTTCGGTGTGATCAGATGCTTTCCCAATTTACAAATGGTGCTGTTTATATCCTGCAAAACTGAAGTGATGAAATACTTGTAGCTTCGACTATAGAGATGATTGGAGCCATTCTGGTCTCTGATCAGCTCTATGGTTAGCCAGTGGAACTGCCGGCTGCATTCTCAGATTCCCCTGTCGCACAGGAGAGCCCAAGAAAACTGTGGAAGGTAGCAGGAGGGGGGATGTCCCTTCCCGCTGCTTGTAAAAACAATTAAGCACCTAATTGGCCGCTAGGATTGCTTTTACATGAAAGCCGACCACCAGCTGAAAAAAATAGTACCAGAATGATGCCTGTATCTTCAGGCATCATCCCGATATAACCAAAGTTCAGCAACGTACCAGTACGTTGCTGGTCCATGTTAGGCACATATGTAACGGCAGAGAACATGGGCATATGATGAATCTGGTCTGTGGATCAATATGACCGTAATTCATTTTCTGTAATGCCCATGTTGAGGGTTAGGCCCAAAAGAGTTTTAAATTCAGGAACCGTGATAGGTTTCCATGCAAATTGTCTGGAAAGAGCTGAATTTGGGTGGGCAGCAATGTGTTGTGCGTATAAATTGTCTTGGCCCACAATCAATTGGTACAAATATTCCGTGAAAAACAGTGGAGGGGCTAAATGCTAATGCTAGCAGCGAATGGGGTTGATCCTGCTAACTTTGCATTTTTGGGGACACTATACAAAGGAGGCACTACTATAGGTTCTGTACGTGATCAATATCTTGATCTGTACAAACACTATACTAGTAATGGTGGTGATCAGTGACCTATAGTGTGCGGGCAATCTAACGCTAGTTGACCATGGCTGGGTGGGACTCTTACTGACGCTATCTGATGTCGCTAGTGGCAGGAATGCAGTGATCAGTGAAAAAGTCTATATACTGACACTGTACTAATGGCACTGGTTGGGTGACTGGGTGATCAAAGGGTTAATAGGAGCGATCAAAGGGTTAAATGTGCTAATCTAAGGTGTGTTTGTGTAAAATGTAGTGGTGCATTTACTCGGTGCGGTATTCTCAGTTCTCTATCTGGATCAACAGGTGGGGGGGAGCAGCTGGGGGTGCAGGTGCATTCACACCTCAAAATAGGAAGCGATGCAAGATTACATCACTTTGCCAAGAGCTGCTGCTAATTTTTATTATTTTTTTTAATACTTCTATCACAGGGGTGGGCAACTGTTGCCCTCCAGCTGTTGTAGAACTACAAGTCCCATGAGGCATTGCAAAACTGACAGTTACAAGCATGACTCCCAAAGGCAGAGGCATGATGGGACTTGTAGTTCACCAACAGCTGGAGGGCCACAGTTGCCCACCCCTGTTCTATCAGAATAGTACAATGTTACCATAGTAACACTGTACTACTGGGGAGGGGGTTGATTTTATTTTTTTTACACTTTGTTTTGCAGGAGAAATAAAGATCATTTCTTCTGCAATGCAAAGCTTGCTGTCAGAACCGAACTCATTCATGAACTGTCATGAATGAGTTAAGTTTTGACAGCTCAAGATAGTGATCTGTGATTGGCTGGAGCTGGTCAGATGGTAAAGGGTGCTGTGATTTGCCTCATGTATCATGTGACAGCTGTGGGCCAATCACAGCTCACTAAGAAGAGAAGCAGAGCTGTTATGAGATTGATTCATAACAGCTTTTCTTAAATAGTGATCATGTGATCGCACAGGGATCTTAATTCCGCTGTGTCCACCGGACACAGCAGTCGCGAGGGGGGAGCGCTGCGTGCCCACTGGGGCGCATAGTGCCCCCCTGTGTTGGTATAACCAGAGCGACGTATGGGTATGTCGCTTTGCCTGTAGCTGCTGCTCTGCCGCAGTACGTTGCGGGCGGGAAGCGGTTAATGACTTTTTGTTACTGTTTACTGACTGTGTGTCCACTGACAGGTTAAGTGAATAACATTGATTATCTTGCTGCAGTGGACTCTGAAAAGTCAGTGGGATATTTTAAGCAGCAAGTGAACGTTATCCCTGAAGTTGATGTTTTGAAACTAAAAAAAAAAAATAAAAAAGGTCTTTGCACTTGTGTATGAAGCTGAATAGCTGTAGACTGGTCAGCGTGCCCGTGCTGACCTGTGTCCATAGCCAAAAGCACCTACAATGGGCATGTGAGCATCAGAACTGGACCACAGAGCAATGGAAGAAGGTGGCCTGGTCTGATGAAACACCTTTTCTTTTACATCATGTGGCTGGCCCGGTGCATGAGTGATGGTTACCTAGGGATTAAATGGCACCAGGATGCGGTATGGGAAGACGATAAGCCTGCAGAGGCAGTGTCCTGCTGGGAAACCTTGGCTCCTGCCATTCATGTGGATGTTTTTGACACATACCAGTTATCTAAACATTGTTGCTGACCTAGTACACCCCTTCCCTTATGACGTGGCCTCTTTCAGCAGGATAATGTGCTCTGCCACACTGCAAAAGGGGTGCAAGTATGGTTTGAAGAACACAATGAGTTTGGGGTGTTGACTTGGCCTCCAAGTTCTCAATATCTCAATCCAATTGCGCATCTGTGAGATGTTGGAAAAACAAGTGCGATCCATGGAGGTCCCACCTCACAATTTACAGGACTTAAAGAATCTGCTACTGATGGCTTGGTGCCAAATACCACAGCATACCTCAAGAGGTCTACTGATCCTCATGCTTTAATGGGTCAGGGATATTTTGGTGGCAAAAGGGGGACCTACTCAATATTAGGTCGGTGGTCATAAAGTTATGGGTGTCAACAACTGTTCAGTGTACAGTTGAGGCATTTGCAAATGTAAGTTTTACAGTCTTTTCAAATAGTTGAATTGATTTTCAGAATATAGAAATTGTTTGTGTAGTAGATTACATAAAGGGGCAAATAACGGAGCTGTAAAATAAAGTGTGCATTTAGCCTTAGATACAGTTTTCATGCTACACCGTTGTTTATTAGCAGATTTCGTGGTACTCTCTTTTCAAGAGGCTGGCACAATCTTTATTCAGGCATTACCTGGGATCAGCGTCTTCCACCTGGATTGTGATGTGAGCTCAGAGGGAATACTAATGTTATTCATGGTGCTTGTGCAATTCTTGGTCGTATTCACAGATCTCTTACACAGACCAGTTACCCACTGCTGCAATCATCTCACCTCATATGCAACAGTGACTTTGTTTTAATGGAAAGTCATTTTGCTTTAGCTATTTTCACTTGTGCATTGTGATGTAGTATTTTACTTATAAATTGATGGATTCTCACTTGATTAATAGTATTTGTAGATCTGGCAGTACAACTAGCACTCTTGCTAAACTGTGGCTGATAAAAACAATCAATTACAAGATCAATCACCTGGAGTCTGTATTGTGTCAAATGCATCATTATATAACTAAGTGGCAAAAAGAAACTGTAGAGCAGTCACCATGTACTACTACAAAGTAGAAAGCACAACATGGAAAAAGAAAATATGTCTGCCACCATGTGTTTAATTATAAACTGTGCAGGCTAACAAGGGTGTTAGATCAATAAAATGCATTAATAAGATTATTTATACTAAGCATATTATTCAACTTTATTTTGTGTAAAGTTTTTGCAAGGATTACTAAAGATCGACTGCAAGGCACACTGGTATATATATTTCTTCTTCCTCGAATTTCTATATGAGAAAAGGAAGAGACACACCAGCTAAACCATTTATGTTCAGTGTATTTGTCTCACTGCCATCTGTTAATAATTATTAAACATTCCTTTGGCATTGATGTTGATCTTTGAGGGCTCTTTTTAGAGAAGAAAAAAAGTTTGTTTAAAATATGAAAGATGCTTGTGGGCGATGGCAGCAATCTGTTATTTGCTAGTAAAGAACAGATTATCCTGAAATGAAAAATTAGTGTAACCTGACTCACACAACCATGAAAATAACATGACTCAAAGTTCCTATATTTGCAGAGAAATCTAATTGCAAAGAAATGGGGCAGAACAACCATGCCGTCATAGCCTTGGCCCTCGCTGCCCCCATATATGCCTTCATGTAATTTGGAACCCTTCCATTGCTGCTTGGTGTCATGAAGATTAAATTGAGTGTACTCTAGACAATTTCCTTTATGCACAGATGTGCCACTTGGTCTTTTGTTGTTAATGAAGGTAACAAGTGCCTTACATCTAGTGTTAGTGCCACAGAAATGTAATAGAGTATTGAAATGTTAATTGTCAGGTGCTTTCACCTGCTCCAGACAAGTTGCCTACAGCAACCTTCTTGAGTGGCTAAAGATGGCCTGATAAGCATAAAAGGACTTTGGACTAATAAAAAGTGATACTTTGTGAGTGATTCATTTCCTGTGCCTGCAGCTGTATTTTGTAGCTGTGAGCAGTGTAGGCTTTGTCCCAGCTGTGTGACATTTTGCAGGTTGCTTTGTTCCATAATGCTCTTTTAAATGTTTTACTGAGGTTGGTGTGCACAGCTGTCACACAGTTCAGAATGTTGAGGTCTGAGGCTGCAATGCAAGAAATCGGTGTTTAAACCTGGCATTCCCATCCAATGACTTACCAATCATGTCTCTCTTATGATTAGAGCCTACACATAATCACATAGTGTTGGTCACAGAGAACATTAAGCATGCTGTGACAGTGCAAAAGCCTGCCACTATGAGAATGGTGTGAAAAAGGACACAGTTTGCATCATATGCAGAGTGTGAGATTCTATAGTATCTATTATGAGCAGAGAGCTTTCTACAGCTTCCTCTGGATTTTGGTATTCCCTGATTGGGCTCTGTAGTTTTGGAGATTTCAAAGTGCGTTGGGAGGTAAGAAATCTCCAATCCAGTTTCCAGATCTTGTTGAAAACCAGCAGGGTGTGTGTCCATGTCTTATAATGAAGGACTGCAAATAGTTCAGGGCTCCAACCAGGAGATTGCAGGAAAGCAAATTGCTTAATCGATGGCCTGATTAGGAGAGCTGAAGCAGCTAGGAGAGAGTCCAAGGGACAGAAGAATTTTGTAAGTCTCAAAGGAGTGAGATAGCTCAGGGTGTCAGGACAACCCCTACCTAGAGGCCAAGAGTGGACCCATGCAACAAAGTGCTGTAGCTAAGGCTAATGTCTGTTCCCTTACCCGGCATGGACCCTGTTTGAGGACCTCATTAATTTGGATCAAATCACCTTGGAAAGACGACTGGCTAGGATCTTGGCAAGCATTCTGCCCTCACAGAACTAGACCCGAGGGGCAGGTAATACAGGCAAAGGCATAGGCCAGTGAGAGAGAGGCTGAGCAAAGAAAAGACAAATACTGCATGTCACAAAATAAGTTAACAAAGCACTCCCCAAAAACAAGAAAACCCAACAACCAAACACTCCCCCCCCCCCCCCTCCCCCAAGGCAGCAGAGGCTGAGTAACCCACCCTTCAACTCCAACCCAAACTGTTCAACAAAGAAAAAAACGGTAGGGAGGCGTGAGCCAAAAGGGGTCAACTCCTGAGAAAAGGCTCCACTAGGTGGCAGAGATGCTGGAACAACTGGATTAAAATATAACTTAGTCACTTTTCTTGGAAGATCTGGAGTGCGGTACACTGCAATACGTCATGGTGAACCCTACAAAATACCAGGGCATGTAGCCGTCCTGCACAGATAACCCGATAAGGCCATTCCACATCCAAGGAGAAGTAGGCATGATAGGTGCAGCTTCACAAAATTTCAGTACCACACTGCCCCTGAAGGGACAGATGGAAGGAAGCCAGCAGCAAAATGCAGAGCACAACAGTGTCAGTAAGGCACTGTAAGGAAAAAATAGCATCCTGAGAAACAGTTCCTGAGTGCATACTTGTCTATAGCAAAAAAAAAAAAAAGGTGCTTGAGAGGGGCACATCCTTAGGTTGCAGTTCCAACATGGAAACAGGCACAACAGGTGCAAGGGTATCTTGACAGTTGAAGGCCTAAACAAGATAGTGGGACCACCCCGCTCCCGGCAGTCTGGAAAAGCCTGGCACAGCAAACAGCATAGAGGGACAGCCATGGAAATACTCACAAGACCCAAATTCAGCAGTGAGGTGGGAGGGAATCAAGCCAGGTAGAGGCCTTGTGCAGAGAAATAAAGAAGTGGACCGTCTCCCCATCCTGGACACGCAGGAGAGCAGGGTAGAGAATGCTGTACCGGATTCCAAGGGTCTGCAGGGCCACCTTTACATGATGGAAGGATTTCTGGAGCTTCGGCATTTCCACCAAGTAATCTGGGAAAAATTACAATCCACTAACCATGCTTGGGGGGGGGGGGGGGGGGGTCTTGGTCTTGCTGTGTATTTTCTAAGGAACCTGACACCAATAGCTCTAGTTACTGTCCTCTGCCTGAGTTGCAACGATCGAACTCTTAATTTATTCAGGAGTAAATCCCAATATTGCCGGCGGATTTGACAAATCACCCTTCAAGTCTACAGAAATAAGGACAAGGTTCCGCCTTCCCCTGTACCAGAGCCCTTAGTGCTTTCTGAACTTTTCAGCATCAGGCATCTGTTTCTCAGGTTTGCAAGGCTGCTACACAGTCTTTGGTTTAAGATTTACCAAGTAGACATTCAAGCCTCATCTGACAGTGGCTTCAGTCGCAAGATTCTTCAGGCAGTTTTGTTGAGCCCTCTCTGTTAACTTGTGCCCTCCCTGCAGCTGGACAATTTTAGACATCCCAGAGTACCTGAAAATCTTTTTTTTTAAATTAAATTAAGGATCCACTACTATCATTGATTTGCCACAAAACTGAGGCATCATGGGAGAGGTAGGGGTTTATAGTAGGCTGTCCTTATGCTTTGCCAATGTCCAGTCTTTTGAAGGCAGCAGCATAGCTCAATGTATCTGAATTACTTCATTCCTTGTCTCTTAATGTACTCCAAGAAAAGGAGTAACATTCCTATTTTTTTTTTTACCCTAAAATTTTTTTCTTGAAATTCATTCATGGAAACCGTTCCTGCCATTCAATGTTATTGGCCTTTATATACTGCTTAATCACAAAAACTGAGGCGATATAGTTGAAGACAGAATTATATGTGGGCTGGCTTTGGGTTGTGGATTTATTGTTTGTTTTTTTGCTCGTGTTTCAACTTCCTGAAGGCAGCAATATAACCCGTTTTTAAAAATTTTACATTTTTGTGTGTCCCTCTTACCAGCATTGTAACCATCAAAATGCATACATTCAAAATAAATCCACAATGATTCAATGCATATATGCACACACATACACCCATAAAGAAAGTACTGTGCACACATATAAATAAGTTCCTAAAACGCTGTACACCTCTCAAGGTGAATGAGAAGCAGATCTCACTCAAAGTGTACATGTATCCAGTGGATATTCACTCCGAGAGAATATACAGAGACCATAGTGCTTCCATAAAAACAGCTCCTTATTAAAACAAAGAACTACTGTGCACCCAATACTGAATTTTTATTGATAGAGATGCTGAGTCTGGGCACTGCCAGTGGCATGTTCCCAGAGACATGCCATGACGCTGCCACTTCTATGACGTTGTTTAAGCTGTATTAAAATAAGTCTAGAAGTAGACAATACATTTAGAAATTAATTTCCTTCTTGAAATATAGCAAATGAGAGAAGCTCTATAGATGTTCTAGTTGTCTGGCTGTAATACTTACAAACGACCTTTAGTATTTTAAGTCAATGACCCATGATTTTATGGAATTTGATGTTTGTAAAAGCATGTTTAAACCTTTTGCTGTACAATGAGAAATATTTGTAACATGGACAAAGTTGTCCTTGTTTAGAATGTTGTCTTTCAAATAACTGTATTGTATTATGTAGCTTTATAGTCTAACCACCTGCAATGTTTATATAGTTTATGGATTGTTATTTATACACCTTTAATATAAGCTATTTCATTCATTTAGTAGTCCATTTTACAGCAAAATGTGGGTTATTTATATCCATCTTTGAAATTCTATGTCATTTTTCCATTTGTACGTTTAAGTTCTCATTTAACTTTGCAATCACTTTATTCACACAGGTATACAGACAAGATTGTGAGACGTTTGGCATGGTTGTGAAGATGCTTATTGACAAAGACCCATCCCTTGAAAAGCAGGTCCAGTTTGCTTTACGTCAGAATTTAAGTGAGATAGGCGAGAGATGTATTGAGGAACTTAAATTGTACATTGCGGAATATGATGCAGCCCATCAAGAACTGGCATAACACATGAAGAATATAAAGAATTGTCCCGTATTTTATCTTCTATGCCAGATCATCTATGACAGATGCAGATATTGTGCTTTAGGGGATATACTTCATCCAGTCTGAAGTGCAGTATACTATGTGGCTCATTTCCTGTGCAGTGACAGCAACTGTCTGTTTGGAAGTGACATATTGTTAATTTGAGGGTGGTACTGTATGGTCCTTAGTCACACTTATATGATGTGGTTTGTAAATTAGCTGCAGGCAGTAGGCACTTTGTAACTGCACTACAGAATGTAGAGTATACTCTAGAGACAAATTTTGTCCTACTGCTCATTTTCTTATTTGTCACAATTTTTTTTTTATTTGAAAATATCTGTGGGATTACATGTAAATATGGGCTAGAAAAATCTGTAGTTGAGAATTTTACTCATATACATTGTTTTATTTGAGGAAAAGGTCCTTTTTACTGTAATGTTTATAAAATATCTCCCATGTTCTCTATGTATACTGTAAGGTGAAGGTCTCTGTAGAATGATTAAACATTGCTTCGATTTTATTTCTGTAGCCACCATAAAACACCTCTTACCTCCAAAATTGGTTTCTTTTTTCTTTAAATAGTATTTTTATTTAATTATGAAATATTGATTTCTACTGTAAACCAGACGCATCCATCATTAAGAAATTATGGATCCATAAAATAGAATACATTTCACATGGAATTTCATACAATTTACCTGATAAATGCTAATGAAAACACTGTGAGGGTGCCTATACACATAGATGTCCTGAACCCCTTTAGTTGCCTCTCCAGTGTATGTTGTGTGCATGACATAGGACTTCAAGGATATGAATAGTAATTTGGCTTTGAATTAGGCAACAGCAGTTCTTCCAAGAAGCTATTTTTATGAGCACAATACATGTCTAGTTAACCTGTACGAGTCTAAGTATTTCAGCCACCCTGGCAACCTTCATGGATACCTTTTACTCCAGACTGTGCTTAAATGTATGCTAACTTTTTTGCAGTGAAGATCCAAGCCTGCAGAAGATTTCTGGAGGAAAATCACTGTACTGGTTACCTGAATTTGGTGTTGGTCCTACTGTGCTCATTGGTCAGTCAGCAAAATATAAGTGAAAGATCACTCTAGGTTTATCTTAAAAATTAATGTAAATAGAAGGGTGACATTCCTGTCTTTGCTCCTTAGTACACTACAGGGCATTTGACAGTTAACCCCATGTTTGTACTGGCTTTCTTCAGGTACTCTGGATTCCTTCTAAAATCTAAAATTATACTGATAGGTTGGTTAGCCAGTTTCAATCCATAACTGGTCTTCATACATGTGTGTCTGCACGATAAGAAGATTGATGTCTGGTTTTCAGGGTTCTCTGGAAAGTGCTTCTGAATTTCAGCCAGACTGTAACTTAGTTTCTTACTACCAGATTTTGTCTTCAGTACTTATAGTGTAATTCTAGTTTATGCTGACTAACCTGTGTAAAAAAAATAAATAAAATGCATATACTTGCCTATTTTCAACCCACTCAATTTCAGTCGTGTTCCAGCTTCCTTGTGTCAGCCTGCAATGGCTGCAGGGGAGAGGAAGGAGCATTGCCAATGGATGGGCTATAGGAGCCAATGGGTGACATCACCGCTCTAGGTTTTGCCAGCCATTGTCGAGCCATTTCTCCTCTCCCCTGCAGGTGCTGCTGGCTGACAAAGGGATCATGTGACCAGACTGGAGTAGGCTGGAAATGGGTAAGTCAGAATAGGTAATAGTAGGAGGGAGGAGACATTTTTAAGGCTAGTCTGGTTTGAGCTAGAATTCCACATTAATTTAGTTTGAGCATGCATGTGCTACCTTCACACAGACTGCTCCCCTTAGTGTCTCCTGTGTAGTATTCATTTTTATGTTAAAACTGTCAGGAAACTAAGGGCACTTTCACAATGATGAGCTTTTGTGCAGCTTAAGAGCCCTTTTACACCCATACTTTTTTGATGTGTTCCTATCAACTTACAATTGGAGGTGCTTTTTTGGTGCACTTTTGAAAAACTGTGCCAAAGATACAGCATTCAGGACTTTTCAAAGCACAGTGCACCTACAGTGTGAACAATTACATAGGATTTAATGGGGAATAGTTTTCCTGCATGTTTTCTCACCCTGGAAATCACACCAGTGTGAAAAGGGCCTAAGATTTGTTAACCTCTTAGTGATTAAGGGTAAAACAAATCTTAATGCCTGAACACAAGTTTGCAACTTTGATGTGTTAGTAAAATTGTACATATCATTGCAACTACTTTGTGCATCTAGGTGGATTATACCTTGTTTTTTTTTCCTGCCAAATTTGGCTTTCTTTGGGTGGTAAATGGTAACCGATCTCTCCTGTTGGGTTTTTTTTTTGTTTTTAATCAAGGGAAAACTGGCCCATATTAGTAAATATTTTTTTTAAATTTAGCTGCATATTTCTTGTTACTACAATAACCTAGCACCAAAGAACAACCCAAAATAAATTCTGATTCTGACAATTGCAGCGATACCAAATGTAGATGTAATTTGTTGTTTGTACCCATAGTAAGGCACAGAAATAATAGAGCACATTTTTTGTTGGGGGGGGGGGGGGGGTTCTTGCCTAAAACACACTGATAATTTTAAAAAGTGTTTTTTTTTTTTTTCTTCTTTCTCTGGACAAAATTTGCTGACTCTGACCTGTAACCCTGGCAATCTTGATCTAGGTAATTTTTATTATTTATTCTAAAAACATTTTTGTACGCACACGTTTATTTACTTTTTTCCCCACAATGAGAGAGAAATTTATCTCTCCCATTCAGAGAAAAGAACAAAACAAAAAAACAGGCAGGTTGCACAGTGAGTGATCACTGTGATAGTGTGTGATTTCTGCACCCTACACTGTGCATACTCCAAAGGGAGAATACCTTCACTGATGGCAGTGGTGAAAAAAGGAACAAGCTCAAACACTTGTTTGGCCCATGGGCTGCAAATACTCAAAAACTGCTCAGAGTAATGTTGCTTCCCTTGCACTGATCTCTGCATCCAATTCCAGCTCTATTTCTGGCATGCAACAAGTGGCCTATCTGACCAAGAAAGATTCCTCTGCAACTACTGTATGTAGGAATTTCTTAAATGACTTAGGCAAGCCATGCATTATGCAGTTTTCTTTCCTTCAACCACAGGTTGAAGGAAAGAAATTTGCTCAATTCCCACAACAACACAGCCAGTATCAATGGGGAAATCCCTCCCGCTGCCCTGTTGTATTCTGACAGTAAGAGGTTTCCCAGCCATCAGAATACAATGATCACTGCTGAAGGCTATAGCTGCTGGCAATGATCAAAAAAAAAAAAAAAAAGGCTAGTTGTACTGAGTCCATCAAAGGTCCAAACAAGCCTGCCCATAGATGGATTGATACACCTCACTGTTTTCTACTACAACAATAAAAAGCAGTGTATCTGGATTGGAGCAACCTCCGTAAAAGATTGTGAGCTGTACCTGGACCCCACATTGTGGGAAAAGTTTGAAATGCTGCTTGGGGCACTGGATCTTGCTTGGGTGCTTACCTTGGCAATACGTGCAATGAGTACATTTAGCTGCAGGTTCCTATACAGGTCCAAGAACCTAGTCCCTGGAGACCCCTTTGGGGGTATTCCCACCCTGACATGCAAAGCCTGGACTTATATACTATCCAGCATGGTGAAAATGTAAGACAAGGTCACTCTCTGACATACTGTGTAAAAAGGGGCTTTGTTTGGAATGTATTCACTTCACAATGAAAACTTTTCAAGCTTGGCACTAAAATTAAATCACTTAGAGTTTGTAGATGGCCAGGTGTTACATCACACTGCTGGTTGTACATTTTAACTCCACTAATGTCTACAGAACTTCTTTATAAGGTACTTAGGTGCTTCCTCCTGCCCTTTTGTCACAAGGAATCATTGCAGAATGGTCTACATCTGAGTTATCACATGCCTTCCAGACACACTTACCCTATCTCCCACACTCCATGAGCACCCTACAGGGGAATACCCTCACTTGTAGTGATGACATAGACCAGGTAGGGACATCCAACGTCATGCCCCTTGATGCGTTTCGTCACTTCCTGACTTCCTCATAAGGGGTCCTAAGTCAGGAAGTGCCGAAATGCGGCAAGGGACGTGACGTCGGACGTTACACGTTGACCAGACGTAGCGGATCGGCCATCTTAACTGAGGTGATATCGGTATTAGCATTGCCAGAATCTGCTCGTAAAATTGTGCTATGGGAATATTTGCATTTTAATGTAAGCATATTCATTAAAGCCTGGATCTAATTTTTACTGGATATACTACACTATATGATCCTTTCTTTCCCTATGAATGACTGCCTATGGATGGCCCTGGGACGTATTGTCATGCTTGGAATTATGGGATAACCCGGCATCTGGTATAGTGTTTGTGGGATAATCTTGAGGATTGGTGATTTATTGGATTACTCTCTTAGAAGGCTTTTTGATCATGTATTTAGGATAAGAGCATTTACTCTAGCCACATAGAAGTGCTCACGGAGAAGTGTTCATATAGAAGTATACACGAAGTGCCTCACTATTTCACGTTTTCATGTTTTGTTTTCACAATTTTTCACATATTATTTATGTATATATGGCTTTGATCACTGATTAATTGAGGATAATACACTATCTAGCTTTTATTTAATTTTTTGGAGGTATACAGTGGAAATGGATCATACTTTGGGATTATTACACTGAAGAAATATTTGGGAAGATTCACTGACACTACAGAGGATTCATTATTTATATTTTGGACTTTCAAAGGTCAATATATAGGGTATTAATTCACATTTTATTATTAATTTTTGGACACCGATTTTGCATTTATTGTGTCTCTGAGATTCCTGCTCTGCTATAACAATATTTATTTCCTTCACTGTAACTGCATTCACACCAGGCAAAGTAAGATTTCCAGGTATGATAATAAATCTTCCTGGAAAAGGAAATAAGTATTTGATCCCCTGCTGATTTTGAATATTTGCCCACTCACGAAGAAATGATCAGTCTAAAAATCAAATGGTAGGTGTATTGTAACACAGAGAGACAGAATAGCAACAAAAAATTCTAAAGAAATGCATGACTAACAAATTATGCACTAATTTGGATGTTCATGAGGGAAATAGGTATTTTATCCCCTATCATTCAGCAGGATTTCTGGCTATCAGGTGTCTTTCATACAGGTAACAAGCTGAGATTAGAAGCAGTCTCTTAAAGGGAGTTCTAATCACATTTTGTTACCTGTATAAAATACACCTGTCCACAGAAGCAATCAGTCATATTCCAAACTTTCCACCATGGCAAAGACCAAAGAGCTGTCCAAGGATATCAGGGACAAGATTGTAGACATACACAAGGCTGGACAGGGCTACCAAACTATCGCCTAGCAGCTTGGTGACAACAGTTGGTGCAATCATTCGCAAATGGAAGAAACACAAAACAACTGTCAGTCTCCCTAGTTCTGGTGCACCAGGCAAGGTCTCACCTCATGGAGTGTCAATAATCATGAGAACAGGGTGCTGCAGCACCCCTTTTGGTAATGTGCAATTTGCACGAAACGCGTTGAGGAGCCACACAAGCCTGTGACGTTACGCCGCCGGATCACGGAGGTCCGGCGGCCACCATAAATACCCAGCTGGTTAGTGCTTACGGCAGCTTTTTATGCTGCATTTACTTGTGCATACTACTACACGTGTTCATGGGCGAAGGCTTTTTGGATTTAAGTAGCATTTTGAATAGATGTTCATGTTTTTATGAATTTTGCTCATTAATAAAATCATTCATAATTTTTGACCTACTACACTATGTGCACCATTCTTTTGCTCCGTACCGAGCATTTAATTCCCCAGGACTCTAGATGAACATCCCTAGGCCCAGAGAAGAGTGATCCATTACTGACCCCTACCGCAACTTACTTACCAAAGGAGACTCCTAAGACGCCATCTCATTATCCAACCCCTAGGGAAGAGTCTACACATTCCTTGCGGCATCCTTCACAGGTTAAGAGGGAACCTCTGGTACATTTGATGAGAATATTGCGCATATAAATTGCGCATCTGGTGAGCGCGCAGTTTTATTGTTCTTTGCACACCACCGGATCATATGCCTATCGGGATTACTAGAGTCATCACCTAGAGTCACTTTTTTTGATCACATCTTTTCACCTATAATTGAACTTATATTATATATTTTGGACATTTCATCAGGTGCACCTATAAAATAATAATTTTATCTTTTAGGTGGTGATATTTATTCATATATTTAGTGCTGCACTTTTATTGTTATATCATCTAGAAGGTTTTTTGGTTTCCTTTTAGTGCATTGGCGGCTTTCATTGTTTCAGGTTCTAGCGCTCGCTGAATTTCTACCTTTTAATGTTTTTGAATTGATGTTCCTTTCCTATAAGAATCCTTTTCTAATACTTCACAGTTGTGTTACATCCTAGATGTTTTTTTCTTCCAAAGGTGATTTTGGGGTTTCATCTCACTAAAATCATTGTTCTACCATTCTTGTGCTCTGCTGTCAAGTATCCAAAGGAAGTCTCTCTGCATCAACTGGACATAATCAGAGCCATTCAAGCATATCTAAAAAGCTTTCATTAGCCAAATTGATTCCTGTTTGCTCTCTTTGTGGGACCTTGCAAGGGGCACCCTGCTTCAAAATCCACCATTGCATGATAGATAAGGGATTTGAGTACAAGAGGTTATGTTCAAAAACAAATACCTCCTCCTGTACTGTTATGTTCTCACTGGATCTGTTGGAGTATTCTGGGCCTTTAGGCACCAAGTCGGTGTCACTCAACTCTGTAAGGCCACTACCTAGTCTTCTCTTCTTTTTTTTTCTACTTTTTCAAAGTTTTACCAGGTAGATGTCTACTCTTCTGTGGATGCACCTTTCAGAATGCAAAGTTCTTCAAGTGGTGCTCTGAACATGGAGTTTTAACTCTTGTTTTTTCTTGGACCTATTGCCATAGTTTAATTTGCCTAGTTGTTGCACATTCTCATATTCATTGCTTAGGGACATCCTATGGTGTATGAGTACGTTACCGGTGTCCTATACTATTAGGATGAGAGGGATTTTGACTTACTGTAAATTCCATTTCTCTTATAGTACAGTACAGGACATGCTTCTATAAATGTTCCTTGTTATGACCTTTATTTCTTGGATCAGACCACCCTTACAGAAGCCTATGCTTCTTTGGTCTCTTAATTTGATTCTGTATTCCATGCAGAAACCACTCATTGATCAGAGCGCTCTCTTTAGATGATCTCTTCTGCAAGGTGGCAATCACATCTGTCAGACATGTCTCTGAGCTAGCAGCTATCCTTGAGGAGAAATAGGAATGGTGGCTTACAATAGAAAAAAAAGTCTTGAACCCGAGACTTTATAAACTTCTCTATACTTCTCTGCAGTCAAGCAAGAATCTCTCTAGCTTGCTGGATTACCAATCCAGTGAAAATGGGAAAGTTGTTTTTCCACACACTCAGGAAGGTGATAACAGAGGAGTATTCTAATATCTTACACTTAAGGAAACCTGGTCACCCAGGATAGTAAAGCTCCCCATTAACACCATGGGACTCAGAGCAATAAAATAAGCACTGCACCACTGGACAACCCCCCCCCCACTTTCTTCAGGGACATCCTATCAGGGTGCAATCAGACAATGCCGCAGACGTGACCTATAACATCCATTAGGGGGGTACCAGGATTCAAGGTGCCTTAAATGAAGTACAGTAAGTATGATCATATTCTGGGTGGAGACACAGTCCAGCAATCTCTGCTGTTCACGTCAATTTGAACCAACGTGGACAATTGGAGGATGGATTTTCTTAGTTATCAGCACCTGGACCAAAGAAAATGATCCCTTCATCCGGACATCTTCAGCCTCCTAGGTCAAAAGTGGGGGACTTCAGATGTGGACACCCTGGCCTCCAAGTAATCCCTCTTTGTGGCAAGGATCAAAATCCTCTAGCACTGGCATCAGATGCTTTGGTGATTCCATGGGCTCAGTTCAGATTAATACGCTGCTGAAAAAAAATGAATGGAACAAATTTTATCAGTGTATAGTATCAAGTCAATTAAACTCCTGGGATATTGATCTGGTCAGTTAAGTAGCAGAGGGGGTTGTTAATCAGTTTCAGCTGATTTGGTGTTAATGAAAGTAACAACAGGTGCACTAGATGGGTCACAGTGAGATGATTTCCAAAACAGGAATGGTTTACAGGTTGAGGTCACTGACCATTTTTTCCCTACTCATCTTCTGACTGTCTTTCACTAGTTTTGCATTTGGCTAGGGTCAGTGTCACTACTGGTAGCATGATACCTGAACCCTACAGAGGTTGCACAGGCAGTCCAATTCCTCCAGGATAGCACATCAATACATGCTATTGCCAGAAGGTCTGCTGTGCATCCCAGCACAGTCTCAAGAGCATGCAGAAGATTCCAGGAGACAGGCAGTTACTCTAGGAGAGCTGGACAGGGCCGTAGAAGGTCCTTAACCCATCAGCAGGGTCGTTATCTGCAAGGAGGAACAATATGAGCACTGCCAGAGCCCTACAAAATCAACTCCAACAGGCCACTGGTGTGAATGTCTCTGACCAAACAATCAGAAACTTCCTGAGGGTGGCCTGAGGGCCCGATGTCCACTAGTGTGCCCTGTGCTGACTGCCGGGCACCATAGAGTTTGGCATTTGCCATTGAACACCAGAATTGGCAGGTCTGCCACTGGCACCCTGTGTTTTTCACAGATGAGAGCAAGTTCACCCTGAGCATATGTGACAGACGTGAAAGGGTCTGGAGAAGCTGTGGAGAAAGTTATGCTCCCTGTAACATCATTCAGTGTGACCATTTTAGTGGTGGGTAAGTGCTGGCTTGGGGAGGCATATCCATGGAGGAACGCACAAACCGCTACAGGCTATACAATGGTGTGGCAAACTTGCTCATCCTTGTTGGAGCGGAGTCCCCCTTTTCCACTCTCTTTTTTGTGTTCTGTCTGTTTATTTGAGGCATTCCTCAGCCTCATTCCTACCCTCCTCCCTTCCTGAGAGGCAAATGTTATCTCCTGGCAGATGGCTGGGAACAACCAGGAAGACATGAGAGTGGAGACAGGCCGTCTACTAAAGTGTAACTTTTGTCACCCAAAACGGTGTAAGCCCACACATGATCAAACTGACCAGAGTAAATGCACATTCCTCAGGTCAACTGTATGGTTCATATCATGGGATATGAAGCTGGTAGTTTAGTTTAGAGTTCCCCAATGACCACTCCCAAAATGTGCAGTCAGAGCCCCCCCCCCCTCCCCTTGAGAGGGACTTTCAAGAGAGTTAGAGCTTGTCACACATACACACACAGAGATCTCCGAGGTAACATCATAACAGAGGAGATCAAAGAATCTTTCTGCTCTGCATCTTGGATTTGCAAACCCAGGCATATGGGCAAGTAACTTAACCCTGTAATCTTCTTTCTAATTATCTCCTTGCTGTGTCTTTATATACATATATATATATTTTTGTGACATCTCTTTGTAAATATTTTATCGCATAAACCCTGTTTTGACCCTGTTAGAAATAAATCTTTCTTTCTGAAAGTGTTAAACTGTTTCTAAGCGCTTACTTGCAATTCACGAATCCCTGCCTTTGAAGAGACACTACTGTTTGTTATATCTCTGTATAGCAGGTCCGCGGGCCGTGCTATATAGATCAATATTTCAATCATTATAGGGTATATTTGATAACGGGAGTTTCCCAGTCTCCGACAAAAGTTGTGGTGGCAGTAGAAGGGTTAGTTGCGTAATTAACCCGACCCAGTAACAAGCGCATTCAGGCTGCAGGCACAGATTGTAGACCATTAGCTGGGCAATCGCTGTGTAGGGTGCAGCTGGGTGGGGCCTTGTTACGCGCGTCACACCGCGGTTTTGGATCGGCCGGCCCTTCGGTCACGAGTTTGGTGAGAAGGTCTGGGGTCTGATGCCGTGGGCGTGACGTATTACTGTTAGTCGCGGCTGTGCGAATGTCGCCCTGTTGGTGGTGGCGACCGCGGGTCGTGACATATTGTTGGCAGCGTACGTGGGATAATTGCATTAAGAGCTTCAGTGCAGTATTAAAAGTTGGCTCTGCACTGAAGGATTGTAACCTTTATGGAAACAGTCCTTAGAAACAAGTGGTGCATATTTTAGTTTATATGTGTGTGTATATATATAGAGACAACAGCTCCTTCCTTTTCCTACTTTTCTCTTCTATCTTTGCTTGCAATTATGCCTGGTGAAGCAGATTACGAGAAAATGAGCAAAGGTGATTTGAAAGTTGAATGTGCCTCACGAGGATTGGACGTCGGTCGCAAAACTCGTGAAGATTTGATTAGTGATCTAGTGGAGTATGATATCCGAGCAAATCAGAACTCGGGGGAACTTGAACATGGAGGGTTTCCCGTTACCCACATTGCCAGTGGTTCAGAGACAGCCTCACAGGATGGGCATACAGAGACTGACACTGGAGGATCACCAAAGGTTAACGTCACACCACCGCCTGAGTGCGCTAGCACCGTGGTGCCTGGAACCAGCAGAGACTCTTCTCAGATGCAGGAGGCCTTGAAACGCCTCATGGAGACAGATCTGGAGGCATACCTGCGGTTCACGGAACGCCAAGCAGCAGCTGACAGAGAAACTGCAGAGCGCCAAGCAGCAGCTGACAGAGAAACTGCGGAACGCCGGGCTGAGAGAGAGGAACGCCAAGCTCAGATGGAAGCTGATCGTCGGCACGAGATGGAGATGGCAAGGCTCCAGCAGCGACTGGGTCAGAACCTCGGGTCCCTAGATCACAGGGACGGCACTCTTTCCGTGGACGCAGCCAAGTTTCCAGTGATGGAAAAGGACAGTGACATTGACACCTACTTACTGTCCTTTGAAAAAGCGTGCCGTCAGTACCATGTGCCCCAAGCTCAATGGGTTCGGTACCTGACACCAGGGCTACGAGGCAAGGCCCTGGACGCGTTTGTTGAATTGCCAGAGGGGCAAGATGATGACTATGAACTTTTAAAAGATGCCATTATCCGGAAGTACCAGATGACCCCGGAAGTGTACCGCAAACGGTTCAGGTCCATGCAGAAGGGACCTGGGGACTCTTACACGGATGTGGCAAGTCGCTTATGCACCACATTCCGACAGTGGACTAAGGGAATGAAAGTTGATTCTTATGAATCTTTGGAGGATCTCATGATCCGAGATCAACTCCTGCACATTTGTCCAGCAGACGTCAGACAGTTCGTCTTGGAGAGGGAGCCAGCATCTACTACAGCTGCAGCAGACCTGGCAGATACCTTCGTCCACACGCAAGTGACTGATACTCGCATGGCTCCTCCAAACAGCTGGAAAGGGGGGAAATCGTCCCTAGCAACCTCTCCTACTTCGGTGAGTCAAGCTTCACCTCCGCCCAACCCTGCAGCGCTTGGAGCCAAGCCATTCCTGCCTGACACCCGCAGATGTTTCGCCTGTGGGAAAGCCGGACATCTCAGGACCCAGTGTCCTGAGCAGAAGATGACATCATCTGGCCAGCCGGCCAGCAACTCTTCTTCTGTGCTGTTCGTTCGCAGGAAGATGCGGGTAACCCCCGCCAACTTGCAACCCGTTACCATGGGCAACCGGTCTGCGACTGGTTTCCGGGACACCAGGGCCGAAGTCACTTTGATCCAACCAGAGCTTATTGAGCCACAGAACCTCATCCCAGGAAAGTTCCTGACCCTCACAGGAGTAGGGGGGACCCGTTCACGCATACCCTGTGCAAAGGTATTCCTAGATTGGGGTGCGGGGAGGGGGATGAGAGAAGTGGGGGTCTCAGCTGAACTGCCCACCCCTGTTTTGTTGGGTGCTGACCTAGGCACTCTTGTTTCGTATTATGCTCCTGTCAAGAAGACCCGGAAGGGCCCTCTGGAACTCTCTGGACCAGCCAAGGTACTGTGGACAGATATTGGCGTAATGTCTGGGCCACCAGTGAATGGACAGAGGGAGGGGGCTGGGAATGGTGTGGGGCTGCAGGAGTCTCCATTAGCTGGAGAACAAGAAGAAATCCCCTTGCCTGGGGAGCTATTGAACTCATGTGTCATTGATATTATGAACGTGACTGTTGAGGATCGTTGTGGTGACACTGAGGGTGATATTACTAATGTTAGTAACATTGGGAATAACATTGATAGTAATGTCATTGATAATGTTTGTATTGTTGACGGCAATGTTGGTAATGCTAACAATGAGATTTGTGATGAAGCAAAGGATGCATTTTCAGTGTTGGGGGCTGAGGTACAGTCTTTGGGGGCTGAGCAAGGGGATGATTTGGATAGGCCTGTCCCTTGCCCAGGCTCAGAAGATTGTGCCTTGATAAGTGCCCAGCCGTTGGCCTTGCGTAGGACTAGGCAGCCGGCTGGGACTTGTAGTTCCACGCCTCAGGCAGCACTGAAAATCGATTCCCAAAGGAACTTCAGAAGTCCGCTAGCGGTGAGTTGCCCTGCTAACGAAGGCACACCACCGTTGGCTGGGACTTGTAGTTCCCCACTTCAGGCAGCCCTGAAAAGTGAGTCCCAAAGGACCTTCAGAGGTAAGCTGGCTGGGACTTGCAGTTTCACACTTCAGGCAGCCCTGAAAAGTGAGTCCCAGAGGACCTTCAGAGGTAAGCTGGCTTGTACTTGCAGTTTCACACTTCAGGCAGCCCTGAAAGGTGAGTCCCAGAGGACCTTCAGAGGTAAGCTGGCTGGTACTTGTAGTTCCACACTTCAGGCAGCCCTGAAAAGTGAATCTCAAAGGACCTTCAGAGGTAAGCTAACTGAGATTTGTAGTCCAACAGGGAAGACGGCTCTGGAAAGCCATTCATATGGAAATTTTAGTCCAGGGCTAGGTGTGGACCCCCCTGCTGGGGAGAATAAACAAAAGACTGGCCCAGTCACTTGGGGCTGGGAGCCTGGAAGCCTGTCAGTTAATCTCACTTGTCAAGGTGTGTTCACAGGCAGACAGACAGAGGTCAGAGGCAGCAGGCCTGAATTACGAGTGGAAGGAAGGTTGATGCTTGGGTTACAGAAAAAGGGCCGCCGGTCCCAGACCCAATCACCCTTCCCTGGCACCTGGGTTCCGGAGCTGCTGCCCAGGCTTTTGATAGATGGTGTCTGGATTCAGAAGGTGCTGGCTGACTGGGCCACAGAGGCAAAGGGAATGGTACAGTCAGGAATCCAGGGGTCAGATAGAGTCTGGGCGACACTGAACGCCAGCCCTGTGTTTGTGGCCTACCCCATGCCCAGGAGCCATGAGGTAATGGAGCATCTGGAAGGTGCCTACTGTTTTGCCATCATGGACCTGAGCATGGAGCATGGGCCACCTTCTCTAACCCAGCAAGCTCAAGACGAGCCAGCCTTCACTACCCCATGTGGCTTGCCTGAGTCTACGGGAAAGCTAGTTGGGGTTGAGAATGCCCCGACTGCCTATCCAGCGGTCAGGAATGGCCCGCAATGCGCAGTGGACCTGGGTGCCGTTGTCCACCTTAGGGGCCTCGTGGTGCTTGGCCCTGTCTGGGAAGAGCCACTTGGGCCCCTGTCACTAGTCTGGAACAAACCGCCTGTGGCCAGTCTGACAGCCAAGAAGGGTAACTGTCAGAGGGGCATGTCAGTGGTTCAGTTTAGGAACCCATCAGTAAGAAGAGACCCCCAGAGGTCTGGGCGTGGGGAGACTGAGGCAGTGGAGGCCTGGTCTGCTCCCCAGGCCAAAAAGCAGGTTACGTCAGTCGCGGGTACAGCTGGCTACGGTAAGACGCCTGGATGCGATGATCATGGCTCAGCTGGACCTGTGACTGACCTAGCAGACAGGAAATTGGAGGAACTGGTGTCCTGGATGCTAGCAGGGAACGAGGACTGTCCATCTTGGATGAAGGTACCTGTGGACACCACTGGGAGGCGAGGCCCAGAATTCGCCTGTCCGGTTCTGGTGCACTCGGACGCTACTACCTTCAGGCCAGATGTAGTCCTAAGCCTGAGGAAGAAGGTAGGAGGGGGAAATCTCCTTCTCTACCTCGACAAGAAGCTACATATTAATATGTCAGCAAATGACACACCTGAGCCGAAGTGTTTTGTGAATGGGTGGGCACCCCGGCAGTTGCCACGGGATTCGGATAGCCACAGCCGACTGGTACCCACCCGTGACCACTCACTTGGTCGGCCCAGCAGTGCTGCTGGGGAGAACGGCTTCCTGTTTAGACGGAATACGGTTCTCCCGCAGTACAGCGGTACCAGGACGTCCCAAGAGGAACCTCTGGACAGAGGTCGGTTGCATCAGGAGGGAACTTGGGGCTCCCTCCTTGGTGCCCACTTAAGGGGGAGGTGTGGCAAACTTGCTCATCCTTGTTGGAGCGGAGTCCCCCTTTTCCACTCTCTTTTTCGTGTTCTGTCTATTTGAGGCATGTGGACACCACTGGGAGGCGAGGCCCAGAATTCGCCTGTCCGGTTCTGGTGCACACAGACGCTACTACCTTCAGGCCAGATGTAGTCCTAAGCCTGAGGAAGAAGGTAGGAGGGGGAAATCTCCTTCTCTACCTCGACAAGAAGCTACATATTAATATGTCAGCAAATGACACACCTGAGCCGAAGTGTTTTGTGAATGGGTGGGCACCCGGCAGTTGCCACGGGATTCGGATAGCCACAGCCGACTGGTACCCACCCGTGACCACTCACTTGGTCGGCCCAGCAGTGCTGCTGGGGAGAACGGCTTCCTGTTCAGACGGAATACGGTTCTCCCGCAGTACAGCGGTACCAGGACGTCCCAAGAGGAACCTCTGGACAGAGGTCGGTTGCGTCAGCAGGGAACTTGGGGCTCCCTCCTTGGCGCCCACTTAAGGGGGAGGTGTGGCAAACTTGCTCATCCTTGTTGGAGCGGAGTCCCCCTTTTCCACTCTCTTTTTCGTGTTCTGTCTATTTGAGGCATGTGGACACCACTGGGAGGCGAGGCCCAGAATTCGCCTGTCCGGTTCTGGTGCACACAGACGCTACTACCTTCAGGCCAGATGTAGTCCTAAGCCTGAGGAAGAAGGTAGGAGGGGGAAATCTCCTTCTCTACCTCGACAAGAAGCTACATATTAATATGTCAGCAAATGACACACCTGAGCCGAAGTGTTTTGTGAATGGGTGGGCACCCGGCAGTTGCCACGGGATTCGGATAGCCACAGCCGACTGGTACCCACCCGTGACCACTCACTTGGTCGGCCCAGCAGTGCTGCTGGGGAGAACGGCTTCCTGTTCAGACGGAATACGGTTCTCCCGCAGTACAGCGGTACCAGGACGTCCCAAGAGGAACCTCTGGACAGAGGTCGGTTGCGTCAGGAGGGAACTTGGGGCTCCCTCCTTGGCGCCCACTTAAGGGGGAGGTGTGGCAAACTTGCTCATCCTTGTTGGAGCGGAGTCCCCCTTTTCCACTCTCTTTTTCGTGTTCTGTCTGTTTATTTGAGGCATTCCTCAGCCTCATTGCTACCCTCCTCCCTTCCTGAGAGGCAAACGTTATCTCCTGGCAGATGGCTGGGAACAACCAGGAAGACATGAGAGTGGAGACAGGCCATCTAATAAAGTGTAACTTTTGTCACCCAAAACGGCGTAAGCCCACACATTATCAAACTGACCAGAGTAAATGCACATTCCTCAGGTCAACTGTATGGTTCATATCATGGGATATGAAGCTGGTAGTTTAGTTTAGAGTTCCCCAATGACCACTCCCAAAACGTGTAGTCAGAGCCCCCCCCCCCCCTCCCCTTGAGAGGGACTTTCAAGAGAGTTAGAGCTTGTCACACATACACACACAGAGATCTCCGAGGTAACATTGTAACAGAGGAGATCAAAGAACCTTTCTGCTCTGCATCTTGGATTTGCAAACCCAGGCATATGGGCAAGTAACTTAACCCTGTAATCTTCTTTCTAATTATCTCCTTGCTGTGTCTTTATATACATATATATATTTTTGTGACATCTCTTTGTAAATATTTTATCGCACCTGTTTTGACTCTGTTAGAAATAAATCTTTCTTTCTGAAAGTGTTAAACTGTTTCTAAGCGCTTACTTGCAATTCACAAATCCCTGCCTTTGAAGAGACACTACTGTTTGTTATATCTCTGTATAGCAGGTCCGCGGGCCGTGCTATATAGATCAATATTTCAATCATTATAGGGTATATTTGATAACAGGAGTTTCCCAGTCTCCGACAAAAGTGGTGGTGGCAGTAGAAGGGTTAGTTGCGTAATTAACCCGACCCAGTAACAAGCGCATTCAGGCTGCAGGCACAGATTGTAGACCATTAGCTGGGCAATCGCTGTGTAGGGTGCAGCTGGGTGGGGCCTTGTTACGCACGTCACACCGCGGTTTTGGATCGGCCGGCCCTTCGGTCACGAGTTTGGTGAGAAGGTCTGGGGTCTGACGCCGTGGGCGTGACATATTACTGTTAGTCGCGGCTGTGCGATTGTCGCCCTGTTGGTGGTGGCGACTGCGGGTCGTGACAAATGGCACCCTGACTGCCATTAGGTATTGGGATGAAATCCTTGGACCCATTGTCAGACCCTATCCTGGTGCAGTGGGTCCTGGGTTCCTCCTGTTGCACGACAATCTCCGGCCTCATGTGGCGAGAGTATGCAGACAGTTTTTGGAGAATTGAGGAATTGATACCATTAAATGGCCCCCACACTTGCTTGACCTACATCCAATGGAACACCTCTGGGATAAAAAACTACTGAGTACCATTCTGAGTTGCTGCACTGAATATACTACAATCCGTACAGATATCCAGCATGATATTTTCCCCATTGAGATCTGATGTGTTTTCAAAGTGTTCCTTTAATTTTTTTTGAGCAGTGTATATACCTTCCCTCCAGTGCAGATTCTTCAACTGATGCGCAAAGTAGTGGAAGCAAAGCTATCATTGGTCCTCATTGAACCAAACTGGCACAGAAGAGCCTGATACATAGACATACTGTACTCAGACTTCTAGGGTATGACCCCTGACCTCTTCCAAACAGGGCAAACCTTCTGTCTCAAGGCCCCCTGCTCCATCTTGATTCTCAGTCACTGGCTTTAATGGCATGGCTTTTAAAACTCAGATTCTGAAGGAGAGGGGTATATTGAACTCTGTCCTTCCCACATTCCTCAACGCCAGAAAGACCACTTTGAGAAAAATCTACTTTCGTACCTGCCCATCCTTTTTCACCTGGTATGAACGCAGGCATTTCTTCCACAGAGACTACTTGGTACCTCACATTCTGGCTTTCTCCAGTTGGGACTTGACCAGAACATCGCACTAAATACCCTGATAGAACAGGTTTTGGCCTTGTCCAATCTATTCCAAAAGCCATTGGCCTCACTTTTACTTTAGAGCACCCTATGGTTCCTTGGGATGTCAATTTGGTTTGCTCTGTTCTGAAAAAAACACCCCTTGAACCCATTAGGAAAACTCCTTTTGGGTGATCTCTCCTGCAAGATGTCCTTCTTGGTGGCTATTGCCTCTCTTGGACAGAGTTAGTGGCTCTCTTCTGTAAGGAGCCCTTTCTAATTTTCACAAGAATAAAGTGGTCTTACATCTACAGCCCTCTTTTCTAACTAAGGTGATATCAGTCTACCACTTTAAAGTATAAGTTCACCTTTTAGAAAAAAATAATACACATTTTTTTTTTTTTGCAGGTAAAAAAAAAATGTGCATTTATTATTTTTGTCCAAAGCAGCCTGGAAAGCATTGCACCAATGACAAGTAGATCGCTGATGCCATGCAGGTCTCCTGCAGACCTGCCAGAATATCTACTTGCCGTTCGGGATGTGCAAGCAAGCAGATACTCTGACAGGAAGCTTTAATGAACTACCACGGCGCTCCACAGCACTGTGGAAGTTTATTGAAAACTACAGGCTGACAGCCACTAAGGCTGTCGGGAGTTGCAATTAATTCACTGAACTCTGGGAATGAATGATGCGGCCCTGTGGAGAGGGGGTGGAGGCTGTGGCTATGGGAACATGTTACATGTGCCACCCTAACAACAAGGGGACCATGTAACATGTTACCAAAGGTGAATGTATCCTTTAATGAAGACATCGTCAATCCTTCCTTGTGCCCTCCTCTTAAAGCGGAGTTCCAGCTGAAAAAATAAAAAAGTCAGCAGCTACAAAAACTGTAGCTGCTGACTATTAAAATACAGCCACTTACCGGTCCATCGGTGTCCTCACCACCGCTGGTTTCACTGGCCGTCTTCTCTCCCTGGTGCCGGCATCTTTAGTGTGGGCACCCTGCTGTGACAGCTTGCGGCTTCACAGCCGGTTGCCCGCTGCGCATTGTGAATGGCCCCGTAGTCTTCTGGGACCTGTCACTTGTCCAAGAAAACTATGGGGGGGGAGAACTTCTACTTTTGATCGCTTAGGCCAGTGGTCGGCAAGCCGCGGCTCGCGAGCCAAATGCGGCTCTTTACACATTTTAATGCGGCTCTTCTGTGTGCCAGGCGCCCGCTCCCCTCCCTCCTCTCGGGCGGCCACCCCAAAAGTCCCTGTTCCTGTGTTACTCTGCATTGCTTGCTAAAAAACTGAGGTCTCATTATTATTATACAGGATTTATATAGCGCCAACGGTTTGCTCAGCACTTTACATTATAGTGGGAGACAATACAGTAACAATACAGTTCAATACAAGAGGGAGTTGAGGGCCCTGCTCCTTGGAGCTTACAATCTAGGATGGAGGGGTGAATGGTACAATAGGTAAAACTGTGGGGGATGGAGTGGTTGGAAGCGTAGAGGATACCAGTATTAGCAGAGGGCAGGATAGGCTTCCCTGAAGGAGTGGGGTAGGGTTAAAGGGGTCCCAAGGGTGTATCCAAAAGCTTTGCCAGAATCCAATCAGCTGAAGGTGGAGTACAATACAGGTCACTAATATATGGAATTTACAGGTAAGTCAAAATTAGCTCTTTCTTAAATCCAAAAATCTACAAGCAATGTTTAAATGTTGTGTCAGTATATATTTACCCAAGCTTATGCTCAAAACTGCTTTGAAATGATGCCTGTCTGTATGAGCCTTGAAGCTGTGTATACTGAGCATTACTCTCCATTTCACAAAGATCACTCCATTGCATACTCAGTTCATGCCACTGTGTATCTGGCTCAATCTGTGTTTTCATTCCCCGTTCCTCCTATTGCATTCTCTCACTGCCCACACCCAGTCCTCTGTACCAGCAGAACACACATCTACTCAGTCTCCAGCATCTCTCAGTCTTTTTCTGATACATGCTTCAAGCATCTTATCTCTGATTGACAACGTATCATATCCAATCCTTGCCACCAACAAATCATGTCTCGATGCTCACCTATGTCTCCAGTAGGTCTCCTGGCAGCCCCTCTCTGCTACAAGTCCAGGTTCTTTATAATTTTACAAGCAAATTAATTTGTAGTTGTGAAATAGCAAGAAATTTGTAGTTTCTCAAAGATTAAAGAATGAAGGCTAAAAAAATATATATTTTCCAGTGAGAAGTATACACAGATCATGTAAGTCTGAATTCCATCAACCAAATTAAAAAAATGGGTTTAATTCCGCATTAATCAATTACAAATATTTTTTTTTCTAGCAGAGAGCATACACTAGAAAAATAAACAAAATAAAACTACATTCCTTTGAAAACAGCAGACCTTTAAAAACCAAAGCCATTTTGAACGTTAAACATTTCTGTGTGTCCGTAATGTATGGGTGACTCACATATCACCACAATGAAGGCAGTCAGTATGCAAAGTGAAGGGCCATTTATGGAAGGAGGATGTCAGGTCTAAAATAAACATTTCTAATTCATGGCTCACAGTGTTTTAATGTAAATGAACTGTCGCCAGTTTTCAAGTACCATTGTTAACACACGGGGCTCTAAAAGATTCAATGTAAACCTACATTCAACAGGCACTTGAACTTTCTGAAAACAAGTTTCTATGCTGGTGTATAGCTGTAAGGCATTGTTTTATGAAATACTGACATTGCTCAGAACTTAAATTCTGTTACCAGACAACTTAAGCTGGCCACAGAGGGGTAGAATTTCAAACAAAAATTCATAGGAAAAGATTGTTCTAAAAAAGTTAATTTGTGTTCTCAATTATTAGTGGGTCAAACTGACGTTTGTTTTCAACCGCAGTGACGAGAATATTTGAAGTAGCAAGATGGAAATTTCTTGACAAATGAGCGAATTTCTGAGAGTGTATGTGGCCAGCCTTACTACAAGTACATTGCCAGTTAATAACCATGATCATTAAATCCTGGGAGGCCATAGTGGAGCAGTGCAGATATGCAGACATTAATACTATCAACCCCACGGTGTCTTGTTTTAAAGATTTTATTTTACTAATATCTGTAGCACTGGTGCACTTCTACAGCAAGACTTTATGATCCAACATCCCTAACAGTCACGTACCACACCTTTCATAGTCAGTTAAAGAGACCCTGTCACCAACTTAATTTTCTTCTGCATTGAAAATTTTTTTGTTTGCTCATTTTCATTTTTTGCATAAGCTTCCACTTTAAGATCATACCTGGAGTTCAGCTTGAAAGAAAACTGCCTTGAGGGAATCATGTAGGCTGCCATCTCTGACCTGGATATGAAAATTCTGGTTGACTTTGGCTTCAGAATTTCAATTATTGACTTGGAATAAGCATGCACCCATTGAAGCCAGAAGAGGATACTTATTCTGTTTCAGTAACTCACAAGCTATTAAAATAATTAGATCGGCTTCATCTAGCGTTTACAGGTGGAGGTCGGGAATGGCAAATTAAAATAAAGATCAGTGTATTGACTGAAAAATGTAAAGAAAATCATTCATGAGACAAGCATTGAATCTGATATTGCTGAGCACTTGTTTTGAAAAAGTTATTTACCTGGCTGACATGTTGTTTAGTTTTAGTGCATCGCATTACAGATTCAGGACAAGCATGCCGATAAGGACTTTGATTTTCTGTTACTTTCTTGAGATACGTACTTGTTTCAGGTCAGTGACTCACAATTATTGAAGCCAAAAGGCCAGCATCTCTGCTAGATAACTATTATTACACAAGATTTATATAGTGCCAACAGTTTGAACAGCACTTTCTAGCGCTTCTAGAAAGAAGTCTGCCATGATGAAGTGGAACTTCACCCAAAAGAGGAATGTTGCTTGGTTGCACCCCCACTTTATAAAAAATTGTCAGTTTTTAGGGTGGGATGGGGAGCAGGTACCTGGTTTTTACAGGTACCCACTCACGGGAGGATTGCCACGCAATGATCCAAGCAGAAGTTCGGCCCCCTCCTTCCCCTGAAGCCTTCTGGGACACATCACAGGTCCCAGAAGGCTGCAGGACAATTCACAAAGCACAGTGTAGCTCACACTTGTCCAGTGGCAAGCCGGCTGTGAAGCTACAAGGCTTCACTGCCAGTTTCCCTCAGTTAAGATGCTGGTGCCTGGAACCAAAGCCAATTGAAGGCTCAAGTTAGAACAGCGCTGGATCCCTGGAACAGGTAAGTGTCCTTATAATAAAAGGCAGCAGCTACAGTATTTTTATGGGGAGACTAGAGCTCCTCTTTAAGTCCTCTATTTATATCATAGTTTAGTATAGTCTTTCCGAAGGTCTCTTCTGATGCACACACAAGGATGTAGATGGGAATCCACCCTACAGACTAATGGTACTCTGATGTGATCCATGCCAAAGTGAGGCTACCAGGAAAACATGTGCTATTGGTTGGGCTTAAGGACAGAATTGGGAAATCCTTTCCAACATTTCCCAATGTTGTTTTAAAGATCAGATCTTCTTTGTGTCAAAGCATCCTACCATGCATTTCCAAAAAATCATTAAATCAACTCGCACTCCTTAATATAGTGATATTTGTTGCCATACCCTTCTAGATTGTGACAAGTGTTTCTAACAGAAAACAGTGTTTTTATCTTCAGACAGTTGTGTAAATCACAGGGTATCTTCCTGCTTTCAGCTTTTCCCGCTTGCCCTCTTGGATGAAGATGTTTCCCAGCTGTTCTGGTCACAGTATGTGTCTACATCGCTATCTGATCTCTGCCTGCTTTTCCCATTTATCTTTCATTCCTAATCTATTATTAGCTATCAGATCCAATTTCCTCCCCTAAGTCCCATTTAGGAGACTAGCTTCAGTATTTATAATTACACTTATTTTTATGACCATCTTTGAAACAGAGTTCCCAAAGTAGATCTGTAAACCCTTTCGAGGCTCTTTTTCTAAGTGCACTAGACACCTCACACATACAGTATCATCTATACAACATACACCTAATGCACATCCTACAAGGCTCCATCCATGGTATACCAAAGATTGGGAAAGGAAATTAGGAAACACTCTCCTCGAAACTGATTGGGATAGAGCCTTTATGTTGACATGCCACCTGTATTGCTAGTTTCTATCGGAAAGCAAAAAATATTAACCAGATGTTATCATTGCCCATTTACATTGCATAGAATCCTTTATTTCTGACCAATGTCGGAGGTGTGGAGAGGAAGTGGGTACCATGCTACGCATATGGATGTTAGGTCAGCCAGTCACCACTTTTTTGGCCCTCAGTCTCAGATCTATATTTGATTCTGGAGAAATCTCTTTTACTCATCTTACCAGGATATAAAGCATTTGTATGCAAAGATGTTACCTATTAGCAGCTAAAGTCCTTACCCCTGGATATTGGAGGTCGTCCGCTCCAGCAGCCCTGCATACTCAAGCAACTAATGAGGATGGATAAACAGGACACACATATGAAATAGTTACCTGCACTCAGGACATCTTCAAAAACATATTGGGCAGGTACCACGGAATAATCCAGATGGCAACCCCATCTCCCTCCCCCCTTAAATCTGTATCTCTTCTAGTTCCTCTCTTTCCTTTTTTTTTTTTTTAAACTTTCATATGTGGCATCCTTCACCTCAGTCACCCCCTCAACTGAAATACATTACTGGGGCTTTAGATACTGTTTTGTCTGCTTTGTTTTTCTAGACAACTCTGTATAAGTGAGTTATTTATTGGTTACTTACTATTTAAATAACATCCCATACCAATTCTCAAATCAGAGTGAACATTATTGGAAAGGTTTTATAAAATAATGAAATGTAAAGATTTTGTGCAAGCTGGACCCGTTTATTTTGCTGATGTATTCAAAGCAACAATCAGTATATCAGTAGTGCAAAACTCAAATCCCTATACAACCCTACAAGGACAGGTCACAGAACCTTTTCATTATCAGAATACTACTGAATTAATTTGACTCTCAAAAAATATTTATGTTCTTACAACAAAAAGTGAGAAGACTTCCAAAAATAGTAATTTTGCTTTACAGTGAATTTTTTGAAAAAATAAGTTGTCTCATATATAGATAGGAGGTTAAACAGAATATCTTGCGCAGAATACACGCCTTGAACCATCTTCAATAAAAAGTCAAAAGGAGTTGGCTTTTATGAACAAATATGCCCCTTTAGAGAGCTGCTCCTGGAGTACAGTACAGGACACAGGCAACATAATTATACACCATGGACAATTGGCTCATACCTTTGGGTGATTGGACACTGGCAAGCTTTTGAGGACATGCTACTCTATAACCCTACCCCACTCCATGAATCCTCAGTTTTGCAGCAAGCAATGCAGAATAATGCGAGGAATGCAAAGGAGGGTGTCATGTGTCTTGTAGTGTACTCTAAGACATGTATCTTAATTGTACAGTACAGGATACAGGCAACATATTCATTCACCATTGGATGACCCCAAACAATGAATATGAAGGGTGGGCAACAACAGTAGGTAAACAGAACTGTGCCAACTGGCCTAAAAAACAACATGGGTCAAGAGACCCAAGTTCAAAGTGCCACTACGAGAAACCAAAGCCAAAAGCTGCATCTGCAGAACATTTGACATCCGCTTGGTAAAAAAAAAAAAACTTTGAGAAAGTATGAAGAGAAGACCAGGTGGCTGCTACAAAGGATTGGTGCTGAAATGCCCAGGAAACTCTCATCAACCTGGTGAAACAGGCACGTAAAAGCGCAGGAAGAGGTTTTTGACTAATAGCATAATCTCTTTCAATCAAGTTCCTTATCCACTGTGTAATGGTGCTGCTTGCAAGGTCCCACGAAGAGAAAAAAGACTATCCATTTTTCTGATGGAAGCAGTAGCATTGTGGTATACGCCAAAGTCTCCGACTATATGCAGTAGAGACAATTTCCATGGATGCTTAGGAGCAGGCTACAAGGATGGCAGTAAAAATGTCCTTGGTGACGTGGAATGTGGAAATCATTTTTTGGAAAGGATGCCCTTAGGTGTAATTCTACCTTGTTGTGAATTATGATGAGAGGAACTTTACAGGAAATCGCTGCCAGTTCAGAAACCCATCTAACAGATGTGATAGCTACCAAAAAGACTACCTTCCTGACAAGAACCTCCAGAAGAATATCCTTGATGGGTTCAAATGGTGGTTTCTGCAAGACAGACAGAAGCAAATCCTGGGGAAGCAAGGGAAGCACAGGGTGCTGCAGGGGGGGGAGGATTGATACGAGAAGCACCTTCAATAAAGGTTTTATTAATATTTATTAATAATAAGAGCACCAAGTTCTGGTTAAGACCTGTTTGCAGGAAGACCAGAATGCAAAGCACAGAGTAATCTCTGGGGATAAATTGGCAAAATAAAATTTCCATCTTCCTGGAAGTGGCTTTTCTTGCTTTCAGCAAGGTAGGAATTAGAGACTCCAACATCCCTCTATTCTTTAAGACCTGGGTTTCAACAGCCATGCCATTTAGAGATGGATGGAATAGAGTGCCTGGAGATAGCAGATGTTGGGAAGGGAGCAGGGGTTTCTGCTAGAAATCTGAGTATGTCTATACTAGGTTCTCCTGAGCCGGTTTGGTGCAATTAGAATCGCCACTTTTCTCTCTCACTATTTTGTGAAGCTGTCAGAGCAGAATTTGTACTCAACGGAAAGCATAAGTAAGCCTGAACTGACACCAGAGGGTTAATAATGCATCAGAGGCCAGGGCTAAAGGATCCCTGCTTCTGCTAATAAACAAATGAGATCAGTGAATAGTATTATATAACATACAGTTTTTTTTAAATGTAATACAGCAGGTAAAATAAGTATTGAACACATAGTTACATAGTTAGTCTGGCTGAAAAAAAGACAAAAGTCCATCCAGTTTAACCATTAAAAAGAAAAAAAGTTATACTCCTACAGTTGATCCAGAGGAAGGCAAAAAAAAAACCCAGCAAAGCATGATCCAAACTGCTCCTGCAGGGAAACAAAATTCCTTCCTGATCCCCCGAGAGGCAATCGGATATTCCCTGGATCAACTTTACCTATAAATGTTAGTAACCAGTTATATTCTGTGTATCTAAGAAAGAATCCAGGCCTTTTTTTAACCTCCCTAGCGGTTTTCCCAAGCCTGGCTCGGGGTTAACGCAAACTAAATACCTGGTCCCTGCGATCCATGTCCCGGGTCCTGAGCCACATGCAGCCATCTCCTCCATCCGTCCCGTCTCCTTACCTGCTATCTCACGTTGATCAGTGTGAGCCAGCCACGCTGTGCCGTCGGGGGGCAGGGCTTGTGGGAGTCATAGAAATAGACCTGTGTCAAAATAAAGTGTTACTCTAGTGCATACATTGTAACTTTACCTCAGATATATCCATAGTGCAGTTTTTCAGTTTCTGTGACTAAAAACGGTTTTGCACTCATGGCTTCCAAAAAGCGTCTCACTAGTGCCAAACCGGTTTATGATGAGCTAGCAAACAGCAACAGTGAGGAGCTACTTGAATTGAGCGATAGCAACTCATGTGGTGATTTGTCTTCAGACACCGACAGTGAAGACAGCGGCAAATCTGAGATTGACGTGCGTGATCTGTGCACGTGGTGCACTATTGATTGCGGTACGCCAGCGCCACCAAGATTTCCATCCACGTTGAAGGTGACAACCCCTTAGCGTACTTAGAATTGTTCTGACCGATGAGATTATTGAAACTATTGTGACGGAGACAAATAGGTACGCAGCGCAACAACTAGCTGCTCCACACAGAAGATTTTCACGAAGCAGAAAGTGGGAACCTGTCACCAAAGAGGACATTTGGCTGTTTCTCGGTCTAATTAGTCTTCAAGGTGTGGTGGGGAAACTGCTGCAGAAGTGGTAACTGGACCACCAACAAAATGCTCTCCACGCCATTCTTTGGCACAGTCATGTCGGAGTACAGCTTTTCCCTTATTATGACATTTTTGCACTTTGAAAATAATGAGGATTTTGATGAAACAACTCATCCTACTCCCAAGCTAAAAACAATTTGGGAAGTCTCCCAAATAATTGTCAGAAATTTCCAGCAGAGCTATGTGCCAGAGAGAACCATTAGCATAGACGAAAGTCTAATGGCCTACAAAGGAAGGCTCAGCTGGATATATTGCATCCAAGAAAGCACGATTTGGTGTCAAATCCTACCTTGCTGTGCGAATCCTCTACCGGCTACATATGGAATACAGTCAAAGGAACAAAATTTGATCCCAAGTACAGCAACTACAGAATGGCAACATCTTCTGTCCTGTCACTGATTGAGCCTCTGCTAAACCAAGGCTACTGTATAACGATGGACAATTTCTACACCTCTCCAGAACTTTACGAGGTTCTTCTGCAGCACAAAACAGATGCCTATGGAACCGTTCGGGCTAGCCGGCACAACCTGCCATTAATATTTGCACAAACCAAACTGAAGTCGGGAGAATTAGTTGCCTGGCAGAAAGGCAAAATTATAGCACTTGGTGGGACAAGAAGGATGTGTGCCTAATGAGTACCATTCACAATGCCTCCACAGTGGTGGTACAAACAAAAGGTGGGAAAAACATCCAGAAGCCCCAGGTTGTTGCTGACTACAATAGCACCATGGGAGGTGTCGACAGAGCTGACCAAGCTATGACATTCTATCTGGCAATGAGAAAGCAGCAGAGGAAATACTATAAAAAGATTTTCCGGCATCTTCTGGAACAGTGCTTGTGGAATGCCTACATTCTGTTCCGCAAAAACAGCGACAAGCCTGTGGTTCATGGGGACTTTATCTGGAATGTTGCGGAATCCATTTTCCTCAAGCATCAAACACCATCAGTGTCTGTGGGTAGATCCGGACAAAGTGCTGTGGGAGTTGTCAACCCAGAACGCCTAACTGGACATCATTTTATTGACCACATCCCACCAACCCAAAAAAAGGCAGCACCTACACGAATGTGCATGGTATGTTGCTCTCGGCAAGATGAGATTGGAAAAAAAAAAAAAATCTGCAAGGAAACGAGGTTCCACTGTCCTGACTGCGATGTTGAACTTTGTGCAGTCCCAGGTTTCAAAATATACCACAACTGTGATGTTTTCTAGAATATTCATTGTCTATATAATATTGTTTGTAAAGAGTTCCGTGTGTTTGATTTGATTACATTATTTAATTTAATATTTTTTTATTATATTATAATTTATGATTTAATTTATTAAACTTTATTGCACCAAGGATGTCTACTAGACTCTTGTTTAAACAGATTTCAGTGAGTTATTCCTAAGAATTACATGCCGCTTTGAGCACAGAAATACTGACTTAATCATACCGCTAGGGAGGTTAAAGCAATTCACTGAACTGACCAGAACCAACTCTTGGGGGAGTCTATTCCACATTTTCACAGCTCTCACTGTGAAGAAACCTTTCCGTGTCTGGAGATTACATTTATTTTCCTCCAGACGTAAAGAGTGCCCCCTTGTCCTCTGTGATGACCGCAGGGTGACTAGCTCTACGTCAAGTTCACTATATGAACCACTGATGTATAATATACATGTTGATTATATCCCCCCTTAATCTTCTCTTCTCAATAAAGAATAAATTCAGTTCCTCTAATCTTTCCTCATAGCTGAGCTCCTCCATGCCTCTTATCAGTCTGGTTGCCCTTCTCTGTACTTTCTCCAGTTCCACAATGTTCTTTTTGTGAATTGGTGCCCAAAATTGAACTGCATATTGCAGATGAGGTATTACTAATGATTTGTACAGGGGTAATATGATATCTCTCTCTCTGGAGTCTATACCTCTTTTAATACAAGAGAGGATTTTGCTCGCTGTAGAAACCGCAGCTTGCCATTGCCATTAAGCTTGTGATCTACCAGAACTCCCAGATCCTTCTCCACCATCGATTCCCACAGTTGTACTCCCCCTAGTATGTATGATGCATGCATATTCTTAGCCCCCAAGTGCATAACCTTACATTTATCAACATTAAACCTCATTAGCCACATAGTTACCCAATTAAACAGTGCATTGAGGTCGGCTTGTAAGTTGGAGACATCTTGTAAGAACGTTATTCCACTGCACAGCTTGATGTCATCTGCAAAAACTGAAATGGTATTTTTAATACCAGACCCTATATTGTTTATAAATTTATTAAAAAGTAAGCGTCTCAACACTAAACCCTGGGGTACACCACTGACAACCCTAGACCATTCAGAGTATGAATCATTAACCACTACTCTCTGAATACGATCTTTTAGCCAGTTTTCCTTCCATTTACATACAGATTTTTCCAAGCCTGTAGACTTTACCTTACACATTAGCAGTGTATGGGGAACTGTGTCAAACACTTTTGCAAAATCCAAGTATACCACATCCACCGCCACCCCTCTGTCCAAGGTTTTGCTCACCTCCTCATAAAAAGAAATCAGATTTATTTGACAACTTCTGTCTTTCATGAATCCATGCTGTCTGTTGCTTAAAATATTTTTTTCCAGCAAGAACTCATCGATGTGGTCTTTTATTAAACTCTCCAGTATCTTTCCAACTATAGAAGTTAAACTAACAGGTCTATAATTACTTGGTACAGATTTTGACCCCTTTTTAAATATTGGCACTACATTGGCCTTACGCCAATCCAGTGGTACTATGCCAGTCATTAAAGAGTCCCTAAAAACGCATCACAATTTTTCTAGGTAAATATATTTCTAAGCGTGCTATTGACATGAAATTTTCACCACATGTCGGTAACAACCCATTCAATCCAAACATACAAAGAAACCAAAAACGTTCAGATATTACGTTAATGTGTAATAAAATGGAATGACATGAGGGGAAAAGTATTGAAAATGCTAACGGAAATTATTTAATACTTCGTACAAAATCCTTTTTTGTGGTAATAACAGCATCAAGACGCCTCCTGTATGGAGAAACTAGTCACATGTATTGCTCAGGTGTGATTTTGGCCTATTTTTCCACACAAATCTTGAAGGTTCTGTGGGCCTCTTCTATGAAGTCTGATATTTAGTTCTTTCCATAGATTTTCTCTTGGATTCTAGTGAGGTGATTGTCTGGGCCATTCTAGCAGATTTATTTTCTCTCTCTTCGAAACCAATTATGACTTTCCTGGGCTTTGTGTTTGGGATCATTGTCTTGCTGAAATGTCCACCCTAGTTTTATCTTCATCATCCTGGTAGATGGCACCAGATTTTTTATTATGTCCATTCATCCTTCTTTCAATGACATGAAGTTTGTACTGTATGCTGAAAAACAGCCAGGCAGCATGATGTTCCCACCTCCAAACCTCACTGCTGCTTTGGTGATTTTGGGGTGCTGTGCAGTGCCATTTAAGCTCCAAACATGATGTGTATTTATGGCATCCAAAGAGTTAAAATTTGGTCTCATCTGACCAGACTATATTTTCCCAGTATTTTACAGGCTTCTTTAAATATTGTGCAGCAAACTAAACAAGCTTCAACATACTTTTTTTTCATCAATGGAGTCTTGCATGGTGAGCATGCATACAGCCACGGTGGTTGAGTGCATTACTCATAGTTTTCTTTGAAACAACTCGCATCATCAGAAAAGTTGTCCAAGAGCCTTTTCACTCCTCTGTCAGAAATCATGTGAGGAGCACCTGGTCATGACTGGTTTATGGTGAAATGATGTTCTTTCCACTTCCAGATTATGGCCCCCAACAGTGCACACTGGAACATTCAGAAGTTTAAAAATCCTTCCATAACCAATGTCATCAGTATGTTTTGCAACAATAAAGTTGTGACAGTCTTGAGAGAGCTCTGCTTTTATCCATCATGAGATGTTTCTTGTGTGACACCTTAGTAATGAGACACCTTTTTATAGGCCATCAGTTGAGACTGAACCAGTTGATATTTTGCCCTGACAAGGGGCAGGATTGCTTTCTAATTATGGATAAGATTTCAGCTAGTGTCTTGACTTTCCATGCCTTTTTGCACCTCCCTTTCTTCATGTGTTCAGTACTCTTTACTTTGTCATTCCATTTTATTATACAACTTAATTTCTGAACTTATTTGTTTTTGTTTCTTTGTATGTATGGATTGCATGGGTTGTTAGACGTGGTGAAAATTTCATGTCAATAGCACCTTAAATATATTTAATGAGAAAAATGATGACGTGTTAAAAACGTATTTTACCCGCTTTATGCAATTGTCCTTTTTTTAGTTTATTTTTATATGGCTATTTTGATGCCAACATTTTTTGTGTTTACAAACTGTGCTCAGATTATAATAGTCTGGGAAATATTATTACATCATCTTGCATCACTAATTGAGATACATTTTTTATTATGTGCTATATGTTGTAGCAATTTATCCTGCCAACTAATTGGAGGAGTGTTTTTGTAAACAAGCATCCTTGTCAGTGAAAGTAGCCCTTTATGACGTCCCATTGGCCCACACCGCATAAGATGGAGCTTGTTTCACTGATGTTACATGCTGCCATCTCCTGAATTCTCCATGCCAGATTTTATTTGCAGAACTGATTTTATGTATTTGGTTTTAATAAACTCTATCGAGACTGCTTTCCTTTGTTCCACGTTCATTTAATGGAGGGTATTTCTTTGAAAATGTGGTGAATCAGGTTTCCATACAGAGTGGAACTGGGCAATTTTATCCCTGAACTAGACAGATAGGTTTCCTGTGGTGGAACAGGTCATTGGGTGAAGAATAGTCCTGCAGCCTATGATCCTGGATTTATAAAGAGATTATACCTCAATCTATAGAGGTTCATCTTCTGGTGACTAGGAATTTCAGTTGCCTTGGGGACAGGAAACACTGCAGAGAAATTTTTTTACTTGATGGATTAGTTTTTAATGCTTTGGGACAAATTATAGACATAAGATCAAACACAGGAATGATATTTTTATACACTTTTTTTGTTGCTATTTTTGGGCTGGATGATTATTTGCTATAGTTTGGCTGTGTAATAAAGTTTACAGTGTGTCACTACAATTCTTAGTTTATTAAGAAACAGCAGTAGCTTGTTGTTATTGAATATGGAGGTTAGGATGTCCACATGCCCCTTGGTCCAATGGAGGCAGCTGAGATAACGCACCTGCCAGTTGTCCTCTCCTGGCATGCGGACTACAGAAAATCACTATAAAGAGTTTCTTTCCACAAAAGAATCTGGTTTGCTTTCTTCAAGACAGCAAAGCTTCTTGTGCACACTTGATGGTTGCTATATGCCATGTCTGACCACCTGGATTGGGTGACTCTTCAGAACGAAGGTCCAGTGTTGCAGGGATAACCTGCCTGCTCTGAGCTTCATGAAGTTGGAGAGCTTTCTCTACTCTTTTGACCATGTTCCATGAACTGTCAAGCATTGGACCGCTCCTCCCCAGCCTGATAGCCTTCCACTTTCCAGTGGTAGGGAAAGAACAGGCTTTCCTACTGTTAGGGCTAGGGTGGTTATCCTCCAAGGTAAGAAAGTTCTTGCTTGGCTGGATAGGACCATGGGTAAGTAGAAGGAAAGAGTCTTGATTTTTCCATGCCAACAAAAAATGTTTTCTTTGAGAGTTCTTAACTGAACTGTGCAAAATGCATTACCTCAAACAAGCAACCCCTAGGCCTTTAACTCCCTCAGATAATCTCACTATGGATTTCTCTTGAATGTCAGATCTCAAACATGAGCTCTTAGTGAAATAATTTTCTTTTCTGAAAGAAAGACTTTCACTTGGGGAGAGTCCAGGACCAAACCCAAGTATTCCAAGCAAAAGGTTGGAGAACCGTCTGCTTTCCAAGTGTGAAGCAGAGAACCCATACAGGATCCAGTGCCCAAAGCAAACAGACTGTCCCCACAAGGTAGGGTATGGCTGCCAAGGTTTTACCAAGCTTGAACCGATCCAGAGTCATGGCTTCTGTGTAGGCATTAAACAGTGAGGGTTTACTGAAAAATTTGAAAAAAAAAAAATAGAAAAATAATTAACTAGTGAAGCTGATTTCTCTGTGCATAAGAGGTCTATCACCTTCAGAAAATGGCTCAAAAAGAAAGATTCAAGGAGAAGAGCAGAGATATGGGTGCGGCACCCAAAAAGGGGCATGTCTTCAAAAGATTGCCAGTGTCCAATCACACAAAACATACATATAGTAGCACTACAGCCCTCAAATATGGTTTTGTAGAATTTGTCCAGCAGCAGGACAATTTGACAGCAGTGACCATCTTTATGCAGAGACAAGACATGCATTTTTTGTTTTATAAAAAATTAGAGCTTCAAGATGACCAGTGACAGACTGTTTTGCACCAGCTTTGCGCTGCCCGCAGCATAGCATGGCCACTTCGTCTCCCCAGAGAAGGAAGGAAGATTCACACACAGCTATAATCCTTTGTTTGTGATTGCTCTGTGCTTGGGAGTAATCCACTCAACTACCTCCTCTAAATGTCTTGACTAGACTGGCTTGCCACTCTGCCTATGGAAATGCAGAATTAAGGGTCATGTCTCTGCTCTATTTGACTACACCACCATTTTGTCATGCAGGACCTGCTTGTAAAGTCAATTTCCCCTTATTCACTCCATGCTCAGCACTGCTACAACTGCCTTTAAGCATACCATTTTGTTTTTGTCAAGTCTATGCCTAACTTATTTTACTATGCGTATGGGGGGGTGCAGTGATTGTGGGTGGTAGCTTAATGTGGTTTTGGTGCACACTGTATGTAATTATTTTGTGATGACATAGGGCTATCAACCGCAGGCAGTTGCAAATAAACTCAAGAACAAGATGTGAGGGAAAATTATGCACTTAGCACCCACGGTGTCTCTGGGGCCTGACAGAGGAAATCTGCAGATCCTGCCCTACCTTTAGCACAGAACATGGTTTTAAGAATCTTCTGACCAGCTCCTGGTACAGCAAAGCATCCACAGTCATGGGGCAAGGGACAAGAACCTTAACTACACTGCTACTAACATTTACCTAATTATGGATAGATGTGAGAAAGGGATCAGGAGGCTGAGGATCAGCTACAGAGGACCTCTCTCTAGGTGATCAGGTCCTACCATGGCCTTCTGATGCAGGAGGTACCGGCTACCAAAATAAAGGAGGCTGAAATTCCTATGACTCCTCCAAACATCTCCTACATTGATGCAAGAGCACAATCTGGCCATCTGTGGTATTACTAATTACAAAGTCAAGAGAAGGGCCAAAGAGACGTCCCTCAAAGGCTTAATGGGTCAGATTCTGCTTGGGCACAGGATCAGCATCCCAGCTATGCACCCAAAGTGCTCTGTGCATCTGTAAGGACATCAGCCCAGACATAAGCTTAGATGTTTGTAACAAACCATTGCAACTAAAGCAAAAAACTCCAGGCATTTGTTCCAGTCACTCTATAAAACAGAGGCTGACCCCAGTAGGAAAAGGTTCCTTTTTTGAGATAATCTACTCATTCTGACACAGTTCAGCAGATTTTAAAAACACTGCCAACACAGGACAGAGGGCCAGACAAGTAAATTCAAACTGGGATTTAAAGAGACTGTCTGTGAGTTCCTGAAATTCCAAAAGATGATCACAATCCTATCCAGCTTAGTGGTATTTCTCCTAAGATGGGCCACTGGTGTACCCACAGTAGGAACAGACCACCTATTTATGAATTCACAATCAAAAAGGAAAAGTTGCAACACTCAGTAGGATGTTTCCAGTCTGCATATAGGAAGGACTCGAAAAGGTGTAGTGGAAAGATCTTTTCAGCTGTAGGAGCTTTACAAAAACAAGGCTTAGATAAGCAGGCTAACCCTCCAGATGCAGATTAATATGCACCTCAGCAACAAGGTTTGAGACAATTCCCTGCAGATCAACAGCAGGAAACTGCAATGCCTCAAAAAACAGACTGTTTGGACTCTGAATCTAGGTAAAAAAATGGTAATGTGGCAACAGGCCTTGTTTGATTTAAGAGCTCAGCAGGGTCACAGACTCTACAGGGGATGACTCTGGTGTACCAGGAGCTTAGAGCTTCTGTGGGTAGAATTCCCCAGTAGCTGAGCTCAAACAGCCAAGAAGTCTGGAAAGGACATACAGGTCCCTGTGGACATGGGGGAGGCCTCAGCCTCGCCCAACAAAGCTGAGGAAGACCATAAATATGATGCCTCTAACAATAGGGGTCCCAGATTACAAGTGCTGGTTCCTTCAGGGGACACTGGGTAAACACCCCCAGAACCACTAATGGATCATGTGCTGATGTCATGCATGGCAGCAGGACTGTTCTCTGTGTTGCAGATAAAAAATCCTATGACGCAAAGAGGGCTTGCAAATAATAGATACAGCGGACCTGAAGAAAAAAGTGTCCAACCTTTTAGGACACTAGTCAAAAACTGAGGAAGGGTAGTTGGGGTGGGGATTACAAGGGGGTCTGTCCCAACCTCTTGTAGGAGATATTATACCCAACTGTTTCTGAAGTACCGTGTTCTCATTTGACAAGAAAAAAATCTTAACCCCTTCACTCTGCCGCCTCCTGGCCCTAAGAGTTTCAGAAGCTGGGGGGCGGAACGAGCGGGGTTTAGGGATCATGAGACTGCCGAGATGCGTCTTTACGGCGATCACATGATCGGGAAAGGTCCCGATCGAAAGGGGACACCGGAACCTTTCCGTGAGTACCAGACATGTCTGCTGGGAGCGCGCAGGGTGCGCTCTCTCAGCACGTTTTCTTTTTAACAGAACGTAAATGTGCGGCCGCTAGGCGTCTAGGCCCAGACGCCGGGAGGCCGCACATTTGTGTGCGGCTGGTGTGAAGAGGTTAAACATCTGTTCTCGACATTACCTGCAGTGCTTGTCTTCATTTTGCAGTTTGCCATTTCACAGGCCTGCACACTTAGTGGGACCTGAATAAGAACTGAAAATGTCCCTATTGAGTTACAAGACAAAACCAAAAGGAAGGAATGATGGAATGCTTATTAAACAAAATGGGACTTTATCTATATTTTTATTCACAAAAGTGTCAATATTTTAGAATTATCAAACAAGTGACCTATGGTATCTAAAAACATGTTAAGACAGTCTGTTGTTGCAGAATGAAGAGAATGGTCTTCTACTAGTCTCTGGCTTATAAATAAAACCTACAGGTTACACAGGTGTATAAGAACTTACACCACTGCAGTGCCAAATACAGGACCAAAGAACTTAGGAGAGGACATATTCAAAGACACGGTTGCTGAATACTGCTGGGTATTGCTTTCTGGACTGCTTGTAAATGGCAACTGGGTATTGCTTTCTGGACTGCTTGTAAATGGCAACTAAAGAGAAAGCAAACAGAAGCAATAAATCATCTCTTTTGGTGTGCCCCTATACCTTGCAGAGAAGACATAAAAAAATAACATGTTCTGCATTTAACATATACAATATATACATTTATTATTTGCACAGTTAAATTAGGGCTAAATTTGTCTGAACATAAATAACTTGCAGCTAAATACTCTACACTTAGCTTGGATTTAAAGGTTTGCAGGCATAAATACCCGCTATATGAAAAAGTAAGAAGAAAAAAAAAAAAAAAAGGGCTCGGAATCTGGCTAGGTTGAATTGCCATTGACCATCTCTAACAAAAGGACTGTATCTAAATACACAAAGCGTAACCTATGGCCTGGAAGATACAAACTATTAGGAGTAAACATCTCGTTTGCATGAAAATATACCATATTCATGAGTAAATGATTGCTGGAATTGGCAAACATGGGTTTGGCCCACACACATTCTCTCCCTTACGGAGCAAGTTCCATACTTTAGGAGTCTTGGACATGTGTGTGAGGTAAGCATATGGTGCACATTCTAATTTCTAACTTAAGTATTGTGTGTAAAGCGATAAAGAAAGTAAACCTGTACTGTAAACCTGTGATCGTCTAAGTAAATAATCTGCTAAACAAACATTTCCATAGTCATTACACAATGTAAACACCAGCCGGTCAGTTTTGGTACACTTGACATAGCATTAAAAAAGGTATTTTGCAAATAGCAGAACTATAAAATAAAACCGTCTCTCCGGACTGAGAATGTTTTCACAGGAATTCAACTAAGAACACACCTAGGGATTTTAGGAAATGATACAGTTTTTGCCTTTGTGTCCCTTCTTCTTTTTGGATTTAGTGGTCCTTTGGCCAAAATGACTACTAGATAGTGCAGCTGTGGGACTAGGAAGACCATCTGTAAAATATTGGCATCTTTGTGGTCGTGGCTGAGGAATAGGCTGTCCAAGAAAATATCCTTCCTCTTCTGAGTCAGAAGAAGATGAGGAACAGGTTGAACACCAAGAGTCCTCATCATCGCCATACAACCCAAAAAATTTATCCATCAACTGGCTTTGCAGTCCATAATCTGAAGCAGCATTTGTATACTGTCCAAACAGTTCACTATTTTGCATATACGCTTGGACCTCTTGAGGAGATCTGTTCTGAAAGAGTCTGTCGTAATCCTCAGAAGTGTAACATCTTTGTTTTTCGCGTCCTGGAGGTTTGTGGTCTGCTGCAAGATGAAGTGCATTTTCAGAGCGAGACTTCCTATTTTTCCTGCGCCGGTGGTGTTGGTGTGGCCTTTGGCTACTTTCTTCAAAATTGTAAACCCTTCTCCTACTCCTCTCACTCATTGGGGGCTGTCTGATTTCAATGCTGCCATAGTCGCCGTTGTCAATGACATCATCAGAAAATTTGACTTGTGGTCTGGTCTGTGACTTAGACCTTCTCAGTGCCGACATATGAACTGGCTTTTCTTCTGGAAGCGGCTTTTCCTGGCACAGTTCTGAACTTAGGCTTTTCAAAGATTCAGAACTCCTGTTCAGCATGGAAGAGTTGAGAGTGCCCATGTTGCTCATTTTCTCACAGTCCCTTGAGTCCAAGTCTTGGAAGCTTGGATAAGAAAAGTGTGAAGGTCGCGTTTTACTTTCCCCATCAACAGATGCTCCTGGAAAGAAGAGAAACAAAAATTATTTGTAGAAATTTGAAACAAACACAGAGCAAAAAGTTCATCAAATATAGGTAAAATGGGACTTAAACTGACTAAAGCTGGCCACAGATCGTAAGAATCTCAGAGCTCAGCAGGGACCAGAAGAGATTCAAACCATGTATGGGCAAGGCTGACTGTACCCAAGTCAATTTTTACATGTGTTGCTTCATCTATGACTGGCTTTAAGGGGCTTCCCATGGATTCAAATTAGTTGGTAAACTAAAATGGACAAAGATTAAAGAAAACTAGCAATTTATAATCGGATTAGGTTTTGCTTGTGTCCATCAGGGGAGGGACATACATGGTTGCTACAGAAGACTGAAGACCTTTGAATATAAAACAGGAGAAAAAAAATATTAAAACTAAAAGGGTGCAAAATGATTTAATTATATAACAAAAATTTTCTGGTAATCATACTATTAACAAGGCAAGTTTTGCTGCCTGGCAATTTAATTTTTGCTTATGTGTAACTGTGGTGGTGACATTAGATGTAAGACACTTAAATAGGACACCGATGTTAATGGCTCAGTGTATCCTTAAAGGCTCGTGCACGTGTATTATTTTAGAAGTCTTTCTGCTTACAAGAGAAAAGCAGCATTTATGCAACTTTTTCAGCCCAAACGCTCCTCTTCAAAAAACGCAATCATTTTTTTTTTTCTGCCTCTAAATGCCTATAGGTGCATGGACACATAGGCCAACATAGAAGGGCATTTGGAGACAGAACAAAGAAAGATAAAATCTGTGAAAAACAGGTTTTAAAGCTGCAGTGTGCCTGAGGCTTAAACAAGAAGCCATTGGTATCAAAAGGGCAATAAAAATCTAAATCAAATCAATTTTAACATTAGTATATATTACCCTGATTGCCAAGGATGTCAGTCATGTGACAGGTTTTAAATTCTGTAAGCAAACGATTTCCATTGTATTAACCACTTCCAGACCGGACACTTTTACCCCCTTCCTGACCAGGGCAATTTTCAGCTTTTAGCGCTATCACACTTTGAATGACAATTGCGCGGTCATGCAACACTGTACCCAAATGAATTTTTTACCATTTTTTTGAGATAGATAAAGCTTTATTTTGGTGGTATTTATTTACCACTGGGATTTGTATTTTTTTTGCTATGTAAATGAAATGTCCAAAAATTTTGAAAAAAAGTGTTTTTTTAATAAAATTTTGCAAATAAATAATATTTCATCATAAATCTTAGCCAAAATTTATTCCGTTATCTTTTTAGTAAAAAAAAAAAATCCAAATTAGTTTATAAGCAAAAATTATAATTTTTAAACATTTTTTTTTACATTTTTATTTTATTTTTTTATATTATTTTTTATTTTTTTTTTTTTTTTTACATACTGTCACCCTAGCAGTACAGTGTCACCATGGTGACACTGTACTACTTGTGAGGGGTGATGAAGATTTTTTTTTTTTTTTTACACTGATTGCTTTTACACCCATATAGGATGTAAAAGCAATCATTTCTCTTTCTCTCTGTGTGCATTCTTGCACTCATTGAGAAGAACTGAGTGAGCTGTGATTGGTCACAGCTTGTCACATGGTACAAGGCTTTTGTGAATAGCCTTGTACCATGTGACCTCTGTGATCATTCACAGATTTCACACATAGTAAGCAATGATGCCAGAAGTGACATCTTGCTTACTACTTTGCATGTGATCACTGATTGGCCAATCAGTGATCACATGATCGGGACCTCGTACAGAGGTCCCGTCCGACGATCGGTGTTTCACTGTGTCCGGAGCGCGCACAAGCAGGGTGCGGGGAGGCCGTTTATAGACGGCCACCCGACCCTGCAGTGCCACCGTCCGGCCGTTTATATACAACGGCCGGTCGGGAAGTGGTTAAGTACTGCTATGCAAACTTTGTTGGTAGATTAAATTATTAGAAATATTAGAATAAGGCCAAGGAAAACAAAAGTTAGTACCTGTTATATTGGACAATGCCAATGAATCCATTGAATCACGTATGTTTTCAATTTGTGGCTTCATATCATCAGACAAACATTCCAGAGAACTCTTGTACCAAGGTATCTTGTCATGTTTGTAACCAGATGCACCATGCTCTAAATCCAGCTCTTGTATTTTCCTGCTGCTGGCAGGGCCTGGATGACTTCCATATGCCGAATCACCAAGTCCATCCTGTGACTGTGCCCAGTACATATCAGTTTGATATTTTTTACTTGCCAAACTCTGATTATGCTTGCTTCTTTTTAGGTCACTATTCATTTTGACATTTTCAGACATCCAAGGGTCACTAGATCCATTACCTTCAGCAGGCTGCTGAAAGAGTCCTTTCTCACCAAACTTTAAAAGTAACTGAGTCATGTAGTCATCATGCTCAGCCCATTCTTCATGGTCTTCTGGAGTATCCTGCTCATCCCTTCCTTTCCAAAAGTCATTATCAAAACTGGCCCCATGCCTTGATAAGCCAAGGTCATCCATCTTCCGAGACAGAGTATCATCGGCATTTCCAGAAAGGCCAGGAAACTTGTAATTCAGTGCTGGAGACAGCAAGAGAGATTGTCTACATTGATCTGCTGACCTGCTGCTCTTTCCCATTCGAACACTTCTCCTTGATTCCCTGGATCTAGCAGACTGGAAGGCAGAGTCAGAAGAATCTGATGCGTGCATATCCTCTCCCAAACTGCAAGTTTTCGAACAATAAATGCGGCCTTTTTTTGGCAGAAAGGGACAACCCAGAAGTGAAACTTTGCACTGAGCACAACAAAAGCAGCTTTCTGTAGCATGCCAGTGTTGGCCATCATAGGTCATCTGAGCATGATCCACACCTAAAAGAAACATAAACTCAACTTAATCAAAGAATGCTATACAAGACATGACTACTTTACAGCCCATAACTTAACTATGGCAGTGCAAAAGATTAAGTGCTCTTGTACATCATTTGCATTACTTATTTGGAATGCATACAGTTACAAAAAAAAGAAATAAAAAAACGTAATAAACTAATAAATTAATTAGAAGACCATTGTTGCTTTCTTTAACTGTTACAGAATGTACCAAAATTTCAGTGTACAGAAAACTGGCCCAACTTACCTATATGTTCTCCACAGGATTCACAGTACTCTGCATAATGAGATTCAAAGCAACTACAACAGAAGGGGCGACCATCCTTCATTATATATCTCTGTCCACCGAGCACAGTTTCACACTCGTAGCAACAAAAATGCTTCATGTGCCAGTGACGCCCCTCAGCCTCTGTGCATTCATCAGCAAATATAATCTGAAAGAAGAAAAGAACTCATAGGGCATATAGAAGCAGAATTGCAAATGCTGTAACATCAAACCACAGGCAGCCACAAAAAAAACAAAAAAAAACAAAAAACAAAAAAACAACCAAACTATACACTGAAAAATGTGTTTCCAGGTTATTAATTCTAATACAGCTGTACAATTGATTTTAAGTAATTGGTTCCAAACCATTATTAGTACCATATATTAGTCCTAAGGTATTACTAGCACTCAAGACTAAGTAAAGGGATTGAGTACCATATATATTCCAGTGAAATGTAAAACCAAGCTGCCAGCTGTATACATTTTTTAATATACTCAGAATCAGTGTTTAACATGGGCTCAACTTCTACATTGTATTCAAACAGTGCCGAAAGCTTGCAATAAAAGATAACTGCAAAATGAAAAGGTAATAGGCAATTGCCGAAATAAGTAATTTTATATACCTCATCACAGGCAGAGCATCTTGGTTTGAGCAGTTCAGCATGATGCCTGCCACAATGTACTTTTCCATCCTGGTAAAAGTATATGAGATCAACAAGCAGCTCATTACACGTGGAGCAAACAAAACATGCTGGGTGCCAGCATACCCCAGGACCGGCTCTTGAAACAAAAATTCCTATTTCACCACCATTAATCTTTTCACGGCACTAAAGAGGGGAAAAAAGAAAAGAAAAAAGAAAGGAAAAATTACAATATAAACTGTATTTAAACACATTTAGTCTATACCATGTTGATTGAATGTTGGCACGTTTGTTAAAGTTCACATTAAAAGGAAAAATACTACTTCTGACATACAACTAGCAAAGGAATTTAAACACCCATTTAAAATCCAAAGGGAGAAAAGTCTAATAATCCCAGACCATAAACGGATTCTAAACCAAGAAAAATATTGCTGATGTATGTTAAGTAGATATTTAGAGAACCACTTAAGCTGGTTTTCATTATTTGAATGTGGTTTTAATAAACTTAGCCATCTGGCTACAATTTGACACTTCTCCCATAGAGAAAATACACTATTATCCAAAGCCCGCACATACATGAGACATGTGAATGTACACACAGACCAGCTCAGGGGCTTTCTACAGGATATATTTAAGAAAGAAATCAATCACAGGACAACTGCAATATATGGCATAAATAAGCAGTGTCACTTTAATCGGGAGTGATCCTAGATCAAAAGTTAAAATCAATAGTCCCTGCATTTTATTACTAAAACACAAGAGACAATTCATCTTTAACTGGAATTTCCTCAAATCCTCTTTGAAAGACTCTGAAGTTGAAGCTTCAGAGTACCCTACTAGGCATCTGTGGGCACAAGGAAAATACCTTTGCAACAGTCTAATAAAGTTGAACAACGACTTTTCCAGAACAATGACAGCCTTCCCATACCGTCACAGGTTCTTTTCTATTCATAACATTGGCATTAGAGCTCCTTTTTCATAGCAGATTGGTAAAAGAATGAGCAGGTATGATCCCCAATATAAAATGTTAGCAGCTAGATTTATCTTCTGTGACTAAGCAGTGACTCATATTTTGTTCTCTATAATCATTTACACAGACTTGACATAACGCTCAAAGCATGGCACATACCTGCTCACAGACCGCATGCATCGCAGCCCTTGATAGCAGTTTAATATTGCCTCTCCCAAGAGCCTCTTTTTTGCGTTGTGTACTAAACATTATTAATTCTTTCTTCTCCTCTTCACTTAATGCCTGGCAGTACCTCACCTATGGAAACAAAAGATTTAAGTCTTAGCATTAGCAGACACCTAACTGCCACATTCTTACAGAGGTGCAAGCACTCTGAACTACTACTACTAGGTTAAGGTTTAGTCCTAAAATAAAGAAAAAAAAAAATAAAAAACACACAACAGAGAAAAAAACCAAACCTTCTCTATAGTTTTAACATAGTAGTAAACATCACTTGCGGACTTATAATAAAGCTTACCTGTAGGTACAAGGAAAATCTCCTAAACGTGCACCATTTAGAAGATATCCACTATTTTTGCAGCCATTGACATCACTGCAGTGTACTCCAAAGGGACAGCATACTGAGTATACCATCCCTTTAAAGTTCTGTGCCAAGGCCATGGCTCCTGTGCGCATGCGCAGGAGTGACGTCATCACAGCTCAACCATTCAATCAGCCAGAGTCCACGAACCCGGAAGGAAGACCTGTCAACAGTGACCGCTTGCCACTGGAGGGCTTTGTTTTAAGGAAAGTCTCTCATAATGTGCTAGTATGCAGTGCATACTAGCACATTATGACATTACCCTGCAGGGCACACTTTACTACTGCTATAATGAGCTAACTTACCTTTAATGAAGGGTGTCCCACGTGCCCTGCAAGCAACTGAATCCTTTATAAATCTTCATTGCAGGGATGTCTGTCCTTTTCCAGTCGCTCAATTTCTGATGCCGAGGTGTTTGGACCTTTTTCCAGACCCAAAGCTCCTGACAAAGATCTGCCCCCTCCTCAATTTGACGTTCTTTCATTACCATCACTGCCTCCAACAGGTACTGTGAATGGAGGGAGAGAATCCTGTGACTCAGGCTCTCCACCACTCAAAGACTGTGCTACACACAGTGAAAGAAATGAAAGAGTATTTCTAACAAGGAGGAGAAGGACGACGGGTCCTTGTCTGGAGCTTTAACACTGCACCTTGACAGTGGACCCAAAAAGTATTAGCCCTCACAGTGGCAGAATGTCAGAGACAGAAAGAGGTGAAAGTTTCTACAGGAACCAGCTGCCTGCACAATGTAGGACATCTTTCATTACAGGTAGGTGAGCTCGCTAAAACTAGAGAATTTTTTTTTTTTTTTTTTTTTTTTTTTTAAACGGCATAACCTCAGCTTTAAGTGTAAGCATAATCGCAAGTTATAAAGAAAAGGTCATGTGGCTATAAAATGGCACAATTATAAAGTAACTGAGTAAATATATTTACTGTTTGCAACGAGACAAAAAGAAACAGTAGAACAAAACTATAAACACTGGAATTTAAACAGCCTTGTAAACGTGAAGGAAAGAGGCAAACACTTCAAATGCAGAAAGTCCTAAAACAGCTGCTGGACAAGTATCATTTTTAAGACCTATCAGGAAAAGGCTCAACTCTTTCAAACTATTGACCCGAACAATGGGCAGAGCCAGTTGTACTCCAATAGCTGTTCAAGATACTTTTCTGAAAGGCACAAAGAATGAACAGTGGTGAGAAATTATTTTTTGCTTATTTTTGAGAGGTTACAGATCATATGGGAACTCCTGGCTTGCAAAAGGCTTGTATGACTCAAACGGCACTGTATTTGGAGACAAACTTGGACTTCAACAGTGAATTACATAGTAAGCCTTTAATAAAAGGAATGATTTTTGCATGTAAACCCTCATGGCTGACTTATTTTGATAGGAAATACATGGATATTACTCTCAATAGTTTAAAGGGTTACTAAACCCAGGACCCTGCATTCACTATATCTGGTCTCCCACAGTACACAGAACATGGAAGTGCAATTATTTTACTAAATATAAACTAATAAATACCAGAAGGATATAGAAGTCTTGTGACTTATCAGTGTCCAGCAGAGCACATGTAAAAGTTGCAGAAGGAGTTTTCATTCTGCTCTAGAATACAGGAACCCTGACCCTCTGCCTGGACAGTGCTGATTGGCCCTGTGCTGATCACATGCACTCTCTCAAGAAAACAAAAAACCTCTCTAGCAATACACACCAAACTGAGCATGTGCAGAGTGATTCCACACAATAGGTCTTATCAGGAGATAAGAGGGTGGCACTGTAAGAAGGGAAGGATCAGAGAAGTCAGGATCAAAACAGCGTTTTTACACAATATATAGGATTAATCCCTTGGGTTCCACAGTGAGTATAACAAGCATGCTTTACTGCATATACAGATGGATTTTACTGTTGTGGGTTTAGTAACACTTTAATGAAGTGATGTGTAGGCACTGGGCAGATTGATGGTGTATAACACCATGGAATAGATGGTAAAATGGAACCCAAGACAAATTCTGATAGGATGACCACTGTCAACAGATGGTGTTTTGGGGAAAAATTCCTTTCACTTCCCATTAGATCTCTGGTACTGAAAAAGGAGGAATATAACCCCTAATGGAGACACAGACACCACACTGGACAGAGATTCTAACCTTCTTCTCACCATGTCCAAAACCATGTTATTGTGCATAGGTTTGGAAAGGTTCACTCCACATAGGATGTGTTCTACAAATGTGCTTTTTCTTGCTTAAAGGAAACAAAACAAACCCTGATGCCCATCTACATTGTTCAGTATATACAGGGTTTTCATTTAACCATGCTTGCAGTCTTACCTCATTGTCATGTGGAGGAAGCTGGTACAGAAGCTGTTTGATTCGATACTTTTCACCCACGCTGTTGACATAAGGGACTTTTTCTTCAGGCAGACAGGCAAAATATAACTGAACCTGCATGAGAACAATCAACATTATATATTTTGTTGTTTTTTTCCTTCAAACAATGGGCCGCTTGTACCGCTAGCATAAGGAAAGAGAGTTAAATAAAGGTGAAATGGCCAAGAGAAGAAAACAATGTAACACCACGTCTTGGGCAACTTCAGACTTATCTGATAATGAGCACCAGATGAGCTGGCTCAGCACAAATAGAGATGGTCACTTTGCACCCAGCTGCTGAATTGCTCTTCTGGAATGCAACTAGTAGAGACTATTAGGGGGTATCATAAACTGTGCACATTTAATGTGGCAATTATGCCCAGCTCCTCCAACAGTAGTCAACAACTCTATGGAAACTTCAACGTTTTTTTTTATCTACAATTACTCTGCAAAGTGCGAGAAGTCTTCTAGAAAACAACCCCTATAAACAGATTTAATTTGCCTCTTGCATTTTACACATTGGTGAGACAAAAGCTGCTTTGTTGGCTCCTGCTGGTAGGTTCATCCCAAGCCACAGTTTCATTGCTTCCATCTGAGCTCTTTCCAGAGAACCTGAAGTCAACTCCATGGGAGGGGTCACATCTGAACATGTTTCAGCCAGATGCTGTTTCAACTGTTTAACCAATCACTATCTAAATGCCACACTATAGCTAAATCCCAGATATGTGATATACCTTTAAACAAATTATGTAGTCGTAGATGGCCTCTCATTTTACAAGCTGATCTTCCTTTGTCAGCACTGCTAGCAGTGAACAGCATTCTTAGGTTGTGTGTAATCCCAAGCAGCATTTATACACTAAAATAAGTAATAAAAAAAGAAAAATGCCTATTTTTCATTACTTGTGATCTGGAATGGTTTATTCCAGGTACAGAAATTATCTAAGCATTTATCACTACTATCAAATAATAACTAGTTTTGTAGCTCAACAATATAGATGACAGTGCAGTGTGGGTGCTATACGAATACAAGATAAAAGAAATATGCATCAAGTCCATTCATATTAACAGCCAATATTCTCTTACCTGTTCAGGACGCAGTCCTGGTGGAACCCAAGTGTACTCCTCCATAGCACATCCAGAGTCGTCATCTGATGTGGAACTTCGCTGGCACCCATAAGTTAGTTTACAGACTTTCTGCTCCATTGCCATGGGCAAACACTTGCCAATATTCTACTTCTGGTTGTTCCAGCACATTCAATTATCCTAAAAACAAAAAAAAAAAAAAACCCCACACATGTAAATATACTACAGTGAAAGATGGAACTATAACAGAAAACAAATCTTTGTGCCCATGCAATCACATAGCTACCAGCGTTAAAATGAATGGTTGCTATTGTATGAGGCAAAGGCCTGTTTCTTAGATGTCACCTCAAGGGAAAAAAACCCTTTGTGGTTTAGAAAGTTCATTTAAAACATCAATAAACAATTTTCACATAGCTTCATGTGAGAAATTTAACAGATCAAAAGAAAAAAGGTCAGTTGGCAAGTAATAAAAGGAAAAAAAAAAATCAGCCTTGGTACAGGCAGGACAAAAATATAACCAATTTACTGAACTAATATTATTTGAAACATTGGTAATATTATAAATGTATAGTTTATAATATAGTACTACAAAAGGAGAAGCAAGTGAATTGACAGGTAATCTCTACAAAACCTGGAAAGAAATGTTTGGCATACCACAAAATGGTGATAATGGGGGCTAGAGCCAGAACACCAACAAAGGAAGCTACAGTTTCATCCTATAGGGGGTGCGACCTTTTGACCCTGGGCAATACTGGAATACTGTTCTGCCCCTTCACGTACTAACAGTTAAGCAAACTTCTATTCAACAGGTGCAGATCAGCCATTCACACCAACCAACTGTTCACAAGGATTCCCTCATAACTGGTTTGGAGGCCTTTACTTGTCTGAAAATACATGCATTGGAAAAAAAAAGCCTCTACAAAAGAGGTTCTGAGCTGTCACTAGATTTCATATATAATATTCTGACAATTTTGGGTCGCACACACACAATTCGAGGTAAAAACCCACCCACCCTAATACAGTTTGTAATAAACAGCAGATGTTGGGTGAAAGAGGAACCTTTAGATGGCCCCACTGTAAAAGTCAAAAGTCAAGACCCTCATCCACAGCCTGTCCTATGACAGAAGGGAAATGTGCCATGAGCAAAAGGGAAGCACCATGCCATTTATAATTCACAAAAACACACATGCATGTGCACCTAGCAAGAGACTGTCACTTTTGCCAGGTGGTTGACACTACTTCGACAGCCACACCCATCACATGACACTAGATGGCAGGAAACCAACATTAGTGCAATGTAATGATGCAAACACATTTTTGGATCAATCAGCACCACTACCAGAGCAAATTGGTGTATAAAGTGTGTCATAGACATGAACTGTCAATAAACACGTATACAAAACACCAAATAAGTACTTGAACATGAATACACTAATTAAAAATGTTTCACAACTCACAAAGAGATCTTTTTCAACCAAAACAGTTCTAGGATTTTACATTACATCTTTGTACTGAACAGGCCAGTACATTTCAAGAACTTAAAATTCATACCTGAAAATATTACTTTTTTTAATTTCTAAATTGCTGGGGGATCATACATTGGAGACATCACCCTGGCAAAAGCAGTAAAGCTCAACTGTGAAACGTTATTTGACTTCGAAGTAGTTACAAAGAGGGTCTTATCCACGTGAAACATGATGGTTTAACCAGACTGAAATATTAGCATCTGCATACAGTACAGACACTGTGATACATGTATAATGGCCAAGTTGTCTTCACAGCTGCTCACTTGCAGGTCAAGGCTTAAGGTTTTGAACAGACATTTTAAAGACTACACCACACATTCATGATGCAATAAACGTATTCAAATTCATATCCACATGAGTGGAAAGCAGTGCTTTGGAAAAACATTTGCTACTTTGGTAGCTCAACTGCATATTTTTGATTGAATGTTATGATTTCAGCTATGGTATGTAAAATATACAAGCCAAGCTAATTGAATTTAATGCATACGTTGTTAACACACTGCAAAAGAAGCTAATTCTGTTATACTTTAAAGGGAAGAAGTGCTACAAAGAGGCGGATGGAATAAAACACTTCTCAAATGTGCCATATGTATTTAGGGCCATATAAAATTAATGTCAAAATCTTAAGGCAATGAAAGCCAGCAGTCAAAAGGATTTTATTAAATGAGCCAGCGATGAGCACCTAGAAAGCAGTCCAAATGTGCTTATGGTTATTTTGAGACTAAACCAACCCTACTTTTTAATAACTGAAGAAGCCTATTCAGTCACTGCTGGCAATTATCAACACTAATACTAGACAAATCCTACTGCTAGGATTTATGTTGGAAGTTGTTTATATTCAAATTGTTACTTTTTCCCATTAAATGATGCTAGAAACTCTGCCATTTGATAAATATAGAACATTTTCTTCCATTTACATTTTAGAATGGCCAAGAAACGATTTTATAATTCACAGAAAAAAAAATAAAAAATGGTCATAACCTGCTTGGATGGATACAAATTTGATAAGTGGGAAAACCAACTATTCTACAGCACTATCAACTTCCTTCCTTTAAAAATGTGAGGATAGACCATGTAAAAGTTTCTTAAAAATGGCTCCCATTGAGAAATATGTAACTATGAGTGCAGGGCAATGGCGACAAGCTAACGGCCATTTAAAATCCTGTGCCCTGATTTCTCCAGGTTGCTCGCACCTGTCAAGATTGGTGTAGGTCCCCTGGACTTCAAAAGCTCTTAAGACAGTTGGGAATGATAAATAGCAGCATCTCATGATCTGGCTCCATCTCGCCTCCCCACACCTATCTAAAACAAAATTATCATGGCCTCTAATTTGAAAAGGAAAATATATAAAAAAGAAAAAAAAGACTCAGCCAATCTGAAAGGAAAATATAAAAAAAAGGACTCAGCCAATCTGAAAGGAAAATATAAAAAAGAAAAAAAAACTCAACCAATCTGTCCAGAAAGATTGTGAGTGCGGAAGCAATCACACAAGTAAATGCTTTTACAGTTGTACGTGTTCTTCAAAAGGAAGTAGTAATGTGCTGTCCCTGTCAGTGGCAGCCAGCATGTATAAACCAGCTCAGCAGCTGTAAAAACTAATCCTGATAACAAGTCTAGTCTATTTTAAGGCAAAAATAGCAGGGACTGCCATGTATGAATAAGGTGCAGCTTTGTCAAATGTGTGCTTACATTTCCTGAATGCCTGCTCTAGCATTCAGAATACGTGAATATTAAAACTTAAAATGAGAAAAACAGTTGACTTAATTTGGTGCTCTGCACATTGGCTGGGCAGTATGTACAATTCCCTTATTGTACATCTTTGTATTGAGTTGTATTATTGCTGTATTGGCTCCCTTTATATTGTAAAGCGCTGCACAAACTGTTGGTGCCATATAAATTCTGTATAATAATAAATAATAATATTTATTCTCAATAAATGAGTGGTCCCAGCTACAAGAACACTTAAACAGATATACAGATGACACCTCTGCTGGAAAAAGCGGATATTCAGCTTGCTTTGGTTTGATTTGGGAAAGCCTGGTGAACAATGTGGTCAAATTGAGTAGAAAGATTTTGCTCAAAACATGGATAAAGCCCATAAAAAGCGTACACCTTAACAGATTTCTATTTGAAAAGTAAATAAATGAAAAAGGTCTCTGCAAACCGTTACAAACGGGTGACATAGGATGTTTGGGGAAAAAAAAAAACCTACTAAATATAGTTCTTCTCAGGATAACCAGTCTCAAAAAAGTCTAAGCCACATAAATGTGTCACGTAAAGGAGGTGTTTTCAGAAGCCAGCAGTTAATGCCAGTTATTCAAGGATAAGATATTTCAGAATATAGACTGTACATTACAAGTCTTGGTCATGACAGGAGCAAAACATGGTGGAATTATCCTATGTGCAATGGTGTGCAGTAACAAAACAAACCATATTCAGTAATACAGAAATCCGCCTGCAGTGACAGCAGAAAAATGTGATATCCATTTGGTTGAAAAGCTTGACAGGTCTTGCCATTGGCGTTTTACATATGCCCCATACATCTATTATGGAGCGGGTAACAAAGCACAGGTCAGAATAAAAATACAGGTCACCACCATTTAGGCCTATAGTGCAGAGCTTCCAAGTTGTCTCTGTTCTAACACATTCGGGTTGATTTACTAAAACTGCAGAGTGCAAAATCTGGTGCAGCTGTGCATGGAAGCCAGTCAGCTTCTAACTTCATCTTGTTCAATCAAGCTTTGACATTAAAAAGAAAAAAAAAAAAAAACTTGAAGCTTATTGATTTCTATGCAGGGCTGCACCAGATTTTGCACTCTCCAGTTATAGTAAAATTAACCCTGTTACCTTGTAAAGCTCTTAGAAGATGCATGTATCAAATGCTTGGGAGGAACCTACCTGAATGCAACTCAAGGTTTTAAAAATAAAGGATAAAACAAAAGTAACAAAATATGACAAGACATGCCATCAAGTTAGGATGCTTCAGGCTGCGAAAGTGCATCTGGCAAGTTTAATCAGATATTTGGCAGTATTTATCAGAAAATGACATCATGTAGGAGTAATTTCTTCCCATTTTCACTTGAAAAGGCTGGCAAGGGTTATACAAGTATTGACAGTAGAGAAGAGGTGGAGCTCTAGAGATTGATTCGAAACCAGCACAAGCAGCAAGATTAGTTCACAACAATAAAGTTTTAGTAGCCATAATTACCCAGTTTCTGGGATTTGTCCTGCTCTGACCTCTTGGAAACAGTAGACAGGCTATTCCAATGTACACAGATATTTACATCTCACACTGTCACCTGCTGGACTGAACAACACTCTTTTGTCTTTTATATTAGCAGAGCCATTGAAACAACTTTCCAGGAAAAGGAGAGGAAAAAGGACAATCATGATAGTTTGGAAAGGGATGCCTCTCGTCTTTGTACAGGTTTTCAGTTACGCATCCAGTTTGCCTTGTGTGACACAGACACAGATTCTACACATACTCCCTAGGCTAATCATGTAGGGACAGAATATCTCTGTAGGAGATTTAGGATCAAAAGGAACATCTTTGCTGCAACAAAGATAGTCTGCGGCAATGGCAAAAGCCATGTAAGAAAGAATTTTCCTGAGACAGAAAATCACAGCCATTCAAAGATGAAATTTAAAGCGCACTCAGACCACCTGCAGATCAGACAGGCCAGCTGACAACAAACGTCCACATGCAGGGCACAAATGCAATGTCTGTTCCATAAAAGGGATCAAATTTGGGGCCAACTTGTATGTCAGCAGGAACAGAAGCACACTGAGCAGCTCAGAGGCAGAGCTGACCCCTCTTAGCTTACAGGTCCATAACTCAGGCATCAACATCCAATTAACCTCACTTAAAGAAAGCCCAGGGATTAAGCTTCTACATTAAGCTGCAGGTAATGTGAATGATAGCTCTAACCAGATTCAAGCAGCACGTTTAATTACACCTCACAAGTTTGGACTTCTAACACCAATAATGGACTGCTGACAATTTCTGTACAAACTGCAGATTTTAACACTCTAAACACATTGCCATGTAAACAAAGAATTAAAAGTGTTACATATTCAATCTTGAAAGTCTATTAGTAGATAAAGGAATTTCTCACCTTCTTTTAGAAGATATATTTCAGTAGTTCAAACAACCAATTCCTGTGATAAAGAATCAGAGAGCAGCTACAGACATCCCTAGCTGTGTGGGTCTCCTTAGCTGGTTTCCATCCTCTGAGTGAGTACAGCAGACCATATCCTACCTGTACTTACAAGAGCCAGCCCCCTACTTATTCACACTGTCATTGGCCCAGCCCCCCATTCATCCCTTTGGTTACACAGAATTCCAGCAGTTAGGTCAGATGACCACCAGCATTCCCGACTTCCTCTACCTAAAGTTCATCCATGTGAACTTTGCCCACTCCCCTGTGCATCAAAAGCAGAAAAAGGAAAACTGGCCATTGAGAGCTCTTCAAACACACCAGGAGGCTCTCTACATAAACAGCAATGCATGTGTGCAAAACATTCCTGCTGCACAGTGTGGAAACAGACCCGACCCTGCACAGTATGCCCAGCTAATTAGAGACTTGGGATTAAAGCTCTACCACAAGTTTTCATTTTTGACCAGAACACCATCTGTAAAGACAATGCCAAAAAAACAATGGAAATCCCTGACTTACAAAAACAAAAATCACTTAATCTGTTCAGTGAAATGAAATCTAATCACTTAATTCTCTTTGTTCTACAGTAACTGTCATTTGTGTGTCTGAACCCCAGGCTAGAGATTGTCTTACTGAATTCTTCCAAACCGTTATCACTATCATGTCTTACTATAGTCTGGATAGTGAAATGTACGGAAATATTGTGTATCAGTAGAGCCAATCAATATTGATTGTATGCAGCCTAAAAAGTACACACACTCAACGCCCAAGTAAAAAACCCTGAAGCCAGCCATAGATCAAATCTTGACGAGTTCAGCAATGATTAATGCTAGCAGGTATAGTTGCTGGCTGCCAGCCTGACAGATTTTATTTACGCAATTACAGTCTGTGGCTACAGCCACTAGCAGTAATCGCTGTATTCTGCTGGCCAGGAAGACTCCCTGCCAGCAGAAAGCAATAGCTCAGAGAGAGGGATTCCCCCATCAACATTGACTGTGTTGAAGGAGGAATCGAGCAATTGATTCTTCCACCCGCAGTGGAAGGAAAGAAAATTGCATAATCTATGACCTGCTTTAGGCTACATTCAAACCAATGATTCGGGGTAGTGTGAAGTGTAGCGGCAGGAATCAGCGTTTTCTGTTACTGCTCTTAGGTGCGGCCATCGTCCCCATTCACTATAATGACAGGTTGTCAGCAGCTGTAGCTATTCACAGCTCTCTACAGCCTACGATTACCTGCGGTGATCACTGCTAGAGGCACACAAAGTGCAACCACCAGCAATCACTACAGGTAAATCGCTGGCTGTGCAGATAGCAGTAAATAGCTGCAGCCGCTGGCAACCTGTCATGGAGTTGGCATCCACACCTAGCCACTCAGAGCAGCAGCAAGAATCAGAAGATTTCTGCTGCTACAAATTGGACCGGCCTTAATCGCTGGTGTGAGTGTTAGCTACATCTGGCTATACAAGGCTCAACTTTATTAGCTCAGCCAGTGGGCTGAGCAAAAAACGATTGAACCGATTCCCCCATCCACCTTCCAACTGATTCACTGTATTCTGAGAGCAGAGGAGTCCGCTGGATTCAGAGATCAGCGCCAATCAGCTGCTGACTTCCTGTTAGTGGTTGGTGATGTTCACTTTCTATGGCCCCGCTGTATGCAGAAATGTAGCCACCCTCTTGATCGCTCCTGAGATGAACTATAGACTATGGGATTTGTGGCATGCACAGAACACCACAACATGACCTCAAATAACGTGAACTGCTTGTTTCAAACAAACATTAGGTGAGAGGAAAAAAGGAGCTATGGAGGATGTTACAAAGCAGAAAAACACAGAAAGAAAGCATGAAAAATAGGTTACAGGACCATTAAGTAATTGATGTGTATGGACGATTTTTGGAGAACGAGGATATTGGAAAGTGTCACTTTAATCTAGAACTAATGGCAAAACTATTTTGCTACTTTGGATAGAGTAAAAGGAAGGCTATAACCCGTCAGTTTTTTTTATAATCTGTATCTTATTGTGGACATTTCTTAGTCAATTCCCATCTCATAGCCAAAATCGGAAGGGAGAGGCAATACTTCCAAAGTGAAGGAATCCCTGGTTTTAACCAGGGTCACCACAAACTAGTGCTCCGATTTCCCTCCTCTTCCTGTTCTGGTGACAACCCAAAATGAAGAAGGATATTTTTTAACTTTTGGTGATAATAGTAAAAACAGGAATATAGGCAAAAATAGAGATGATGAATCTCAACAGGTACACAGAATGCTAAAAAAATGTGTTCTAACCCCACTTCATCCTTTCCAAAATAAAAAAAAATGTCCTTTGGTTATACTTACAATAAAAAAAATTATTTTCTCTCAAACACTTTGCACCTATTCTGATCACTGGTGTGCTACATTGTGCAGCCAAAACAAATATGTAAACCCAAGGGGGGAAAATGTAATATACTGCAGCTTACCAGTCTTTAGATGTGGTTAGGGGTGTATTTACCACAAGGCAAATAAGGCATTTGCCTAGGGCGGCATTTTTCAGGGGGGGCAGCACTGCCCCTTGGAAGAAGGGACACACACGGCATGGGGACCTGGTATGTTCTGAGAGATGTTTTGGGTTTCATGATGGTGTATGGACAGCCCGACTCTCGTTCCTGGGGCTGTCCGGAGCTGTAAAGTTGAGTGTCTTTCTGTCTTTTGCCATGGGGGATGGTGGCTGGTATATGGGGGGCAGTGGTAGTGGAAGGCTCGGGTGGAGGGCAGGGGTGTTCTTGTTCAATGTCAGGCTCTTTATGCGGGGGGGGGGGGTTTATGTGGTGGTTTCATTCGTTTTTTCAGGATTCTTTCATCTATTTTCACCTGATGGCACTGCCAGTAACATACTTCCTGTTCTAGGATGACAACACATCACTGTACTCTACAGAGTGTACTGTATTCTACAGAGTAACTGTGTTGTCACCCTCAGTCAGGATTTGTTAGGACTGCAGAATACACCCCTTTCTTCTCTTCCCAGTAAAATAAGGAATGTGTGTTGTGTAGTCCACAGAAAGAGCTGGATTACTGTATTTAAAAAGAGGAAGTAAAGGCACAGAACTTCTCAGCTCACTAGATTTCCTGGAGGATCAACAAGTTTTATTTTACACATACTAAACAGATGTAAGATGAACACACTTCAGATTTACATACACAGCTCAAATTTTGGCCAATTCCCACTGAAAGCAGGAAACATTTGAGGCATGGGTGACCCTTTCTGTACCACCTGGCTGGACAAACTGATATGAAAATCGAAGAAGCTGAGCAGAAAATTCTCAGGTGAACAAGGAATACAGCCAGATGCAGTTAATGTTCAAGAATTGTGACAGACATGGGTTTTGAGGCTCTCTGAATACAAACCCGGCAGGGGAAATATATCTGTCCAGGCTGTTCAATTGGATAGCACCTATAAGATGATGTAGAGATCAGGATTGAAGTCGGTTTGTTCTGTATGGGCAAAGCATAGGTTCACTCAAGTGACAGCAAGCACTTGCAAACTTTACAACATGCTAGGGGATCAATGTAATGGTTTAGCCGTAATTTCCTTTTCTACACAGCAAACAGAAGTTGTCACAGCATGTCTGCCACATTCATAAATTAGAAAATTCATGGCAGGTCCAGGCAAACTAATTTTAAATGCAGAACCATTAAGGTTGCGGTGAGGAGGTACCAAGGACTGCTTTTTTGTTCTGCTATCCACAACCTTAGTAGTTGTACTGTTACGCTGTTAAAAATAAAGACATAAAATATATAACAATATAAAAATATTGCTACAGAGGTGCTGAATAAAACAATGGAGACGGCAGAGAGTGATAGAAGGTACTTTTTTTGAGTAAACAGTACATACTTTAATTTTTTTTTTAAACCGGTTTAGTGTTGCTTTAAAAAAGTGCTGACAGGGGGTGCTTACAATGATCAGTTTTTATTTATGTAAAACCTTTATCCCAAATTAAGAAAAAAAAAAACTATTGCTGTAGTTGCAGTGTAAGCTGGAGTTTGGCTACATCTAACAACCCCCTCCCCCCAGATTAACAATGTTGCTATACAAAAAGGTGCCCCCTGTACTCCTTCATCCAGAGTGGAGGCACTCTAATACAGGAGGCGTGTTACTGGTCAGATCACCAGGTGAAAACAGAGGGAAAAAGCTAAAAAAAAAACAAAAAAAAAAAAAAAAACTAATAGAGCCACCACATCTAATAACTTGTATGCTGCAGTAGATTACATTTTTGGTTTTGGGTTTAATACCACTTTTAGACATTACCAGATGCATACACTTTGGCTACTTAAAGTGACATTAAAGTCTTGTTTTTTTTTGTTTTGTTTTTAAACAACATATCATACTTACTTGCTCTGTGCAATGGTTTTGTACAGAGCAGGCTGGATCCTCCTCTGCTCCAGTCCCCCGCCGACGCTCCTGGCCCCTCCCTCCTGTCAGGTGCCCCCATAGCAAACCGCTTACTGTGGGGGCACCGAAGCAGACGTGCTCCCAAGCCACAGCTCTGCATGTCCATTCACACACAGACACACCCCCTCCTGATTGGCTCACTGGCTGTTATTGACAGTGGCTCCCACTGCTGCCTCAGCCAATCAAGAGTGAGAGTTCCTAGAGAACAGAGGATCCCGTGGATATTGCTGGATCGGGGTGAGGTGTTAGGGGAAGCTGCTACACACAGGTAGTTTTATTACCTTCATGCATACAATGCATAAAGGTAAAAAACCTTGAGCCTTTACAACCACTTTAAGCCAGAAAAGGGAACATCCCAGAGCCTGCAACTTTATAGGCAAATCAGCAACCGCAGCTCCTAGAGACCGCTGCTGAGCTCCATTAACATAACCTTAATGTTTGTCCAAACCTGACCAACAAGGTACCTACAGATGAGGACAACTGCTTAATGATAGAGATGCTCAGTGAAGCATATGTTACAATGCAGTCCTATGAAGTAGGAAGCATATCCACCCATGGCTGCCTCATCTTCAATACAATATATTTACAAACATATGCCGAAAAATGTTTTCAGAACATTAACAAGCTGTTTACAATGTTCAACCATCTGAGGTTGGCCATTAATGGCAGATGTCTCGAGAAAGAGGTGTTAAGAAACATAGACCTGTGTTTCTTTTACTGATAGACTGAAGTGCACATTAGCAGTTATTAACCACCTTCCCCTCCCATAGAACCACTGTAAATGAAAAATTCTTCCAGTGGAGAGAAATGCTTGTTATCAGCACGATAGCCCTAATTGATTCGAATTTGGCCCGAGTGTCGTATCAGAGGTGGAAGCAGGCCAGTTTTGGCCTCCATAGTTTCCAAATAAAAAAAATAGGTTGGCTTTTAAATGAAATCTGAAATGGCTGGTTCCCTACTGGTGTAAAAAGAAAAAGGGTATGGGCTGTGTTCACTCCATTAGTGCAAATAGTATTCAGTAAGGGACTGAACAAAGTACAAAACAGCTTTAGGAACATTAGGCAGCATTTTAACCTGGAAAAAAACAAAACAAAGCTCTGAACTAAAAAGTAAGGTGTTATGCTTAGGGCAATTAAAAAAAACAAAGGCAGTTGTTGATATACATATATATACACATACATACATACACACAATATACATCAAACAGGGCTCTTCTATTCCTGCAACTGAAGCAGGCTAAGGTGCCAAGGTGGCTAAGCTTAGAACAGGCCACAAAACAATGGGACATTATCTCCATTATTTACATTACAAATGCACATTGCTCATGTATGGGTGATAGGAAATGGCAGCATGCAAAAGTGACATGCTCTCTCTGTTTTGAAACCAGTGATAATGGATATGTCTTTATCTTCTGTCATACAGTGTGGAAAGCCTATCGGCAGCTTAAATTTAAACATTTCTTCCTTTGTTGGCAACATAATGGAGCACAGAAAACACACCTCTAAAACCAAAATTATTTCTGAACAGCATATGCATTATGTGAACTTTATAATATTGTGCAGCCATTTGTAATGATAGTGATATGCATAATGTAAGTGTTTAACACCTGCAATTATGATAAGATTTTGCTCATTTGCAATGAATGGATGCATTATGTCCAGAAGCGTCTATGATTAGTGATATAGTTAATGTTTACTTTCCTGGCCAGCCATGAAGGGGAATGATTGAGTGCCATTTCTTCTGCAGACTTCCCGCAATGCCTGCTCTGGACATAAGTCAACAACGCAGAAGGACTCTGCTGGTGGTTTCTAACATCCAATAATTTACAATGCTCGACTTTTTCAAATCAAATGCGGCTTGAATAATCCAGGCAAAAAACACATCACAAAACACTTAGCACCACTGAAGCGGTTACCAGAGTGCGACATGCATATGTATGGAGAGTTTTATAGGAACAAGGATTATTCAGGCATTTCCTATAATAACTTTATTCAAGGAAGTCTATGTATCCTATACCGGAAATCTTATACACCTACTAGAATACTAATCTGTTCTAAAATTACAAGTTTCCCTGTTTACCAATGGCCAGATGATTTCTGAAACTGCTAATAAAATATATACCATAGTATATAAAATGAAAATACGAAGTCTCCAGATGAAGATGTAAATAGGCAGATATTACAGATGACATGGGGGGTAACATGGGGGGAAAGTAGGCAAGAGTGCATTTGTACAGCCCACTGAATTCAAAACATAACCTATAATAGTTGGACAGTTAAATGGTACATGGTTTTCCACAATACACACGCCAATTTAAAACAAAGGCAGTTATTTACATTGTATGATATTCTATTAGTTTTACAAATTTCATGGTTAAGCACACACAAACTTTTTGTTGCACAGGACTCACCCCAAGGTAGCAAATATGAGTGATGACATCAGTGACCCACAGAGACAGTTTACAGGGGGGGAGAAGATCACTCCCATAAATACAGAAGAAAAGCTTTTATAGAATTAAATGTCATTGTGCAGAACGAGTTCTCTCAACCTCCAAGTCCATAAAAATCTGTCAGTGCATCTAAAGCCAGCCATAGATGGTTTGAATTCTGTCCAGTTCAGCAGGAACCATCCAGGATTCGAACCATCTATAAGCAGGATGATTGTACCCAAGTCAATTATTATATTACTTACAAACAACCAGCCTGTCGGATTTTTGATGCGATTATTGCAAGCAGCCATTATAGTCACTAGCAACAATCACTGTGTTCTCCCGGCAGGGGGAAAACACAATGCCTCTGCAGGAGAGATTCTCCCATCAATACTGACTGTGCTGATGGGGGAAATCGAGCAATTTTCTTTCCCGCAATTGCAGGAAAGAAAAATCACAGGCCTGCCTTACACTACCCTCTTTCCCCAAACTGACAATGTTGCTGCCCAAATTTTAATGCTGCACCTCCTGTGTAGTGGAGGCACTAAGTAGGTGAGAGAAGGAGAGAAGCGCCTCTAAGTGCAATATGCCTCTTTATTTAAGTATATACAGCGGGGATCGAAAGTTTGGGCACCCCAGCTAAAAATTTGTATTAATGTACATAAAGAAGCCAAGGAAAGATGGAAAAATCTCCAAAAGGCATCAAATTACAGATTAGACATTCTTATAATATGTCAACAAAAGTTAGATTTTATTTCCATCATTTACACTTTCAAAATAACAGAAAACAAAAAAATGGCGTCTTCAAAAGTTTGGACACCCTGCAGAGTTAATATCTTGTACTGCCCCCTTTGGCAAGTATCACAGCTTGTAAACGCTTTTTGTAGCCAGCCAAGAGTCTTTCAATTCTTGTTTGAGGTATCTTTGCCCATTCTTACTTACAAAAGTCTTCCAGTTCTTTGAGATTTCTGGGCTGTCTGTCACGCACTGCTCTTTTAAGGTCTATCCATAGATTTTCAATTATGTTGAGGTCAGGAGATTGTGAAGGCCATGGCAAAACCTTCAGTTTACACCTCTAGATGTAATCCCCCGTGGATTTCGAGGTGTGTTTAGGATCATTATCCATTTGTAGAAGCCATCCTCTCTTTAACTTCAGCTTTTTCACAGATGGCATCAAGTTACCATCCAAAATTTGCTGAAATTTTATTGATTCCATTTTTCCTTCTACTCGTGAGATGTTTCCTGTGCCACTGGCTGCAACACAACTCCAAAGCATGATTGATCCAACCCCATGCTTAACAGTTGGACAGAGGTTATTTTCATTAAATTCTGTGCCCCTTCTTCTCCAAACGTACCTTTGCTCATTCCGGCCAAAAAGTTCAATTTTAACCTCATCGGTCCACAGAACTTGTTTCCAAAATGCATCAGGCTTGTCTATATGTTCATTTGCAAAGTTCAAACGATGATTTTTGTGGTGAGGACGTAGAAGAGGTTTTCTTCTGATGACTCTTCCATGAAGACCATATTTGTACAAGTATCTCTTTATAGTAGAATAGTGTACCACAACTCCAGTGTCTGCCAGATCTTTCTGGAGGGATCGTGCAGTCAAACGTGGGTTTTGAATTGTTTTTCTCACAATCCTGCGACCTGTTCTGTCTGATATTTTTCTTGGTCTTCCAGATCTTGCTTTAACTTCCACTGTTCCTGATGACTGCCATTTCCTAATTACATTCCGAACAGAGGATATTGACATCTGAAAACGCTTTGCTATCTTCTTATAGCCTTCTCCAGCTTTGTGAGCGTCAGCTATTTTCAGTTTCAGTTTTCTAGACAACTGCTTAGAAGAACCCATGGTGCTGATTGTTGGGGCAAGGTCAGATGAGTCTGGGCATTTAAAACCTTTGAGATTGACATCACCTGGTCTTCCTAGACGATGATTGAGAACAATCCATGACACTGGCAGATCTCAGCTTTGCAAAGGGGGCAGTGCATGCTATAAATTCTGCAGGGTGCCCAAACTTTTGCAGACGCCATTTTTTTGTTTTCTGTTATTTTGAAAGTGTAAATGATGGAAATAAAATCTAACGTTTGTTGACATATTATAAGAGTGTCTAATCTGTAATTTGATGCCTTTTGGAGATTTTTCCATCTTTCCTTGGCTTCTTTATGTACATTAATAAAAAATTTTTAGCTGGGGTGCCCAAACTTTTGATCCCCACTGTATGTAGGAACACTCACATAGGTAAAATAACAGTAAGCATAAAAACTAAATGGTTAGCAGTAGTTAACATTAGGGAGGTATCCAGGGTGAAGAGCCGTCATCTCTCTGGTATGGAGAGGTCAGCTTCCGGCTGGAGCAGCGTGGTGGCTGGAGGGGAACAGCGGTGAGGCTGGCCGGCCTGCACGTCCTCCCACAGAGCCAGGTGGAACGCACGCCGGAGTGCAGCTACGGCGTGGCCGTGATGATGTCAGATACCCAAGGTGTATGCGACGCGTTTCGGAGCATGCGCTGGCCGTGGAAGTGCGCTCCTTTTTCCTGCTTGAAAAAGGAGCGCACTTCCACCTTCCACGGCCAGCGCATGCTCCATGCTACTGTTAACCACAGTTTTTATGCTTACTTTTACCTTACCTATGTGAGTGTTCCTACATATATACTTAAATAAAGAGGCATATTGCACTTAGAGGCGATTCTCTCCTTCTCTCACCTACAGAGTCTACTACAGCTTATTTGGAAGCCTTGCCCTCAGTGCCACACGGATTCCCATGCACTTCATATAACAGCCATAACCACCACCATCACCCCATACTAAGATTACCCAGGACTTCCTGCAGTGTTTGCGCTGATACAACCCCCCCTCATTTTTTCTTAGTGGAGGCACTAACCAGGAGGTGTGTTATTGACTTAATAACCAGGTCAAAATAAAAGAAAACCTAAAAAAGGAAACAGATACAGTCACCACATTTAGGGTCCTATCACACCTATCATGTTTTTTTTTTTTTTTTTTTTCTTACACCCACCTACTTCCAGGTCTGATCAGGAAAGAAAAAAAAAAAAAAACAAAAACAGAAAAAGCAAAAAAACCCCCACAAAAGCAGCTTTTCTGTTTGGGCGGACCAGATCGGAGGCAGCTGGGTGTACATGGACAGCTGAATCTGTTTATTCCCAGCTGTCTATAGAGCAGAGCAGGGTCTGCTATCTGCTCTGCAAAAACTGAGCAGGGACAGACCTGTCATCCAAACCCGCTCTGCTCTGATCAGCAAGCAATCTGTGAGCAGATCCCCTGCTGATCGGAACAGAGGACAGTTAAGTTGCAATATACACATTTTTTTGTTTTGGCGTTTATTGCCGCCTACCATCCAACTACTTTCTGGTTCACCTATTTCATGCCCTTTACTAAAGAAACAAATGAAGATTAGTAAAAGATGGAGGTAACAGCCACACAATGTCTGCCATGGGGCAAAAAAAAAAAAAAATGCTCTGAGTTACCTTAGGAGCAGAAATGGTTAAATGTTACAGGGGAAAGAATGCAAACAGAGGAGTTTTTATTTTGTTTGTGCTATTATTTATAGTTGGTGTTGTAAATATACAGAAGACCTTCTGTTCAAACAAGTAAAAAAAGGTTATGTAAATGCTTTTTCACACCTGGCTCTTATCTACAATAGTGAGTGATTCTCCAAACTGGGCTTACAAGGGATGCCATTCACATTACACATGTACATCATTCAAAAAGCTCCTCAGTGGTTTTAGCACAGTGACCTTGCACAACAATGAAAATGACCTGTTTATATAAATGAGGTTCTGTATCTTGTCATCCTACAATTCACTCATAAAAACCAAGCTATGTCAACAGGTTCCCTTAAGGTCACAAAAAACAAAGTGAAGCATAAACACCTTGCCTGATATTTTGATACTCTGGTTTCTCAAGTATTCAGGTAACTTATGTATTATTAAATTTCAGAGTGTGTTCAAGTATTCTTGATGTGATCACACATCAAACAGGTCTCATGGGTTTGCGGGGAACATAAAACATGTCTCCACAGTGACACTACAAAGGCTCTACAGAATTGGATAGGTTGTACATGGAAATAGAGTTCACTTCTCCCTCCTTTCATTTACCTGGTGCCGGTATTAAACTCTGCTGTAAACGATGGCGGTTCTTGATGTGGACAGACAAGGCTTAACCACAAGCCAGACACTGACCGAGTCATTGTGAAAAACACTGCCTACGACTCCCACAAACAGGCCACAGAATAAGCTACCAACACAAAATAAAGACCTTTTAAGAGGTGACTAATGGATGGGTAGAAACAGGGAATACAATATACACAAAATTAAATCTTTATACATCAGAAATAAATGCTCAGATGGGGGTACAAGTGAACAGATGGAGTTGCTGAACTACAGTTCTCCACTTCAGATGTAAACGTAAAGACAACATACAGCACTTCAGGGTATGTATTTATATGACCAGTAAATACACATGTACTGAGATGTAAAGAGAATGGTTTAATACAACTGCAGTATGCTTTAACAGCAGGAGGCCTAAAGAACACAATATTTAGCACAGAAGGCTGGGGAAGGCTTTTGAACTCTGTGTTAAGTATGCAGATTTGGATAAAACCTTAATCTCTTCCCTTTTCAGCCTCCAGTAGTCTACAGTGTTCTCTAAAATGTATGCAGAAAAAAAAAAATCTACAAGCGCTGACCTCTCCTGCACGTCTGTCATGATGTGTTACTCTATCCATAACAGAAAAGAAAATTCACATCACTGGCTGCTTGCAGTGACTCAAGCTGTTGACAGCCAGAAAGCAAGCATTTTCAGGAGGCAACCAATAATGGCAGCCTGTGCATTACCTTCATACGTTTCCTCCTTCTCAAACCACACACACCCCTGTGCATAAAGGGGACCTTCACCCCTTTTCATCACTCCCCCTTCCATCCCCTATACGCTCCATGCGGTTTTTTTATTTTATTTTACCTTGATGGGTACCTGAAATGTACAGATTACGGGGGGGGGGGGGGGTGGGGTAGATCTGCTTTAAGAATAGAAGTGTTAGTTTATTTTTATCAATTAAGAAAATGAAAAGTAAATGAACAGAAGACAAATCTTAATCAAATCAATCTTTGGTGTGACCACCTTTTGCCTTCAAGACATCACCAATTCTTAGAGGTACACTTTCACAGTTTAAAGGACCTCAGCAGGTAGGTTGTTCCAAACATTGTAAGACTAACCACATATCTTTTGTGGCATCAAATACTTGTTTCTTCATGTAATCCCAGACAAATTCAATGTGGAGATCAGGGCTCTGTGGGGGTCAAACCATCACTTCCAGGACTCCTTGTCCTTTATGTGGAAGATAGTTCTTTATGACATTGGCTGTGTTTGTGGTTGTTGTTCTGCTGCAGAATAAATGTGGGGTCAATCACACAGCTCCATGGTGGTATGGCATGATGGATAAGTATCTGCCTGCATTTCTCAGCATTGAGGACAGCACTGAATCTCCAACTCCATTTGCAGAAGTGCAGCACCATACTTGCATGGAGCCTTCACCATGTTTCACTGTTGCCTGCAGACACTCTTGTACCACTCCCCTGCCCTTCACAAATACTGATATATCATTATAATGCTTTGGCACTACAGGAATGCCACACTTAATTACCTACATCAACCATAACCCCTCAATCAACTTTTCTTTTAAGATGAGCTGCCTATTTAAGGGCACAAACTTATATTGCAACACTGAGATGTTAATAAAAAATTATAAATTTAAGTCAAACATCTTAAATACTTCATATATGGCAGGGGTGCTCAACCTAACCACTTGCCCACCACAGGATTTACCCCCCTTCCTGACCAGACCATTTTTTGCATTACAGCATTGCGTTACTTTAACTGACAATTGCGCAGTCAAGCAATGCTGCACCCAAATTAATTTTATGTTCTTTTCCTACGAATAGAGCTTTCTTTTGGTGGTATTTGATCAAATTTTTGACTTTTTGCTATTAAACATGTCCTGTAAAAAAATATAAAATTCCATCAAATTTAGGCCAAAATGTATTCTGCTACATGTATTTGCTAAAAAAAATAATCCCAATACGTGTAAATTAACTGGTTAACGTGATTAGTTATAAATGGCGGTATATATACTGGGATTTTTATTTTTATTTAATTTTACTAGCAATGACGGTGATCAGCGACTTATAGCGGGACTGCAGTGAACATTCTCACGGGGGGTGGGGAACACAGACTTGGTGTCACTGACATCCCCAGTGACACCAATACAGTGATCAGTGCTAATAAAAAAGCACAGACACTACTAACGGCACTGGGAAGGAAGGGGTTAACGTGGGGCAACCAGAGGGTTAACTGTGATGTTTTACAATGTGCGCTTCACTGTAAGCACACTGCTATGCATGGCTCTGCTATGTAAAACCATGCATAGCAGTCTGCAGGAGCTGACAGGGGAGAGAGTTGTTTTGCTTACTTACAGTTCTCTCCCTCCGTTGGTAATCCTGCTCGATCAACAGGTGCCGGCGAGCAATCACCAGCCGGGACCTGGTGGCTGACAGCCGAGGCTGCGAATAGCGGCACGGGTAGGGGGGCATGCACGCCCCCCTATCTGGACATGCAAAATAATGAACATTTTCCTCCTGCAGCCACTGAATGTTGGTGGGAGGGAGAGGAGTTAAAGCCAGCTTTCAGCTGTTGCAGGGAAAATGGAGAGGATCGATTCCTGTATATGTCACTCTTCCTGTCCAAGTGTAAAACAGAATGTGAAGGGGAGGCCACATGGAGTATGGGGTGGGGTCACCATTGTGATGCATGAGAATTAATCAGTGGTTGGGTTGCTGTGGTATAAATACTTCTCAACTATGGGGTTTTACCACCCCTCAAACTGCAAATGCAAACAAACTCTAACTGTCCTGAGTCCTGTAGTGATCAGTGATGTTTGATTTAGTTTTGTTTTGAGATCATTGCCTCTTGTACTTTATTACTATTATTTTTATTTTATTTTTTCAATTTATTACAGGTACTTATATATAGCGCTGCATAAATTATATTACATTACATTCACATCAGTCCCTAACCCTCAAGAAGTGTACAATCTAAGGTCCCCAACACACATTCATAAATACACATACTAGGGCCAATTTAGAAAAGAAACTATTAACCTACCGGCATGTCTTTGGAATGTGGGAGGAAACCCACACAGGCACAGGGAGAGCATGCAAACTCCAGGCAGGTGATGTCGTGGTTGGGATTCGAACCAATGACCCTATTACTGTCATGCGGAAGCGCTAACCATTTAGGCCACTGTGCTGCCCATATTATCGCACTTTTCAACATTGTTTTACAACTGTGTAGCTTGACTATATATCATTTCGTTTATAAAAGGTAAAAAGGATTCTTGTGTATTCATCAACTTTATTTTGAACAGTGCACACATAAATTACAGTCTGAGTGGAAAGAGTAAAAAAATATCTATCAGCTAGAACAAAACATTAACATTTTTCTGTACAGCTAGAGCAAAACATTGTTTTTCTGTACAATGAAATGTAAGATAACTCCTGTAACCTACTAAGCCTTTGTTATTTAAAACTGAGGGTAATAAATGATTGACCACTACCTACAGAACAATTAAAAGTTTCTTGTACATTTTAAACACTTGATTGTAGAACAGTAGCCAGTAACAGCACTCAGATCCCTTAATCTTCAAAAGTGTTACTACTGAATAATAAAATCCAATTCTGGATAATTACAAGGAAAAATATACTGCCAGTTAGTAGGTTTCCTTCCTCCCCTTGGAAGTCTCACCTTTATACAAAAGGTCCAATGCATTGTATGGACTCCACAGAGAGTTGTGAAGTTTGTACATAAAATGACATGGTCTTCTCTGGAATTTCTCTCCTGTTTGCAGAGAAGGTGATTTAGATTAAAACAGGTGGATGTGTGCCTGTGTTTATCAGCTCACTTTGCTGATCTTTACATTTGTAAGGAATGTGTCACCTTCACATAGCATAACAATAGCCCAGCTATCAGACACTTTACATGCAGACATTGCAGGTTCCTTAACTTCCCTTCCACTCAAGTCATGTCTCAACAAGTCCTCTGAACAGTGGCTGTTGTGTGTTCATATCAAAAATAAGATGAAGACATGATTCAAAGTCCAGCAACACCTTCAATCCGGAAAACATTTTATGTGTCCATTTTAAAGCCTGAAATAGCAATATCGGTTTTTGTTTTACTGGTGATTGTGTGGCATTGGAATATATCATAATGAGTCTACAGAAGTAGTAGAACATAGTGAAAATATATGGTTTGCCTCTTCCTTATAATTTTACCCAAATATCTGACAAGTGCCTTTTAAACAAGTCCCAAGCTTTCATCTACATTAAACCCTCCCCCAGCTGATCCTTAACATTAAACCTAACCACTGAAACAATACATTCAATCTCAACATCCCCCTAACTTTGCTTTAACACTTAAAACACACCCTTACACTTTACCTTAACACTTCTAAGCTCTAAAGTGGTGTCTCAACACACTAATTCAAAAGCAATAACAAGTAAATCTCCCAAATAGCTGGACCCTTACAAAAACTAATCTCAATCTCATTGACTAGGAGCCACTGCACTGAATCATCATAGTCCTGATTACAGCTCTATACCAAAAGATACCAATGCTGAGTGGCAAAAACTTAGAGCTGAACTCCTGAAACGTTAACATTATCTGCACTGTAAGAGCTATTTGCTCATTTGGGTCTAGAGGACACAGAAAAGATCGTTTTTTTATCATTCACCGCTGAAAAGCAACACTCATCCAGTCGTCTGTATATCACTGCCAGTAGTGAAGGGTGCACCCCTGTTCTAAAAACAGGTGACAAACAGTTTGGAGTGGTTACAGTTTAAGCCTCATGCACAATGAGCATTAAAAATCCTGCTTCTATTGGTTTCACTTTTTTCTACCTTTAAATGCCCCTCCACGTTAGCCTGTGTGTCCATGCACACATAGGTGTTTAGAGACAGGAACAACCCCCCCCCCCCCCCCCCCCCCCAATTGCCAGTGTGTCCAGGAGCAGCAATGTTTTGGCAGAAAAAACGCCTGACGCATGTAAACGTGTCTAAACATGCACTAATGCTAGGCGCGTTTAGCATTCATTTCAATGGCCACAACTATTATTTTTGCCAATGAAATTAATGCCCAGGAGTTTGATTCACGTAAATGCATCTAGACACGTTTACATGCGTCAAGCATTTTTTCTGCCAAAATTCAGCTGCCAGGAGGAAAGGGGTTTAGGAGAGCTGAGCAAATGCCCTCTGTGCATAAGACCTTAATCTGCCGTGAACAAGGCAGGCTGTTTGTGCGAATTCATTGCTCAAACAAGTTCATCACATTTTGACAATGTACAAATTATTATTATAATAAAGAGGTTTTTAATATTACATCTTTTCAAATGTGCTGATAATCCAGCCTCACTGATTAATGGCTTATGCACTTTGGATGTATGCTGTTCTGCATTTTGGGGCTGATCTGTTGGCCCTCATTTCATTGCCCAACACATAAAACTTTTAGAAATTTGCAGTTTTCCGAGATAGCAGCCACATATCACCCTCTAGTGTGGTCTAAAGCTCATGTGCACCTACAGTCTGGTGCATTAAAAGAAGTAGGGGTTCATTTTTTTTCCCAGCTATACTTACCTAGGTGGATGCAGCATCGCTCCAAGTTCACAGCCACTCTGAGCAGAGAGCTTTGACTGTCACTCACCACTGTCTGCTCTGTCCCCCCAGTGCTCGATAGAGCGCTGGGCTGTGGAGGGGGAGGGAACAGCTGGCTCAGGCTCTCAGTGGCTCACTGATAGGCTAAGCCAGGTGCCGCTCCAAACTCTAGGGTGGATCCCATCTTTAAAGTTGGGATCTTTCCCCAGCCTGGACCAGCTGTATGACATCAGCCAACTTCAGCCCACTATCTGCTGAAAACAGGTCACAGGAGTGCAGAACAAATTGCACTCCTGTGCTCCACAGAAATGGTCAAAAAAGCTTTTGGCTGTACTTCTTTAAAGATGCATTTTTGATATGTTTATATGCATTGCCATTTATCCCTACAGAAGATGTCCTTTAGTGGTAACCACACCAAAATGCAATCAAGCAGGAATTGTTTTTCACCACATTGTAATTAAAGTGATTGTAAACCCATTTTTGTAACACAACAATGTTATACTTACCTGGTCTGTGAAATGGTTTTGCATAGAGCATCCCCTATACTCCTGTTCTCGGGTCCCCCGCCAACACTCCTGGTGTCCCCTCCCCCAAGTGCCCCCATAACAAGCCACTATGGGGGCACTTGTGCAGGCTCGCTTCAAATCCACGCTTTGTGTGTCCATTGACAGACCACATCTCAGCCTTCCTCCCTCCACACAGGCTGTGATTGGCTCCTGTTGATGCCTCCATTTCCAGGGAGGATAGAGAGTGGAGAGAGTGCTGCTGCTCTCGGGCACAGCGCTGGATCAAGATTGGGATCAAGTAAGTTTAAGGGGTGCTGAAGGGACCTGAGCACAGGTTTTTACCTTTAATGCAGGGAATGCATTAAGGTTAAAAAGAAAATTCTTCAGCCTTTATAATCACTTTAAAATCATATACAGTGCTAAGCATAAATGAGTACACCAAGAGATTTGTAAGAAAACCTTTACTTTCCATTATTTGCCAACAAGGTTTGTTAATTTGCACACAAAGTATTTTTCCCAATAAATTTAATAATAGCAAAGCTTTACTTATCAGTCAGAATACTACAGCAAAAGTGATACAAACATTTAACAAATATAAAACTGCAACCATATCACAAAGACATCCAAGCCATCCACGGATGTTAACACCTCAACAGGAGAGTCTTCTGATGAGAAGGGTTGAAGAAAATCACCGTGCAAGTTCACTGCAGTTAGCTAAAGAATTAGAAAGCCAAATTGGGGTGAATGTTTCCGGTGACACAATACGGCATACACTGCAGAGGAATGGCATGCATAGGTGTCATCCACGAAGGAAGCCTCTCCTAAAGCCCATGCAGGAAAAAGCCACCTAGAATTTGCAAGGGCCCATGCTGAAAAAGAAGAAGACTACTCAGACTCTGTACTATGGAATGATGAGACCAAGATAAATGTTTTTGGAACTAATTGCTTCAAAACTATATGGTGTTGCAAAGGTGAGGAGTACAAAGAAAAATGCATGGTGCCTACAGTGAAACATGGTGGTGGCAGTGTCCTTCTGTGGGGCTGCATGAGTGCTGCTGGTGTCAGGGACCTGCATTTCAATGATTGTATCATGAATTCACAGATGTTCTGCTTTATATTGAAAGAGAAGATGCTACTATCACTCTGTACCCTTGGTCATCGTGCACTTTTCGCAACATGACAATGATCCAAAACATACATCCAAGGCCACTGTTGCATTTCTGAAGAATAGGTGAAAGGGATTCAGTGGCCAAGTATGTCTCCTGATCTGCATCCAATTGAAACATATGGGGAATTCTGAAGAGACTAGTTGAGAATCACTCTCCAGCTAGACTCTAAAAGAGGTCACACTTGAAGAATGGAACAAGATAGATATCGCAATATGTTGCCAACTTGTTCATTCCATGCCTAAACAACTTGGTGCTGTCCTTGCAAATCATGGAGGTCATACACAATACTAGATGGGGCAGTTTTTGTTGCGCTCATTTTTGCATCAACTAATTTGAGTAAAACCAAAGATTTTGTAATCTAAAGAGATATATAGATAGATATAACACACCTTACTTTCATGTAATTAGCTAAACAAAATGTTCTATAAAACTCAGTTTTGGAAATTGTTTTCGTATTCTTGAGAATATTATTGAGATATTGATTAAAATCTTACTTTTCAAAAAGCAGTGCACTCACCGGGGCTGAGCACTGTATGTGACGTTGTCAGCAAAGTTGTCATTGGAGAATGAACGTGATTGGACTAAAATGTTTATTTGCAGCTGAAAACATTTTTTTGTAAAGCAGGCACTACATACTAAGTTTCATGTTAATTTATTCTCAGGTTTTAAGAAAATCCTAGTGGCAACCAGCCAGATATTCTGTACTTGTTTTGTCTGAATGTTCTTATTTTACTAGTCATGATATAGCTAGCAGTAACCATAACAAGTCTAGTTTAGTGATCAACTACAAATATCTCTCCTTGTATGTTAACCATTACTTATCATTTAGTTGTGTCCTGGTGGTTCGGCTGCTCAGTTAGTCCTTCAGGTGAAAACAGATTAAACCAATTTACTGAAATTCCACCTCTGCAGAAGGATACCAGCATAGGAGGAAGTAAAACCAATGAATTACAGTTAAGAGCCTAAAATAAAGATCAATGATCTATGAACGGGGTTGCTAATAATTTTGATCTTTTACATACTATATCCATAGGAATAAATTATCGACCTGCAACCTGCATAAGTAGTTGATGAACTGGGGAATGCAAGTATAGTATCCAGGAAATCTTTGTGATCATCAGGAATTAGCAAAGTCAATCATAATCTGAGCTGTGGCCATGTTGCACTTCAACCCTGCAACTAACATAGAACTAATGTTGCTCCATCCAGGATTACAGACTTGGAATACGAATACGCTAGACTGCAAAACATATGTTAGATGCCTTACTTAAAATGTCTTCCACAGACTTAATGGTAATCGAGAAAAGACTTGCAATAAAAGTTTATCCAGTCTATCCATCCATCTATCTATCCATCCAGTATAGAGCCAGCTTCAAAAAAAAAAAAAAAAAAAAAAAAAAATGTGTTTTAACTAGATTTGCATGTACGGTTTATGAACAAGACTAAAGTCTAATTTTAAAAAATGTATTTGGTAAATATGAAATGTTGCTTATGAGCATTCTACATTTCCAATTGCAGCCAGAGTGTGGTGCTCAAAGCTACTCTGCAGCTCTTTAGCCTATCTGCAGCATAGCAAATATTGCTTTGAATAGTCTATACTGTGAAAACCTGAATAAATGATAGGAGGTCAATTATACCAAACACAGAAGAACTGGTCAGAGAAGTCTCACCTCTTCCTCTTTCCTGGCAGATGTAATAGATTTTGGCATTTTACTTGTAATGAGTTCATTTGTAGATTATCTACAAATAAGCCCAAAACAAGTGGAGCACATCAGAGGGTGAACTACAGATATTCTGTCTTGCACCAGAGCATTTATCAAATCTTCAACCATTTCAATTTGAAGTGTGGCGGTCTTCTTTTTACTAGTACTGCATGCACCCTGAGGTAGAGTACAAACCACTGGAAAGCCAGCAACCAGCTTGGAGTGTTTGGTTAAAAATATCTGCAGCGGAGCACAGCACCTTTTAACCCCTAAAAGCTAGGCAACTCCAGCTCTGGTGAAACTACAAATCTAATGGTGCCTTTGCAAGTCTCTGACAGTGATGTCCATGGCTCACTGAGGCAATGTGTCATGGGACTTGTAACTTCACCACAGTTGGAGTGCCAAGGTTGCATACCCCTGTCCTATACAAAAAAAAAAAAAAAAAAAAAAAAAAAAAGAGAAGGGAGGTTACCAGAGTATAAAGCAAGGGGCAAGGAGAGAGAAGAGTGTGAGCGTGTGTGGAGTGTTAAGCAGGTATAGGGAGAACAGATGAGAAGAAAAACACAATAAAGGGTCCCTGAAGGTGCAGGCGTACAAGTATGGGGCAGTTCCTGTACGAGACACCTGGCTGCGGGTGATCTGCAAGTGGTTAAACTAAGAAAATGTACCATTTTAAGAAAAACAATAGGGTAATTTTGAAATTGATTGCAGCAACACATCTCAAAAAGCTGGGCCAGGGCCAGGTTTACCTCAGCGTAACCACGGCTGGGAACGGAGGAGACCAGTTGCTGGAGTTTTGGGAGAGGAATGTTGTCCCTTTCTTGCCTAATATAGGATTCTGAATGCTCAACACAGTGTTGGGTCATCTGTCATATTTATGGTTTCATGATGAACCAAATATTTTCAATTGTGACTGCAGGCAGACCAGTTCAGCTCCTGGACTCTTCTACTACAAAGCCATGCTGTTATCACAGGTGCAGTATGCGGTTTAGCATTGTCCTGCTGAAGTATGCAAGGCCTTCTCTAAAAGATGTCTGGAAGGGAGCGCATGCTGCTCTAAAACCTGGATATATCTTTCAGCATTGATGGTGCCTTTCCAGATGTGCAAGCTGTCCATATACTGATGCACCTCCATACCATCAGAGATGCAGGCTTTTGAACTGTGTGCTGATAACAACCTGGAAGGTCTCTCTCCTCTTTAGAGGACATGGCGCTAATGTGCTCCAAAAATGAGCTTTGGCCCAGAAAAAATGGTGGGGTTTCTGGAACATGTTCACATAAAGCTTCTTTGCATGATAGAACTTTAACTTTCATTTTGAGGTGGCACGACAAACTGTGTTTACCGACTGATTTTTGGAAGTGTTCCTGAACCCATGCAGTCATAGCCATCACAAAACCATTCCAGTTTTAATGCAGCTCTGTCTCAGGGCCCAAAGATCATAGGCATCCATTCAGCCTTGTCCCTTGTTCCACATAATGTCAAAAGATTCTGAGAATCTGGAGAAATCTATGTACTGTAGTGTAGATAATACAGTATATATTGAAAGTCTTTGCAATTTTATATTGGACCATTTTCTGAAATTGGACAATTTTTAATTGCAGCTTTTCACAGATTGGTGAACCTCTGCCCATCTTTGCTTCTGAGACACTCAGACTCTCCAAAATGTTCTTTTTATACCTAATCAAGGTATTGGCATGTTGCCAATTAACCTAGTCGCAAAATATTATTTCAGCTAATCTTTGTTAGAACCACTTACTTTGCCAGCTTTTTGTTGCCCTGTCACAACTTGCAATTTGCCTCTGACCTTCTCAAATATTTGACTTCTCTAGAAGAGTCAGTTCCCTAGTACAGCCCCTTCCCTCTATGCACATCATATCCCTCTCTTTTTCTGTGTTTAAATTACACTCTGTGCTGACCCAGCTCCTCTGCCCCTCCCTCTCCACATCTTTTATGTAGCTACCAGGGGAGAATAGAATGAGAATACTATATTGTCATGAGAGTAACCAATGTAAGTCTGCTAGGGCTGCTCATATCACATAAAAGAAGGCGCACCCTGCAACAGTTTCGGGGCCTTTGGATGTTAACACAATTAAGGCTTTTACATATAAATAACATGCATAAAATACATTAAATGCACATATTCTTTGAAACTTTTTAGTTGAACTGAATGGTCTGGTGACAAAGTCCCTCCAAACTTTATGGAAAAGTTTTATATTTCCCCTTTTGTTTATATATGGAGTTAATTTGTAGTTAAAGCACATTTCTGCCACCACAATGCAATGGTCAAATGCTTGTTTAGGTCTAGGGTACCTGAAAAAGCAGTTTACTTTACTGATTCCGCACTCCCGTCGATGCACTTTAGTGGTGAACGTTCATTCTGCATCCATATGTTCAATGTTGGGCTTGGAGGCCTGCATTTGTACTACCAACAAGACCTGCGACCACTGGACAGCTGTGGGCACCAGTCTAACAGCATAGATGGAGCTTGCAGGATCACAGGATGGGTATTGAAAAGGGACAACTGAAGAGAAAAACGGAAAAAACAAAAACATTTTTTCTGGTACCCTAGCCCCACTGTGGGGGAGGATGTTTTGTTTTTCCTTGAAATTCATCTTTAACAACTTGCCGCACAGCCACTGTAGAAATACAGCGGCAGGGCGGCACAGCTGGGCAAAAGTACGTTTTAAAACCTGCTTTCGCAAAACAGGTAGGGGGCACGCTCGAGGCACGCCGCCGCCCTACCTGCACCGCCGATCCCGGCCACGGGTGTCAGTCACCGGGTCACAGCCAGTCATTACTGTGTCCCGCTGATTAGCAGCAATCACTGACAGAGAGCAGGGCTGCAGTAGCTCTGCTTTCTGTCAGTTCCCTGACAGTTCCTGACATGCTGATCCAGAGAGAAGAGTGTCCCGTGCAGTACACACCCCCTCCCCCTAGTAAAACACTCCCCTCACAGTTAACCCTTTCAGTGAATAAAAAAGTTAACCCCTTCCTCCCCAGTGCCATTAGTACAGTGTCAGTGTTTTTTTTTTTTTGCACTGATCACTGTATTGGTGTCACTGGGGATGTCAGTGACCCCAAGTCAGTACCCCCCCAGTGTCAGAATGTCCGTTGCAGTCCCACCATAAGTCGCTGATTGCCGCCATAAGTCACTGATCGCCGCCATTATTAGTATTAAAAAAAAAAAATTAAAAATCCGAGTTTCCCGCCATTTGTAAACGCTATAACTTTCACGTAAACCAATTAATTTGCACGTATTGGGTTTTTTTAGCAAAGACATGTCGCAGAATGCATTTTGTCCAAAATTTATGCCGAAATTTGATTTTTACTGGACATGTTTTTATAGCAAAAAGTCCAAAATATTGTTTTTTTTTCTCAAAAGTGTCAGCTTTTTTTTTTATAGCGCAAAAAAAAAAAAAAAAAAAAAAAAATGCACAGGCGATCAAATACCACCGAAAGAAAGCTATTTGTGTGGAAAAAAAAGGACATAAATTTCATTTATGTACCATATTGCATGACCACGCAATTGTCCGTTAAACTAGCGCAGCGCGTATAGCAAAAAAAAAAAAAAAAATGGCGTAAATTGTAAACCATAGTTTGTAGACGCTATAACTTTCGCACAAAGCAATCAATATACACTTATTGGGATTTTTTTTACCAAAAACATGTAGCATTTTGGCCTAAATTTATAACCAACTTTGAGTTTACTATATATTTTTTATAGCTGAAAGTAAAAAATATCATTTTTCTTCAAAATTTTTGGTCTTTTTCTGTTTATAGCGTGAAAAATAAAAAGCGCACAGGTGATCAAATACCACCAAAAGAAAGCTCTATTTGTGTGAAAAAAAGGACATAAATTTTGTTTGGGTGCAGCATTGCATGACCGCGCAATTATCAGTTGAATTAGTGCAGCGCCGAGTAGCAAAAAGAGGCCTGGTCATTAAGGGGGGGTAAATCCTCAGGAGTGCAAGTGGTTAATCTACTCTACCTATATAAATTGTTGTAGGATTTCACCCTGGCTTATAGATTTACACATACTAATGGTATATTTTTCAAATGTTAGTAAAGTTTAAATATTACTGGTAAAAACAGGTTCTTAAAACCCTTTCCTGTTTCGCTGAGAATTTCAGTATTAATATATCATATATTGACAGCTTTTTCCTAAAATATCCATGCACAAGTTTTTTTGCCAACTAATCATTGTACTCAATGTCCAAAAGCTGACATGAATGATTAGTACACATACTCTGGTTAAAACATGTCCCCTTTTTCTCAGTGTCCACTAGGGTTTTGTCCAGTAATTTTCTATGTATTTTCATAAGTGAAATTCCTAGGTTTCAAGCCATATATACCAACTACAGCTAGCAAATGATATTGTGACGCAGTGCCCTCTACTGTCTTGTCTGGAACACTGCAGGCTTAAAAAAGGGAAAAAAAAAAAAAAAAAAAAAAGGCTTTGAGGTAGGGAAGACTGTTTACATAATTCATCCAAGCTGTGAATACACATTTAGGCAAAATGGAAACACATACATCATGTTATAAAAGGCATACACCACTTGATGAAACCGATATAATACATGGTGAGCTCAGTACATAACTTGTTACAGTTGATTAAACAAATATTAGGTCATGAAATGCACACGTTGCATAGTGAAATCCATAAATCAAAATACCAACATTTATAAATGTTAAGATTATGGTAAAGGCCAAAGGTGGAACTTCGAGAGATGGAAACAGACCTATTAATCTTTTTATTAAATGAGAGGCTGGCTCTGGTTTGCTCAGAGTCTATAGAGCTATTGTTGTTCAGCCCTCCACTGAAAGGTGGTTTACTGTGTAATATCACACCAGCATGACCAAAATCAATAAGGCGTTTGTTAGGGGGTTTGAGAGTCCCTTATGTCTGCTAGCCACAAATAAAAGTCTCCCAAATATAATCAGCCTCATTATTTCACAACAAACCAAGCTGTATTTGTACATTTTATTCCTTGACAACCAGCATCATTGCCTGCTGATTTTGCATGACCCAAAGACAAATTATACATATTGGCAACATTTACATACACGGATTACTAAAAATGTATATGGCATAGCTGGCAAATCTAAAACAGAACCAGTATATGAGGCCTCAAAGTGGTTCTAAAGCCTAAAGGTTTTTTTTTACCTTAAACGGATCATATGTATTAAAAAAGGTAAAAAAAAAAAAAAATAATCCCCCTTCCCCTTATAAAAAAAAAACCCCAAACCCTGTGACACAACCCCCCCCCCCCCACCTTAAACTTCAAGAACCTAATCTCAATCCAGCAGTGGCTCTCCCAGCTCTGTCCCTCTTCATAGGGCAGATTGATATCAATCAAAATCTGTGACAAGGGATGGGAGGGGGATGGGGACGGGGCAGGGCTACATCAATAGACACAGGCAGGGTGGCTCAGGAGCGAGCCTGCATAAGTGTCTCCATGGGAAGCATTTTTCTACGAAGGCACTCACAGAAAAGGAGCCACCAGGAGCACCAACGGGGGACCCCAGAAGAGGACCAGGACAGCTCTGTGCAAATCCATTGTAGTAGGGGAGTATAACTTAAATTATTTTATTAAAAAACAAACAAAAACAAAAATGAAGGCTTAATATCACTGAATGCCTAGTACATTAAATTGTATAGTTGTGTCCAGGGGCGGACTGACCATTTGGAAACTCGAGCACTGCCCGAGGGCCCGGGGTCAGTAGGGGGCCCCGTGAGATGCCCTTGGTACCTTTTTCATAGGCTTTTTTGAGTTTGGGCAAGGACACAGGGGCCCCATGAGTTGTCAGTCTACCCCTGGTTGTGTCAAAATTCTGTTTCAGTAGACAGTATTGTTGATAACTGCATGTAAACTTAAATGGAAAGGATATATACATTTTTGATCTTTTGTGAATGAACTACAGGCAGTCCCCCTCCAGTTACAAACATCTGACTGGTACTTTAGAATGGAGTCAGCATAACATCACGCTTGTCTGGGAAACAGTCGGGCAGTCATCTTGCTGCTCAATGCATGCTGCCACCTACTATCCAGCGGACCGGTCACCAATCCCACATCACTGCATGGCTAGTTAACCCTTCCCTATGCTATCCAAAAAAACAAAAACAATTTTTTGCCTGGACTTGCACTTAAAAAAAAAAATAAAAAAAAATGAACCTGTTCCAACTTTCATACAAATTCAACTTAAGAACAAATCTGGTTCATAACCGGGAACTGCCTATATAGAATTATAGACCAAGAAGCGTCAACCATTAAATCTCAAACACTCAAAAACACAAAAAGTAACATCTGACTTCCCCACATCGTTTGGTATATTACATTTATTTTAGTAGGAGGGATGTGAAACGAAAACACTAATTAAATTGAAAATATATTGAGACCCGCCACAAGTACCTTACTGCTGTGGCTGGGCTTGGAACAACTAACCCTCCCACTCCAGTTTTTGGTGTCAACAAATATTGACCAGTGGACACTATACAAGTCAGCACATGAAAACTCCAATTCACCTTGGCAGTAAACGCACATGCCGTGCAAGCAGTCTTTTTTCCCCAAGTTAATACTCTAGTGTGCTTCTCTATCCCACAGCAATGCAATTCAGCCATTGTGGGGATTTAGGAAAGGGGGTGATTTTTAACTGACAAAACAGCATGCTTCACATAGACAAACCAAAGAAACCTTCATGCAGCCTATGCCAGCTATTCTATGGTAACACGACACAAACACACTAATGCAGTTGTTACAGAAATACAATTCAGTAGAAGGTTTGGTATTTCTTTGATTCCAGTCATGTAGCCCATATTTACTAGTAACTCACAGGTGTATCACTTGGGCAAGGCTGTTCAAATGATACGGAAAAGTCTGCTTTCTGTGTCAAGTCAAGCTTGGTCCTGCTCATTCCCTCTTAATCTTATTGGCTCATTAAAGTGTTTCTCAGTGTGTGTATGCAGTACAGCATGCTTGTTATACTCACTGTGGAACCTAAGGGGTTACTCCTCTGCATTGTGGAAAAAGGCTATTTGATCCGGTCTCTGATCCTCTTCTACAATCCCTAATCCATCTTCTGATAGAATAGAGCCTTGAGGGAACCTGTACATGCTCAGTTTGGTGTGTATTGCTAGAAAGTTTTTTTTTCTTCTTGGGTGCGTGCATGTGATCAGCACAGGACCAATCACCACTGTCCAGACAGAGGTTAGGGGTCCTGTAGCCTCATGGGGGAGAATGAAAATGCCTCCTCCAAGCTTTAACCAGTGCTTAGCTGGACACTAAAAGAAGTCACAAGACTGCCATCACTGCTGATGAGAAAAAAAGGTATTTAGCAGTTTATATTTATTAAAATAATTGCACTTCCATGTTCTGTGTACTGTGGGAGACCAGATATAGTGAATGCAGGGTCCTGGGTTTAGTAACACTTTAATGTTATGGGTGGCCTCAATGACCAAAAAGGGTGAGACAAGGTCACACATGGCTTTTTAGGGAAAAGTGGGATTTGCATATTTCATCTGTCTAGAGCTCTAAATCTGCTGATAACGTTTAAAGCAGTATTAAACCCAAAGCAAACACTTATATTGCAGCTCACCAATTATTAGAGGTGATGGCTCAATTCATTCCTTTAGGCTCTCTTCGTTTCATCTGGTGATCCAGCCAGAAAGTCTGTTTTTCGCCAGAAATGCACTCTTGCAGTTACACGGATGAGAAACTATTTAAGCAGGGGTGCTTACAATGATCAGTTTAATTTATAATTTATATAAAAACTTTATATCCAAAAAAAAAAAAAAAATGTTTGCTGTAACTAATCATAAAGTATAAGCTGGAGTTCAGCTCCAATTTGTTACTGTATTTAAATCTGCTAGAACATCTAACACTCCCCTCTCCCCAGACTGACAATGACACTGTCCACATTTGCCCCCCCCCGTGCTAATTTATCTGGAGTTGTGTATTACTGGCCAGATCACCAGGGGAAACCACAGGGAGAAAAAAAGAAAAAACGAATGCAGCCACCACATCTAATGAATGATTCCTAAGTTTGAATATTTTACATTTTTGATTTTGGGTTTAATACCACTAAGTGTGGCCTATTTTGAATTGCCCAGGGCTGTAACAGGTTTATAATGTGCACAATTGTCAATAGCAAGAATTAAATCATACATGTGATTTGTAATGTTATACTGTTTATTGGGAAACAAGATTTGCCTAGTACCACCTCATAAACACAAGCCACCCTCACTAGGGCTTAGGCATGGGACCTATGTCCTATGAATAGGCCCTAGTAAGTGTTAAATGCATATGGTGGTGGTGGTGCTGCTGCTGGGCGAGAGATGGATTCCAATTCCTAACCAAGAGCATAGCAGTAAGATAGTGGATCTGCACCTTAAGTTTTTGGGTCATGAGGTTAGTAATTTCACAAGTCAGGGAGCTTGCAACACATGGCTTGTGGTCACACAGCACATAACCCAGCGTGGCGTCTCTGCTGTACAAAATTCTACAAGTGTATGGTCAGCTATAGTATCATACCACCTGCAATTCTGTAATCAGTAACTGTTTTTATAGGGATAAAAGTATTCACTCTTCTGCTAGTTGGAATCACTGTATGTACAACACTAGACATGGACCAGAGAAACCAAAAGCACAAAGTCGTCTGAGGAGATCAGAAAGAAAATTTTAAGTTGAAGGGGAAAGAAAATAACCATTTCCTTCACTCATGCTGTATACGCTTTTACCACTGCGGCCATTGTATTTGGACAGCTGACCCTGCTAGCTGTCAAAATACTTCTACTGCTAGATCGGACTGCTTCTGAATTTTCCAGCAGGATCCTTCAGCAAAAGTCAAAGGATCGACTTTTGTTGAACAGAGACAAGACTGCAGGGCCACCCACTAAGTGAATTTTTGCTTGCTTCCTTAGTAACAGGATAAAATTTAAAGTGTATGGCCAAGCTTTACACCAGCATGTCAAAGTAAAGGCGATAAGACCATCTCCAAGCAGCTTGACATTCATGTGACTAAAGTTGCAAATCTTAAAAAGTTTAAAGTCCATGGGAGTGTAGCCAACCTTCCTGCACATGGCTGCAAGAGGAAAATTGACCCCAGATTGAACAGAATGATATTGCAAATGGCAGCAAAAGAGCCAATAATTAAAAAAAAAAAAAAAAAAAAAAAAACAACTTCCAATAAGATACAAGCTAAACAATGAGGTAAAAGAACCCCAGCGTCCGATCACACCATCAAATCGTTTGAGTGACAGTGGGCCAAAAAGGAAGACGGCCCAGGAGGAATCCACGGTTTAAAGAAAAACAAAACCATACTGGCATTTGTTAAAATGCATATTGGCAAGCCACAATGCTGAGTAAATGTCCTTTGGGCAAAAGAACCAAAACTGGAGTGTTTTGGAAAGTCACATCCCCTCTATGTACACAGACAAGAAAAATATGTTTGCAAAGAAGGTAAAGATAAAAGATCTATAGCATCTCATATTTACCGATTTACTTTTTTTTTTTTCACACTTTACATTTTCCTTTAATTGAGAAAGAGGAATACACATGAAACCTAAAATGATTTGGTTTCAAACCTCTCCAGATAGAACATATACTTTTTTTTAGACTTTTTCTCCATATCATTCAGTCACATACACACATGCTCCTGCTACGTAGAGGAAGAATGGCCTAGCCCTAGCCAATAGTTCAGCATCTGGTTAATTGCAATCATTTGCTTTCATTGATAATAGAAAACATCTGCTTAATGATAAAGCCACACTGTAATTATTTGTAGGGAAAATGTGATACAGTCAGCATAAAAGACACAGGAAGGAAATATGTTAGACAAAAAAAAGTTTACAAAAGTATTCAGTACTTCCATTATGGAATGCATGTGTCAATACTCCATCTCAGAACCCCCGATTTTGCACTCCTTTTGAATACTGGATTTTATAGTCTATCATCAAAGCATAAAGTATATAAAAGACTTTAAACAAGGCCAGCATGACATGCACACTTTTAACGTGACATTTAAGCTCACACAACTCCCCATCCTCCATGAGAAAAGCTTAGAAGTATAGTGAATAAGTGTCTCACTTTGAACTGACCATATCAGCAAACTTTCAGTGATAGCAACAATCAGGGCTGTTAGCAGATGTCAGGGGTCACAGATAAATGGACATCTTTTGTTTATTTTTGGGTATTTTGTTAGCTTTTTGTGAGGAAATGCATGAACCACTCTCTTCTGCCTTAATCGTAAAATAGTGACCTGTTTTGGTTGCATGCTTTTATAGCACCAATCTTCTTTTAACTATTAGTATGTTCCAGGTGATTATGATTATTGCCTAATCTGTAGGCCATTTAGCACTTCGGCAGCAGGCATTTTGTCAATGTTCTAATTGCCAGCAATGTGAAGTATTGCTTGTCAAGCTTTCTTTTTTACCCCAAGTGAATTAACATTTGTACGTGCCACTAAGATTGCTTTTTCCTTTACAACATTTCACAAATGCCTTCAAATTCACAGCCATACACCTAGCAGATTCTTCTTCATAAACTATTTGTACAAGTAGATTACCAAGTGGAAAAAAACAAAACAAAAAAACAAAAAAAACAAAAAACACAGCAAGCATTTACAATCACTTTAAAAAAAGATCCTCATCTGATCGTCTACAAAAAGTTGGATTTCCTATGTGCTTGTGGAACAGCATCAATACATTTTGCAACAGATCTTTGGTCAGGGAGAAGGATTCCTTAACAAGACTGATTATCAGCAAACCCCTATCCTTTCAACAAAAACCAGTTAAATGTTTTGTACAGAAAGTGTGCTATGTGGTGCACAGAACAAGCTATGATATCACAGCAGAACAATTTGCTTTTGACCAGACAAAAAATGTACACGGCTGTGAGGTCACATGGCAAGAGTCTCATTATGTATATGTAACCCCCTTGTCAAGCAAGTCTCTGCTCTGTCTGCCAAGTCTTCTTTCTGGAAGGCTGCCTGTTTCCATCTCTCCCAGAAGTCTGGATCCTCTCACGGGGAGGTAGATTAAAAGGATAATGGTATCAGGATTTAACAGGAAAAAGGTGCCCAGTTACAGATCATCTACAGCTGCAGGGCAAAAGAAAAGCTGCATGACAGATGCTTGGCTCCCTTGGTAAAAGTATTTCCCATGTGTGGTACTAGCTCTGCCTTGAAAGGAAATGTTCAGGGACACACTTTGTAATATTTAGTAACATTCATGTAACTGAGGCTTTTATTACTAGCTTCAAAGAAAAGAAGCCATTAAGGAAGTATTTTACATGCAACGTCTTCTATAGACATGTCTGATGGTATTGTTGTATTTGACATTTGAAACTTGTGATTAGAGAAATATGGAGGCTGCCACTGCTGATTTTACCTTCTGAAAATACTAGCTACCTGGCTGTCCTCATGCGCTCACTTCAAGACAGTTGTCAACAGCCAGACACCTACCGTTTTCAGAAGGAGACACTAAAAGACTGCATTTCTGTCACGAAAGATTTAATTTTAAAATGACAGGTAGTCATTACGTCTCCACCAGCACCCATTCAGAGGCTATATTTACTTGTCCTTGTTTGGGCAAGATCTTCACTATGTAACCTGCTTGCCACAGCTTCTTTACAATTCTCTCAGGTGAGCCTCCCACACCAGGACCACAAATTTCTATAGAAAGTCATTATCCGACTGTCCCAAGCAAATCCAATATACATTGGCACACGTTCAAAGACTCAACAATATCCTAAAAACAAGCCTAACACTAACCCAAGCCCTTTTTTGCTGAATATTCACCTCCCGACTCTGCATTTATAGGTTTCTTCTGATGCCAGGATTCTATCCGCTTCATCTATGAGAACCATAGGTTTGAAACTCGAATTTTATAACTATTTAAATTTTATGTAAAGAAACATTTTTTTTTTAGTTTTTTGGATAGGAAAGGAGACGGTTAAGACAACTGTCACTTTCTTTTCTGTCCTTGCTCCATCAGGGAGATTTCCCTTTACTTCCTGTGTGCTCTTCCGAAACATTTGTTCTCAGAACACTTTATTGTAGGATTTCTCTTCATCTTCTACTATTGTGCCAACTCAAAAACTTTGGATTTCCTATTGCTTTCCGTGCTGGAAATAATGGTCACCAGGACATATAAAATGGTGAATATTCCCAGCAGGGATACTGCTACTGGCATTTTAATTTTTATATTAAAGCTATTCTGTACTTAAAAAAAAAAAAAATCTATACTAAAACCAAAAAACAATAGTTTTACATACATTAAACAGTGATAGTGTCTTAATGTAGTAGAACCCTTTAGTGTAGTGCAGGGGCAGACTGACAACTCATGGGGCCCTCGGGCAATAAGGGATCATGGGGCCCGTGTCCTTGCCCAAACTAAAAAAAAGCCTATGAAAAAGGTACCAGGGGCATCTCATGGGGCCCCCTACTGACCCCGGGCCCTCGGGCAGTGCCCGAGTTTCCAAATGGTCAGTCCGCCCCTGGTGTAGTGTACCTTTTCAGGTGAGCCTAAGGTAATGTAAAATCATGGCTCCCACTTCTTTATCAAGTAAAATATGGCAGACAGCAGTACAAAATGCTCAGCAGAAGGAGGCTATGGCTTCTAATACAATGCCAATAGGTACCCCCTGATACAAAGTCATAGTGCCAGACACGTTAAGAATGAGATAAGCAGACAACATTTCAAGGCACTGAGAAGATTATGTAAGGGAAGTGAGTTAAGTGTTACACATTATCAAAACAACATGCTCTGAATACCTATCAGTAACAGAAGACTGGTATGCAAATAGACATTCTAACGTGCTGATCTGTGATGTTTGAAAACAGGACACCATGAAAACAGACTCCACTACACAGCATGAGTGTGTTGGGTACAAGGTATCTTCAAAATAGATGGTTTTGAAAGTATCATAATGTACTTCTACAAAACTGGGACACAAAAAAAAATAAATAAATAAATAAAAATTAATGTTAAGAATTTCCATGATGCATTTGTCTCAGCCTTGAAAGTGGTGTATTATTAAGGACGCTATTGTAATTCCATTTTTGGGAAAAAGCAATAGTATCAAATTAGCCTACAAAAATTACATTTTGGTTTTATGCTACAAGTATTACTTTCCAGTTCTCAGCATTTGGATTTTATTCTATAATATTTTATATTTATGGCCAGTGCTGGCATCTCAGCTTGAGGGGGTAAGTGTCTATTTTGATAAACACAAGGGGAATTTTTTTTTTTTTTTTCATTGCTCCATACATACACATATACACTCCTATCTTACATGAGACCTGAGCTAATTGTCTGCAAAATTCCTATCCATTTTGAAAGCCTATATCCTAGGATAAAGGCTTACAAAAACTGTTGTAACTGCATATGCCTTAAACTATAAATTGACTATACCAGTAACAAATCTTGGCAGTCTAATGTCTAAGGACACCTCCAGGTACATAACATGTGATTGAAAGACGAACCACACGCTTTGTGACATTACAATAAACTTGTCAGAAACAGCAATTGCAGAAAAAGGTCAGCAAAAGCAAGCTGCCTAACTGACAAGTTCTTTTTTTGAGTCACTAACCAAGAACAGAGCAGAAGAGGCAAAAAGTCCCAATCTTCAGACTTTTTTTTTGGATTGACTCCCCAAGCACTGAAGAAAGACTCCCCATGACAGCCAGGTAATGTCAGTATCTGTTTCTCTTCCAACAGGTTTGCTTTAATTTTACAAAGCCTTCCTTGCCTCCTTTATACAAAGTCATTTACTAATTATCCTTAGTGCAGATACGCCACCTAGTGACAAGGGAATACGGTTTGATTTACTTCCATCCCAGCCAAGGACCCCCACCCCTGTACAAAAACAACACAGGCACTGAAAATTTTTAAGAATTACTGACCCTTTTTGAACATGCATCATTTTTGAGCCATCAGCTATAACAGTTAAGAGAAACGGATTGTAATGTGGGGGAGTCACCAGGAGAAAGCCAGCAATATGCTTCAAGTCATTAATGCAGAAAGCTGTAATTTATTATCCTCTGTTGAACTATGTCGTTAAACGTGGTCCCCAAAGGCTACCTCTTGCTGACTACTTAGCTGTGACCTCACTAGACTTTAGATGGATAGATAAAACAGAAAGGAAGTACACATTTGCTTAAAATTTTCTTCTTAAAATTTCAGCTCAGATTAATTGCTTTAAATTTGAAGTCAATAGTTCAGCAATGTACAGTTAAAAGAGCTGATAAAATGATAATAGTTGGACTCAAAATAAACTTGACCAGAATTTTGAATATAATATAGGTTGACCTAGGCCTCATCACAATGCAGATATTTCAGCCCATTCCTCAAAGTGTATATAAAGCCCAAATCTTTCCAGTTTTGAATAAAGGAGGAAATGATCGATTAGGTTTTTATTGTGCCATTTGTCCCTGCTGGGGAAAATCATCCTCTATTGGACTCACTGCTAAAAAGGAAAAAGGAGGGCAAGTATTCCAAAAGGAGACTTGTACCAATTACAACAGTCTAAGAGGATATTTTCCTTATTTTGGAGAGAAGTGGTTACTTCCTGTTGTGTCTATGGGACAGGAAGTGAAGATAATTAACAAATGGGACCAAAAAAAAAAATATATATTATATATATATAACAGTAAATTGAAAGTAGGTTTTAATGTATCCAAAAAGGTTTGGGCTTTAAGCTTCAGAAAATTTACTGGGTTTCAAACCCAGACAGTTCTTTCTAGGTCCTTTCCCAGCATCTCAATTGTATACAGGCCAGCACTTGACAAGGTAATTTTATATTTGTTTCCTAACCATTCTGCTGACGACCTGGATCATTATTTTCCTGCATTACCTTTACTCCCTAAAGGCCCATTCTCACCAATGCACAACACAGTTCCAATGCAAAGACAAGGGCTCATTTTCTGTCAGTTCATAACAGTGTATTATTACCCCTCATTTTCTGCTCTAACCCCCAAAATACCAGAAAACATCACAACTGATTTAGCACCAATCAAGTCTTTCAATCTGTGCGGTATGGCTTTAACCATGTCCGATTATGGTTCAGAGCTCCAGAAACAACCATCCCAACCTATCTAGACTGTGTAGAGATGGTTTCAGAAGGATATAGATGGCTTTGACTGATATTAAGTGCAGGTGCTCACCCCTCCCTGTACTCGTCAGTGCGGTCGAAAGTGGGTCAATCAAGTAGGTGTCACTGCATGGTGAATGGATTGTACTGTTGCACCTCCCACCCTTTCGTATGTTTTAGACAAAATTTGGCCTGGGAGTTAAAGTGAGTGTTAAATAAACCCCTATTGTTTGGGTCAATGGGAGCTATACAGTGCCTTGAAAAAGTATTCATACATATTGAAATTTTCCACATTATGTCATGTTACAACCAAAAACGTAAATGTATTTTATTGGGATTTTATGTGATAGACCAAAACAAAAAAGTGGAAGAAAAATGATAAATGGTTTTCAATTTTTTTTACAAATAATCTGAAATTGTAGCATGCATTTGTATTCAACCCCCTTTACTCTGACACCCCTAACTAAAATCTAGTAGAACCAATTGCCTTCAGAAGTCACCTAATTAGTAAATAGAGTCCACCTGTAATTTATTTTCAGTATAAAATACAGCTGTTCTGTGAAGCCCTCAGAGGTTTGTTAGAGAACATTAGTGAACAAATAGCATCACGAAGGCCAAGGAACACATCAGACAAGTCAGGGATAAAGTTGTGGAGAAATTTAAAGCAGGGTTAAGTTATAAAAAATATCCCAAGCTTCGAACATCTCATGGAACACTGTTCAACTTATCATCCAAAAATGGAAAGAGTATGGCGCCACTGCAAACCTACCAAGACCTGGCGATCCACCTAAACAGACAGTCCAGGCAAAAAGTCAGAGAAACAGTCAAGAGGCCCAAGGTAACTCTTGAAGAGCTGCAGAGATTCACAGCTCAGGTGGGAGAATCTGCCCACAGGACAACTATTAGATGAGCACTTCACAACCTGGCCTTTATGGAAGAGTGGCAAGAAGCCATTGTTGAAAGAAAGCGGTTTGTGAGAAGCCGTGTGGGGGACACAGCAAACATGTGAAAGAAGGTGCTCTGGCCAGATGAAACCAAAATTTTACTTTTTGGCCTAAAAGTAAAATGCTATGTGTGGCGGAAAACTAACACTGCACATCACCCTGAACACACCATCCTCACTGTGAAACATGGTGGCGGCAGTAGCATGTTGTTGGGATGCTTTTCTTCAGCAGGGACAGGAAATCTGGTCAGAATCGATGGGAAGAAGGTTGGAGCAAAATATAGGGCAATCTTAGAAGAAAACATGTTTGAGTCTGCAAAGACTTGAGACTGGGGCGGAGGTTCACCTTCCAGCAGGACAATGACCCTAAACATCCAGCCAGAGCTACAATGGAATGGTTTAGATCAAAGCATATTCATGTGTTAGAATGGCCCAGTCAAAGTCCAGACCTAAATCCAACTGAGAATTTGTGGCAAGACTTGATTTGTTGTTCACAGATGCTCTCCATCCAGTCTGACAGATCTTGAGCTCTGTTTTGCAAAGAAGAATGGGCAAAATTTTAACTCTAGATGTGCAAGGCTGGTAGAGACATACCCAAAAAGACTTGCAGCTTTAATTTCAGTGAAAGGTGGCTCTACAAAGTATTGACAAGGGGGCTGAATACAAATGCACGCCACACTTTTCAGATATACATTTGTAAAAACATTTGAAAACCATTTATCATTTTCCTTCCACTTCATAATTATGTGTCACTTTGTGTTGGTCTATCACATAAAATCCCAATAAAACATTTATGTTTTTGGTTGTACCATGACAAAATATGGTAATATTCAAGGGGTATGAATACTTTTTCAAGGCACTGTAATTAACCACAGCATTTGTATCAGTGGGAGTAATAGTAAATCACGCAATGTTGTCAATAGCAGTAATAAAACCTTCCCAGCATTGGTGTCAACAGCAGTTATAAAAACCCTCAGCATTGGTGTTACTGGCATTACTACCCAATTTCTGCTGGCATTGATGGTCAGTGGCAGTTATAGCTAACCCTCCCTTAAACAACTGATTTCTATATATGAACTTGTGGTCATCTGCTATCAGCTTGTTTAAAAGGTCAGACAAATTTCCCATTAAAACTTGTGCATAACATTTCTAAATATGAGCTAAAGGGTGCTTTAAATGCTTAGAAAAAGCTGCTTGCCAAAAGCTTGCTCAAAATGATATAAAAGCTTGCTGTTCACACCACTCTTATACAAGCTTATATATGTGTGAAAGAGACCACAGTAGCTCCTTTAGGCTAGATTCACACCTGTGAAGTTTGCGTTTGATCCATTTCTGAAGTGCTTTTTTGCAGTGCGTTGTGTTTTCGCACATGCGTTTGCCTTTTTTTCTTCTTGTTGCTAGGCAGATTAAAACGCAAAATGCAGAAAAATGCACTACATGCTTTTCTGCATTGTCTCTATTGAAGTCTATAGAACCAAAAATGCAACATTTTAGACTTAAAAGTATCTGACCCTTTCCAAAAATTGCACCAGGTGGAAGATGTGAACGTGTCCCATAGGAAATCATGCTAAATGGGCTGTTGTGTGTTTCTGCAAAGCTCTGTGGAAAACGCCTAGGTGTGAACCTAGGCTTAGGAGGTGAACACACACTCTAACCTTGCCATGAATCCATTTTGACAACCTGATACTTAATATTCATAAAAGCGGATTTGTACACCATGAATTAAATAAGCCTATATCATTTCTCTCTCGGATTCAATTTAGATATTACTATAAGTGTCAAAAACATTTGAATATCTTAGCATCAAAAGGTACGAAAACAGCGCAAACCAGAAAGTGAACAATTGTTTCCCTAGTATACCTGCAAAGATACATTATGTGACATACACACCACAGTCAGCTGTTGCACTTTAAAATTCATTCTGCAGCAGTTAGTCATTTCAAGGGCAGGGCTGGCTGCTCTATGAATGCTTTGATCTGGCGACAACAACTAGCAGAAGCCGTTAACAGGCAGGATATAGGTGGAAAAAAAAAAAAAAAAAAAGCTGCTAGCAATGTGTAGTTTGATATAGCAACATTGAATCATTCCTTAGTAGATCAAATAGGGGAAAAAATAAAAAGGGTGTTTTTTTTCCTTTTTTTAATATATTAAAAAGGTGAAGACTATCTGCAGAGTCAACAACATTTTTATTTATTTATTTTATTTAAACAAATCATTTAACAAGCCAACTCGAAAACTGCAGACATCTGCTTTTTCTGTATGTCATTTGGCAAAGATATTTATTTTGAGTCAAGGCTTGCCCTATGTAATAATATACATGAGCATCCAAAGTATCTACAAATAAACTCTAGAAAACATGGTGTGTCGGGTGGTGGAAAATGTCCTCCCTGCCCCCAATCAAAGATCAAATGTAATCAAGTATATTTCTTTAGGCAAATATAATTTAACAAGGCTACCTTTCACAGTAATAGCGACTTTGAAATCTGATGTAAATATGTATAGCCTGGCATGAGTTCAGGTAGCCATCACTGTATGCTATTTATATTATAGATTGCAAAGCAGAGCTTGCCAAGGATATTCTAGAAGTAGTTTAAAAGGCCAAATGAGAGTTTTGTCTTAATCCGGTTCTGCAAAGCTGCATATAGTTAAAGACTGATCTAATATCTGGAGATCTAAAATGAAATAAAAAACACAGGGTAAACAGTTGTTTAGGGTTTCTGAATATTCCCTTCTTTTCGGAGACTTTCTTTACATTATTGGAATTATGAAGCCTCTACATTCCTGTGCAGGGATGGTAATTTTAGGCCATTAAAGAATGGCTGAAGGCAGTGCAGCTGTTACAGTGAATCTCAAAATCCTAATCAGTGTAACCAAAATACCTGCATGTCTGGCCAGCTAATGAATAAAGAGCATAAATGGCACAGAGAATGCCCATGCTATAGCTGCAGTACAACTTCCAAACACACACACCATCGAAGGAAGGTCTATGTTTGTTTTTTGGGGGGTTTTTTGGCTATTATATTTGGCAAGAATTGTATCCAATTCTGTTCAACAAAATTAAAGAAAAGTCACTCCCCTCCTAGGAATTTTTATTTTGGAATATTAGAATATCACAGCTGTGAACTCCATACATCACTTTAAGGAAGTGTTCTTTAGCTAGTGTATTTTAACTGGAAGTCTTTTTTTTCCTACTGCAACCCACACAACGAGAAAAGTAAGATACAGGATGTTGCAACATCCTTAGCATTTTTGTTTGCTAGAAATGCTGAAATGTCCAATAGAATAACTGCAGGGCAAGAAAACCAATTTACGAATTGAGCTTTTCTAGATATTTTTCTTTTCCAACTACATCTGCACTTATTTGGGTAAAGTCAGGGGGAGGGTATAAAGGGGCTACTGAGAGAAGTCAAAAGTCTCTCTGTATTATCAATTAACATGTAGCCACCATTTTGTAGTGAATTGTGGAATTTAGTGGCTCAATATAACAGCATGGTGTCTCAAAAAGCACATTCTAGTCTAGTTTTCATATTAGTTAACCTTTATGGTGACAGTGTTTGGAAAAAAAGAAAAAAAAAAAAAAAAGTACCATTGATGTGTTCCAGGACAGCATTAATGAGAACTGCATTTATTACAGCTAAATATAGCTCTGTTTGCAGTATTATAAATTCTCTTCACCAGGCCTTCAATAGATGTCAATTCAATAGGTAACCACAAATTGTATAAATAAATAGGCATCCATGCAAAGTTGATCACCCAGGCATCTGTCAGTACTCTAGGACTTGGCATCACTGTCAAAGTGTTTGAGATATCAATGTGTAGGCAACAAAGTCAACTTGCATTTACTTCTCAAACATTGCCGTTTATTAGCAGGCTGTCATTTCTTACATCCTTCCAGCTAGTTGCCTGGCTATTATCCAGACCCATTGACTTCAAAACGTTAAGTGACAAACCTGGAGCAAGTATGAAGATGCAGGGAAGAAAAAAAAAAAAGGCAGAAGTAATTTTCATACTTGCAGATGGTCAGTGACCAAAGTAATTTTCTTGAATGCAGAGGGTCAGCATATCAACCAGGCAAACGGCATTTGCAGAATGAGAAGTGAGCAATGGCCTGAATGGACTTAAAGCAGCTTATTTTCAAACTCTGTCAACTACCTGGTTAATGGTCCTTGCTGCTCCTGGGTTTGCAGAAGGGTGATCTTCCTATTGTTGTGTTGGCTTCCCACCACATATCAAACTAACTGGCTTATGGCCTACACACGTGTTTGGTCTTGAAGAAGATGGACCATAACCTTTTTTCAAGCAATGATTATGGTTTTTTAATAAAGAACATATATTTTGTCTATGAAAGTATGATGGCCAAGTTTCTGATATTTTAGTGTCTACCAAGGTGCCATTGCTGTTATGTATTACTGGACAAACATCATTGAACATTACCCAAGGTCAATTTAAAAATGGTTTTGAATGTATTAATTTTAATATCTGTTATCATCGTTATGTTTTTCTATAGATTTATGCAATGGATATATAAATGCAGAACACACATTTTCTAATCGGTTTAATTCAAGCAGTCAGTGAAAACACTGTGGGCGGTAGTGCTGTGAACATGAGGTCTGTACTGCTCTCTAATCCGGCATTAAAATTTAGAGTAAATAAAGCCTGCTAGTGTCCATTTGCTCTCTCCCTGGGCGAGACATGAGGAGTGGGCTTTAATGTTTCCCACACCATTTGCTGATATTTGTACTAGAGAGAGTGTTATTCTTGCCGTTCTCTTCTAAGAACATAACTACCATTAGCCTCTAGTTTCAAATAAATCCTTGCATACTCCTAGACTAACACTTCACCTCTACTGGTTAGGTCAAGATTTGAACATATGATAAAGATACTCTGCAGTCATAGATTGCCATCGTTCTTTCTGAATTCTGCAATACAAGTCTAAGCAATGTTAAGGCTACATTTTGTTAAGTATATATATTTTAATGTTCCAGAAAAGCAAGTTAAGAGAGTGTTTAATATATATGAAAATCAAAAGTGATCATATTGATTCATAGTGCCAGATACTTTTTTCCAAACAAATTCCATGCAGATAATGTCCTTGGTGAAGGAAACAATCACACCCAACACTACAATACATTAAATGCCAAATTCGTAACGGATAGGGTCATTATTTTCACCATGGGAGAGTACACAAAGTCCTTCTGCTATAGCTTATGTACAAAATAATATGGAAAAGGTAGTGTTCTAAGATTGCGAACATTTTCACAGCTACAGGGTTTTACCCTTTCTATAGATACCACAGGTGGTATTTTACTACACACATATATTTCAAAGCTTTTAGATCATGCAGGAACCCAACATTTGACTTTTATCATGAGGTGACGCAGCAGAAGTACTGCGCCGACACTATAACCTGTGAACCCCCTTTCAATTTTCAGACAAGGCAGATCTATTTTTCCTAGGCAGTAAAAGAAAAATTTCAGCAAATTGGTTAACACATACATACACATTAATTACCTCAGGTTTAAAGGGTTTGTAAACTTTTTCTTTTAATTAACAGATTGTTCAGCATGATTTGTTTAGAATCATCTGCTACAAATACACTCAATACTTCGAGCTGGTTAAATCCCAAAAGCCACTCTTTCCAAGAAGTTATGTAAGCTCTCCTTATTGCTAAATGGGAGCAGTTGTTTTAAGCACCACATTTTAAGTAACGATAGTTTGCGGTATTACAACGCTTCCTTAACGCACTTTTTTCCCCGACTTCCATATTTTTTCATGCATGAAAAACATTGGCTGTCCTCATGAGCATATGGGCCATGCTCACAAATCTTCAGAAATTTGGCAGTGTACCCAAAGAAGTGCAGCAATGCAGGAGTACTGAGGGAGCTGTAGGACAGACTTCATCAACCTAAAATGCAATCAGTCTAACATAAAACACTGAAAATGGTCTTGGCTCACAGCTCTCTTGTGCTGCCAATAATTTTTCTAACTGGAAACATTTCAAACAGAATTGTTGTTCAAGTCAGATGAGTATAATTGAGATTTATGAGATCTGAGTGTCAGATAAGATACAGCTGAAGTGAGACATCTGCAAAATATATATATTGTATGTATACAATAACATATGCACCTTTTATGCTTCCTTAAAAGTATGCTTTGTTATGAAAGATGCATTGTAGATATGGGCACAGAAAGGCATTTCTATCAAATGTTTGCCTTTGTCCATCTCTTGCCAAATTACATAATTTAACAAAGTTAAATGACAAGAAGCATTTATGAGTCACATTTTTAAATGCCGCATGAAAGAAATCTTTAAGCTCTTATGCACACTGCTGCTCATGAACGCGAGTTCAAGAGCTTTTGGTGTTTTTTTGCCAAAGCCCCTGAACTCAACTCAATAAAAGCCTAAAATGTCCATGCACACAGATTTTTAGTTTAACAGCAGCAGCTTTTAGGGCCGGTGAAACAACCCTCTCCCAAACACAGAAGAATCGTGTTCAGGAGAGGGATGTTATGGCCAAACGCTAAACGCTGCAAAAACCAGTGTAAACGCACCCAAGTGCTAACTGAGTTTAGTGCTTGGGCATTTATTCATTTAAATGGCAAGTACTCTAGCCAATGAAATGAATAAATATCTTAGTACTAAACGCAGTACTGCATTTATAGGTGTTTTTACCAGCAGAAAAATGTGTGTATGAGGCCTTAATATAAAGAAAAAAAAAATGAACTGAATTGGATAAGTGTCAACAATAAGTACTCTGTGGCCAACACCACAGCTTGGAAAAAAAAAAAAAAAAAAAAAAGACCCTCCAACGTGACCAAAATTTATGGCGCTTTCACACTTATGCATGTGTCAATGCTAGTATTTTGTACATTGATGCATGATGGGATTACGTAATCTATTAAACTTTTAATAAGGCCAATGCATGAAAAACATACCTGCCCTATTTTTGGCTAAGGCAATGGTACAGAACATTCACATCTGGGTGTTGAAGTGTGCTGAAGGACAGGTGTGTTTGTTATCATGGTGTATGTGCCCTGAAGGACCATTCCAAATGAATGGCACTGCACATATACATGTGTTGTGTGTGTGTTAGCGTACAATGCAGCTTTCAATGTGCAGTACCACAAGCATATAGGTGGGAATGTAGGCCTAGGAGTCCACATATGACAGAGCTAGCCATTCAGAATACATAAATTAAGCAGTTCGGAGTTTGGTCAAAAGGAGTAATAAAAAAAACAAAACAAAAAACCACATAACAGTATTTTTTCATGACTGCATACAGATTCACAAGGAGTTTTCCTTTTGAAGGCCCACATTACTTGTAGGTACTTATTTCTTGTAGCGTCTTATTTTTAATTTACCTTCTGTTATCCATCAAATCATATACAGAAACCCTTTAATACATCAGAACACTCTGGAGCACGGTGTTTGCCATCTCTCTTCATGCTGCCAATCCTTACATTGCCAGGATATTAACTGAAAATGTTTGCATTCAGCCAATGGAGTTCTTTCCTCCATACAACACTTAATCCTTTAAAACCCCTGAAATCTGAAGTATTCCAGATGAATGACATCGGTGTCCAAAAGTACCTTTAAACTGACAAGTTCATCATAATAAGAGTCATACAGAACAATTCCAATCCATCAAATTAGAACTCCAGCCAAAACTTGTTTTTCATGAGTTTGGAACCTCTGATATCCTCTCCTGGTGTTCTAAAAAAAAAAAACAAAAAAAAAACAAAAAAAAAAAAAAAACCACCACACACACACATCTGGAGGCCAGGATACAAAGATGCTTCTACCTCCTTTGTCCATCCTAGAACTGGTATAAACCCCACTACACAAAATTCAGAGCGATGCATGACCTGCTGAAGCTACCAATGGCAGCATTACTCCTTAAAGGCAAAACTTTTTTTACATTTTGGACAGAGTAATGGAGGGATATAACCCATCAGATTTTTTTTTTCCCCATCTGTGTCCCATTTCAGAGATTTCCCTTCACTTCCGGTCTCATAGCCAAACAGAGGAAACCTCAGAAAATTAAGGGAATCTCTTAAACCCAAAATTTGGTATTTTCTTTACTTTCACTTTAAAACGTTAATGGTAAACAGAACAAATAGAAAGGGCATTAACGGGGACACAGACCGCAATAAAAAAAAAATAAAAAAAAAATAATAAAAATAAACTTACAGGGGTTCTAACCCCTCTACACTATCCAAACCTAAAAAACAAAACAAAAAAAAAAGTTTTGCCTTTTGGTATTCTTGAATATAAAAAGTTCTGATTTATTATTATACAGTATTTATATAGCGCTAAAAGGTTTGCTCAGCGCTGTACATTATCGTGGGGGACAGTACATGAGACAATACAGTAACAAAACAGAACACGAGGGATTCAAGGGCCCTGCTCTTTCGAGTTTACAATCTAGGAGATTTATATCACACCCAGTTACAATATCACAATATCACATTTTCCTCAACATTAATAACAAAAAATACTTGTAATTTAGATGCTAATCATCTGGGGAAAATGAGATGTGTTTCTTGCTACCCAAGTTATATTATTTTTATTATTCTAATAAAATATTAATATAGCACCAACCAGCTTGCGCATCACTTTATAAAATAAAAGGGGGGGATGATGCAGTTACAATACAAGTCAAGAAGAGGGGATTAGGAAGTCGCTGTGAGAGCTTACAGTCTAACGAGGAGGGGGAAGTGATACAAAATGTAACAATGGTAAGGGGAAAGTAAAAGTTCAGTAAAGGCAAGGTAGGATTCCCTGAACAGACAAGTTTTCAGTGATTGCCCAAGAGAAGACAATGTCGGGAGATAGCCAGATAGATTGGGGTAAAAAGTTCCAGAGGATGGGTGAGGCTCTGGAGAAGTGCTGGAGGGGAGGGAATGAGAAGTTAGAGAGCAGGAAGTCTTGGGAGGAGCAGAGAGGTCAGCATGGGTGATTAACCTCAGGGCAGTGTAGTAAGACATTATTCTGAATTGTGTTTGTTGAAGTGAGCGGAAGCCAGTGGAGGAATTTTCAGAGAGGGGCAGCAGACACTGAATGGTTGGTATTCTAGCTGAGCTCAGTGTCAAGTCTCCTTCAGACACAGCTGTTTGAGACAACCCAATGGAAATGCAATGCAGACTCTGTGGTTTCAAGTTAAGTCAGCGCTAAAGGTTTCAGTGTTCGTCACTACAGATTTCTTTTAAACTAAAGTAAGAGTCTGCAATAAGACTAGGTTCACATCTGTGCAGGTGCCATTAATTTAAATGGCACGCCACCTGCACTGGAAATTGCAACCGTACTGGGAACCTCGGTTCCCGTGCGGGCTGTGTTTTCCAAAGAAGTGCAGGGACTTCTTCCCTGTGTGTTCCGGGGCACAGGAGTCCATTCAAATGAATGGGCTCTCGTGCCTGTGCAAAACACGGCCCGCAAGGCTACAGATATGTGAACCAAGGGTTACTGAGACCTTCTTCTGAAAGTATCTAGCTGACAATCTGATCCAACAGCTTCACAGCTTTCTAAATCACAAACTTGGAAAAACTATGCAGAGTAGGACTCTGACTTCTCACTTCACTCCAAAGTATTAAAAACTGACCCCTCCAGCCCCCACACCCACGGATTGCTGCCATCCACCGCTCTGATTGGGGGGGCAAAAACACAGGGGCACCCCACGCCTCCAGCGCTCGTCAGACCATGTGGACTTACGGCTTACCCGCCGGAAGCCGCATCTGAAGCCCCGGCGGTGACCCGGATCCTGCCGATGAGATGGACACTGCTTCAGAGGCACCCCTGCAGTCCCCCACACCAGCTCTGCAGGATGCTGAGCTCCTGGGTCATTTCAAGTCCATGCTGCAGACATAATTGTCCTCCGCTACTTCCAGGCTAGCAGAACGCCTCTCCAGAGAAAACAGGGAGCTGGGCAGTCGGACGAACAATCTTGAGGATAAAAAGGATGCTGCAGTCATGGTCATTGAAAGCTATGAGCAGGATCTGTGCGGCCTTAAGAAAGAATTGGTGGACACGCTGCCCCGGCTTGAAGATTTTGAGAACCGTTCTCGCCACGGTAACTTACGCTTATGGGGCAATCTAGAAACCGTTACGGATCTCACCTCAACCGCTACTGCCCTGTTTCAGGATCTAGCTCCCGCCATTCCCATTGACTGATTCGAATTTGACCTCATACACTGTGCATTGGGTCCCAGACGGCTGGAGGGGCCCCCCAAGAAACATTATCAAATTTACCATTCTCTTGGTAGCCAGGAACAACCTGGACCTCAGTTTCCATGGGCATTATTACCAGTTCTTCTCAGACCTCTCCCAGATCACTCTTCAGAAGCGCTGCCAGTTGAAGCCTTTTACTTCGGTCTTGGTTAATCGCATGGGGCTTTCCGTTCCGCCTCACCTTCGACTACCAGGACCATAGCCACTCTGTGGCCACGCGGTAGGAGGCCCACTCTCTCCTGGAATCATTGCACCTTATCCCACCGGGAGGCGCTGTGCAGAGTCCAGCACATTCATCTGGATCCCTGGCGGGGTCACTTCCTCTGGGTCGCCTATGGGAGAGGGCATCCAACTGGAAGAGGGCCCTCCCTTGGACCCCTCTATGACCAAGTCCAACTTGCTCTTCCCCAGTCTGACTTTTTGCCACTAAAAAATACAACGGGTCACAGCAACATTGGTTAATTTCAGGTTGGTGGAATGGGCCGATAGTTCTCTTGGGCTCTAGGGAGGGAGGTGGCTTGAGTGGGCCCTTATTCAGTGCTATGATGGCAGCCTTATCAGGGCGCTGGGGTAGGGGACCATCTGGGCTGTGTTGTTTGGGTTCCATTGCAGCCTGTAGTCATCCCCCCGGAGGGGGTTGGGCTCCTTAAGCTTAGCTGGGTTTCCTATGAGAGTATTTCCACTGGTGTGACCCACTTCCTGAGACCCACTTATGTTATCTCTGTTGCCTTTTTGCCCCCCTGGTGGCCTATGTTTTTGATGTATCCATTCACAGCCATGTGTTCGGTGGTAGAGCCACCCCTAACTGGTATCCTCTGAGTGTAGGATGCATTTCACCATAGGTGCGATACGGCTATGCCATTGTACATACTGTCTCTTTTCTTCTTTTCTGGTTTTTCTGTTTTCATTTTATGCGGGGTTCTGGGATGCCATGGACCAGCTGTCCTTGGGAGTGGAAGTTGTTGGCCGACTTATGCCTTTTCTGCTGAGCGGATTACGCTGGTCCCGCCATGGCTTTGCCCCTTTTGAAACTACATTCACAAAATATATAAGGCTTTAGTTCACCTCAGAAGTGGTCTAAAGTTTTTCATCACTTCACAATCACAACAAATTGATGTGGTATGCTTGCAGGAAACCAGGTTTTCCCAGTCCTCTGCCCCACGGTGTCTTTCACCTCATTATCCCACTTTTTACCTGGCCTCGGCTACTGAGAAACGACGGGTTGTTCTGATAGCCTTCAAACGCAATCTCCCTTTCACCTGTGCTCGGAATATAGCGGACCCCACGGGCAGGTACTTGCTCCTGCAGAGCACCCTCTGGGATCAGGTCGTCACTTTTGTCTCTTATTACACCCCCAATCACTTACAGCATAAATGTTTCTCCCATCTTTGTACCATAATTGCCCAACACTCCAAGGGCCTCCTTTTCGGGGATTCAAATGTTACCTTGCATTCCGCTCTAGATAGGCACTATGCCCGGGGGGGGCAGCCCCTTCTCATGACTTTGTGTAGGAGGATGAATGCGCTCACTCCTGCAGTCTGCGGGGCTGACAGACTTTTGGAGGGAATTTCACCCAACTGACCACGACTTCACAACCTATTCAAATCCTCAAAACAGTTTCTGCAGAATCGACCACGTATTTATGCTTGTCCATCAGCTTCCTTTAGTCAGAAGGATATCTATCCCTTCCTCGCCCTGGTCATACCACAATCCCCTGGTCTACTTCTTGCACTTTCGGAGTTGGCATGGTGCCCTTTTCACTGGCGCATTAACGAGTCTTTATGGACTACTCAGGTTACCTGCCAGCAAATTGCATCTTTCATACAAATGTATTTTCCGGAGAACTCGGGATCTGTTTCTTCGGCAGTGCCCCTATGGGAGGCGCATAAAGCTACGGTAGGGAGCCACATTATAAAGCTGGCTCTGGTGCGGGGAGCATTGTCTTTTGGACCTTCACTCTCTGCAGACATTCGTTGGAAGTCGCACCAATCAGCGACCCATAAACGAAAGCAAGAAGCCCTGGCTGCAGAATTGAACTTACATGCATCTTTGGAGGCTGAACGGGCCTTGCGCTGAACCAAACAAAATGAATACCTATGCTAATAAACCAGGTCTGATGCTGGCCAGGAAACTCAATTCTGTGGGGAAACCCCACAAACCGGTCCAGTTTCGGCTCTCTGCGATGGGCTGCACTTCCAATCCTCAGCAGATCGTTTTGCGGACTTACTTTCACACCTGTATGCCAAACCAGACCCCTTTCCTGTAGCTCAGGTGGAAGTACTCAAGATCTACAACTCCCTGGATTGTCTGAAGTGGCGAGGGTAGCCCTTAATGAAGGTGTAACCGCATCGGAAGTACTTCAAGCTATCAAATCTTTACGGTCCACCGCGGCCCCCGGGTCCTGGCAGCTTTTCAGGTCTCAATTACAAGAAATTTGCAGCCCTGTTTGTGCCCTTCTTGGCTGGTTACTTCAATGAATTGTGACAAGGTTCTCTGCCCTCTCTGGACGCGCTTAGAGCTCGTACCTCAATGATTCCTAAGACAATGGAAGACATGCAGGAACTGCAAGCCTCTCGGCCCATTTCTCTTCTTAATGATGATTTGAAGATATTGGGCAAGATTCTCAGTCTTCGTATCAATAAATACTTGCACAGTCTGGTGCACAGGGACCAAGTAGGTTTCGTCCCTGGGAGGCAAGCAGGTGACAATGTTGGTAAAAGTAGTCCACCTTATACACCTTCTGCAACAGCGGAAAATTCCGTTATTCTTACGGTCTTTAGATATATACAAAGCTTTTGATTCCCTATCCTGGGAATATCTGAGGTTCGTGCTGTCCCACTGGGGCTTTGGGAATTCTATCCTTTCTTGGATTCAGGCCTTGTATTCTTCTCCTTTGGCTTCGGTTAAGTATGCAGGGTATTTCTCAGATCCCTTTCCCATTTGGCGAGGGATGAGATAGGGATGCCCCCTGCACCCGACACGCTTTGTCCTGGCGCTTCAGCCGCTGGCTTTGGCGCTCCGGGCTGATTGTAATGTATTGGGTGTCTCTTACACGGGACAGGAATTTAAGTTGAACTTCTTTGCGGATGATGCCATCCTGACTCCATTAACGACACTAATCCATTGACAACACGTCCAAACTTGCACCATGTTCTTGCGTGTTTCTCCTTGATTTTGGGTCTCCATATTAATTTGGATAAGAATGTCGCTCTTAATATTACTTTGGCCTCAGATTTGGTTTCACACCTACAGTCCCTCTTCCCTTACAAAAGGGCTTCTTCTGTTGAATATTTGGGCAACCGCCTGACCCCCACCTATGGCTCTTTGCTCGCTGCAAATTATTATCCCTTGCTTTACTCTGTTTCCCCAACTTGTGCACTCTTGGCAATTCCTGTACCTGTCCTAGATAGGATGGGTTAACTCAGTGAAAATGATTATCCTGCCTAAATTGTTGTATTTTCGCACCCTCCCAATGCAGGTTCCTCCTCATTTCTTCTGGCTGATTCAGGTGAGGATTATGCGTTTTATCTGGGCTGACAGATGCTCCAGAAATACGCTTTTTGTCCATAGACTGCAGGGAGGTCTTGGGGTGCTTAATATAGCTAAATATTGCTAGGCAAGCCAGATTGCCCCACTATCTATGTTGCACACTTCCTCTGATGTTCCTCTCTGGGTCCTTTTGGAACTACCTGTGGCCCCATTTCGACATCGACACTTTTATGGCTCCCCCCCCCGCCCTACGCCCAACGACATTGAGTCCAATTCTGCTCCATGGCCTACAAGTGTGGGATTTGGTACGCTACTCCAGTGGCTTATTGTCACCCTTTCTACCTTTGCTCCCAATTATTAATAATCCTCTTTTCCCACCCGGTTTAGATCAACCAGGGGCGTTCTCATGGTGGGTGGCCAATGGTTATTTGCAGATGTGACACTTTTTGACTTCAGTCCTTCCCCCACCTGGAACTCTTTGGGAATCATGGGATGTCGCTCAGTATCATGGGATGTCGCTCAGAATGTTTTTGTTATCTTCAATTGCGGCACAGGCTGACCTCACCACGTGGCACTTTCGCCTTTCCATATCAGAAATCTGCTTTTGAACATCTTTGCCAACAGCGTCCAGGCACCTCGTGTCTGGTTTCCCTACTTTATGCGTCTTTGAATAGGCGCTCAACGCATACTCCTCTATCATATGTCACTTATTGGGAGAGTGACTTTGGGGCGGTCGTGGATCTGGAGGACTGAAATAAGGACTGGTCGTTTATAGTTAAATGTTCATTTAATACAACCACGCTGGAAGCAGCATACAAAGTACTGTTTTGTTGGTATTGGGTCCTGGCTCGTATAGCCCTGGCGAACTCTGCCTATAGTGACTGCTGCTTCTGGTGTTGTGGCCATTGTGGAGATGGGTTGCATATATGGCGGTCGTTTGCATATATGGTGGTGCATTTTTTGGTCTCGTGTATTTGGCCTTCTTTACAACTTGTTCCATCTCTCCATATGCCAGGAAGCTCTGTATGCTTTGCTTTATTGTCTCATACTGGGCCTGTTGGCTCATCAGCAAAAGTTGGCTTCCTATTTGTTCTCATCGGCAACTAGAACAATTGCTCAGGCCTGGAAAAGTACATCTGTCCCTCTTCAGGGGGTGCAGAACCTTATGACCATTCTGATGCTCAATGAACAGATGTCAAGTATCTGCAATGACTTGCAACAGAAAATGTTCGAAAATATGGGAGCCGTGGTTGACATATGCTTTTCCCATGCTCCCCCCGGCTAGTCTGAATTTATGATGCTATTCTGTATTGGTGTTCCCGGACCCCTGCTTCTGGTCTTTACTTCTTTCTTTACTCTTTTTTCCTTTTTATTTTTGCTTGATTTTTGTGAAGTGGTAGATGTTTGCCTTTGGCTTGAGTTTCTATCGGTGTTATATTACTGTTTTTGTATTTTATGTGCCATTGATAGCCCCAGCGTGGGCGTGCCTTCTGCACTGTTGGTGTTATAGCATTGTTTTTGTTTTGTGCCACTGATAGCCTCTGCATGGGCATGCCTCTTGCTAAAGTCCTTTGTTAAAACGTTTCAAAAGTTAATAAAAAACATTGAAATACAAAGTATTAAAAACTGGCGCCTATGGGTAGTTTTGTCTCAATCTAATGGACTAAGAAGAACCTTTCAAGATTTATTTTAAAAAAGTGGCGATATAATGGCTGGGCCCCTCAAAGTGGCATAGAATAGCAAACAAGCTGAATGTAAAGGTTTGCACATTTACTAGAGAATCAAATGTACTTAGTTCTTAGTGAAGGAAAAAATGTCTGGCTCCTGCAAAACATGTTGCCGATTTCAACCACTGTCCTAATTAACTTCCCAGCTTTCAGGCTCGTTTAAACATCAACAGTCAATAATATGTGCAACAGAAGTGCAGATCCTGGAATAAAGAAACTTTGTTTAAGTGAGGGAAGTCAGGCAAGATTTTGGAAAGGGCAACACTTTAAAACCAAAACAACTGAAATAACAATCCTTGTTTTTGATCTGAAATCTGTTGAAAGTGACTGTCATTCCTGGGAGACGGGTCAACATTATTGGCGAGAAGGCACAGTTTCAAAAAGACAATCATTTAAGTATACTGGAAAGCTCATATTGAGAGGCTTTTTCAGAAACGGAAATGTGTTTTAAAGCACCATTACTTCTCCATTACCATTTGAGTAATAAGTAGATACAGATAGGCAAGTTTGCTGCACACAATGAAGTGTACAATTGACTTTACTGTATTAATGCAACTTAAAGCAGAACTCTGGGCAAAAACTTCTTTACGTGTCCTTGTTGCCAATTTCCTACCTTCACTGAATATGTCATCCATCTTCTGGTTCACTCAATAGTTGCTCTGAAATACCTATTCATTTTTAAATCAAACCGTTAATTCTCTTTGGTTTCCCATTCCCCCAGCCACTGGTCTTCGCACATCCCTTCACTAGCACTTTCTCCAGGAAGCAGTGATCTAATTCAGCCCCGCTTGCAGTGATAGGTGGACCAAGACTCTCAGACACATTCAGCATGTACAGGCCTAGCGTACCCGCCCACATTCACAATTCCCTGCAGATGATGGGAACTGTAGTTTCCTTTTACTGCAGAGAGTGGAGAGGATATGATGTAATCCCTGCTGTTACACCTCCCAGGCAGAACAGATGCTGTTCTCTTTTTAATTGCAGAAATCTCATCATGCAAATTCAATTTTTCTCCTAAATAGTAAGAATTTTCAAACTTTTAGCAACCCTTTAGTCTTTTGTGTAGGGGGGTGTGTGTGCTAATGGGTGACTTTTTCCCTATCCCAGAGTTCTTCTTTAAGAGAAGAATGGCCATAGCGTAATTGGCCATATTTCTCCTCTGGGTCATAAGAGTGACCCAGAATCAGCTGTCAGCTGACATCACAGAGCCAGTCCAGGCTTTGGAAGGATCTGGACTACAGAGTCAGGATCTACCCAGGTGCGTGATTGACATCTGGCTCCGGCTCTCGGTGTGTGTCTGAGTGCCAAAGCCTGTTGCTTCTGCCCCCATCCATCCCAGCTCTGAGAGCAGAGATCTCATTATCAGCAGTCATGTGATCACTCAGTTCTTGGTCTTAGAGCCAACATGAGACACCTGTAGAGCATCAGTGTGCAGCAACCCCCTCCCCAAGTCCACACTTCTTTAAAAACTATACCTAAAAGCTTTTCACTTGTTAGTATTTGCCAGAGTATCTTTAAAATTCCCATCAGGCTTTTTTGGCTGTTTGTCTTTCACTGGAAGATTAACCTTCACTTCCTATCCCAGGGACTCAAAAGGAAGTGAGGCAAAAAGCGCTCTTAAAGTGTTACTAAACCCAGGACTCTGCATTCACTATATCTGGTCTCCCACAGTACACATTACATGGAAATGCAATTATTTTAGTAAATATAAACTGCTAAATATTTTTTCCCATCAGCAGTTAGAGCAGTCTTGTGACATATCAGTGTTCAGCAGAGCACTGGTTAAAGCTTGTTTTATTTCTGCTGTAGAATGATGTAGAACCCCTGCCCTCTGTCTGGACAGTGGTGATTGGCCAATGTGCTGGTAACATGCACTCTCCAAGAAAGAAAACAAACACACCACACCTCCCTAGCAATACACACCAAACTGAGCATGTGCAGAGTGTCTCCACATGATATGTCTTACCAGGAGATAAGAGGGGGCACTAGAAGAAGGGGAGAGTCAGAAGTCAGGATCAAATAGTAATTTTACACAATGCAGAGGATTAACCCCTTAGGTTCCACAGTGAGTATAACAAGCATGCTTTACTGCATATACAGACTGATTTTACTGTTGTGGGTTTAGTAACACTTTAACAGGTTTTCACAGAACAGTGTCCCCCTTGGAAAAATTCCCTCTCCATTTTTTTTCCCAGTGAAAAAAGGTCACCAGGACAAATCAAGGGAGTGAATCCCCCCAGTGGGACCACAGCAACTAACACCTGACAGGGTATTTCACACATCCTCAAAAATATACCTGTTCCTGTCATAAACTGAGTGGATATTTCCTGTAATCACTACCACCATCTGCAGAATGCGCATCAAAAACATAGTTAAAATGTATGAAAACAGAAAGAAGTGAACCTGGCCCTGGAGAAATTGCTGCAACATATTTTTCTTTTAAATTTGGGGGGAAACCGTTCTACTTTAAGTAAACTTCTCCTTCTAGGAGTAATGGTGCATCTTTGTTAAAGCTGAACCTCATGCAAGTAAAAATCCACCTTTGCAGTGATGCTTCCCCTGAAATGCAAGAGTTAATGCTAGTTTACATCTTGGGGGCAGGGCAATATACTCTTGCTTACCTTATCATCCACTGCCAAATGCTTCTCAGTGCTACAAGACCAGTCTCTTCTTCTACACCCTAGCTGTCAGATGCCCCTAGTATAATCAAGGCCGATGCAGGGTCCATAGTCCTGCACTGGACATTAGGACACAGAAGAAGAGTTCACCACTGAAGCGCAGGGATGCACCATCTGCTGAGGAGCTGAGGATCAGGCAGGTAAAACTGCTTTTCCCTTCCCTATATGACCATTTAACCACTGAAGCATGGGGGCTGCCCCACTGTAAGGGAAGGTTTTTACATTTCCTTTGGTTGGGCTCTGAAAGACTGCATTGCAATACGCTGTTCAACCAATATACTGTTGGTGAGGTTTTTATTTTCCTTACTCTAGAGCTAAGACGCACAGTAACTTATTAGTCCTCATGCACATTGGACGTTTTGATAACGCTGGTAATGTTAGCTTTGTAAAGTCACGTTAAAAATGTGTTTTTCAGATTTTTTGCTTTAGCTTTTAGCTGCATTTTCCTGCGTTTTTTAGCTTTTTTTTAATCGAAGAAATATATTTTTTGGGTCAAAAAAAGTTCAAAAACACCGGTTTGTGGCAATTTACAGCGTTAGAGCATTTTTACAGCTAAAAAACTCCTCTAGAAACCCAGTTGTCCTGGGTTTTTATTTCAGCCAAAAAACGTCAATTAAAGTCTGTGTGTGCATGGACACATAGGATAACATGCTGGGGGGTTTACTGGCTGTAGAAAAAAACATCAAAAACCAAAAACAGCAGCTGTAAAAACATCCAGTGTGCAGGACGACTTCTAGTGCTGCAGAATACTAAAATGTTCAAGAACTGTAAATAAAATAGGGGAGCCGGACAGATTATGCCTGTATTAAATGTAATTTGTATTAAAGGATACTAAAGTTTTCTAGAATTCTAGTGTCCACCCCAATATACTATACATCTATACTATGAAAGGCACTGCTTAAACATATTTAGCTCCTCACTGGGACATGACTGTCTGTATAATATGAAGTCATAAAACCAAGTGAATTCATCCCAACTGGATGAAATGTACTCCTTTTAGTGTAGTTTATATGGCACTCTCTAGAATGCTGAATAGTGTACCTTGGGGGCAGTAATACAGATCCTGTTTACTACAGGTAACAACATGAATGTACTATAACAAGCCAACCATCTGTTTTAATCAAATATTACATTGAAACAACCCAAGCCAAAACAGTGTTTTACACAGGGTATATACAAGCATTAATTATGCAATAGACACATCAGGGTTTATAATCACAAAGGAACTGACTTTCATGATTAAAGCATGGCAAACATCAAGTACTTGACTCCATGTGCCTTTAAAGAACAGAAGGCTGTGTAATTATTCAGCAATAATTACAAATCACCACCGTTTATTTTAAACTTTAACAAAACTTGGGACAAAAATGATTTGTGAACAAGTTTGTCATTCTAATGGAGCTACAGATCCTAGTGCAAAGGATAGTAAACTACTCTAATCCTATGCTAATGCCTAGTACACACTGAGAAAATCAGATGATCATCCAGTTTTCCACAAAGGTGTACACCATGATGTGACCGGCAAATGGTATTAACTTGTATGAAAACTCTCGACTGACAAAGGCCAATGTAACTACAGACTAGATTAGTAGAAAAGGCAGTATGGGCTTGTTTTTTTGCTTCTGACCATGTGCGTTTTTTCTGTTCAATTATTTCCATACGACTACTGTACACATTGAATGAAAATTGGATGCGGTGTTCATGTATGATAAAAAGGTTTCCAGCTTCTACCCTTGGTTTTTGTCATCCGGACAGTCAGAATCAACTGTCGAAAGCACTATACTAACAATGAGATAATCAATTGATCGTTCCTTGTACGGACATTTTTGTACAATTTTATTATTGTGTGTATGGGCCTTAAGGTGCCTGTGTTTTGTCCCAAGGTCCTATTTCTCTCTTGGTAGGAAAGGCAAAGGGTTAATTCACTTAAGTGAATGAATAGTGCAGCCTGAATGGTGGATGCAGTGATTTGACCCATATGATCACCTATAAACATAGATGTGTTCATACACCCTGTAGGCCCCATGCACAGACGTATGTAGCCACAGTGCAAGAGACTCCAACATTTAGGTGAGGGCAGAAGGTATAGGTACACCATCCAGCCCTACGGCCGGAACCCTGTAAACTCAGAGAGGCTGAAAGTTTGGACAGAGCCCTGAGTGGTACCAATGTTTAGGGTCAAATGCCTGGAACCCAGGTTTCTTGCGCTCCAGGCGCTCATCCCTGTGCACATACTGCCCTAATCGTTCATACCATACGATGTACCACCCAGCCACGCATAAGATTACAGGCTTAAAAAAAGTCTCATGAACTGGGGCTCAATCAACCAATGGCTGGGGAGTACTTAAAATGTTACTAAACCCGCATCAGTAAAATCAGTAAAGTATATGCACTAAAGCATGCTTGTTATACTCACTGTGGAACCTAAGGGGTTAATCATCTGCATTGTGTAAAAAGGCTGTTTGATCCGGTCTTCTCTGATCCTCCCCTTCTACTCTCCCCAATCCATCTGCTCATTTTCAGTTTAGTGTGTATTGTTAAAAAGGTGGGGGGGGGGGTGCATGTGATCAGCACAGGGCCAATCAGAACTATCCAGAGGGTCAGGGGTTATGCCAGCTTCATAGGACAGTCAGAGCAGAATGAAAACTCGTACAAGCTGTAACCAGTGCTTGGCCAGACACTGGCAGAAGTACCAAGACTGCTATATACTGCTGATGAGAAAAAGGTACTTAGCAGTTTATATTTGCTAAAATAATTGTGTTTCCATGTTGTGTGCACTGTGGGAGACCAGATATAGTGAATCCTGGGTTTAGTAACACTTTAACATGTTTTAGCATCTGTGTGATGCACCCTATGAGCATCTTTGTAAACAAGGCCTACTTGATTGTAAAAATATCCCTGAAGTACTACTATACTAGTTAAAGGGCAAACATTTTCATTGAATGATTTAATCTGTTGCTCTATAAAAAAAAGCAGATAAGCAGATTAAACCTAGTTTGAAGCCCTCTCTAGTATAACATACACAAGCTCATCTAAAGGTGACCATAGATCTCTGATTTTCTTGCCGAATTATCGGCCGAAAAATCGGCCGATATTCGTACTGTTAGTGGGGAAAAATGTTGGCAGTTTTTCTTAATTTTAAGAGATTTTGAAAATCGTCCAAGCTGGAAAATCCTGGGACGATTTGTTAGATCGGCCGATTTTCACAGTAATTTATGGTCAAATCGGCCGTTCTTCTGGCCGATTTGACAATAAATTGACTATGAAGAAAAAGAAGAAATAGATTTTGCAGGAGAAGAAGAAATAGAATATAAAGAAGAAGAATAGAAGAAAAGAGGAGAAGATGAAATAGATTTTGCAGAACAATACGGTGAAGAAAAAAAGTTGCAACATTGTATCTATTTGTATGCATGTCGGATACAGATGTTTCTCTTCAAGTACAAAGAGATACAATGTTTCTCCTTCTTCTGCATAATCTATTTCTTCTGTCAAATATAATAGCGGGTCTCTATGCAGGGACGCCGCTATTATATTAATTGACGGCCGTAGACGGGACTAAAACCTGCCTACTTTTTTTTTTAATTAGTGGCAACGTCGGCCGTCTGAACGACCGATTTATGACTTTAACAAAAAACGTCCGATTGTCCCCACATCTATGGCCTGCTTTAGACTATTTTCACTATTGCAGTCAAATTTGAGAAAGCACCACTATATGTTTAATGTCTTCCCATTCACACAGTACACTCAAAAATGTAATTCCTTTTTGGTTGCTACTCTGTAGGGTTTATACACAGGACTGCAAGATATTCTACAAAGTGTCAAACTGTGGACAAAATTAGATAAGGTGCATTGACATACAATGCATCACCCAAGTCTTGAGATCTTAAAGTGTTACTAAACCCACAACAGTAAAATCAGTCTGTATATGTAGTAAAGCACGCTTGATAAACACACTGTGGAACCTAAGGGGTTAATCCTCTGCATTGTGTAAAAAGGATGTTTGATCCTGACTTCTCTGATATTCCCCTTCTTTCAGTGTCCCCCTCTTTATCTCCTGATGAGACATATCGTTTGCAGTCACTCTGCACACTCTCAGTTTGGTGTGTATTGCTAGAGAAGTTTTGTTTTCTTGGGAAAGTTCATGTGATCAGCATAGGGTGCTGTCCAGACAGAGGTCAGGGGTTCTGCATCCTCCTAGAGCAGAATGAAAACGCCTACAAGCTTTAACCAGTGCTCTGCTGGACACTGATAGACTGTTCTAACTGCTGATGAAAAAAGGTATTTAGCAGTTTATATTTACCAAAATACTTGCATTTCCATGTTCTGTCTACGGTCTGTGAGACCAGATAAATATAGTGAATGCAGGGTCCTGGGTTTAGTAACACTTTAATCCTTTGTTACGCCAGACAGCCCTGAATGTCTAGTTTACAATTGATATCTACCAGCACAGTATAGACTGGGTTTATTATGATAAACATTACTCCATAGCACCCTCCTTACATTATACAGAAGAGGAGAGGTAGATTACCTTTTTAACTTTATTGTTACTAGCTGAAAAAGCTTAACAGCAACTTTTAAACTTATTTTTGTTATGCTATGTGAAAGCAAAATGTAACAAATATAAAGCAGTTGTCTCAATGTGGCTGCAAAAGATGAAATATATACTAGTTGCTTTATGAAGTGTCTTTCTTGCAGTAAGACAACATTTCAAAGTACTATTCTAACTTCTACAGAGTACGTACTTTGCGTTGATTTTGTTGTGCACATACAGATTTGGAGAGACTTTACTATAGGCAATACAGTGACGTAGTGTAGTCCTAATCCCTGCTGACATAAATGTTTGTCGGGGAAAATGAGAATACCAAAGGGTATGTGCCGAATTCATTTTTATGACTGGTAAATGTTTCTAAAGACATTAGTGATGGTCTAAGGTGACAGTCTAATGTCTATTCGCTTCCCACAGACAACCCTGGCAGTATCTCAGAGGAAAAACATCTAGACAAATAATAAGGCAACCATTCATGGTAAGGGATGAGCTGGCCAAAACATATGCCTGAGGGTGGTTGGATCACCCTGCATGTCTGATCACTCTCTGGTATCTATGGCCTTCTTAAACATAGATAATTACATTAAGCCAATCACCATCACATGGCCATAAACATCTCTTTGAAGCACTATAGATCTCCTTTCAGCATGCATAATCTTAAAGCTGGTCATAAACTATGCACATTTTGGCCATTTTGCTATGTAATATTGGGCCCATTCCTGCCTCACATACTTTGGAAAAGTGAAGGAACCAGATGGAAAATGTTTGCCCAGACAGAATACAATAGGCACAGTGAAGATTTGTCCTCCATGCAGGCAGAACAAAAAAAAAATAACCTAAGTGTATGGCCAGTTTTAGAGATCAACAAACAATCAGAATTTAACCCTTCCAACTAAATCTGATCTCACCAGGAATTCAAAGCCATTTTCAGATTTCTGTAGGAGTAAACACTACTACTCTCCAGGCTACACTGTATGTGCTCATAGCATGTACCAGTCACAATGTACTGGGCATCCTTATCACACACACTGAATGTGCCTGTCGGCAGACGTCCTCAGAGTGTGACAAACAGAAGATAAATATTTATGCATTTTGGTTGCCTCAGTCCCTCCCACCGAATATTGCTTGGCTAGAGTTCTCCTTTCTGATGATCGAAACTGTTAAAGTGTATGTAAAGGGAAAACATTTCCTTTTTTTGTATTGCTGTGTTCCTGCTGAGATTTAATACTGTTTTTGTCCAAATCATTAAATTTGAAAGTTGTCACTAGAGGAAGAGGTTAGGCCTAATACAATGGGGACAAATGTTTCGATGACAACCATCAAACATGGAAATTCCCCTCATTTTGGTAGAATTTCCTCTTATTTCCTGTTTCAACTCCAGGAGAACGGGAAGAAGGATCCTCTCTGCTTCCTGCCATATACAAAAACAGAAAAAAGTTTGGCTGAGTGTAAATTAGGATAAAGGTCTAAAGTGGCCTCAAGATCAATGGAGCCCTAGGATTCCTCCAGAGGCTTCTAGGGGTTCCGCAAGCAGAGGTGAATTGATCTCCCACCTACACTAACCACCAAAGAGAGAGGGAAATTTTCCCGACTACCAATAGATAAGATCACGTTTACACGAACCACTAATATTAGGGGACACCACACAATCATATGCATTATTTTTCTTAATATTCTTCCAATTGTGTGTCACATTCTTTTATTCAAAGATTAATGATTCTTACATCACAAAAATGTATTGTAAGCTGTAGTTCTAGATATCTTTAGCTAGGATTCCCTGAGATCTTAACATTTTTTCAAGAGCTCTGCTGGGGTAAAAAGGATGAGGAAAGCGGATCTAGAATGTAATCAATAAATTTGACAGATACAAAAAGTACTATTTGAAAGGGGCTTTTTTAAATTTGGTACAGTTACACAGTCAACAAAGGTTTACAGCCTTTTGGTAGTTTTACCATGGCTGTGTTTAAACTATGTGTGCCTATAGGTATACAAGCAATGGCAGATACAGGATTATAAGAGCACTGGGTTCTGTGAACCACTTCGAAGATCTGCCACTGCCACTCAAAGAGGAGACAGGACAGATATGCAGAATCTGATCAGAGTGCATTTTTAATTCCAGAGCATAGTGCAGTCCCCCAAGGAGAAAAAAAGACAGGAATGATTAAATCAGGAGTCTGTCTTTTTCATAACAAAGTATAGTTGATTACAAAATAGTGCATGTTTACAGGAAGATATTCTGTACAGATTTATAAGGGAAATAAATTTACCCCCGGGTAAATATACTTTGAGCTTAAAATTCTTTGTCGAGCAGTGACTGCAGGTAGGTGCAACTCCATGTAGGATGGTGGAGGAAAGGATTAAAACCCCTGGCTGTTTTGTTTTTTTAATCAGGATATGTTTTATTGAGGAGACTGGCCTTCACTTCCTGTCCCATAATCACAACAGGAAGTGAGAGAAAAACTCTCAAATTTGAGAATTCCCTTTTCAACAATTGCCAAGAAAACAAAAGTCTATGTTGGAAGATTTCCTCTATACAAAACTGGTTCTGTAACAACTTATGATTTTGGCTTTTCTCTCAATTGCAGCTTCAGTAACAGCAGTCACAAGGACTAAGAATAAGAGAAAATCTACCCCAATGGGGACAGATGCAAGTTTTGCCGTTAGATTATTTTACATTAGGCAAATCTTATTCACAATGAATTTGAGGATGTAGTTCAAAAGCACTGGTCGATATCTCCTAATCTATCCTTCTTGATGAGATATCGGCCTGAAGAACTCTTCCTTCTCCATCATAAACAAAGCCAATAAAAACATCCACATCCACAGCACCTGTATAATGATCCAATCCACCATAGATTTTTGGCACCCTTTCCTCACAGCATTGGGCTGACCATACACAGCTTTATTGCACTTCTCAGCCCCACTAAACATCTTCACTGCCTGAACACAGCCCCATTGCCAAACAGAGTGTGCATATGATAGGATGAAGTCAATCTATGGGCAATAACTCTACTCTCTTGACTTTTAAATTAACTCTGTCAAGTCAGGTAATGCCTGCAGGGCCACCCATAGCTTGAATGTTGAGCTGTCTATGCCTAGCTTAACTCCTAAAATTCTCCTGAAAGCCAAGTCTCACTTTTGTTATTGTTATTTACCCAATTCCAGATGAATCTACCTTTAAACATCTAGACCATGCCTGTGCTTCAGTCAGCAGATGCAGTTGTGTATGCCACTGTTTCAGCACTGATAAAGGTATTTGCACAATGACCTTCAGCGGGCAGCCAATACCACCCAAACAAGGAGATAGGAGAGAGAAAGAATATTGTATAAAACAAAGTTATTGGAAATTATGAGGCCCATTTACAAGTATTTTATTCTTGAAAAATGCATTTCAATTAAATTCCAATCATTCATATGTGGCTAGTTCACATCTATGCCCTGCAGGTCAAAATGGGCAATTTACACTCTGGCAAAAAAAAAAAGGGCATGCAGTATTTGTGTATTTATACGGTCATCACAAGGTTTTGTGCAGTTTTAAAACATCTGCTCCATGGAAAATCTGTAAAATATATTGAAACATAAACACACATAAACATGCATCCATTATAAGGCCTCATTCACACAGACTACCTATCCATACAACTATGTGAAGGGCCATCTTTGCCTGTGCAAGCAAAAAAGGTCCTTTGCATGGGTGTACTGATAGGTGATGAGGCCCATGTGAATGAGGGAGCATTCATGGATATGTAATTGTGAAAGAGTCCCAAGACACAAATACACAAGCCCATTATCTACAATCAAAATGTTGTAACATGGTATCGAACAGATGCAAGGCCAAGAGAAATTCACTTCGACGACAAATGACCAAGAGAGCTAAAGAGATCTTTTTTCCCCATATATTTTTTCTCTGTCCCTCCTTTCCCCTGCCACCAAGTACGTCTACACACGTATGTGTAAGATGTGCCAAAAGGTCTTTGCCATGCCTTAAAAAGCAAGGAAAAAAAAAAAAAAAAAAAAAAAAAAAAAAAAAAAGGTAGACCACCCTTACTAAAACAAATAAAAACAAGCTGTGCAGCTTTGACCAAAGCTGATCAATGCCCTTGCTATAGTTGTAGGCCATTTACATATCTCATGAGCCCTGACTGGAAAACCAGGATCTTGCCCAGAGATGGCTAGCTGTCACTGTTCACCAGCATCACACGAGCGGTTGGTTTCTCTGAGTGAACCCCCCCCCCATCCTCACATGCACCTTCTCTCCCCTGCTGGGCTCAGTGTTTGAGAGCTCACGCCTGTGATGGTAAAGGTGAACAGTAACAACTAGGCATCTTAGCACTGTCCTAGGAGTTTTCCAGCCAGGCTTCATGAGGTCTGTAAATGGCCTACAACTATAACAAGGGCATTATTCAACTTTGGTCAGAGCTGCCCAGTCTGTGTTCATCTACAGATGCCCCTTATCTGCATAGGCAGCTTTCTGGTAAAAAGGTGAACTAACCAGTTATATATTCAGAATATTCTTTACAAGTATGCGCTTTGTTGAAACACTTACAGTATGTGACAAAATCAGATGCTGTGGTCATAGCTGATCTTCTGAAAACTCTAGTTGCTTGGTAGCAATGATGGTCCAATAGCTTTAACATTCCAAGTTGCCAACCTGGAATAAGTATTCAGACAAGAAGATCTGACTTCCCTTGCTATAATAATAGGCTCAGAATCTATTGAAAGCCTAGGTTCAACATGATAGGCAAGCAACTAGCACTTTCAGTGGGAGGTCAGCAATGGCTTCGAGGGAAAGCAATTTAAACCCTAAAGAGAAGCTACAGTCTTTTGTATTAAAAAAAAATAAAATGAAGCCAGCAGCTACAAATACTGTAGCTACTGATTTACAGTAAGGAAAGAGACAGTTCCAGGAATCCAGCAATGTCAAGACCCAGGCTGATTCTTTGCCAGTCTTCAGGTACCTAGTGCCATCTTGCTCATGGGAGGAAAAGCAGCACTTTGTAGGTGAAGTTCCGCTTTAAGCCCCATGTTGAATAAAGCCTCACCGTGTTGTCCTACCAAGTTCCACATCAGGTTTTCTGATTTCTACAAATTAGGAATTGTGGCCTTACATTTCATATTATGTCAAAAGACTGATGTTTATTAGTGGTTTGCCTTCTTCTAGACATATTTCTACAATTTTAAGCTGTAGCTCTGACAAACTCTCATGCAAAAGCAAGTCAACTGAGAAGTAGAGATGAAAAAATAATTCTGTTGGGTTTGAGCAGGCCATTGCACAAGTCTGGGATAGGGTGGGAATCTTCCAGAATTCTGCATTCCAGTTATTACAGAGAAATGCTATATAAAGTCCCAGAGAGAATAAAGTAACCTCTCATAATGCACAGAAAGTAGGTTATATGGATGTCATAGTTCACATCAGTGCTTGTAGTTCCAGTGCATTCCAGCTGCAAAAAAAAAAGTAGAACATTTTGCATTTTTTCTGCACAGAACTGTACTGGAACGTGGTAAAACACATAAAAAAACGGAACACAGTAAAAATGCACATGTCCCTATTTAAATTGAAGAAAAAAGTGAACTTAAATGCATAAAAGTGCATCAAAAATGTGCATGCAAAAATGCATCCGGAATGCATCTGGACTGCGTTTCTATAGTGTGAACCGACCCTAAAAGGAACCACTGAATTTATCTTTAACCAATTAATTTGTTAAATTGCTGGTGAAATATTCCTTAAAATAATTTTACAACAGGCTTTTTTTTCACCATTAGTTGAACAAGCAATGGTTGCAGCTATACGAGATCACAATAGACATGTTACATTTGAACATGAATCCTCTCCTATCTGGAGGTGTTTGGAGGAGACTCTTGACAGTTTTACCTGGGGGTTTTAAAAGGGAAGTCTTGTGTAGTACTCTTGCAACTGGAAAATAATCCTGCATGTCTAGTGTACCAGGCTGGTGTGGTTCATAGGAAAGCCTTTTTAATTTTATTTTTTTTTTAAGAATTTTGTAGAGTGCATTCCAAAAAGCTTGGTCATTCCTACTCTTGAGCAGTTTTACCAATGAAAACCCAAAATATGATTGGTTGCTTCAGTGCATTCCCTTTTTTTTTTTTAAACTAACAAGTTATTTTAGTGTATGAATGTGTCATTGTAAAGAACAGCTTTCTGTAACTAATAAAGGAAAATATCATTAAGGAGAAAAGTCTGGCTCAGCTGCTGCTAGGCTTGGCATAAATAATTACCTTTGCTAGTAACGTGGGCCTAAAGAGTCACAGACTAATGAAGGTTTACCTCTGTGCCCCTGTTCCCTATGGGATATTGTCAAGAACAGACTCCCTTGTTGCTTTTTTTTTTTTTTTTTTAAAGACACACATCTGCCTCTAATCTTAATAGCTGAACCATTAACCATACAAAGTTTTTTTTTTCTTTGAGTGTAGAGCACATTTCTGCAAATGCTCAGAGCTTAACTCATTCCAATTCCTATTATAATCCAGACAAACAGCAGCTTCCTACACATCTGATTATAAAACATGATAAACTGTTTTACTTGTCTTGGCTTTCTGTGGCAGAACTGATTGAATCGGTCACTGGAGGTATATTAATTGCTTTTCTGAACAGCGTCTCCTAATCACCACTTGCCTTAGCCACAGTAACAGACACTAGAAACCATAGACAGAAAAAATGTTGATAGCACTGCTAGTGTGGATGAGACACTATTTGCCAAAGAGAGAAAAAGGAACAGTTATAAAAAGGCCGTGTCACATAATCAAAACACTTTCCACAAAAGACATTCTATTCTAAACATTCTGTCATGCTACAAGTAAACCATGTTTTATAGAATTTGTGCTTATGGTGAAATCTGTTTCAGATTTAAACTCTTTCTTCTACTCTAAAACCTATTAAGGAGTCCCAACTAAAGCTTCCCCTCAGTCAGACTGCATTAAAGAAATACTTGTAGCATCACCCACAGCCCTTTTTTCCCTCCTTTAGACCTCCAGCAGAGGTACAATGATAGATCTCTGTCCAAGGGCAAAGACAGTCACCATAAACTGAGACCACATTGAAGTCAGACTAAACTGAACCTAACTTGACAAAATGATAAATGGTTACTGTTTAATACCTCCAGTGAGAGTAAATATTGCTTAATAAAGAGGATTCTTCAAATACTGCCTCATTCTTCCAGCACTATGTTAATAAAGGCAGCAGCTAGACTAAGACTGACAAATGCCTGTGACCATAAGACCTAGAATTCCAAGGAGGTGACTAAAGAGCACATGACTTACTTCCCATGGTCTACAACTAGCTATATAAAATAGAAGTGTCTGATTTTAGGAGATAAAGATAGGCAAACAGCAGACATCTCCCAGTGGCCTAGTATATATTTTTTTTTTACTGAAGCAAAGAGCAGGAACATTGACACCTAGTTGAGCAAAATGGTGAAAGCAAAGTTTATTGGAAAAAGATCAGTTGTCACCAAAGTGACAGGGAACAGCTGAATTCCCACATCTGGAGTCTCATTTGGGCAAACACTCTGAAACTCACACCCTCGTAATCCTGGGCTGCTAAAAAGACAGATGGAAGGGTTCTATGCAACATATGCACTCTAAAACTATACACTCATGTGTTTAAAAATAAAAATGCAAAACAAAAAATAGTAACCCAAAGTACATATTGCAAAACAATTACAGTTGAACACCGACAGAACCAAAACAACAAGCTGAAAGTATCAGACAGAAACCTATGCAGTCAAACCGCATCTTTCATTCATTTAGCCCTGGTTCACACCGATGCGACTTGTCATGCGATTTGTCGGAGTCGCACTGATTTGAAAAGTAGTTCCTGCTCCTGCACTACAATTTCTGGTGCGACTTGCATTTCCAAGGAGCAGGGCCCTCCTAACCCTCTTGTATTGAACTGTATTGTTGCTGTATTGTCTCCCGTTATATTGTAACGCGCTGAGCACACTGTTGGCGCTATATAAATCCTGTATAATAATTGACATCTGTGCATGAAGTCGCACTGACATCCAACTTTGATACTGCATGACTTCAAGTGAAGTTGCACGATTTCAAAGTTGGATCCAGTGTGAACCTGGGCTTAGAACAGCCAAAATAATAAGATGGCTGCCAATTGGCTAAGGGACATTAATGTAAGTGCTGCATGCACAGGGGGGTAGCACAGATCTTGCTTGATTGAGGAAGGAGTGTTCTATACACTGAAAGATCATTTTTTGGAGCTTGCTTGTCTACCAGACTTTTGACCATCGCTTTACCATCTTGGTTTGCAATGTCTGCACTATAGGTTATCCTTTTCACTTGGACTGGACATAATGGGGGAGATTTACTAAAACTGAAGTGTGCAAAATCTGGTGCATAGTAACCAATCAGCTTCCAGGTTTTATTGTCAAAACCTAACTGAACAAGCTGAATTTAGAAGCGGATTGGCTACCATGCACAGCTGCATCAGATTCTTAGTGTACCAGTTGTAGTAAATCAACCCCACTGTATATTGTTATATAGCACCAACAGTTTGCTCAGCGCTTTACAATATAACGGGAGACAATACAGTTCAATACAAGAGGGTTAGGAGGGCCCTTTTTTTTTTGATTTAATATATGTTTATTGAATATTTTTGGGTTGTGTTTACAGAGAATTCACTGTATTGGCTCACAGGTGGACAGTTGGTTTAGGAGGGCCCTGCTCCTTGAAGCTTACAATCTAATAGATATATATATATACAGCTGACATTTGTAAAATGTTTGAGGGTGTTATGGCTTTCTACTCTGAAATATTTACTGGGATGGGCCCCTAAATTATGTCAAGCACCCCTGTACTCATCAGATACAGAACTTCTGTACGAAGCCTGAAGCGGAAAAAATTAAGCTTGTGTTGCCATGGATTACCACAATTTGCTAACTGAAAAAGAGGCCACCTTTTATTACAGGTATATGTTGTAATAGAAGTGGTAAAACAAACTAAACTCAATTTGCTTTAGGGCTCCATGCACACTGGCTTTAAAAAAAAAAAAAAAAAAAAAAACAAAAAAAAACTGCCAGTGCTCTTGGCACAAAAGAAAAGAATTTTGAGCGTTTTTTGTACTGGCGTTTAGAAACGTTTAACAGTGTTTCGTATCTTTTTTCTGCCAGAAAAACAGCTCTCAAAAATTCAAAACAAAATGTTTTTTTCTTCTGCCTCTACATGCCAAGCTTAAAAAGCACCTCCAGACAACTTAATGTGTATGTACACATAGGATAACATTAGTAGCTTCAACGAGCAAAATGCATCAGCATTTCTTTTAAGACAGTGCACATGGAGCCTAAAAGTTCACCCTCCTATCTGCAAGCACAGCTCAAAAGTGTATAAAACTAACTGCAGGCAGGGTCTATTGGAAAGGTCTCTGCTACATAAACTCCTTCAGCTAAAAGAAAAACATTTCACAATAAAAGTTTTCAGTGCAACGGGAAGCAACCCAAACTGACGGAATGTTTTAGCCAACCCTTGACTACCCCCCTCCCAACATCCCTAGTTTATAATCAATCATGCCGCTACAACTCTAACTAAGAGAGAATCCATACAGGAATTAAAATGCATTATCTCCTTTAACGGGTAATCCATTCACCCAGCAGTACCATGCCTGGACTTAAGTATGATTAAAGCGCAGATCCTTATCTTTAATTGCTGGAGCCTGGCATAACTTCATTGTGAAACAAAGCAATGTTGAGCAAGTTATCCTGTACACACATAGACAGACACAAAGCCTGGACTCCTCTCTGATCTCCTTCAACCTTCAGCTGTGATCCCTGTTGATCCAAGGAGGACTGGAACCCTCTGGCTGCCCCTATAGAAATCACAACACTCTGCCACACTGACACAAAGATTAGCTTTGTTTTCCTAAGCTGTCTGCAGTTTAAGCACACTTCTGCTGCCTCTGCCCTTTTTTTTTCCCATACAGGCATATAGAGGAGGAGGTGAAGCAGCCTTCAATGACTTACTAGTCTTCCAAAAGGCATTTAAATCTCCTTTCTATGCCCCCAGGGAAGACAGTTTGTTGAGGATTTCCAGCTCCTTCGCTCTGACATCTCCAATACACAGGATGATGACATCTGTAAGCCTTGTTCTGAGTGTCTTCACCTAGAATAGACTGAACAATGGCAGGATCATCACCCATGTGCTGCCCTTGTACCTGAGATGTTGGAGGATGTGACAGAACAAGCACAGAACAGGATCAGCAACACTATGGATAACACTGCTGGGAGCCAGATGAGGCTGACACACTCAGGGGAGCAGTTAGTGGTTTCTGCATGGATGCTCATAAAGCGCTCAGTGCGATGTGAAGGGCTGCTAATGAGGCCATTGTTGCTGTGTCTGTCTCTTCCAGGGACATCAGTGACAGGACACTTCAGCTGCCCCGTCCAGCCTGCAGGCGCTGCTGTTCCTTCTCCTGCCGTTAGGAAGCGCTGAAGAGCAATGCCTAGCGGGACTGGTCGGAATGAAGGCTTAACGCAGCAACTGGTGACCCGACTCTGCTGTGTGAGAGACATGGACTGATAATGGGGGTGTATAGAGGACGGGGAACCCGCAATAGGGGTGTGTACGGGACGGGGAACCCGAAATAGGGGTGTGTAAGGGACGGGGAGCCCGACATGGGGCTATATAGGAGACGGCGAGCCCGACATGGGGCTATATAGGAGACGGTGAGCCCGGCATTCCTCAGCATTTGAGCTGCAGAGAGCTCCTCTTTCACAAGTTGTATTAGAAGGCAGTATATAAGAACACGCACACCTCAGGAATGGGGCAACTTACCGCAGCACGCCGAGTATCCCCAGTACAGGTCACATGGAGGGTGTCAGGCTCCAGCAGTTCCTCAGCCTGTAGTTCATGTGTGTGGAAGGAGCTTCGTGCCGCCTCTAGGTGAGTCCGCTCTACTACTAAACTCCGCCACTCAGCGAGCCTTCCACACTGCTAACGTGACATGAGCTTTCCTCCCCGCTCATTGGTTGCGGCGCGGAGCAGTCCTCCAATCAGTGTCCGAGCTGCTATCAGCACAGCTTCTTCCCCTGCAGTTATGAATCCCCTGCAGGGGGTTGTTGATTCACACAATAGGGTTGTCGCAGCGCCTGACTCCAGACTCCTGTCATCATGTAGTCACCTTACACGACCAATGGAATCTACATTTCTTAGAGTTCACTGGTGCAAGACACAAGATCTTAATTGCTGCTCTCTGTATATTGTTCCACGACGGAATTCCCCCCCTTGGAGGCTGAAGGAATTCTCATTACCTTGGCAGGGAACAAAGTCATAAAATGTCATAAGAGGCCATTGATGGGAAATGTTATCTATAGAAAATAAAAATGATTAGCATGTTGAAGAGGGGTGTGAGCAGAAACCAGGGAGGGCAACATGTAAGCAGATTAAACTTTGGCTTTAAAGCCCAACTCTGGGAAAAATGAAAATTCTCCCTTGCAGTAGGGCTGCTTTTCCAGGCAGGGTCGGATTTAGCATATCTGATCGGGGGGTGTAGTATAAAATGTCAGGGGTCATAATGTCAACAGTGTGAAAGAGATTCAGAGAAAGGGTATTCTTGTTCATTTTTATACCAAGAGTCACAACCTGGAAACAATGTCTGAAAGATGGTGCAGAGGTGTTGCAGGAGTGAACAAGGAACACTTGTATCTATTAGGATGATTAAACAGAACCTGTACCTCCATATATCAAGTGTCCCTATCAGATCCCCCCTACTCCAGGGTCCTCATCAGAGTACCTCCTTACATCAGCTGTCTACTTCAGAGTGCCTCATATCAAATGTCCCCATCAGAGCCCCCTTACATCATTTGTCAACATCATAGTCCGCTTTGCATCAGTTCTCCCCATCAGAATGCCCCCTTACATCAACTGTCCCCATCATCGTGCCCCCTTACATCAACTGTCTCCATCAGAATGCTCACTTAAATCAAATGTCCCCATCAGCATGCCCCCTTACATCAACTGTCTCCATCAGTGTGCCCCCTTCCATCAACTGTCTCCATCAGAATGCCCCCTTACATCAACTTTCTCCATTAGCGTGCCCCCTTACATCAACTGTCCCCATCAGCGTGCCCCTTTACATCAACTGTCCCCATCAGAATGCCCCCTTGCATCAATTGTCTCCATTAGAATGCCCCCTTGAATCAACTGTTCCCATCAGCATGCCCCCTTACATCAACTGGCCCATCAGAGTGCCCCCTTGCATTAACTGTCCCCATCAGTGTTCCCCTTTACATCAACTGTCCCCATCAGAGTGCCCCCTTGCATCAACTGTCCCCATCAGAGTGCCCCCTTGCATCAACTGTCCCCATCAGCGTTCCCCTTTACATCAACTGTCCCCATCAGCGTGCCCCTTACAGCAACTGTCCCCATCAGCATGCCCTCTTACAGCAACTGTCCCCATCAACGTGCCCCCTTACATCAATTGTCCCCTACAGTGTGCCCCTTACATCAACTGTCCCCATCAGAATGTCCCCTTACAGCAACTGTCCCCATGAGTGTGCACCCTTACATCAACTGTCCCCATCAGAGTGCCCCCTTGCAGCAACTGTCCCCGTCAGCGTGCACCCTTACATGAACATGAACTGTCTCCATCAGAGTGCCCCCTTCATCACCTGTCCCCATCAGGGTGCCCCCTAACATCAACTGTCCTCATCAGAGTGCCCCCTTACATCAACTGTCCCCATCAGCGTGCACCCTTACATCATCTGTTTCCATCAGAATGCCCCCTTGCATCAATTGTCCCCATCGAAGTGTCCCCCTTACATCAATTGTCCCCATCAGATTGTCCCCTTGCATCAACTGTCTCCATCACAGTGCCCCCTTAAATCAACTGTCCCTATCAGCATGCCCCCTTACATCAACTGTCCCCATCAGAGTGCCCCCTTACATCAACTGTCCCCATCAGCATGCCCGCTTACAGCAAATGTTCTCATCAGCGTGCCTCTTTACATTAATTGTCTCCGCATCAGAGTGCCCCCTTACATCAACTGTCCCCATCAGCATGCCCCCTTACATCAACTGTCCCCATCAGAGTGCCCCCTTGCATCAATTGTCCCCATCAAAGTGTCCCCCTTACATCAATTGTCCCCATCAGAGTGCCCCTTTGCATCAATTGTCCCCATCAGAGTGCCCCCTTACATCAACTGTCCCCATAAGCGTGCCCCCTTACAGCAACTGTCCCCCTTAAATCAATGTCCCCATCAAAAGGCTCCTATACATAAACTGTCCCCATCAGAGTTCCCATTACATCAGTTGTGCCCATCAGAGTGTCTCATGGATAAGTGGTTGCATTCCTAGAGACCTGAGGGGGGGCACAACTAAAATCTGGGGGCATAGCCCACCCCAGCACCTCCCTAGATCTGGGCCTGTTTCCAGGGTTAACTGCTCAGTTATATCTAGGGGAGAATAAAAGCATGTCACTTACCAGATCCTCTGCTCCTCTGGCAGACAGCGCTCCCCCATGCTCCACCTAAGCATTGTCCCTCAGTATCCTCATGTCCAATGCTAGGCTGTAGACCCTGCATATCTCTTGATGACATCAGGACTTTGGACTACTGGAGCATAGAGGAGAAGCCACTGCAGGGGCAGTCTAGTGTCACGGGAGAGATGGATCTGGTAAGTAAATCTACTTTTCCATGCCCCCTAGACGTAAACAGCGCAGCCCCACTATGAGAAAGTATTTTCACGTTTCCTGGAATTCAGCGTGGTTCTAAAGGCAGACTTTTTTTGCCTTAAAATACAGTAGCTGCTGACTTTTAATGAAATGTCACTTTCCTGTCCAGGGATCCAGCGCCGTCCTCATCCGGGCCAGTTCTTCATTAGTCTTCGGGTCCCCGACGCCGGCATCTCTAGTGTGGGAAGCTGGTTGTGACGCGGTGCAACATCCACACTTTGTGAATGATCCATTCACAATGGTGCTGTGTCACAAAAAGCTGCATGCAGAGAGGAAGAGGGCGAACCTTCGCTCGGATTGTCTAGGGAGCGGGTAACTATTAAACCAAGTACCAACTCCTCAGAAAGAAACCAAAAAAGCGCTAACCATAGAAGGGGATGGCAGAAAAGCATAACTTCCCCTTTTGGGTGAAGTTCAAGCATATGCATTAACGTAAAAAACCTTCTGAATGCAGTCGACCCCTAGCTCTCCCCCAAATACTTAACAGAGCTTGATATACAGTATATACATTATTTTGCTCAGCCCTGCCGCCCTGTAGCAGTACTTCTGCTATAGGGCGAAGGGGAAGCGGTTAATCCTTTCCCCCTCCTTGCACAAAAAAAAAATGAAAAAATTATATTGTAAGGGCCCATTACTTCTGGGTTTCTCTCCTAGGCAAGAATGGTGTACCCCTACAGCATACCCACATCACATATCTCAGGGAGTTTCTGGGCACCATACTGAAAATGTGCATATGTGCCATCGGGGATTGTCTGCCTCTTCCTGCTTCTTCTAGCCGTCAACCTGATGATGCACTGCAACACTTTGACATTATCAGAGGACTGTCTGCAAGAACCTGGAGCCAGCTGCTGATGACATTTGAGAGGAAGATGGCACAGGACCTGATGTACAGCAGAAGAGCTACAGATCACCCCACAACGCTGCTGTATACAGCAAAAAAGGTGGGGTGCTGGATTTTTAACAAATATACATGGTGTGTATTTGTGTGTGTTTTGGGAAGGGGGGGGGGGTAGGTGGGCATTCCTTGTATCATAAAGAATTGCCATTTCCTAAAAATGAAATGCTTACTTTTACCTTTTTTTGTTCACTTTGTTACATCTCGGTACTGAGGATGTTCTGCAGCTTCTTTGCATCTTTATGCACACATTCAAACAATGACTGTATGGTATAGCTCTTCTTTTTTTTAGGTTGCATGCAGGTGTGACAGTGGAGATTTGTCCATCCGTGCCCTTGGGCCAAATGAAAGAAACCTATATGTGTTTGGCAAGGTTTATTGTTAAGCTGGCCAAAAACCAACATCCATACCATTATTGATTTTACAAAATTCATATAAAAACCCAGAAAATATTAATTTGATTACCAGGCCAATGTTTTGAATTCTACGTTTAATTTCAAGATCCACGTGCACATTACAAAAAGTATGATTTTTCCTAACTAAAACCACATTCATAGTTAGAACTATGTTTGTTTTTTTGAAAAATTTCCCATACTTCTCCTTTGATTTCCTTGACATTACAGTAGAAAACGACTATCGATTTGACCCCATTAACTATAAATAAATTGAACAAAGGTTCCAAAAAAAAGTTTTTTAAACAACATTCTACTGGTGTATGGCCAACTTTAGCCGTAACCAACTGCTCATGGAAAATCTGCGCCTCATTCCTGCCACTTGTGTGCCACGAAGAGACATTGCAATTGCTGTTCTCAGTGCTGGAAGATTCTGCTGCCAAAAGTGAATTCAGAAGGAAAGTAATATGTCCCTCCCAATCTAACCATTTTCAAATACTGCAACAATGACAGGTCCAAAGCACACACATTATTCCCTTATCAGTCTCCTCTGCTACATACTCTTTACCAGGGGCGGACTGACAATTTGGGAACTCAGGCACTGCCTGAGGGCCCAGGGTCAGTAGGGGGCCCCATGAGATGCCCCTGGTACCTTTCATAGACTTTTTTGGGTGTGGTTTGAGTGTGGGTGAAGACACAGGGGCCCCATGATCCCTTATTGCCCAGGGGCCCCATGAGTTGTCAGTCTACCCGTGCTCTTTACAGCCCTAAGTTGCAGCTCTCTCCCCATTCTGCACATCGCTGGTACATTCATAGTTGCCTTGCTACTGTCTACTCTTCACAGCCCTGTTTTGCAGCACTCTCCCCATTGTCCACATTGCTGTTACATTCACAGTTGCCTTGCCAGTGTCCACAATGTTACACACTCTTCATCCTCATGTTGCGAATCTCCTCACACAACACTCAATGTCTCAGCTACTTTCTGAGATCTTCCCCTGTTGTCCACACTACACTCTTTCGCAGCTCTCCTAACACTTGTTTCTGTTGCTTTTTTTGCATGACTTCCCCACCATCCACAATACAGCTTGATCTTTTCTGCAGCTGTTCACACTGTTCTCCAACTACAACCCTCTCTCTGTAATACTGACTGCGGCTCCATGCAGCATACTCTCCGATCTCTTATGTTTTTTACACTACCTGAACTTGTGCTCTATTTTCTCAGGCATTGTATGCTCTCTATTCTGCACAGTGATGTCCCTTCTAAAGTATTTTGACTACAAGTCCTGTATGCACTGTTTGTGAAGAGGAACACATGAAATGTACCTAACATTTTATAAATGTTTTGCTAAGTTCTGCCCCTTCCCATTAAGCCCCACACTTTTTTGACCATGTCCAGCAATTTCTCTGCCTTCTATATACATGGTCTATGGTCAGGTTCTGATTTGCCTCTTTCCATCCCCAGCCCATGATCACTCCCTTTAGTCTTGACCCATCCTGTCAACAACCAGCTCACTTGTACTGTACCTTCTGCCTGTAGAACATAGTAAGGTTTTCTCTGCTCTCAACCACTAGGGAACAATTAGATTCCACTTTGCCCCCTCCAAGCCATGATCATAGTACAGTTTTCCTATTTGCCTAGCCACCCTCGCCTATAGTTAAGCCCCATCTCCCACCCCAGATGCATACTCACCTTAGACTTCTGTGGGGTCATCTCCTGAACATGTCCTACATCAGATCCATAGGCATCTATGGGCAATCACCTCTGCAGGTGCAACCAGAGGAATGGAAGATTTTGACTGAGAGATCTGAAGATTGTTGCAGGCTATGGCAGTTTGCTTTAGGTAAGTTTGTATCTGGTGTGTGTGGGGGTAACTTTAAATTAGAAGGGCTGGGCAAAAAGGATAACTTTACTTCTCTGAAAATACAGTTATCCTTTAAACCACCAAAGACAACCCTTTAAATGTGTTAAGATATTTTAATATTATTACTTTGAGTGACTACTCAGCTATGGCACTTGGCAGGCAGTTGAAACCTTTCTGGGAAAGAGACAAGAAGCCATCAATGTGCTTAGCTTGATCACAGCAGGCACCAGTGCCAAGGCAGATTAATTCAAACTGATTTGTATGGTGTCAGATGTCAAGTGGTTCTGTACTCACCTTTGGAGATTAGGCTGTAGAGCCATTGAAGACAGCTCTGTTGACAAAATCAAATATAACTCTCAACATCAGCTTATGAAAGGGTTCTATTCACAAAATAACCTTTGCTGGCCCTTTAGGATTTTTTACAGTCCCCCAGCCTTCCCTTTACTGGCAACCATCACACTGTCCAGCAAGAGCTCCAGTAGCTAATGCAAGTCAAGTTTAATATACTGTCGGGTCCATTCAGTAGGCAACAAAAATGTGCAAACTGTGGTAAACGATACAAACAAATCAAAATTATATTTACTTGGAGATTTTTAGTTGATATGGCAAAGTTCACTTTTCATGTCATCGCTTCTATGCTCCACCTTGTTGCTTCTCTTCTCTTTAGTTCAACATGAATGGATAAGATCACCTAACATCCTGGCAGAGTTCAGATGGACTTAAAGAAAGATATTTCCAGGTACACTGGATCAGATCGCCACAAAACTAGCATCACTAGAGTCCATAAGATCCTATTTGTATATGACAAGATAAAAATCAAATGCATATCATGGGCTCAGAACTCCCCCTTCATCAGGATTTAAATGCTGACAGTAACTTGGAGAGTACTGGACAACCATTTGCAAATAAAAGTATGAAGATCATTTTGGTAGAGGTCACTGATGTGGGTCCAGTGTTCCACCAACATGTTTACTTTCAAAATATAAAAATTGCCAAATAGAGTATGTTCCATGTTATTATTTTTACACTGGCATAACATTTAAATATCATCCACACATTTCATATTCAGTAACAAGGTCAAACACATTGAACTCTTAAAAATCAGTAAACAAAATTGCAGATTTATGTGAATATCCTATACTATTCTCTTCATTGTAACTACTGATTTATTTGAATTGTATAGATACTTCTTACAGTATTATGGTATAATTTCTATCGCTCATGTCTGCTGCTGTAGACTGCTATAAATGTAATGCATAAGGAATTCTATGACTGCAGCCTAACTATACACCCTTTTCTGTCAATGCCTCTTTTTTTTGTGAACTCCTGCAAGACATCTGCACATAGGAAGTCAGCTAACAGTACAGGGCGAAATTGTTGATTGTTTGCACACATTTCACTGGTCTTTAAATCTGTCACACGCGTTAGCATTTAGAATTGTGTGTGCTGATGAGCAAATGAACATTGATTTCAAGTTTATGTCTCTGGGTATTATACACTGTGATGTCGCCTTACTGTAGGTGTAGCTACAGATGAGGTTCATGTTGGTTGACTACAGCTGAGTACACTGAAAGCCAGACACCTGTTTATTTATGTTGGCAGGCTTAATCCCTTGGTGAGTAACAACAGGAGCTAATAGACCAGCCCTGTTTTGAAAAAAAAAAAGTATTGTTGAAGAAGCCTTGTTTTTTTCTTACATATGCTCCTAAACAGCAGGACATCTTTTTGGGGAAAATATACATAATATTTCCTCTTTGGCTATAGGAATAAATTAAAGCAATCACAAACCTGGGCAACTCAAAATGGAAATATATGAAAACAATTCATAGGCATGGGTTACTTTCGGTCAAAAACATCAGATGACCAGAGACACAGGCGTGAGACTTTAGTGAGACGTCCCATCAATCTTGAATTATTAATGAAAATGCAAGCTCCAGTCTTGGTCAACTCTTGCATCTATTGGTCCTTTAAGACAGCAATAAAAACCTCACAAAGAATCCAAAGCTGGCAATACTACACAATTTGATTGTACAATCTCTATACTTCTTATTAATCCTCTTGTTTTTTTATTTTATTGTAACTGTACTATCTTCCTCTATATTGTAAAGCCCTGCGCAAACTGTTGGCGCTATATAAATCCTGTATAATAATAACAATCTCTAAACAATCTTGTTTAGAAATTACCAAAATTATGGAATAGGAGGACAAACCTAAACAATTAATTCAATTAGTATCAAACCAGGCAAGCCTTTGTACTATTTATTTATTTATTCAGGTGCTTATATAGCGCTGTCAATTTACGCAGCGCTTTACATATATATTGTACATTCACCTCAGTCCCTAACCCTCAAGGGGCGTACAATCTAAAGTCCCTAACTTATATTCATACATACGCATACTAGGGACAATTTAGACAGGATCCAATTAACCTACCAGCATGTCTTTGGAGTTTGAGAGGAAACCGGAGTACCCGGAGGAAACCTACGCAGGCTGTCAGGGATCGCGGCGGCTCCTCTTCCGGTGCACGCGCACTGGCGAAGGCTCACGCCGGGACACAAGCACCAGGTCCTGGCAGGCCGCAGCTGACAGGACGCCGCGCATGCACAGTAGGAGCCGCGGGCGCGCCTCGGGCGGCCAATGACAGCCCGGGGGCGCGTCCTGGACGGCCAATGACAGTGCAGGGCGCAATATTTAAAGATGCCCTGCACTGTCACTAATCGCCGCAAGGTCCATCTGTGATCCTGAGTTCCTGTACCTGCATTTTGACCCTGATTGACCCTCACTACGCTGCCTTCTCCTGTGCTTTGACCCGGATTGTCCTGACTACGCTGCCTTCTCCTGTATTTGACTCGGATTGCCCTGACTACTCTGCCTTCTCCTCTCCTGATCCTCGGCTTGTTTGACCTATCTGCGGACTGACTTATCCTGCTGACCCTGCGTGTGACCTGACTACTCTTTGCCTCCCAATTCTGTACCTCGCTTACCCCACGGGACCACTGCTCGTGACCCATCCTGCTAGGTCCCGCCGTCCTCCTCACATCTGGCTCTCCCGATACCTATACATCCCCGGAGGTCGCCTCTGCCACTGGTAGGCCTGCTTAGAGGTCGTGACCTGACCCTGGTCTGTTACAAGTCCATCCCCACCATCAGGGGCCCTGGTGAAAGCACAGACCGGGACTTAGATTCCATGCTTTGGGTAGGTCTGTCCAGTGGGCTGCCAGAGGCACCACCTGGCGGATCATAACACAGGCACAGGGAGAACATGCAAACTCCAGGCAGGTGGTGCCGTGGCTGGGATTCAAACCAACGACCCTAGTACTGCCAGGCGGAAGTACTAGTACAGTTGTTGGCAGATCTGGAGATTGCGCAATAAGATTTTATAGTGTATAGACAGCCTAACCCTTCCTTTCCCCAATGTATCCAAAACTATTAAACCAAAAAACAAAACAAAAAATAAAGGGTTTGATATGTTATGATACACTTTAAAGTGAAACTGTTCTTAGTGCCCCTCCAGCAATGTGACATCTGCAAGCTTCCTTGTCAGCTGCGACATCTTTGCCCCATCTTCTTCCAGGTACATGATCTTCAGCCATCTTGATTTTCTGTACCAGAATGATGTAACTTCTGTGTATGTGCAGTAGTTCATCAATCCCGACAGTGTCCACTGAATGGCACATTCACACATTTTCAGTTTTTCAAATTCTACATTTGCCCATACACTAGATTGTTTTAACTATGTAAATATGTTTTTTGTGCAACACATACACAAATTCCATCAGAGGTGTAATGTGGTACTTCCCAAAAATGGCCTTTTCTTTACACTGACACACAGAGACACTAGAGAACAATGGAGAATTGGGTAAAATGTGTACAGTACTGGTATTAGTGTTGTTTTTTTTATTTGAACAAAACACATTTCCTTATTTTTGCTGAATGTGTAAGAATTTCTCAACAGTTTTCAGCAATGACCATTTAGGTTTGAAATCTGGAAACTATGTCTACAAAATGCAAGCGAGCAACTGATCTTATCCCCAATACTGAGTTACCATAATTTGTTCTGTCTCTGGGTGGAGGAGCCAATCTTCATAGTAGAGCAAGGATCTGCCTCCTCATGTTACAGCTGCCCTGTGATGACTAGTGATCTGATGGGTGAAAGGGGTCAGCAGGGGAAATTCACAAAGTACAAATCCACAGAAGGAATGAAGCAGAGGCAGTGCAGATTTGTCTCTAGCAAGCTGAACAGTAATGACATCACCAGGTCTCACCCCAAATCTCATGAGTCTAGCGGTCACAGGAAGCAGTGCCTTAGATGATGTCATGCTGAAGGGAAACAGCTATGATAGGAGTGCCTGGGCACCCTTGCATACCACGAAGTGTTGTCTTTTAGGAGGAATTCTTGTTACAAAATTCTTGGTACATTTTTGAGGATATGACTTTGACACAAATACCATTTCTAGATATTCCATAAAGCATTCACTCTTTGAATTTAGCTGCCTTTTTTAAAGTTGATTAATTTTCTGCTCATTCTCTGCAAATTATTGGTAAACATTTCAGATCCCAGATCACTGCCCCCCGCTAAGTGTTCCCACCTATTTATGACTAGGTTGTGCTACACCATTTCAGGAGGATGCGTTTCAGTAATACTTTACATTCACTTCTCTTCCAACCATAGTGTATTCCTCCCTGAAGGCCTGTAGGGAAGGCAGGGAAGGAAGGTTGTACATAGAGCTTCCTTAAAGGGTTTCTAAAGGCTCAAGGTTTTTTACCTTCTATGCATGAAGGTAAATGACCTTCTGTGTACAGCATCCCCCCCAATCCTCCCCCCAATACTCACCTAAGCCCCCCCTCGATGCAGTGATGTGCACTGGAGTCTTGGCTATCCTGGGACTCCCTCTTCTCATTGGCTGAGACAGAAGCGGGAGCCATTGGCTCCAACTGCTGTCAATCACAGCCAGTGAGCCAATGAGAACAGAGGGGGGTGGGGGCCAAGCTGCGGTTCTGTGTGTGAATGAACACAGTGAGCAGCAGGTGCCTCCATAGCAAGCTGCTTGCTGTGGGGTAACCTGACAGGAGGGAGGGGCCAGGAGCACCAGTGGGGGACCCGTGAAGAGGAGGATCTGGGCTGCTCTGTGCAAAGCCACTGCACTGAGCAGGTAAGTATAGACGTTTTTGTTATTTTTTTCTATAAAAAATAAGCCTTTAGAATCACTTTAAATCACCAAGCTGCTTTAAAATGTACCCATGCATAGCCCCCTCACCCAACTGCATGGGTTAAATGCTTGTTTTGTCTATAAGATAAAGGAAAATAATAATTACATACCTTATTCCTTGCTTAGCTTCCTTCGCGCTGTACAACCAGACACCCAAAGCATCTTCTTTTGTTGCTTGACCAGTTGCAGATTCTCTGATGTCAATATGTTCAGTGCAGGACCAGCAGTCCTGCATTGTACATAAGGATGCTGAGAGTCCACCCACATATCGAGCATGTCACAGAGCAGAGAAGATTGCTTATTCTTCTATCCCTAGATCAAAACAAGCATTTATCCAATAGAGTGGGTGGGGGGCCCACTGTATGAGTATACTTTTAACCCACCCAGCATTCAGTTTAAATATCACTGCATGGGAAAAGGTAGATTGGATGGTGGATGGAATTCCATCAGTTGAATGATTTTTTTAATTTATATTAAAATGTTATTGTAAAGTGGGAATCTAATCTGTTATATATATATATATATATATATATATATACTTTACAAATGTGCAAAGTATGACCGATGCTAGGCAGTACAAAGAACTTCTTATGTCCAGTACAATTTGTAGAATTTAGGAAGTGATGATCAACATTTACCAAACATGTTATATTATTCCTGCATTCATATAACACCTACATGTTTCTGAGAGCAGAAAACAGTAAATTCTATCCCTGATATCACACCAGTCTACATTCTAATGCAGTGTTTCTCAACCATTATTTCAATCAAGGCACCCTTTAAAATGTTGCACAATCTCAAGGCACCCCATTCTACAATGGAAAAAACGAAACTAATAGGTTTACATAACACAGCAACATCCATATACAGTATGTAGGGCACCTAACATTAGAGTTGAATTATTCTTCCAAAGCAAATACCCTTGCACACTGGTACTGACCAGTATTCCAATGTTTCACTTCTCTCCCTCGCTCATTGCTGAAGGAGAGGGGCTAACTAGGATGATGTGTATGCACTCAATGTCTTCCTTATCAACCAATGATGTAATTGGTGGTTAGAACTTTGGCAACTAGAAGGTTGTAATGGTGCACAATGAAAACTTGTGTCTTTGTGCAACTAAAAGGCACCTGCTGGTTTGTACACAGTTTTGGGCACTTTTTAGGCATTTTGCCAAGGCACCCCTGAAAATACCAGAAGGCAGCCCAGGGTTTCTGGGCACCCTGGTTGAAAAAGGCTGTTCCGATGTCTCTGTCACAGCCTTTGCTACAGCCAGAACAGCATACAATTGGCAGTACATACAGTACAAAGTACATGTACAGTATGTTTATAAGCTTTCCCAGGGTATGTATACTCATATAATGATATTTTCACAGTTGATACGGTTGAGATCATGAATATCATGTGACTTTTGGCTTTCTTTCTTCTAAAGCTTGCTTTTTCACCTATGGGAAGAAATACTACTCTTTTAAAGCCACACAATCTTACCACAAGAAAACAATGCTAACCTTAAATTACCTAGATAATAAAAGAAACATAAATATTACAATAATGCCACAAAATAAATATATACATACAAATTCAGATAGTTTTTAACTGAGTAAGTACTCTACTAAATGTAATCTAACAGGATACAGTGTTGCTTTTCACTCAACATATCCAACCGCTGGACAGTGCAGATCATCTATTCCAGGAGTGCTGTTCAGTACTGGCTGAGCTCAGTTTTTATTGGCAAATTGTCCAACATTTTCTAGCCTATTCAGTTGACATCCAATCCACTAGTGCCCATCTTCAGCAGTGTAGTGTTGTTCTTCATAAATTACTTATTGTTTTTGCTTCTCAGCTTATGTTTGCTTGGATCTTAAAGTGTAACTAAACCAACAACAATAAAATCAGTCTGTATGTACAGTAAAGCATGCTTGTTATATTCACTGTGGAACCTAGAAGGTTATTCCTCTGCATTGTGTAAAAACGCTCTTTGATCCAGACTTCTCTGATCCTCCCCTTTTTCCAGTGTCCCCCTCTTATCTCCTGATAAGACATATTGTGTGGATTCATGGAGTCACTCTGCACATGCTCAGTTTGATGTGTATTTCTAGAGAGGTTTTTTTTTCTTGGGAGAGTGCATATGATCAGCACAGGGCCGATCAGCACTGCCCAGACAGAGGTCAGGGGTTCTGCATCCTCCTAGAGCAAAATGAAAACTCCTCCTACAAGCTGTAACCAGTAATCTGCTGGATACTAATAGAAGTCACAAGACTGCTAACTGCTGATGAGAAAAGGTATTTAGGAGTTTATATTTACTAAAATAGTTGCACTTCCATGTTCTGTGTACTGTGGGAGACCAGATATAGTGAATGCAGGGTCCTGGGTTTAGTAACACTTTAACATTGGCTTTGGACTATAGCATCCTTCTATTTTATGTTAGAGACGTTGTCTCCTACTCATCCTGAAGCTAATTTTTATAGACATTTTTCTTTGCCTACATTGCGGTGCCATTAAAGGGAATCGGTTATAAAGCAAATCACCTATGTGAGGCAGCTCAAATGAAAGTTACCTCTGACACTGTAATTATTCTAGGGTAGTAAAACTGAATCTATTCAGCTTAACTAAAAATGAAGTCTGTCCCGGAGTGTGTAGTATAACAGTTAAAGAATGGCAATTGGGATGGTACTTAGTGACAGATTTTCTTTGAACCTAAGCATCAAGACTGTTATTGCCATTATAAAAAATTACCTACAGGCACCCTGAAACAAAGTCATTTTGATAAATAGGCCTTTGTGTCCACTGTTCTGTACAATGCAGCTTTTAGTGAATTAGCTTGTTGGTCTTAGACATAGATATTGAGGTGCATCTTTCCCAGGGCTATGATATCTTCAGGCCAATTATGGCTGCTGATTTCTCATATTAAAAAGCATTATCCATGAAATGAACCAAGATTCCTATATTTTTAAGAATATTTCCACTTTTACAGCCAAATTGGGATTACATCTACTTGATATTTGTTATATGTTTCCATTCACAAAGCATAACTTAAAAATATGTAACAAAATTATTTAAAAAACTGCTGCTTACACTTTTACTTTCTCTTTTATGATAACAACAAAACTGAAAAAGTAACTAAAACCTACATTTCTTTTTTGTTTTAGATAGAGGGGAGAAGGATTAGAACATTTGCCAGTTTTGTTGTTGTCCATTAGGGAGAGTCATCCTTTCTATTCCTCCTGTCTACTGTTATCATCAAAAGTGAAAGTATAATTAAAATCCCAAATTTTTGGTTGACACCAGAACAGTAATAGAGGGGGAATCTGCCAATGGGGACACTAGTTCTGTCGACCCTGGTGATACCCTGGGAATGTTTCACTTTGGAGGGATTTTTTGCTATGAAGCAGGAAGTGAAGGCAAATCTCCCCTATGTGACACAGATGGCAAAACAACTGAAAGCGGTTATAACCCTCCCTTAGTTCTACTTGAAGTTTTACTCTGCTATGTAAAGTTAACCACTTCCTGTTCGGACACTTTTACCCCCTTCCTGTCCAGGGCAATTTTCAGCTTTCAGCGCTATCACACTTTGAATGACAATTGTGCGGTCATGCAACACTGTACCCATATTAATTTTTTACCATTTTTTTGAGACAGATAAAGCTTTATTTTGGTGGTATTTATTCATCGCTTGGATTTTTATTTTTTTTGCTATGTAAATGAAAAAGTCCAAAAATTTTGAAAAAAATGTTTTTCTTATAAAATTTTGCAAATAAATAATATTTCATCATAAATCTTGGCCAAAATGTATTCCGTTATCTTTTTAGTAAAAAAAAAATAATAAGCCAAATTAGTTTATAACCAAAAATTATAATTTTTAAACTTTTTTTTTACATTTTTATTTTTTTTTATATTATTATTTATGGTTTTTTTTTTTTTTTTTTTACATACTGTCACCCTAGCAGTACAGTGTCACCATGGTGACACTGTACTACTTGTGGGGGGTGAAGAAGATTTAATTTTTTTTTTTTTTACAGTGATTGCTTTTACACCCATATAGGATGTAAAAGCAATCATTTCTCTTTCTCTCTGTCTGCATTCTTTCAGCCATTGAGAAATACTGTATGAGCTGTGATTGGTCAGAGCTTGTCACATGGTACAAGGCTGTTGTGAATAGCCTTGTACCATGTGACCTCTGTGATCATTCACAGATTTCACACGTAGTAAGCAATGATGTCACAAGTGACATCTTGCTTACTACTTTGCATGTGATCACTGATTGGCCAATCAGTGATCACATGATCGGGACCTCGTACAGAGGTCCCGACTGACGATCGGTGTTTCACTGTGTCCGGAGGACACAGCGGGCACCGGATCACGGTGCTGCGCGCTCCCAGGGAGCGTGCACAACTAGAAATATGAACACCAACCCGCCCCTGGAGTGCCACCGCCCTGCTGTTTAAAAACAGTAGGCGGAGGGCAAGTGGTTAAAGTGGAGGTCTGGGCTAAACCTAAATCTAATCTTATATGTGCTCCCACCTCATTCTAAGTCCTATACTAACTAGCCTGTAGAAGAATGATGTCTATACTTACCTATTTTCAGGATGCTCCACTCTGGTCATATAATCAGTTCCCAACTCGGGAGCTCCTGAGGATGTCCACTTATGTTGATGAAACGCGTTGGGAGGAGCTTCCGGTGATGTCATTTCAGCTGTTTGGAGTGCACAATGATGCGGTGCTTCCTGGTTTTAATGCGATTCATATTACACATACTGTGAGTTAATTTGTTTTAACCTTTTTTTCTTAATAAACAATATTCACCATGGAAGGCTTTCCTTTTTTTTCTCTCAGCCTACTATGGATCCCTGTGTTGATACATGAGCATGTTGGAGTACCAGTACTGGAGGACACTGGATCATTAGAATCATCTATCTCTGAGGATACCAGGTGCAGTTTACATTCACTTGTTAGCACAAGGAGTCAGATTTCTCCAGTGAGTGCGGGAGGGAGTTGGGGGGGTCGCCTGGAAGCACTAATATACTTTTGTTTTGGAAAGAGCATGCAACACTGAGCACTGGATGTGTGGACTCATTTATTTACATGTGGACTTTAATTATGTATTTATTATAATCTCCTTTGGACTTGTAGAGTGTTTGTATTCATATGGTTTTACACCGTTTCTGTTCAGCACATATTCACAACAGACATGTGTGTTTCATTTCGTTATGATTCCTTTTTTTTGTTAAAAATTTTCATTATCAGAGATTCGGCCACTCCATAACGTCAATCTTGTTGGTCTGGAACGAAGATGTTGCACGTTTACTGGTGTGTTAGGGGTCGTTGTCTTGTTGGAACAGCCATTTCAAGGGCATTTCCTCTTCAGCATAAGGCAGCATGACCTCTTCAAGTATTCTGATGTATTCAAACTGATCCATGATCCCTGGTATGCGATAAATAGGCCCAACACCATAGTATGAGAAACATCCCCATATCATGATGCTTGCGCAACCATGCTTCACTGTCTTCACAGTGTACTGTGGCTTGAATTCAGTGTTTGGGGGTCGTCTGACAAACTGTCTCCAGCCACTAGACCCAAAAAGAACAATCTTACTTTCATCAGTCCACAAAATGTTGCACCATTTCTCTTTAGGCCAGTCAATGTGCTCTTTAGCAGATTGTAACCTCTTCAGCACGTCTTTTTTTCAACAGTGGGACTTTGCGGGGGCTTCTTGCAGATAGCTTGGCTTCACATAGGCGTCTTCTAATTGTAACAGTACTCACAGGTAACTTTAGACCTTTGATCTTCCTGGAGCTGATTGTTGACTGAGTCCTTGCCATTTTGGCTATTCTTCTATCCATTCGAATGGTAGTTTTTCGCTTTCTTCCACGTCTTTCAGGTTTTGGTTGCCATTTTAAAGCATTTGGGATCATTTTAGCTGAGCAGCCTATCATTTTCTGCACTTCTTGTTTTCCCTATGTTTTCCCCTCTCCAATCACCTTTTTAATCAAGGTACGCTGTTCTTCTGAACAATGTCTGGAACGACCCATTTTCCTCAGAATTTCAGAGAGAAATGCACTGTAACCAGCATGTACAACATTTGCTGCCTTCCTTCCTTAAATAAGGGCAATAATTGCCACCTGTTTTTCAAAGAATGAATGACCTCACTAATAGAACTCCACACTGCTATGATTTTGAACATGCCCCTTTCAATTAGTGATTCAATTACACAGAATCAGTAGCATGCATGTCATGACTGTTGGGTCTGTTGGATTTCTATTACTCTACTACACCTACTAGTAAATGATTTGCCATGTAGAAATATCATTTCTACCAAAATCAGTGATTGATCAGGTTAGTGATGTCTGACTGCTATTATTTTGAACACAACTGTATATATATATATATATATATATATATATATATGATTTTGTGCACAGCTGCCACCCTGTAGTAGTATTTCTGCTATGGGGTGGTGCTAAAGTGATTAATATATATCTTACTGAAAGGTAAACATGTACAGTACAGGTTGATAATATCATAAAAGATAAAAGTTTATTTGCTAACAAGATTAGAACTCCTGGAACATCTCTGAAATCAATACAAAAGCATCTGAAAATTAAAATATGAAGAATAATGACAAAGCAGTAGATACATTTGACAGCAGTGAGCATAGCTGCCCCATTTAGGTATTCCTAGGAAATTCATATTCCAACCTTAAAAGCATGCATGGGCAGTAAAAGCCGTGGTACTTAGTTCTTTCTAACAAAGAAGGAAAACAAATAATCATCTGTGCATTTCCCATGGGGACATCCGAATTTTTCTTGACACAAAGTTTCCTAAAAATACCTATCAATTAAAACCTATGACTTATCATCATTATTTGTAGCTTATAAACTGCTTTAGTGTCACCTGAACCAGATGCAGACATAACACAGTGGGCATGCATAGACTATTACTCTACAGTTGAGGTGAATGAAATCAAGAAATGTGGGACCCGAAAGGATCTGTTGTACTGTATATTATCTACTTCTGGTGCCGGTAAAAAGAGAGTAGTGCCAACTGCTGCTGTCAGTAATAGTGTTATGCCTAATTCATTCTATTAATGAAGTCTCTTATGAATTTTTATGAAAGTCCCAATCTTCTGTCCTGTAATCTTGAAAATCCTAAGCATTATAGGTAATCATAGCTTTTCTAGCCTGGACATCTCCTGCCTCCCATGAAGTCTGCACAAAAGGTGCATATTACTAAAGTGACTTCCAGGTCTTACGGTTAATGCCAATTCTACCCTTTGAGCCTCTAGTTAATGACAAGTGACACCAAGAGATGCTTGTTGGGGAATTTCCGGCACTTGGCACTAAGGTAACTGCCATAAAAATGTTTTATATCTATGGGTTCCTTGGCTTGTATTATTTACTTAATTGTGGGAAATCAAAACTATTGAATGTTATTGGATGTTCAGAAGTTTGGAAGTCTTTCATTTTCACATCTCCTGCTTGCCTTTAAGTTTCATGCATATGTTTTCTTAGACTTTTTCCCTTTTGAAAATTGGACACTTTAGCCATATTTGGACATCACTCAGGACAATGTATTCACTGGCATTATATATACAAAAGAACAGTTTGGTCTGTGTCATGCAGTCTGAGTACACTGATTAATCTGAACTGGAGGAATGTGGTCTAGGATTTGGGAGATCATTGATGCAGAGCATTAGCTTCGAAACAGCATATTTTTCACTTCTACGCTGTTGTCAGACAGAATTACTTTTACAAGCATATAGGCAGGAAAGAAAAGGAAAATCACATTTCCAATTTCCTTTGATCAGTTGGTGTTGGTGGCCAGTTACAACAATATATTCTGAGTAGGAGAAGAAGTTAATTGGCACGTTAGTATTTGCATGTATAAGGGAAATTGAAATTTGAACCAGGCTAATGGACAGGAAAGGTCAAAGAAGTGTCAGAAGGAGAGCCAAAAGACAAAATATGTGGGCTCATTTATCAGCAGTCTGCAAAGCTAAGGTAGAAAGAAAACCTTGGTCACAGTTTTTATCCCCAGGGATGCTCTTCTTCTATCAGTGAGCAAAGGTGACTAGTCCTAACAATCTGTTCACAGTATATGGCCTAATGTTGGTAAATTACTGCTGATGAGTAATATCAATAGACTCTAATGCCTGCCATAGATGGATCAAATGTCAACTGGTTCAGCATGGAGCAGCCAAAATTTGATCCATCTATGGGCAGGCTGATTGTTCCGAAGTCGATCCATCAATCGACTTGTGTACAACCGACTGCCTGTGGCTATAGCTGCTAGCAATAATCATTGTGTTCTGCCAGCTGGGAAGGATCCCCGTGCCCCCTGGCAGCAGAACACAAAGGTCCACGGTAGGCATTCCTCTATCAACACTGACTGTGTTGATGGGGGAATTGAGCAATTTTTCTTTCCTTCCACCCATGATGGAAGGAAAGAAAATTAATTAATCTTTGGCTTGCCTAAGTTATGCACAAATTGAAGGACACCACTAGGGAATTGTCAAGTTCATTATTATATAATTGTAGCAAGTAAGCTACAATGGGGAAGGTTCAATAAAACAGCTGTGTTGCTTTTATGGCAGTATTCTTCATAAAAAAATTACTGCTCCAAATTCAAGAAAGCATTGCAACAGTTTTGTTCAGATTACTGACTCATGGGACAAATTCAGGTAGCTCTTTATTAGCATTACTTTTAGAATGTACTGCTATGTCAATGACACGTTCTAAAAGAATTACTGTAAGTTTGCAGACAAGCAAACTGGCGGTAATTAAGACCAACTCTGAACTGGCATTCAGAGAGACTCCGCTGTCCAGAGCAGGGCATTGAATATGACTGCTCCTTGCACAGGTCTTCCTGTCCAGTATGGCCCACCGTGCCTCAGTGCAACAAATTCATGTGCCTGTTTATGACAAGTATAGCATTTTATGTCCCAGGCACCAACATTTGTTGTTGTGAAGGCAGGGCAAATTTCTAAAGATTGTCTATTACTTTCTTTATGAATTCCAGGTAATATATTTCTTCAGAAACATAGGAACAGGATTTATAGCAGTCACAATTACTATGGATTTTGTAAACCTGGATGTCAGCATAACTATTGGAAGAAAGAAGGACTGAGGTATGCAAGCAAACTATCCAAAATTATTTACCTGTAGTAAAGAAAGTGAGGTAACAACCTGGCTGTGCTGTCTGGATATTAAAAGAAAACTGTCTGAAGAAAATTAAATTTTTTGAGGCAGGTAGGATGCTAACAACTTGTGTGTTTTTTATGATGTATTTTTATGGTGATTATTATATATTATACTCTTATTACTCTTCCACTTTAAGCCACACATCAGGGTAAAGCCCAGTATATATACTGCTATTTGTAAACGCTATAACTATCATGTAACCCATTTAATTTACGCGTATTAGGATTTTTTTTAGCAAAGACATGTAGCAGAATAAATTTTGGTCTAAATTTATGAAGAAATTTGATTTTTTTCATTTTTTTACTGGACAAAAATATAGTTTTTTTCTCAAAATTGTCCATCTTTTTTTTTTATAGTGCAAAAAATAAAAAATGCACAGATGAACAAATACCACCAAAAGAAAGCTCTATACTTGGGGAAAAAAAGGGATAGGATGCACTGTCTGATTTTTTTAACATGAAAGTGGAAATCATTTTATTTGTGTAGTGCTACCCCTTAAGGGCCGCTGAGTATTTTTTGGTTCCCTGTTTGACCTGAGTCTGCTTTGAAAACTCAACCCCCGCTGACTCCACCATAAACATTTGACCAGGAGGACCCCCCTAGCTTGGAACCATAAAATAGGCACACACAGTTTAGGGTGAACAGGTATTCTGGTTGTATTGAGGTCAGAATATAAAGAGAGCTAACAAAACAAAAAGATATCAGTAGGTGTACATGACAGAAGATGTAAATGTTCTACAAGGTTCAAAAAAGTATTGTAACACAGTATCATTTTAAGCAACTCCGACATGTCCTGCAGGATCAAAATTTAACTTCAGTTCCAGCCTCTGAGATGTCTCTACCCAAGTGAGTCGGGAGAAACGTTCTCTGTCCCTCACCATCCACCTCCTTCCTTTAAAGTTACCGGGCTTGTGAATATATATGCTCCTGCCCCTTTGCCAGCTCTTCTGGGAAATGTAGTCTGCTCTCTCCTTGTATGTGTACACAAATCGTGCTGCCAGCATACCAGTACAACAAAGCTTTTCTTCAACAGAATCTGCATAGCTGAACGGCAGAACACTGCCATCTTGTGTTCACTTAACATCATGAAACCAGTATTAATGCAGAGTGTTACATTTGGAGGCTGATAAAGACTGGCAGGAGTCACCCTGCTTTATTCTCTTTCCAACCACATAATGCATATACAGTAGGGTGGAGGACTGAGCTTGTGTACTGAAAGCACGCTTATTGCATGCTCCCAGCACACTCTGCTGTTACTCACAGCTCTTGGCCATGGCTTCTGATCAGGAGCCAGCAGGGTGGGCTCCTGATCATGTGACTGAAATGAGAGCCAATCACAGTGGTCACGTGATTAAGAAGCCTCATTGTTTCTCCATTCTCGTTTAAAGTCCATTTATAGGGCTGTGTGGACATATTAAAACCCAACAGTCAGTTGTGTACTGTATACTCAAGTTGGCCCTGGAAGTCATAAAAAACACCTCATGTAATTCAGCCTCAATAGACTGTGTGATACCTCTCTTACAGGCTTTCCATATCATTTCTGGGCCATTGCTTGAATGTTCTCCAGAGATGCTAAATACTATTACCTACAAAGCCAACATGCCCATTGCAATAATTGGCTGTTTTGTCTCACTTATGAATACTTAAAACCATACTTCCAAAACCCACCTAACCTATAGGCCAAGAAATTCTGGCAACAACTGCCACCACGGACAGATTCCCATTTACCATGGAGAATATCTTGACATCTGTTGGTCATGTAATATTGTAAAGAATACAAATTATCACAAGCAAGGATACAAATAAATGAACAGTATTTTAAACAGACTAAATATATTAGAACATGAATATAAACAGTTTCTAAATTAATGCCTGTGAAGAAACACATTAAGTAAAAAGCTGCTGGTGTCTTATTCATCTATGTTAAAGCTGCGTTTAATACGTGTAAACCACCAGACAAAACAAAATGACAAGGACAATGTGTGCCTTAGGTTATTTTTACTGATATTATAATGTTCTGTGTCAGCAATGATGAAAGAGTTTGTGCAGATTTCAAACCTATTTTTATAGTATTCATAGATAATATGTATTTGCAAATCAGCAGAATATGTATGAAGCAAACTAATCAAATGAAAGATCAAGTGTTAAAAAAAATAAGGCAAAGGAGATAAAAAATTCTGGAGCTCAAGGGTGTTACCAGGGTTTCAAGCAACTCTGTCATCAAACCTAACGTGCAAATTATACTGTTATCTGAAATTTAGAATGTATAGACTTTCCCACTTCATTAAAGGAAAATCTTTGGTTGAAATTTGATCAGAAACCGACACCTCTTGGATCATTGATCTCCTTGGTCCCTGTTGTACTCACAGGTTCCTCTTGCCAAAACATGCTTTCCTACAGAACAGACTAGTGATGTGGGGTTTGGCAGAACCACTAGGTATAGTGAATGAGCAAAAGTCTCAGTTATTGAAGAAACTTTAGCCAGGTATTTCTTTTCAATTTAACAGCATTCATTGGTGCATGTGTCAGGAGAGGTAGGTGTAGGCAGATGCAGTCTATATTCTGCACTGCAGGTCTCACTCATCCGTAATGACAATGCAACTGGAGGAGGAAGTAAAGATAAACTGGGTTTCTCTATCCTTCCCTCTTTTCCTTAGGCAGCATTTCGATTGGCTATGCTGGATCCCTGTGACTCTGGTGGCCATCTTGGGTCACACAGAGTCTTTTTAAGTTCCTGCCCCTGGGTTTTGCCTCACTTTTGCAAAGTGACTAGTGTAGGGACAGCATACTTGTCTGTCAGGGACAGCACTAGCGTGAGGGAGAGGTAACATAGGAGTAGGGAAAGCTTAGGGCTTAGGTATAAGAAACAAACAAATTGAGCGCTACCAGGCAAAAACGATAAAGGAATGCATCTGAAATGAGGAAGTCCAAAGACCTGATCAAGTCAATATGTCCACTAGGAAGCAGCTTGTGATGAGAGCAGGAGGTAACTCTGTAGATAAATAAAGGAAGAGGGAAAGCAAGCGTCATCTAGGTGTAGTATTAAAGTAACCATTTAATAATCAAAAACAATTGCACTCACAAAGAAGAAGTAGGTCAAGGAATATGTAGCTATGGGGTTGTCATCAGTGCCAGTCCCTGACCTCAGGAGATGGAGGCTGTGAACCAGTATGCAGGCTGTTCTGTAGGCTCCCAGTGCTTCCTGGTCAGTGTGTGGAATGCAGCACAGCGGGCAGAAGTGACGTCACAACCAGAACTGGCGATCAAAGATGGCAATGCTTTGCGGAGCATTCGCTCCTTCTTCAGGCCTTAAGAAGGAGCGCATGCTCTTCAACACGTCACCATCTCAGTTCCGGTTGTGATGTTACTTCCGCCCGCCATACTGTGCTCCACGCCGACCAAGAAGCCCTGGGAGCTCCATCTCCTGCGATCCGGGACTGACGACAGCCCCATAGATACATATGCCTTGACCTATTTTTTCTTTGTGAGTGCAATTGTTTTTGATTATTGAATGGTTATTTTAATACTACACCAAGATGGCGCTTGTTTACCCTCTTCCTTGAAAGCTTAGGGCCTGCTTCTTTATATCTAGAGTGTTTCCCCTTGGTTTGGACTGGCCATCCTGCCTTCCTTGACAGGCGCTGTCTTCAGTTCTGGTCTACTCATCACTGACTCTCCACTCCAATTGTTGTTCCTGGTTGGGTGACCTGGCTGTTGTACTGTTGTTACTATTGTTTCCTGCTTTCAAAGCCTCTATGCACCATGCTGCACCAACCCAGTGTGGGTATTTACTTTTTATTTCTTGGAAACACTTTTATTTGCACATCCATTTGACTACAGAGTCACTTTTAATAAACAAGCATAAATGCTTTGTACATGGCTATTGTATATGATGCTGTTTAGCCTGGACAAACAACATTTAAAAACATCCATTTGTGTACTTAAAGTGAATTGGATGCTTAAGGTTTCCTCAAAAACATAACCCTGGCTGTGTTTTTGCTCTAAATCCCCTGCAGTGACTGCTGTAGAGTAAACATAATAGATTCATGTCTTTTCTAAAGCAAAACAGAATAAAAAGCAACACATGTAAGCTGCCTCATATTGTAGTAATTACGATACTAAACTATCTGGACAGAACTCCCTTAAAATGTCTATAGGTAGGATGATTTCTGTAAAAGTTTTGTAGGGTCTCTGCATAATAACATTGTAGTGTCCAAGTACGGCAGGATATGGCAGGTTAGCATATAAGGTCAACAAAGTATCAGGAGATTTAAATGTGCTGATGGAAAACCTTGCAGAAAAATCTTATTTAAACAAGAGACTTATTGGAATTTCTGGGATTGTTAAAAATTGCAAAAGAACCCATGTGCCAATACTATTGTCAAGGGATGATGAAACAGGAGTGAGACTTCAGGCCCCAAAACCTATATTTATTCACAAACACTCAGCTGATGATCACAAACCATATTCCTCATTTAAGTATTCCCCAGGATTGAATCAAAAAGTCTACACACAGCATGTCTTTTTATGCTTCACCTCCCATCACACTACATTGGCCTCTTCAGTCATTTACATTCCATGGTAAGACCTCCTGTGAGGAGGACAAAAATCTTCTCAAATGTGTAGGTCACCCCCCCCCCCCCCAATCCCTTGGCCAGGTAACAAACCAGAGATAGCAAAAGCTTCACCTAAACGCTGCAATGGTTTCAACAATACATCACAAGCACAAAACAAAATTACTTATAAAAAGCATGCAATGTGACAACCATAGATGTGCTTATTGATTAGCTAATGTGTTAAAGGAAAAATGCAATGGTTTTGGGTCAATTTTATTTTTTAGAGTTTAAAAGTTTTTACATTTTTTTTATATTTGTTTTTACTATATGTAAATGGTATTTTTTTCAGCATATTCTTTAATGTAATTAATACTTTACAAAGGATTCAGAGCACTGTGGCTTATCTAAAGATTGTGGATGTGAGAATATTATAAAATCTATGTGCGTCACAGACTCCATATTTGCAATGGAAACTCATTGGATATTTCAGCTTAATTTCCTGTACACAGGAGTGCAGGGTCATTATAAGCCAGGTCTGATGCGAGCTCAGGGCAGTGTCTGCCATTTGGAGATAGATGAATGGGCTGCTGTGGCCGTGCAAACGCAGCCATAGGTAAACTGCAAAGATGTGAATCTAAGTTAAACGAAACATTCTAAATCACCTATATTACATTAGACAAGGAAATCTATACCCCATCCTTTCTCAGCTGGGGTTCTATGGAATCCTAGGGTAGATGAGCATTCATGGATTGATCCCCTGTCTACACTGACAATCAACATAAAGGAGCAATTTTCTACTATCAATTTAAGGAGAAACATTTTGGTGACCTTGTAATGGTGGACAGATTGGATATAAAAGTATGTCTGAAAAGTTAGTTGGTATTGCATTCCTGTTTATTTTTTCTTATAAAAATGGGTATGTGGGAAAATACCATAGCATTTTAACAAGGAAAAGTGGTACCCTATTTCCCAGGAAACCATTTTATTTCACAGACAGGCTGATTTTTAAAATTACATATGTAGTCAATAGAGATGCAAATATCAGCTACCAGAGGTCTGTATTTAAACCAGGAACCTAGTTTATCAGTCCCCAGATATACTGACTGCATATCTGCATTACTTTTCCTTTTTCAGGCTCCCCCTCCCCCCTGTCATTTTCACCTTGTGTTCATGCCTGTAACATACTTCTTTTCTAGGGGAACAGCCCTAACTGAATGTACTGTATCTATGACAGATAATCATTGTCACCCTAGCATAGGAGGTGTTTTTTTAGAACTATAGAAAACTTCCTCATTTCCGTAATATGTAACACCCTCCAGTGTAGGTAGGTTTTTGTTTTGTGCATAGTTAGAGGCTTGCTAAAAGCCTGGGTATGAGTCAGCCTGGGAGTGAGTCATCAAGATTACTTCAGGTTAAGGCTGGAGGACTCTGCAAGTCAGTTCTCTGATAACTCTCCCTGCTCGACAAGCGGGGATGAGGAAGGACTGATCTGCATACTTAGAGGAATCTTGGCAATCTCCAGGCAGGAGGCCTGGCATGGTGGCTAGGTCATCCCTTAAATATGACAGAGCCTGGTCAACAGGGTACTCAGTGGAAGACAGAGTGAGGAAGTGCTGCTGGTGTGGAGCTTGGGAGGGGTCCCCAGAGGAGGGGAGTCCGCCTACAGGCTGGAAACTGGAAAGAGGGACCTCCACTGTCCCACTGTCTACCAGGCAAAGACAGCCTGTCAGCAGGGAAAAAATCCAGCCCAGCGTAGGGTCTGAAAGCAGCTTCAACCTTTAAAGCTACAGGAACAGTACAGTGTGAGTACTTCTACACCCCCTGGACCAAAGAAGGGAGAGTCAGGTGCAATAACCAACTAGTATTCCTTGGGACTACATTATTTGTGTATCTCGGAATCCCTTGCCCTGGCATACTCTCAAGACAGCCAGGTGGATGAAGAGATTTTCATCTGGGGTCTGAGGAGGTTCGAGACCAAGTGCTCCTTGCAAAAACTGTATGTCGATTTTTCAGAAGGGAAGAGCCACTCCTGATTGAATAAAGAACCTAGGATTTGGCCTTTTGTGTTTTTTTGCTGGATTTTTGCCTTTTTGTGCCGAAGAAGTTGTTTCAGTTCCATTGGGCATCCCATATACCCCTAGACCCCATCCAAGTTGTTAACCCCTTATAAAACAACAAAAACTAAGCTCATGGACTGTTTACTGACTTTGGATGCAAGTGTGGAAAATGTGTGTTACCTAGCTGTGCATAGCTTAAGACGGACCGAAAAACTCAGTGGCACTCCAGAGGGTAGCGCTACATGAATATATGGGGTGTTCTGTAATCCACAAAGATAGCTAGGAACAATGATAGCTGATAACACTTAGCAGAGACAGAAAGCACAGGAAGTTATCAGCTCACTAGATTTCTGGCAGGATCAACAGGTATTATGTCTTATTGAACAGATAAAAATAATTATTTTAAACAGGCAGCACGGTGGCTAAATGGTTAGCATTCCACCTGGCAGTACTAGGCTCCTTGGTTCATATCACAACCACGTTCCTACCTGCCTTGAGTTTGCATGTTCTCCCTGTGCCTGAGTGGGTTTCTTCCGGGTACTCCGGTTTCCTTCCACACTTCAAAGACATGCTGGTATGTAAATTGGCTCATGTCTAAATTGGCCCTAGTATGTGTATGTATGAACTTGAGTTAGGGACCTAAGAATGTACACCCTTTGAGGGTTAGGGACTGATGTGAATGTACAATATATATATGTACAGCGCTGCGTAAATTGACGGCGCTATAGAAGTACCTGAAAATAAATAAGTAAATAAATGTTACATGTAACAGACCAAAGGTTAATATAAAAAGAAGTTAAATGTAAGGATTTACATACACTTTAAAGGCAATTTATTGCAATATATTTTAGAAAACATTTTAGTGATAAAATACTGTAAAATGAAAACAACAACAAAAACAACAACATATGATAAATAACCTTCTTTTATCAAATAGCAACACCATACTTTGCTAATTTTACCACCCACATACTGTACTTAGTACAGTAAATTACCAGGAAATATACAAAGCTTGGTATCTTGAGAATAAACAAGAGTAAAAGTCAGACAAAGAAGAGGCTAAATATTTAAAGAATATTCCAGTGGGATCTCAAGGATTGTGCAACCTAAGCAGAATATCCGAGGGAGTTAATAGCGTGGTTGTTGTAATAGGCAGCGCCTGTCTGTGACACAACATTGTGCATTGACCAAAGACTCAACAGAAGTTCATTTGTTCACAGCATGTAGAATACCTTCAGTGGCTTATTGCAGCCAAAGTGAAACAGCAACTCTATTTCAGCATTCAGTTAAATAATATTCTCTATTGTTTTCAATTTCCCATTCACATTTGTTAGTATTACAGGAATGATCCAACCCAACAATGAAGATGTATTGTTAAACCACACACTGAGCTGATGGATTCTGCATTGTTATGTGAATCTTGATAACTGGTTTGAGAATTTAGTGACATAAATTCTTGTTTTCTGTTGGCCTCATAATCATATTCTGCAGGTGCAGATTGGGGTTCATCGCAATTTTCAGAGGACGTTACATTTCATGGAAGCAGATGGCCAAATTTGAATTCAAATTTCAGTGCTATTTTTGGTAGTTTCAGATTTCGAAATTTGCCACTCTTCCATCTTTGCACCCCTGGAAGAATGTTTTTAAACTTAATCTTTATTAATTATATGGACCAGTGGTCCAGAAAGATGCAAAGTGTATGTAAGAAGAGAGAAATTAGTGAAAATTTTACGCCAAAATAGTCAAAACATACAAAAAAATATCAGTAACAGTCCTGAGAAGTATTACAATGAGAGGTTTGCTATAGCAAAGCCTATGAAATAGATGTGGAGTGCAGTCTTGGTATATTTAAGCAGAAAAAACATGCAATAGGTTGGGTGTAATGGGTTTGTTTGTGCTTATGCCAATGGTTAACTAGGCATGTACTCACATCTCCTTCGCCTCCCAAAGGGGTATGTCTTGGCTGTAGGGAGAAATATATCAGGTAGTGGATAGAACAGCTAGGGTCTAGGATCTAGGAAATAATTTCCTGTATAGTAGGAGGGGACATAGACTTTCTGCCAGGGTCCTATCCACGGCAGAAGTCCTGGAAGACCAGGCATTTCCACCAGTACCCTACATGGCTGCAGAAATACACGCATCAGGCCCAGTTTTGGCGCCAAATGGCCTTTATAAGGAGACTCTTCACTCCCTAAAGTTGCTGGATGATCTCTAGCTCCCAGAACCTTGTTCCTGTTTCCTGTGACCTGTGTCTTCCTGATACCAACTCGGCTTGCTCTTGGACCTGTCTATTCTGCATAACCCCTGATCTGACCTCAGCTTGGCTAAAGGATACTCTTTCTCTCACTCCTCTGTGTATGACCTTGGCTATCCCATCTGACTACGTCTGCTCTGATTCCCACCTGGTACCTGACCTTGGCTTGAACCGGCTATCCAGTAATCCTCTATTCCCGGAAGGGCTTGCATACCTCGCACAGGCGCCATCTGTCTACAGACCTCATCTCCGTGCATCAGCTGTGCTCCTGGGTGGACCACCAACAAGCACTCCTACAGGCGACCTGTGACACTTTGGGCCTGACTCCCACTGTCCCACTCTCAGGGGAGTCTGGAACTTAGCCGCAAGGGAAGCCCTCTCTCCATTGGCCTCCATCACCAGGTACCTGATACTTTCATTCTCCAGCAATACCCAGACGAATTGCTCTGAATATATGTGTAATGATTGTGTACATCTGTGGGGCCAGAGATGAGAGTCCATGCCAACCAATAACATCTGGGGGGTGAAAGAGAAGGCAGAGTTAGTTACAGAAGTAATAAAGGCACCCATGTCATTCCACAATGCATTCAATTTAGGACAGCTCCACCAAATGTGATATAAGTAGCCTCGTTGTCTCCAGCAGTTCAGGAAATCTGTGGGGAATATATGAGCAAGTCTCACTGGGGTTAGGTACCAGTTGTGAAAGATTTTTTGTGTAGTCTTCCAGTGAGATATGCAATGAGAGGTTTTAAGAGTCCCATTGTCGCATGGAGAAGTTCTTTACATGAAGAAATGGGGTATGGAGGAGCTTGTATATGTAGATAATGCCTTTCGCATTTGGTCTTGGGAGATTGCAGAAATGAAGTAAGTCCAGAAGTGTAGTACACTGTGAATGTAGAAGTCGAGATCGTGCTGATCTAAGTTGGAGATACATAAAGAAGTGCTTGGGATTCAAGTGAAATTTCAAACATAGTTGAAGAAGCATTTCAGTGGGAACTCCCTTGACTCTTTGAAGGACAGCTCTCCAGACTCTGGTGGTAGCTGTGATGGTGTCCAGGAAATAATGGGGAGGTTGCTGCTCCAGAGTGATGCCTGGTAGAATGTTTTGTTGTCCTCATCATCTCACCAGACAGTGCTGCCAGGAACTGTTTTAACTATTCTGCACAATTTTTCATTTTTGCTGCTCTGTAGTACAGACCTTTTTGGAGCATGGTTTCAGATTTATATCAACTTCAATGGTACTTGCAGAGTGAGAATACCACATTTCATTGGAACACAAATTTTTACTAAGTTTGCTAAGCCACAACTGACCAAATTTTTTCAGACATTTGTTCATCTTTAATGCTGATATTATAATACTTTAAAGAGGAACTGAACTCAGTTGAAAACAGCATCCAATCCGCATGACATATGAAATAACATTGCTTCCTATGGTGCCTGTTCACATACAGTATGGTCAGTGTACTGGCAGTGCAGATTCCGTGTGGATTGAAAAAGTGGCCTGTCAGATTTCTGAGCACTGCGAATTTCATTAGTTTTATTTCTTTAGGCATTTTTTCTTCTCTTTTTCACCAGCTAATTCTGCAGATAACACACTTCCTGGCCAGTGCCTACACTGAATCCTCTACTTAAAGTGATCGTAAACCTACATTTTTAATTTTTTTTTTTAATTAAAATATGTTCCCCGGGGCTCATCAAACCTCAGTTCAAACTGGCCACCTTTGTACTATTGATGGCAAAACAAACAATAGCAAGAGCTTAGAAACAACAGTTTATAGCCTTTACAGAAGTCCACCACTGCTTAGACTTTTTTTTTTCGCTAATGAGAAGCTTTCCAGTAAACTCCTAGATACCCATGAGAAATTTCTTAAAATATGGACCCTGTGGATCCAGTGTGCTCACCCTTCTATACCAATGGCCAGTTACACATCACTATAAGCGCTGAGACTATGGGACTACGGTTGGGGGGCTCCTGCTATCATGTTCTGCTTCTCTACTCTCCTTTTTTCTTCCCCCTCCCCCATTTCCTTTCCTTTTACAATATACTTTGGCTCTTACGCAGGGATGATCCTTACTTATACATTTCATTGTTTCTTGTATAGTGAATTCAATATATAAGGATCTCATACACCGTTTTACATTTTATCTACATTGTTCCTTTGTTATGGCATGCTTAATGTGCCCTTTGATATGCTAAACTTTTGTCATTTGCTATGATTTCTCTACTTAATGTAAAACTGCTCTTGACTTGTAAATCTTTGATGTCATACTTTCTTTTGTACATCTGATTGCAGTCACACACTGTATTACTTAAAACTTTTCAATAAAAATCTATATGACAAATATGTTAAACATACCTGTTCCGTGCAATGGTTTTGCACAGAGCCATCCCAATCTTCTTTTTTTGAGGTCCCCCACTGATCCTTTTGCTCTTCCCCCCTGCAAAGTGTCCCTAAAGTAAGCTGTTTGCTATGGGAACACTTGTGCGGGCTCACCCCTAAGCCACACTTTCTATGTCCTTTTACACACAGAGCACAGCTCGGCCCAGCCTCACCACCCGCTCTTTATTCACTGGCTGTGACAGCAGCGGCAGCAAATGGCTTCTGCTGCTGTCTCTGAGGCTATGAGGAGAGAATGAGTGGGTAGAGCCGGTGCTGTTGTGCACAGGATCAAGATTGGGCTCAGGTAAGTATAGGGGGGTGCTGGTGGGAGAGCAGAACACAGGTTTTTTTTAACCTCAATGCATAGCATGCATTAAGGTTAAAAATCTTCATGCTTTACAACCATTTTAATCTATAGAGGAAGCCATGGTTGTCATCCATTACACGTCTTTTCATCTCTATTACATTGGGGATTCATAGTTTACAGCAGAAAGATAACACTTGTAGTTAGTCTTTCAGTAAGTGACAAGAACACTGCTTGACTTAACAAGTATTTCCTATACTTGCTGAAAATGTTCTTAGCCTGTTCTTGAGTTTAATTATCCTTTAAGCTGCTTGTACACCATATTCACTATCTACTGGACCTGACCTTTGGGTAACTGTTTCAATGCAAATTAGGCCATGACTAGGTATGTAAATGTAACGCATACTGCACCTAATTCTAACTTTGGAACTTGAAAATGTTGTGAACCTAAGCTGACTTTAGGGTCTCTGCTCTGGCATCTATGTCCCCCATTCAGTGTATTTCACTGAGGGTGCTGGTCAGGCTAAGAGTCCGCCCTGACTCCATGTAATTCACAGAACAAGGAGAAAGAAAAAAACAGCCACCACACACGATACAAGTCCAGGCCACAACATGTTTTGCCCCACCCACGGGGCTTAGTCATTAATGTTACCTCCATGAGGCTGCTATCACTTTTATGTTGTGTGGTGACTGAGATTTGTTTTCTCCTTGTTCTGTTGAAAAATGTTGTATTGCACTCATGTACAGTACACTGTTACTAACTATACAATTTTTGAATGGATTTCTGTTTAAGATAGAAGAAATTTTCACCACACTCCTTATCCTTAGATTACCCCTTCGTGCCGACATAACACAAATATGTGGCCTCACTGAACTGGGCTTTTTTCTGTATATTTGCGTACCTGTCTTTCTGCTGGGAGCGCGCTGCACAGTGCGCTCCCAGCACAAAGACCGGGGTGTCACTGAGAGCCCCAGGTCCCGTTCTAACAATCTGGACCTGGGACTCCTGAATCCTAGGTCACATGATTGCTGTGATAGCCTCTGATTGGCTACCACAGTGATCAGTCACTGTACAGCCCGGCCCCCTTGGGTTTATTTTTCTCTCTATGAATGGAGGAGAGAGATACATTGTATCTCTCTAACTCCTGGCATAGAGGGAAAAAAAAAGTTTGTTTAAAAAAAAAAAAAAAAAAAAGATAAATACATATAAAAATAAAAAACAAAGAAAAAATAACTAGATCAAGGTTTGATCTATTTCAGTGGCAAGGTATTGTTTGGGTCAAGGTCAGGGTCAAAAGTCAGAATTTATGTTTTAAAAAAATTGGTATCAGTGTCAGTTAGTGTCAGGTGTTTTCTGGGCTGTACTACGGGTACAAACAACAAATAACATACACATATATGGTATCGCTGTGATCGTCAAGAGCTGGAAAATTTATTTTGGGTTGTTCTTTGGTGGTAGGTTTTGGTGGTAACAAGAAATACACAGCTAAATGTAATTTTTTTTTTTTTTACTATTTTGTGCTACTTTTCCTTTGATAATAAAAGAAAAATCAAGAGATATCCATTTCCATTTACCACCAAATGAAAGCCCAATTTGTCCTAAAAAAAATAAGGTATAATTCACCTGGATGTACAAAGAAGTTGTGATGATATGTATGGTTTTACTATAACAGATAATCTATTGTATATAGTCTCCTTTTATCTAAAACAAATAGGACCAAATGGTATATTTAATTATCAGTCTGCTAGACTTTATTTAATGAAGAAACTTGCAGTTTTCTCTTGTGCTACCAGACTGACAAAATTAAATCAATGATAAAGAATGTAGATTACTAAAACCAACAAGGGAATATTAACAGAGTTGTGCTGTGTATTTAATCTGATAATTTGCAAATTTAGCATTGGCCCAGGACTTTAGTTCTTACAAAGCTGTTATAAAAATGGTGATCTACTGTCAACTAAAGATTAAGAAAACACATGACCATGAACAAAGCAAATGTTTGTTATTAATTTAGGATAATTTAATGAGGTAAAATAGATAACTTCTAGGGTAACAAGGTTACAAGGTTTAAAAGTGGCTATAGACATTCAAGGGCAATGAATTGTGCATGGAATTGTAAGGAAGTTCTGACTGACCAGAGACATGCCTATCGTCTGACTATCACCCAAGCATGTTTTGCTTCTCACAAGTGTATGGGGACCTGTAATGTAGTGTCTGGCTGAGGGAAATCTTGCAACACCAACTTCTTTTGTGGCTCTGAGATGCCATTTTACTGAATGCTGAGGGTCACAGAGGAAGCTGATGATGGGAAAAGGTGTGCCACATTAAAACATGTCCTTTAGAAACACCCACCTGTCACCAGGCTTACCAATCAATAAAATATCATAGCACACATTGCATGTAACATTTTCTGGTTAGTTTGTTGTCCCCTCAGATCAGAGGTACCCAGTCCTGTGTTCCTGGCTGCCCGGCAAACTCTCGCAATGGAGACAAACTTTTCTTAATATTGGTAAAGTAAAACAGAGACTCATGGGCACTATGGTGTACAAGAAGCTCACTTCTATCCTGGAGTATAAGCACACCCAGTACCTCAAGGTCTGGAGTCCATTGATTGACTACAACGCTCAGATGAATATTGATCGCACCCTACACTCACTGTGAACTATCTTTGGTTGTGGTAGCTGTGGCCCCCTCGTTGGACCACTAGGTTACTCTCTTGCCCCTCCCCCTCCAACTTTCCCCACTTCTTTTTTTCCAGGCAAATTTGTTTCCTGTCTTTAACCCTTTTCATAGCCCCTTACATGGAGATGTACCATATCTGTCTCTCTCCTTATCCTTATTCACTCTTCAGGGGTGGGTTAACTCCCCCTCTCCATTTTTTCTTATTTATATTACTACTCAGCAAGCCATTCCATGTTGCCAGCAAAGTGCAAACTCCCTTTTGACTAGAATACCATCTTTGATTTTTTTTTTAAATGAATTGCATATTAGCTTCTTTGCTGATCCACATAGCTTACTATAGTTGGTGTCTTTTGTTACCATACTTTGATACATCCTATTCAAACCTCACTTTTGCTCTCTCAATTGTGTTACCTTGCTGTATTACTGACTTCTGTTTGCAGTTTTTCTGTAACCATATGGAAAATTTCAATAAACTTTTGTGAATCAAAGGTACCCAGTCCTTCTCTGGTCATGGGGTGTTTATATATATAAATATAATAGATGTCCACATTCTTTAGCTATAGCTTAAACAACAATCATCTCATATCCATGCCCATCTTGTACTGTACTCATAGATATCTTTGGCCCTGTTACCATTAAAAGGCCTACTCCACCACTATAAAGAAAAATGCACATCATTTTTAAGTTAAGTTGTTGCTCATCTCGATCGTTTAGGATTTGGTCCTATGTACCCAACTAGGTACTGTATATTAGAAAAAGGTGACCAGCATGGTTGCATAATTCTATTGCTTTGTATTCCTATTGTCACGGCCTGATTCTTACCATGGCTCTAATTGCAAGAAGATTATATAAATGTCGCCTCATAATATTATTATTATTATTATTATACAGTATTTATAAAGCGCCAATAGTTCACTCAGCGCTGTACATTACAAAGGGGGACAGAACATGTGACAGAACAATACCAATACAATGCAAAACATGAGGGGATCGAGGGCCCTGCTCTTTCGAGCTTACAATCTAGAAGGGATGGGATAGTGGTACAGGAGGAGATAGCTGTGGGGGATGGAGTGGTAGGAAGAGTGGAGGAGGTCACCCGCAGGGGGTGAGGTAGGCTTCCCTGAAGAGATGGGTTTTCAGGGTGCGCCTAAAGGAGAGGAGAGTAGGTGATAATCTGATGGGTTGGGGCAGGGAGTTCCAGAGGATGGGTGACACCCTGGAGAAGTCCTGGAGGCGGGCATGGGAGGAGGAGACCAGGGAGCTAGAGAGAAGGAGGTCTTGTGAGGAGCGGAGTGTGCGTGCTGGGTGGTACTTGGATATTAGGTCAGTGATGTAGTTCGGGGCAGTATGGTGGACAGCTTTGTACGTCAGTGTTAGGATTTTAAATTTGATCCGTTGCGCAATCGGAAGCCAGTGGAGGGATTGGCAGAGGGGGGTGGCGGAAACGGAGCGTTTGGAAAGGTGAATGAGTCTGGCAGCCGTATTCAGGATCGACTGAAGCGGGGATAGCCAGCGGCGAGGCAGGCCAGTGAGGAGGGAGTTGCAGTAGTCGAGTCGTGATATGATGAGGGAGTGGATGAGCTGTTTAGTGGTTTCTGGGGTTAGGAACGTGCGGATTTTGGCAATGTTGCGGAGGTGGAGTCTAATAGAAGTTTCATCTTGATTCTTAAGTTTCTTTATGTAATTAAAAAAAAAGTTAATTGACCAAATGAATGCAGGGTCTATGGCAGGCCATAGACGGTCTGTTTATTGGCCGAATTTTCAGCCAATAAACGAAAAAACGGTCGGCCCCGTTGCCGATGCTGCCACCTATGTCCGCGAAAAACTGAAGTTTTTTGCAGATTTCCCAGCATGACCGATAAAAATAAATGAGGAGATCCTCGAAAAACGTCCGACGGGCTGGCCCCGCTAACGGCGTGATTATTGGCAGATTTTTCATGCGGATGAAAATTCGGCCGATAAACGACCCGTCTATGGCCTGCATAAGACTCCTATGGATACCTTAGATTGTAAGCTCTGCTGGTGCAGGGACTGTTTTATCTGGTTTTGTTTTCATCATAAAGCCCTTAAGAACATTTGACAATTCTATCAAATGATGTTAAAAAATAGATCATTTATACAAATCTTATAGCAGTATAACAAAATGTATACAATATTTTACCCCAATAGTGTTGAATTTAGTTTGTTTCAGCCTTCACATTGTTGAGCTACACTGTGCTAATAAAAAACACTATAAATACCATCCTGATCACATCATGGACCACAAGACACAGGATGTCACAAGAACCTGTGATACTGTCTGTAATTTTTCTTGTTTTATCTCTAATGTGTCTCTTGTAAAATATCCTTCATAATCGGTCTTTACTGTACAGACTTAAAGAGCCTTGTGTTAAGAGAATAATAATTCTTTATTAGGGTCTCTCAGCGGATCTGTGGTTAGTGAATATACTCCAACATTCTCTTGTCTTGACTGTACTGTTTCTGGAAATATACACTTTAGTGTCAGAAGTAGTTCTTTTTGTAGGCTGTTTTAGGTTTGCAGATCCCAAAATATAGTTTGTTTTTTAAGTTTTTCTGATGGTAAATTCAAAAGTTAGGCTTGAAAACTGCATACTTTAGAAAAGGATGCATATTATGTATGCAAATGTGTCATTGGCAAAGCATGAAACATCTGTTTAAGTTAATAAAACTAACTATATAAATGAGATGCTGGCACCTTCACATACATTAAAGCCCGACTCAAGCCAAAATGTTTTATTTGGTTTTAGGGTTAGAGCCTCTGTCTAATTTTTTTTTTCCATAAAGAGTTTTATTAACACAAAGTTGACATGGTACAGATACAAGAGAAGTTGTAAAAGGCACATCCAGGCACATACGAGTGTTATAGAACAAAAAAGGGCAAAACCTTTAAAGGAGTTACAGAGCAGAAGAACTTGAACAATTCTAATTCACAGGCTCATGACACTGTAATATAAACATCTAACATGTAAATACAACAAAATAGAGTACGGGCCCCTATATTAGGTGTGCAGAAGATAACATATACAGCGTGTGGAAGGCCTCTGCCAGTAGTTATGTCTCAGAAGGAGGACCAAGACTTCTTCACCACTGTACAGGACCAATTATGTACCTGTCCATTTAGAAACAAAAGATAGGAGTGGGGAAAAACAAAGGATATTCCCACAAGTCAATTGAGAAAAAGGGATGTCTAGCTGAGTTGTGGGCAGGGGCAGACTGACCATTCAGAAACTCGGGCACTGCCCGAGGGCCTGGGGTCAGTAAGGGGCCCCATGAGATGCCCCTGGTACCTTTCATATGCTTTTTTGGGTGTAGTTTGAGTGTGGGCAAGGACACAGGGGCCCCATGATCCCCTATCGCCCGGGGGCCCCATGAGTTGTCAGTCCTCCCCTGGTTGTGGGAAATTAAAGAGAAAGAAGAAAAGAAAATAAAGAGAAGAGGAAGGGAAAGGGGGAAAGAGAGAGAAGAAAGGCAAGAGAAAAAAAAAAGTGGGGGGGAGGTTGAGAAGGGAAAAGGGGCGGGGGATAAAGAAGGAGGGAAATGGAGAAGGGGGAAGCACAGGAAGGGTAGAAAGAGGGTAGGAGGAAACGGAAAGTTGCATATAAAATAAGAGTGATGTTGCGAGGGGAGAGGGGACACATCCACTCAATACTCCCCCAGATATAACAGAGTAGAGAGTTCTCACTGCCACCCACGTGTCTACCAAAAGCACTTCTAACTTGCACATACTGTAAATTGAGGCTATTTGTTCACCTTTCAGAATGGAGGAGGTTAGTATATTCAGTTTGAGTTTGATACTGAAGCCAACACAACCATGTCTTATAAAAATATGTAATCCTCTACTGCGAGAAATCCATGTCTTTGATTTTATTAATATGCCAGAACCACTCCACCATCATGGGGGCATGGTCAGCACGCCAGTGGATGGGGATGCACAATATAGCAGCATTTATCATGTACATCGCTAAGGACTAGAAGTATGATCGTTTAGGTAATCCAGAGTGGTGCAACAAGAACTCCTCAGGGGTATACTCCAAGAGGGTTCCAGTCACAGTGGTGGTAATACGCTGGACTTCCATTCAAAATCTCATTAAAGCTGGGCATTGCCACCAACTATGTAGTAGTGTGCCAGGTGCTGAGTTACACCACCAGCATTGACCAGTCACTGCTGGGACAGTTAGGGTACGGTACCATCTAGATTGCAGCTTATAGCCATTTTCCTGGATATTGACATTCAAGGTTCTCTTATGAGTATAGAGACAGATGTTCTCCCAATCTTTCTTATCAATGATGATTTCCAATTCGATGTTCATTTAGAATGGGCGGTAGTACCCGAGGGCGGTATGTCAGGGAAAAGGGATGAGTAGATAGAGGATATCATGTGAGCTTGAGGTCGCTCTGAAGAGCAGGCAATTTCGAAGGCCATCCTAGTACGGGTATATTTGAATCATGTTGAAGGCACATTAAGAAAATACCTTACTTGAAAGTAGGCCCAGAGGGGCATTGGTTTATTAGGGTTGTGCATAGGGAAGGCCTAGTGGTCTTTAGACTTTCCACTGTCAAAAAAGTGAAGATGCCCTCAGTGTTCTCCCGGGCCAACTACCCAGGAGAAAATTTTCAGAGGCACCACGAGGGAAGTCTGGAATGAACCACAAAGGTGTAAGGGGTCCAGAAAGTTATATAATAGAGCAGAGTTTACAGGTCTTATGAAAAATGTGAAGGGTCGGGTCTAAACAGTGGGTGGGTTTTCACCTCCGGATGGACTTGAGCTGTGGGTGTTCAAGGTAAGACATGAAGGGGCGTCTTTGAAAAAAGTTGTTCCACCGAAACCCATGCCTTGACCCAGTCATGTACAGACCAGTCGATCACCCTAGACAAATTACAAGCTCAGTGATACTTTTTAAGGCCACCTCTATGTTTAGGCATGGCTAACAGGGCGTAGTTAAGTCTATAAGATTTCTTATGCCAGAGAAACTCCAGCATGGCGTGTTTCAAGGAAGCTAAAAAGGCCACCAGTAAGGCTATAGGGACAGATCCCATTCGCTGAGGTCCCTAACTATGTCAGACAAGAGGCATTGCAAATTATGTATATGTAAATCCCGCAAGTCCTCAAGTAGTTGGATTCCCAGGTATGTTATTATATCCGTTTTCCAAGTAAAAAGAAAATAATGCACACAGTAGGACACCTCATCTTCTGGTAGGGATATATTAAAAGCATGGGATTTGGAATGACTGATCGATAAATTGGACAGGGACAGAAAATGATCCAGTTCCTGTAGAGGTGCAATCAAGGTAGAGTGGGGTTCAGACAGGAAAAGCAGGATGTCATCTGCAAAGGCGGCCACTTTCACCTCACCTCTAAGTGTCCGGACCCCCTTTATCAAAGGGTCGGCTCTAATAGCCCAAAGGACTGGTTCCAAAGTGAGGATAAAGAGGATTGGTGAAAGTGAACATCCCCATCTTGTGCCATTGTGTAGTTGAAAGGGTTCCGATAAGAGACCATTGGAGAGTACTCTAGCCTGACGCAAAGTGTACAGAAACATGACTCTAGAGCAAAACCGGTCGTGTATACCCAAGAAGTGCAGAGTTAGCTCCATATAGTCCCAAGCTATCCTATCGAATGCCTTTTTGGCGTCCAGTGAAAGGAAGAATCCCCTCGAACTGTTAGCCAATGATGGACATTAAGGGCCTTGACAGTGTTGTCCCTTGCCTCTTTGCCCGGAACAAAGCCCACCTGGTCTAAGCCTATCCATCCCTTCATGAAGGGTAAAAGCCTATTTGCCAAAATTTTTGTGTACAGCTTAATGTCTACATTGATCAATGAGATTGGTCTGTAGTTCTCAACTTGTGTGGCCTCTTTGCCAGCTTTCAGGATGAGAGTGATATGAGCCTCCAAAAGAGCTGGGGAAGCGGCAGGGAGTCTATAATGGTTTTAAGGCTTTCAAGAAGCGTGGTGCCACAACCGGGTGGAAGCATTTATAATAATGAACGGAGAGCCTGTCCGGGGCCAGGGCTCTTGCCTACTTTCATTTGTTTCAGGGCCAGGTCCAGCTCCTCAATGGAGAGAGGAACCTCCATGCTCTGGGCTTGCTCTGGCAATATGGCCGGTGAGCCATGTTTAGCCAGAAAGGATAGGTGTTGATGTCTAGTAGCCGCAGCTTCAGGAGAAGAATGGGGCGTCTGCGGATTGCACAGAGATTCGTAATACATCTGGAATTGATAAGCGATTGCCTGCGAGTCGTGGTGAAGTATGCCCCCGACTTATCATGAATAGAATGGATCTGGAGTGTCGCTCTTTTAGCATGCAAAGACCTGGCTAGTAGTCACCCGCTCTTATTGCCCTGTTCATAAAGAAGTTTCTGCAACAAAAGGTAATTTCTCTGTGTGCCTAGTTCTTCCTTAAGCTTCTGTCGGAGTCTAGTCAACTGCGACAATGTTGAATGTGCTAGGGAGAGTTTATGTGCTCATTCTAGTTTCAGTATTTCAGAGACAAGGTCTTGAATCTTACGCTGGTGCTCTTTTTTTTAGGGCTGTCTGCATAGCTATAAGCTCTCCCCAGATCACACATTTGCGTGTCTCCGACTGAGTCAATGGGGATGTGTCTGCCGTATCATTGAGAGTAAAGAAAGACTGGAGGTTCGCCTGCAGAATTTGTACCCGCAGGGGGTCGCTGAGGAGGAAGGAGCTCCCTTTCCAGAAACGTCAAAGTCATAGAAATAGGGTGCTGGTCTGAGAGGACCATGGGTTCAATGGTGGTGGACATGAGATAGTGTAGTTCAGCCTGGGATAGAAAGAGGTAATCTATATGCAAATATTTTTGGTGAGGTGGGGAGAAAAATATATAGTCTTTCACAGAAGACACACCCGCCAAGAATCGTGAAGTGAGATATCTGAGAAGCAAGTGTTAATGTTACGCAGAGCCTTAAAGGGTAGAGATGAGGCGCCAGTAGAGGAATCCAACAAAGGATAGAAAGGCACATGAAAATTACCCCCCACCACCAGAAGACCCTCTGCAAAGTCCACCAACTATACGCATAATTCCTGAAAGAAGTCCACCTGGCCTTCATTGGGGCAATAAATATTGGCCAGAGTTAGTGGCCGATGGCCGATTTTGCCTTTAAGAAATATAAAGTGCCCATTTGGATCCGCTTTTCGAGCCTGGAGTGAGAACTGGAGATGCATAGCGAGTAATATAGATACCCCCCTGGACTTAGATTCCCCCGCAGCTGTATGATACACCAGCACAAAATGAATATCTGATCTAAATGAACTATCTGATCTAAAATGTGTCTCCCGTATAAAAACGATATGGGCTCTCTGCTTGTGGAATTCATGGAGGAACTGAGACCGCTTCTCAGGGACATTAGGCCCTTGGCATTGACAAAGAGAATCTTGAGGGAGGATTGGCAAGAGAGGGCAGGCTGTCCAATAGTCCAAGTGGGTTGTGGGACAGGCATTCCCAGTCCCACCCAACAGCGACCACCAGAAAAGAAGAAAAAAAAAAGGGAAGGGAGGGGGGAAGGAAGGGAGGAAAGAAGAAAAATAGAAAACAGGAAGAAAGAGTGACATTTTTCCCTACGCTAGTTGGAAGGATGACAGCAGGAACAAACAAGCAAATGACTGAACTGGGCAAAAGGTAGTCAACCTAGACCAGAAACACCACGGTATGGTCAGTCAGGAAATAGTCCCCAATGGGTGGGGGTAACGAGAGAGAAAAACTGCAACAATTAGAATCCTAACTCTGAGAGCGAAAACCAGCATGTTAATTGCAATCAAAATCAACAACAACAATAACAATACCTGGAATATGGGAAATGGTAAGAGGAGGGATAAAGGTCACATAGGTTGGAAGGTTAAGCAGCAACATGAATGGGGCATTTGAGTATCCCGGCATCCACCCCCAATGCTGCCTCCAAAGGTAACCGTCCCTGAGGGTCACACCACCGCCCTAGATCTACAAGTGCAGGTGTCCCCACAGGGATGGTGCTCCCAAAGATGGGAAACCCTCCCCCGTTAACTGTGTCCGTAAGCCTGCAGGGGGTCCGCAGGGCGATACCAGCACTTGGGGTCTCCAGAGGGGGATTTCCCCCCAGCGAGATCACGAGGCCCCCACTGATGCAGTTCCCACCACGGGGGGCCCCCCAAGGGACAAAACAAAACTAAATAACCCAGGTGGGTGGGGAGATCAATCCCAACACACTATCGTTCTTCAGTAGTAAGCCCAGCAGATAATATCAATCAGAATAATAATGTATCTATCACATAGAGTAAAATAGTGCAGTCCACTCGCTACGTGAGGGCCATTAAGGTTAACTGGCACTAGTCCAGATTATGTAATGGGAAAGTACTTGCGGACTCCATGGAATGCAGCAAGGTCGTAGGAAATAACAAAATGTCAGTATCCAGCTGTCCAGCTCAGTTCCTAATAATTGAAGATGAAGGAGCCCGGAAAGGCTACTCCACAGTATCTAGAGTGTAGGGTATGCAGCAGGCAGCCATGGTGGTTTGTCACAAGGCTGTATACATGGTGCCCCTTCAGCAGAGTGTGAGGTGAGACCAGTTTCCCGAAATGGAGACTAGGAGTGTTGAGCTTTGGAATTAGGTGATTGGTTCTGTGGGGCCTCCATCTTCCACCCTGGATGGTAGTCGGTGGTCAGGGTTTTCCCTATCCGAAGTGGAGAAACTTGCTCTCCAGGTGCCATCGGGGTGGTGGGCATCCTGTTGCCAGGTGCCTGAGAGCTGAAACTCCTGGTACTATTCCGGCACATCCACCAAATGAACTTGAAGCACCTCACAGAAGGACTGCAGTTCTTCCGGAATCTGAAGTACACGGGTGCGGCCCCTACAGTTAGCTGACAAGCTGAAAGGGAATCGCTATTTGTAGGTGATTCAGTGTTCCTACAGGGTTCATAGCAAGGGCCGCAGAGCTCTTCGATTTTGCAGGGTGATCACAGAGAGGTCTTGGAAAATCTGTATGGTGGCATCATTAAAAGTCAGCAGTTCATGCTCTCTAGCCCTTTGCATTACTTCCTCCTTCAGGTGGTAGCTTACGAAACAACAGATAACGTCTCTTGATGGATCCGTATCTCTCCTATGTAGCCTAAGTGCTCTATGCACCTGCTCCAGCTCCACCAAGGTATCCCATGGTCTTTTCAGGAGCTCACTGAAAAGCGTCTGCAGGATGCACGGCAATTGTTCATGTTCAACAGTTCGAGAAGGCCTCTCACCCGAACATTTTTCCGCCGACCCCTGTTGTCCAGATCTTCAATATGTTTCTGCATATCAATTAAATGCAGGTTGTGGCGTTATCTGCTGCAGATCCGTAATGATGGAATCTTGTTGCCCGACCTTATCTTCCACCACCTCCAGACAGGCCGCCACCAAATGCAGATCAGAATTAAGGTCAGCAATGCCGCTGAGAAGGTGGACTTAATGTCTGAGGCGATTCCCTGAAGATCTGACATCTTAGGGATCTGTTGCATAAGAGAGAGAAGTGAGGGTTCACCTGCTACTGGGTGATCTGTCGTGGGAGAGTGGCCTGGGGGGGCCGAGGCAGCTGTCCAGCCTGAAGGTAGGCTGGAGCTACTTTGCTGAGGATCGGGGGATTTTGTATGGAAAATTTGTGATCAAGTTGTGAGTGGGGTGTCTTGGTAGCGTTTAGGTACCTTTCAACCGTAACTATTGCTAAAGTATTATGGGATAGCAGCTGGAATCTCCCGTTAGAGCCGAAGCTCTGCTAACATGTGGCCACCTTCAGTTGTGGCCAAGTCACGCCCCATCTGTCTGATTTTTAGTTTGTCTTCCTGTTCTGGAAATGTCCCCCACTGACTGCCAAGGCACAAAAAAATAAATAAATTTAATAGCGTGAGAAATAGTAAAAACTTCTGACATTTGTTATTGCTGTGTGTAAAGGTCCAAACTGCTTACCTCATTTCTTGGGTTACAAACAGAAAGCTCTTCCCCAGTCTACCCAAACCTAGAACAAAATGTTTGCACCATGCAGACCCCATATTTCAAGAAAGGCTGAGTCCTAGGCGTAGCCTCTCACATAGCCTAAGCCATTCTATTGTGTGCCATTGTGACTTCCTTTAACCTTGAGCAGTCAACAAGCTTAAGAGATGGTTGGGGCAAGACCAAATATTGCTTTTTAGGAAATTAATTTATTCTTTGTATAACATGATCATTTTACCTTTTTAGCACAGATAAACTTGAATATGTAAATAAGGAAATAAGAGATAGCTCTATTCTACAGTCCTTGTTTAGTCAATTAAACACTGAGTGAAAGGGAGCCAAGCAAACTCCCTGTATTTACTTATAGAGACTATTTTTGCACATGCAAGCTCAATGCATACAATACAACAAAAGAGAGAGGAACTGCATCCTTATTGGTGTATGGGGAAGTAATACCCGTTAACTATTTCCAAACATTCAGCTGATAAATGGAAGGTATAATGTAAACCTTTAAAGGTAAATTTCTGCAAAATAGAAGGCATCACAAGCTTCAGGAACTTAGCTTTATTTGCCAGAAAAGCTTCATATGTCTACCACACCAATCTTGGTTTGATTTTTTGACTAATGGCTTGACATATGGAATTTTGGAGCTAAGCTCAATACTTGGCTGGCCCAGCCCACTATCTATGGAGAGCACTTGAGTGGCTAGAAAAGTTGCTTTAATTGAACAGTGTGTGGCGGAAGGGCTGAGCTTAGCTCTGAGAAATGGAGGTAACCTCCATAATTGGGGAATTTGAGCTCTTAATAACTAAATGAATTCTGAATCAAAGGTGCACACATAGAGTCATTTTCTGGCCAATTTAGCAAAACACAGGCATTGTGCTGTTAGGAAAAATTATTGAAAGTTCAAAGCCTAGGTTTCCGTAAAACAAAAAAATTAAAATTCAGCACAAGGGACATTAATTACCCTCATTGAGATGCATTCCTTTTGCTGTTGTGTACTTCTTGCCCCTTAAATCTTCCCCTTCCAATGCCTACCCCCCTCCCACCCTACAGCCATAATCTTCTGACGTGGCCAGGGTAAGTAGAACTAAGGCACAGCCCCTTTCTGCCCAGCTGCTCCATTCATAGAAGCCCTTACTACAGCTTCCATGAATGAAACATAGTCGGGCACTCTTGATGAGTACCTGTCACAGCCTCTTAGTTATTTTAATCCCTGCCACACCGTAAGATTATGGTGGAGGGGGAAGGAGCATTGAAGGAGGAATATTACAGTGAAAGGAAGACACAATATCACAAGTCCCTTTTTTTTGTTTTAGGTAAATGTAGGACTTTTTAAATTAGATTTTTTAAGATTCTGTTACATACCACTGGTGGACCTAGAGATGAGTTGTAATAATTATGAAGTTAAGCAAATTTAGACATTCTCGGCAATCATTTCACGTCTATGGGTACTTTCAGATGCTTCTGGCTTAGAGATGTCAGAAGATCTTAGTGTTCAAACAGGTTTTAAACTTAGCTCAATTGTTATTGTTTTTCCAGAGATAAAATGGCACCAGAAGTGTGTGCATTTGTCTCCTTCTTCCCCACCCCACAATACAAACATAATCTTCTTATAAAGCATAGCAAGAGCACACATATTGAACTCATAGTGTTACAATTTTTTTGCTAACTGGTAGAAGACATTACTGTCAGCTTAAAAAGAATGGTAGCACAGAGCCATGTACTGGAAATTACCAGACATCACTCTACTTATTTCCTACTTCTCTTTGAGTATGTGTGCCTCTCATTTCACTCTGCAGCTCTCAGCTCTCTTCTAGCTTTGCTTTACCCCATTCTTTTTCTCTCCCTCTGAAGTGCTCCCCTCCTCTGTTTTTCCACTTCCTTTGCAGCAGTGCCTTCTATTTCTCATCTTAATCACCTTCTTTCTCTTTTCAATGTGTTCCTCTTTCTCTCACATTTTACATTTAGTCCTATTGTTATTTGTATTTCTTTTTTGCTTGCTGTTCTATATTCAGCTGTTCCTTTCAATGCCAGGCAGCTCTAGGTCACATAGACTGTAAAAATGACTATTGTGTTGATAAAGTGTTATTGCCTTTCTCTTCTATGTCATCATTTTGGGCAATTAAATGTGTTGTGGTATAAGTCTTCAGTAAAAATAAGAGGTACAGTTTCTGCTCTTTCTGACCTTACCTAAAAGTGACCCTAAAGAGGGATGTATTCCAGTACTTGAATTAACAATGCCTTCATACTCCATGCAAGAGTATGAATTTATAAATGTATTGATAATGTGTTAATGTTTTAAAGAGTATGTTTTGTAAAATGTGTTTATCTGAAAAATTCAATAAATATTTAAATAAAAAAAAAAGAGGGGAGCCTAAAAGATCAAAGAACCCGTGTTTATTGGTCTGTCTTTCAAGACATTTTTTCACAAACCCCAGTGGTCACTCAGCAAAGTCTCCCAGAAGGCTTTTGCTGAAATTGAGCTTTTGAGGGATTGTATAGTGGTTTTGTGCACATTTCTAAAATAAACATGTAAAACAACAAAAAGGATATATAGCTCTACCCTCTTAAGGGCTGTTGGATTTTGTTTGGGTCCCCCTAAGCTTTGCACGGCCAGACAACGCACATTGTCCACACTTGTATTTCCAGAGTCAGTAAAACAGCCCTTGAGCTGATTTTTAGTTGTTTTTATTAAGGGGTTAACGACTTGAATGGGGTCTAGGGGTATATGGGATGCCCAAGGAACTGTAGAACTAAAGGACAAACCTCTTAGCAACAATGTACAAAGGGTGAACTGGCAAAAAAAGTAAAGCTCTGTCCTTTCTGGGATTCCAGATGAATCCTCCTCATCACCCAACTGTGCTGAGGGTATCCCTGAACAAGGGGGTCCCAAGACCTTGAATTTAAGCAGTTCGAGGTGAAGAGTAGTTGGGTGTTGTACCTGACCGCCCTCTCCCCTTATCCAGCCCAGGGGGTGTACTCGCACTGTCCTGTCAGTGTGGTGGGTTGGTAGCTGCTTTCAGGCTTTTCGCTGGGCTGACTCCTTCCTTGCTGTTCAGGATGTCCTCCCTAGGAGCCTTTAGGCAGTTGAGATCTTCCTGGTCAGCAACCAGCTTGTAGGTAGGCTCCCCTCTCTGAAGCCCCCTCCCTGGCTCCACACTCCAGCCTTCTCTCAATCCATTCTTCCTGACTCCCCTGTCTCCACAGGCATTGTCATATTTGAGGGTTACCCTGGTCACCATTCCCAGCCTCATGCTAGGGGATTGGCCAAGGTCACTCAAACATGCAGATCTGGGCTTCCTCCCCTCCTCCTCCTCTGTTCCAGAAAGTTCTCAGGTTTCTGGAAAGGTGGGAGGACTCAAGAAGCCCTGACCTGTGGAACTACCCAGCCTGTCCTGAGGTGAACTCCTGTCTCACTCCCAGGTTGACTCATCACAACAAAACAACAAAACCTATCTAGCTAACCTGGAGGGTGTTACAGATGCACCTAAAGCCAAACTCTTGTTATTTCAATTATTTAACAATTTTAGCAAAAAAAAAAAAAAAGAACTCCAGCTTCTATACTAGCCTACTAAAGGAAATGAGTATTGGCGCAGGAGAGGTGGTTATGGATATAATAGTCCCAAGAGTCAAATAGGGAAAAAAAAGGTCTGATGAAGAAGCACATTGCTTTGAAATGCGTCACATCCCCCTTCCTGCGGCTCCACGTTCCGACCTGATGTCACTTCTGCCCGGCAGCCATCTTTTGCGTTCCAGGCTGGTTCCCACCGACGTGACACAGCCCATGTTGGCTGGAGAGGCACAACACCTACCAGGAGACCCGGCTCTCATACGCACTGTGGCCCCCTGGATATCCACCTGCCCTCCCCGCTCCTCCCATGAGATCGGTGATGGAGATCTGGCCATCACGTTAGCTTTGGTCCCTGGAACCCATCCAGCCTATTCATCCTGCTTATGGTACTACGCCCGGATGACTTCCTTTCCTTACATTGATGCCTGAAAACTCCGTACCTCCTGTGAGTTACTCAAAATTGTGTGCAATAAATTGTTTTTATACTACACTTAGTCTGGCGCACCTCTCTCTCCTCTTATGCTAACCTACTAACCTGACTTCTGGTGCAGTCTCGCACATACTCACTCTGTCACTGATCCAGTCATGCTTGTCTTCTGGAGTGAATAATGTGCAGCACTTTGCAACCCACTTCATGTGAGTTCAGGGTGTCAAGACTCTGCCCCTTTTCTGGACTCACAGGAAGAATGCTGCAGAGAGCATAGTCAAACCATCATGTTGTGCCGCTCTCTGCAGCAGTTAGTATCCTCCCAGCACCAAAAGAAATAAAGGAAGGAGAAGATACATGATAACACTGGACCTGGTCAAAGACAGCTGGAAAAAGGTCCCATTCACACATGAGCATTTTGACACTTGAAGCTGAAAGCTAAAAAAAGCTCAAATCAAATTCCATTGTTTTTGATGGCCCCTGCTCATATCTGAGCATTTTGTTGCCTGTAAAAAAGTATATGAGCTACTATTCAGGCAGATGTGAAGGTTTTGGCCCCAAAGACTTCAATAAAAATGTGTCAAAACACCCAGCATGTGTGTTTAGTGCACATTTTGTCATGTTTTCTTTCCCAGCAGCAACTCTCTGCCACTAATCTCTTCCCCCCCTAGTGCTTTCTATTGGCTAAAACAAAAATGCCTGAAACTTGAATGCACATGTAAAATGCTTGTAATACACACAGAAAATGATTGTATATGCTTGCAACACTCTTAAAGATTCTCAAAAAAAGTGCATTAAAATCTGCCCTGCTTGGCTGTGAATATAGTCTCTAAGCTGTGCTCATAGTGGGGAGCGGGGGCTCCGAGGGCAGATATATTCTGAGGCTAGAGTTGCTCCTCTAAATAAAATTGATCAAATACCATTATAGTTGATATAGCTTAGCTAATGTGTAACTAAAGGACAAATTTTTTTCCAAATAGAGTAAGGCAGGGTTATTTTGCCAGTTTTTTTGCCATCTGTGTCCAATTGGAGAAAAATGACTTTCTGTCCCATGGCTAAAACAGGAAGTGACAGGAAATCTCTCCAAAGTGAGGGAATCCCAATGTGTCACCAGAACCAGTGTCCTCATTGGAAGATATCTTCTCTGTTATCTTTCTGATATCAACCAAAATTTGGGGATTTTCTTTAACTTCCACTTTTTGTGAAAATGGCAAATGAGACAAATAGAGGAGATGACACTTCCTAACAGGGGCACAGACAACACCCAAAACTAACAGGTGTTATAAACCTTCTCCACTCTACCCAATGTTTTGCCTTTGGTTAAATTTTAATGAACATCTTTCATCAACATTAAAACAATATCTCCCATCAAACACATAATAGTAAAACTTGTACTGTGAGAATTTTTGAAGGTTCTTGATAGACCATACAAATTGGGTGGCCCTGTCTTCCCTTTCCCACCCGACATTCTCCAATTGAAAAACTGAAGGAGCCAAGCAAAAAGTTCTCAGCCAAACAGTGCCTGCATTCAATCAGATGCAGGATCTGTATGGGTATTTTGACAGTTGCCCAACAGCCACTATACAATAGCGGCACTGGGGGATTAGTCCACCCCACAGGCTAACAGTAAAAAAAAATTATTTTTTACTAAATTGTATGAAATGTTTTAACCACTTCCCGACCACCCTATAGCAGAAATACTGCTACAGGGTGGCACAGGTGTTCAAAATCACGCCATTTGCTGTAGCGGCTGTCAATCACCAGGTCCTGGCCGGTGATTACTCTCCAGCGCCTGGTGATTACCAAAGATCTCTGGTGGAGAGGAGAACTGTTTTGTTTACTAACAGTTCTTCTCCCTATCAGCTCAGGCACACTGCTTTGGATGGCTGTGCACAGCACAGCCATCCAAAGCAGTGTGCTTACAGTGAAGCACATAGACACCGCCCCATAGTAAAACACACCCAGCACACAGTTAACCCTTTGATTGCCCCTCTTGTTAACCCCTTCCTGCCCAGTGCTATTAGTACAGTGTCAGTGCTTTTTTTTTTAGCACTGATCACTGTATTGGTGTCACTGGGGATATCAGTGACACCACGCCAGTTCCCCCCAGTGTCAGAATGTCCAACACAGTCCTGCAGTCCCGCTATCAGTCACTGATCTCTGCCATTACTAGAGGAAATAAAAAACCCAGTATATATACCGCCATTTGTAAACGCTATAACTTTCACATCAACCAATTAATTTACACATATTGGGATTTTGTTTAGCAAAGACATGTAGCAGAATAAATTTTGGTCTACATTTTTGATGAAATTTGAATTTTTAATTTTTTTTACTGGACATGTTTAATAGCAAAAAGTCAAAAATATTGTTTTATACTCAAAATTGTCGGGCTTTTTTTTATAGCGCAAAAAAATTGAAAAAACGCACAGGTGATAAAATACCATAGAAAGAAAGCTCAATTTGTGGGAAAAAAAGGAGATAAATTTCATTTGGATGCGGCATTGCATGACTGTGCAATTTTCAGTTAAAGTAACACAGCGCAAAAAATGGCCTGGTCGGGAAGGGGGGGAAATCCTTAGGAGGGCAAGTGGTTAACCATGCCTGTTGTTTTTTTTGTATCTAACCATCATATTCTCATCAAAATTCCCTTCCCATAAATATCGCATTTATTTTATGATATGAAATTGTTATTATCCTTTCGATCCTTTATTTCTAATGAAATGTTATTTTATATGTCTCTGTTTTCTATTCTGAGTATGATACTTATTGTATCGTAAAGCATCACAGTAAGAGGATACGATCTTGAAATCAATAACACTAGCCATATCACATCTCCTTTTCTTCAGTTGCCCTATACTGTGATATTCCTATTCCTTGAAGATTTCACAGTCCTACGTGAGATACGCCAGTGACATTGTGAAGAATGCATTCCCAGGGATGCTTAACATTTGAAAATATTTGTATTTAGCCCCTTGGTTATCATGACATATTTATATGCGTTCCTTTTGTTGTACCTTAGGGGAAAATACCTAATCTATCATCATTTACAAACTGAATATCATAATTTAACATGAAGCAATATCCTTGTGCCCCCACAAATGTGTCTGTTCTATTACTGGATTGGCAGTATCAATAATAATGGACAGATTAAATTCCAAAAGGAGTATATTTGTTTCTGTTTTCATAATTCAAGGTGAAATATGGCTGTTTGCTGCTGTCAGTTCTCATACATACCAATGGTACATTACACCATCACATAAAGCTGATTTTTTCATCTAGTATAAGTATCTATTGGGTACTGCATATCTCACAGGTATGTCCATAAATTTCTATATCTGTCTTGCACTAGCAGATATGAATAGGATTATGAACAACAGCCACCCCTCATTTGTTTTTGTCATAATTAGCTTGATGTCCTCTGTGCGTGAAGTCTAATTCACAAATGGTAATATTTTCACACAGCTAAACTCCACTATATTGCATAAACTGTTGACTTCTTTATGAGTAAATTGTTATTTACAACATTTAAATTAGCCTACAAATTGTCTGAAGAGCTTAAGCTGATCATTTACGGTATTATATAAACCTTGAGAGAACCTTGAGGGATTCATGCTAATGAAGAAAAGTTGGGAAACCTTTGATTCCATATCTTTTTAGTGCAGAGATAATCCACACCTGGGGTTCTCAGGTGGGGAACTGGAAAATTTTGACCTGGAAATCAAACAACCACCGGTCCTTTACATCAGCCTTCTAAACCAGGGTGCTCAGGCACCCTGGGGTACCTTCAGGCTCTTTCAGGGGTGCCTTGGCAATATGCTTAAAAACTGCTCAAAAAATGTATAAAAGCCAGCAGGTGGATCAAGCCTGCTTTTTAGTTAAACAAAGCCATATGTTTTCATTGCACACTTTTACAACCTGCCAGCTGCAGGCATCCTAACAACCAGGGGCGTCCCTAGGCAGGTGCGGGGGGTACGCGCCGCACCGGGTGACACCTCCCGCACGGGGTGACATCGGACCCTCTCCACAAAACGATGAGTTGTAAAGCAAGCGGACAATCCCCGCTGGATGGATCGGATCTGCGGATTGAGCATAATGGATTGGAGTCCGACTCCGATCTATTATGCTCCCCAATCCGCAGAACCGATCCATCCTGCAGGGATCATCAGTATGCAACCTATACGGGGTGATACCGGACCCGCTCGATGAAAAGGTAAGTTGTAAAGCAAGCCGATGATCCCCGCAGGATGGATCGGATCTGCGGATTGAGCATAATGGATCGGAGTCCGATCCATTATACTCCCCAATCCGCAGATCTGATCCATCCTATGGGGATCTTCGGCTTGCATTACAACTTACCTTTCGTGGAGAGATCAGTTAACCCGTATAGGTTGCATGCCAAAGATCCCCGCAGGATGGATCGGATCTGTGGATCGGGGAGGATAGTGGATCGGACTCTGATCCATTATGCTCAATCCGCAGATCCGATCCATCCTGCGGGGATCATCGGCTTGCTTTACAACTTACCTTTTCGTGGAGAGATCAGTTAACCCTGTATAGGTTGCATGCCGAAGATCCCCGCAGGATGGATCAGATCTGTGGATTGGGGAGGATAATAGATCGGACTCCGATCCATTTTGCAGGGAACGTTGGAGGGGGTGTCACCAAGTGTTACTGCATCGGGTGAAACCAACCCTAGGGATGCCCCTGCTAACAACCAATGACATCATTAGTTGATAAGGAGCACGTCGGGCACCTGCACAGCATCCTTGTTTGCCCTCTCTTCATCAGCAGTGGGGTCACATTAGCTGAGTGAAGGAGAGAAACCAAGGGAGAAACACTGGAATACTAGTCAGTACCAGTTTGCAAAGCAATATTTGCTTTGGAACAATAAATCACCTCTAACATTGGGTGTCCTACGCGTGTGGATGTTGCTGCATTATATAAAACTGTTAGAATAATGTTTTTCATTTTAGAATGGGGTGCCTTGATATTCTGCAGAATGTTAAAGGGTACCTTGAGATTGTCCATAATTTTAAAGGTGCCTTGACTGAAAAAATGTTGATAAACACTGCTTTACATGATGGAGATGGTTTCCTGCAGTCTTATGTAAGTGCACCATAGAAAGTGTGCCACAGTACTTGAGTTATTGGTAGCCTTGGTGAAAGGTGGACGTGATTTATTGTAACAGACTTTTTCATATGCTGAAACTGGGGGAGTGAAAGGGATAAAGTGCATATAAGTACTTTATTAGCTAACCAAGATGTCTGCAGCTGAGGAAAATGATGTGTACTTACCTAAATAAAATAGTAAATAACATACCATGCCATTGTAGTAGAGTGCCCATTTGATAACCATCATCAGATGGAGGTGGAGACCACTGCTTCCCTCCCTCTGGAGCTCAGAGAGGTCACACCTGATGAGGCAGAGGTACAGTAGTTGGGCAAGTGATCTTCAGCCAGGTGAGAAGACCTCCACTGTTAGCACCAGTGTTCAAGCAGCCAGGCAGGTGCATGATAGCAAGCAGATTCTCCCAAAGCAACTGTGGGGAACTCCTCCCTGATTGCTACCAAAGTACTCCAGTTCTAGTGAGGTGGCCCTTTGTCCCTGGGCCTTGGATCTCTCCAGCTGTTCACTTTATTACTAAAGCTACCCTGGACTTCACTGGTAGGGATGCTATTTCTGAGGACAATCTTAAGTGGCCTTGTTCAGAACAGTTTTACTGAAGTAGTGACTCTCAGCTAGAATCTCCATTGCTATTGAGTCACAGAGATATTGCTGTGAAGAGTCCATGTTTGTGCAGGTTTTATAATCAGACTCCGCAGCGTATGCATGTGTTTTGCTATCGTCTGCCTGTTTTTCATTATTGTGCACTGTATGGATGGTCTTTACAGGAAAGTGGACAGATAACTCTCCAGTCAGTCTGTTAGTTTGGAGAAGGGAGGGACAAGGAGGAGGTAGGAGCAGAGGAGTGCCTTGCCATCCTAGGCTATAGGGCTTTGTGTTTCTATTGATACACACAATGTAGAAAGAGAGTCACTGTATCTAATGGTGACTCAATAAGATGCTGCAAGTAAAAGTAGCATCCCTGAAACAGGAAACTTGGGGCAGAAGTCAAGGCACCTGCTTATACTGGTCTCCACTATAGACTACTATATCTGGTCTCCCACAGTACACAGAACATGAAAATGCAATTATTTTAGTAATATAAACTGCTAAATACCTTTTCTCATCAGCAGTTAGCGCAGTCTGGTGACTTCTATCAGTGTCCAGCTGAGCACTGGTAAAGCTTGTAGGATGAGTTTTTATTCTGCTCTTACTGTCCTATGATGCTGCATAACCCCTGACCCTCTGATTTGCCCTGTACTGATCACATGCACTCTCCCAAATAAAAAAAAAACTCTCTGGCAATACACACTAAACTGAGCATGTACAGAGTGACTCCTAGAGCTCTGTATTATCAGCAGATGGATTGGAGACAGTAGAAGAAAGGGCGGATCAGAGAAGATCAAATTAAAAAATTAAAAAAATATTCCTGCATTTGTTATTCGGATAATAAATAATATTTTGTCTTTCATTTTCTATGTATTTACTAAAACATTTTTACATTTATACATTTCATACATTTTGCATACTGTTTTTGTTTTGCAAATGTTCTCAGAATAATTCCACTGTACTTTTTCTATCCTCACATACCTTAAAATGCCATGTAAAAATGGGCCAAATAGCAGTAATTTAATTTACTTGGCAATTGTTCGCGTTATTCTGAAACCAAGATGTGTTGTATGACTCATGCTGAAATAGATTCTCATCAGATTCATGACTCAGCACATTTGGAAAGATAACGGCAAACTTTAATGCACAGATAACTTTTCCAGAAACATATTGACAGTTTTCTAGCAGAGAATCATTCCCTTCTTTAATCAGAGGCTGAGACAATCTTTTCATGCAGTATTAATCAGTAAAATGCACAGAACATTGTAATAATGAAAAAAAGCACAAACAGTTTATGTTGGTGTTGTCTAAATGTAACATTTTCCCAAGCCCTCTATTTAAGTGAAGCACACAACTTTTGAAACTTACAAATAAATATAAAAAAGTCAGCTAAATGTATATTTAAAACACACACATACACACACTCAACTGAAATATTTGTAACTAAATGAAAACACTCTCTATTGACCTTTGCTGTGATATAGGGCCCAAAAGCATATGTAGCAATATAGTCATCAAAATCCATGCAACTCTCACAAGCGGCACTCATTCTTTGAAATACTAATAAGGATCACCATTGTAAAGCTGGGTAAATGTGTCTAATAACGGTTCTGCTTTAAAACCAGCATTCAAACAGCGCTTGGAGCCAATGGCGGATGAAAAAAAAAAGTCAGTGTGTATACCCTGCTTAAAGTTGTAAAAGCTTAAGGTTTTTTAAACCTAATGCATTCTCTGCATTAAGGTAAAATCCTATTGTCAGCTCCCCCCAGTCCCCCCAAATACTTACCTGAGCCTCATCTCGATCCAGCTCTGCTCTTTTCTTCCCTCCTCACCGCATTCAGTGAGAGCAGCTGGGGCCATTGATTCCTACTTCTGTCAATCAAATCAAGTGATGAAAGAGCAGGAGGCAGGGCCAAGTCACACTGTCACCCCACCCCACCCAAATACTTTCCTGAGCCTGATCTCGACGTGATGCTGCTCTCTCTCTGCACTAATCTCAGAGCAGCTGGAGCCATTGGCTCCTGCTGCTATCAATCAAATCCAGTGATGGGGGAGCAAGGGGTGGGGCCGAGCAGCACTGTGTGTGTCTATAGACAGACACAGCCCAGCTTGGGATCGAGCCTGTACATGTGCCACCATAGAAAGCTGCTATATCTGGTCTTTTAGTCAATGATTTACAGCAAATCATGTTTAGATCATGTGTTGCATTACTTTTGAAATGGTTTAATGTAAGGCAACCCTACAAAATCTTAGACTTTTCCCAGATCATTGTGTTTGGATACTAGTTTAGTAAATGAGAATGGTAAACTTAACCCTTTCCCTGCCAGGCCCTTATGGTAGAGACCTACAGCACTGCTTCCAGCTGGCCAGGTCCTCACGTAGTACGACCCTGGCATTTCTTACATTCCTGCTTCTGCTACAAGCTCATAGTCACTTCAGTGACCATGAATTTATAGCAGAAATGCTCAGCAGACTCTGCTAAACAAAATATTAGCTCAGATTAGCAGCTAGCAATCTCCTGATCAGAGATATTAACGTAAAATGGGACCCCCCAGCCCGCCATTGATTCTGTGCCTCTCACCCCCCGCTTTTTTCCCCTCCACTTCTCCTAACTGCTTCTAAGTTGCAACCACATCCCCCTTACTGGCCCCGTCCTCCCCCTTTTATGTGTCCCCCAGCACTGATTTCCCTCCCCCCAAACTTCCATCTACCCCCACACCTCACCCTCCAGCAAGCTGCAGCACTGATAGCTGTCAAGATGGAGATCAGGGTAAGGAGGGAGAGCACAGCTGTGGCCCTCCCTGTTCCAAGCAAACCCCTCCTGCCCCCCCATCCCCTGTGACACCCCCTCAATCCTCTGTGCCCCCTTCATGCAATGCTGCTAGTAAGCTCTCCCTCCTCACCCTCCGGCCAGCTGCGGTGCTGACATCTGTCAGGATGGATAGTGCGATAAGGAAGAAGAGCACAGATTTGGCTCTCCTGTTCCCTGAACCCCCTGCACCCCCATACCCTGTGGCACCTCCAATCTCCCCCCGATGCAGTGCTTTTAGCAGGCTCTCCCCCCTCACCCTCCCAACAGCGTTGGGAGGGTGAGGGCTCACCCTCCCTGCAGCATTGACAGCTGTCAGGATGGGGGGGAGACTGGTCCTTTCCTTAATGAACACAGACAGCAATCAGTACAGAACGCTTCTGTATTTATTAATCACTGACACATAGTAAGCTGCATTTACTATAGGGTTTATTTACTAAAGCTCAAAATCACTCAGAATCTTGTGCACTTCTGCATAGAAACCAATCAGCTTCCAGGTTTTATTGCTAAAGCTTAATTGAAAAAGCTGAGGTTAGAAGCTGGTTGGCTACCATGCACAGGTGCATCAGATTCTGAGTGAACCAGTTTTAGTAAATAAACCCCTATGTGTCACCACAGGCTGCAGAGTAAGGGACTGTCTTCAGTCACTTTCTGTCTCAAAAAGAGACATTAGAGCCCAAAGCTCCCCCCCAAAAAAATGAAAAGAATATTTAAATAATATAATAAAAATAATTTAAAAAAGTTGTTAAAAAAAATACAAATAAAAAAAATATTAAGGCTAGGTTCACACTAATTTTTGAGTACGTTCGATTTTCACCATTTTGCAAAATGCGGAATTTAAAATTTACAAATAATTATTTATTAACTCTATACAGAGTACACTTTTATATTTAGTAGGAATTTAGCAAAATGTGCTGGGTTTGTATCTGCTAATAATGATGTTAGTGTATTTTTAGCTAAAATATTGTTTTGATAAACATTTGCGTAAATATTGCGGGGTCTTAAAATTCAGTAGCAATTTCTTTTTATTCTACTAGTCATGTGCTTTCAGAAAATATATGGTTTGTGAGATATTTTACAAACTGTCGAGCGTTCTCTCCTCTCCCCTGCTGCTGGCTGACACAGGGGATCTTGTGACTGGACCAAAGCAGGCTGATAATAGGTAAGTGTCAGGGCTGGGCTCCTGCTACTTAACCGCATGCCGCCCAACCACTGTACATGTATGGCGGCAGGGCGGCACTCACAGGCAAAACCACGTTTTAAGACGTGTGTTTTGTAAACAAATAGGGGCCGCCCTATTTGTCCTGTGGATCACCGCCGCAGATGTCAGTCGCCGGGTCACAGCCGCTCCTTAGCGGCTATGTCCCGGCGATCGGTGGCAATCAGTGACAGAGAGCACAGCTGCAGTAGCTGTGCTGTCTGTCACTTCCTTCTCAGCTCGAGGATGAGCTGATCGAGAAAGAGGAGTTTCTCTTTCTCAATCATCCTTGTCCCGCCCAGTACACACCCCCGCCCCCTAGTAAAACACTCCCCTCACTCCTATAACCCTTCCCTACAAAATAAAGTTAACCCCTTCCTCCCCATTGCCATTAGTACAGTGTCAGTTTTTTTTTTTTTGCACTGATCACTGTATTAGTGTTTTTGGGGATGTCAGTGACACCAAGTCAGTACCCCCCAATGTCAAAATGTCCACCGCAGTCCCGCAGTCCCGCCATAAGTCGCTGGTCACTGCCATAAGTCCCTGATCGCCGCCATAATTCGCTGATCGCCGCCATTATTAGTATAAAAAAACCCCTAAAAATCCCAGTATCTTTCCCGCCATTTGTAAACGCTATAACTTTCACGTAAACCAATTAATTTACACGTATTGGGTTTTTTTTTAGCAAAGACATGTCGCAGAATGCATTTTGGCAGAAATTTATGACTAAATTAGATTTTTGCATTATTTTTTTACTGGACATGTTTTATAGCAAAAAGTCCAAAATATTGTTTTTTTTTCCTCAAAATTGTCAGCCTTTTTTTTTATAGCGCAAAAAATAAAAACCACACAGGTGATCAAATACCACCGAAAGAAAGCTCAATTTGTGGGGAAAAAAGGATGTAAATTTAATTTATGTACCATATTGCATGACCACGCAATTGTCCATTAAACTAGCGCAGCGCTGTATAGCAAAAAATGGCGTAAATTGCAGTATTTATACCATAGTTTGTAGACGCTATAACTTCCACAAAAAGCAATCAATATACACTTATTGGGATTTTTTTTTACCAAAAACATGTAGCAGAATACATTTTGGCCTAAATTTAGAACCAACTTTGAGTTTACTATATATTTTTTATAGCTGAAAATAGAAAATATTGTTTTTCTTCAAAATTTTTGGCCTTTTTTTGTTTATAGCCTGAAAAATAAAAAGCACACAGGTGATCAAATTACACCGAAAGAAAGCTCTATTTGTGTGAAAAAAGGACGTAAATTTCGTTTGGGTGCAGCATTGCATGACCGCGCAATTATCAGTTGAATTAGTGCAGCGCCGAGTAGCAAAAAGAGGCCTGGTCATTAAGGGGGGTAAATCCTCTGGAGCTAAAGTGGTTAAAGAGCAGCTCTTTTCTTTCAGTCCTCAGACATTGCTCAGCTGTTGGTTAATTACCAGCCACTTGTCTCAACAGTGACTCACCTAGATACCATTACCTGCCTCATTAGTCCAGCCTACAGTCAGTCCTTTTTGCTAGTTTAGCAGCTTAGCTCATTTCCTCCTTGCCCATGCGTGGTCTATGATCTCCAGTGTGCTCCTTCCTATGTTCCTGTGTGCAGCTCGGTATGGCCGACTTCTCTTCCAGTTTCTGTTCCTGATTTTTGGTTCCTGACTATGCTGACTTCTGATTTCCTGACCCTGGTTCATCTTATTACCCGCACTGGCATCCAAACCCTGGCTTCTGTTTGACCTGATTTATGTTATATTTGCTGTTTTATTAACCCCTTCCCGACTGCCCTATAGCAGAAATATTGCTACAGGGCGGCACGGGTGTGCAAAATCACATATAGATATGTGGTTTTGCATTTCCGGGTAGGGGGCGCGTGCGAGGAGCATGCGCGCCCTACCAGCATCCGGCTGTCAATCAATGGGTCCCGGCCGGTGATTACTTGCCGGTGCCTGGTGATTACTGAACATCTCCGATGCGGAGGAAAACTGTTTTGTTTACTAACAGTTCTCCTCCCTATCAGCTCAGGCACACTACTTTGGATGGCTGTGCACAGCACAGCCATCCAAAGCAGTGTGCTTACAGTAAAGCACACAGACACCGCCCCATAGTAAAACACACCCAGCACACAGTTAACCCTTTGATCGCCTCTCATGTTAACTCCTTCCTGCCCAGTGCCATTAGTACAGTGTCAGTGCTTTTTTTTTTAGTAATAACTACTGTATTGGTGTCAATGGGGATGTCAGTGACACCAAGTCAGTTCCCCCCAGTGTCAGAATGTCCACCGCAGTCCCGTAGTCCCGCTACAAGTCACTGATCGCCGCCATTACTAGTAAAAAAAAAAAAAACCCCAGCATATATGCCTCCATTTGTAAACGCTATAACTTTCATGTAAACCAATTAATTTACATGTATTGGGATTTATTTTTAGCAAAGATGTAGCAGAATAAATTTTGGCCTAAATTTATGACAAAATTAGATTTTTTATAGTTTTTTACTTGACATGTTTATTAGTAAAAAGTCAACAATATTATTTTTTTCTCAAAATTGTCCGTGTTTTTTTTTTATAGTGCAAAATATAGAAAATGCACAGGCTATCAAATACCACCAAAAGAAATCTCAATGCGTGGCAAAAAAAGGACGTCAAATTCATTTGGATGCAGCGTTGCATGACCGCGCAATTGTCAGTCAAAGTAACGCAGCGCCGTAATGCATAAAATGGCCTGGTCAGGAGAGGGGGGGGTGGTAAATCCTCTGGAGGGCAAGTGGTTAAAGGTGTGATTGTAACTGCACTTTCTGTCTCTGCCTCGTTTATGGTTCCTGACAGTATTTCTGATTGGTTCCTGACATCTTTTTTACACAGGTTGGTCAGCATAGGTGTGGGGGATGGGGGGAGGTGGAGCATGTTTAGGACTAGTTAGATTTATCCCAAAATGCTACTTTAAATAATTTATGCTATAAATTAATATATGTTAGGTGTGGGAAGGGTGCAGGAAGAGTTAGGGGAAATGGTTTGATGTTTTTTTGATATGCTAGAGTTGGGCAATAGGGGAATAAGCTGTATATAAGCTTACATAGTTAAAGTGGAACTTTACTCTCTCAATCATCATGAACTATTTTTAATCTTTAAGCTGCATTCACACCTGCATTTTGGCCTGACAGCGTGTACTGGCATGAATCTCAGTGGGGGTCATGTAATTAGCTTTGGGCTGAAGCCCCAAGAAACCTGATGGAAGAATGCTGGCTCCCACAGCTAATTGCAGTCGTTTGCATGCAATCGCTATGAGGCTGATCACTAATTATCTCATAGCACCTTCCTGCCAGCAAACCTGACCTTGAGAATGTGTATTGGCAGCCCATGTATATTACTCTGCACAGGTGCAAAATTTTCCATGGCATTATTACAGTAAGGGCGGACGGATTCAGGGGAGAAAATGCTACATTAATCATCTGCCCTTACTCATAATGGCTGCTGCTAGAAATGCTGGGGTGTTTTTCAAAGTGATTTCTCAACAAAATATAAACCTGGAGACGGATAGTTACATACTGTAGCTACATATGGAAAGGTTGAATAAAGACACTGCTCCATCCAGTTCAACCTGAGAGATAAAGTGGTGAGTTTGCTTTGAATATTAAATATGAATTAAATAGTGTTTTTAATTTGTAATGCTTAGATACAGTTCTGCTTTAAGTACTGCATGGCCTATCAAGTTGTGTTATACTAGTTTATTTTTTGAATTTTAGCATTAGCTTTTCTATATTTAGATGTCTCCAGATGTCAGCTACACAGTTACTTTAATTCACTCTTTTCACATCTAATTTTTCTGAGTTTATTATACCCTAAAAAGTAATCTTGTTTTTCCTATAAATGGTATTACAACAAACCTGAGAAAATGTGAATCTATTTCAATCAACTGTTATGTTCATATTTGTTAAAAATATAAAATAGAAATGAAAAACTGTCCGCATATCATTTCTTCCTAGATGCCTTGAAGTGCCACTTTAGATATCAACATATCATAAAGTCTCAATATTCTGAGAAACAGTAGGTTTTAAGTGCAAACATTTTTGAGGAAAACCTGATAAAAAAGGGTGTGAACAGTGAATGATTCATAAAAAAGCAAATAAGGACATAATAGTTGGAAAATGGGTTATGCCACATCAAAGGCCCTTTAGAATAAAAAGACATTGACATACATAAAAGAAGAAATAACTAGTCAAAATAGTAGTAAAAGTAGATAAAAAAAAATAAACACGAATTAGCAATACAAAATCTGTGTATTGCAAAGTACAACAATCTGGACACATATGGCCTATGAATGATGATGTTTTTTACTCCCCTGAGAATTTCTTGTACAGGGTGTGTAACTTGCGAGTAAAGATCTTTAAGTAAAACCATATTAGTGACGTTACTGACAGCTACTGTGGTAGAACTTAATATTCAACAGAATTGTATTAAAAACAGCTGAGTAAGCAAGAATAGCACATTCCTCCTCAATGAAGGACTGTAGAGATATTAATTCTGTTTTTACAAGACAGCTAAATATCATATGAAAATGTGCTAAGCGATGAGTGATTGGTTTGGGATTCACCCTAAATTGAGATTATTCAGTCGACAGAGTTTTGTGGGTATTTTTTAAATCTTCTACTTATCTTTCTGTTTTAATCCTTGGGGATTTTTCTATAATTCATCTATGTTAAATTTTTTGTTAAAACATATGTATACTTTTAGACGGTGTTTCCAGTCATGGGGAACGGCCCATTTCAAGTCTATAAGATAAGGTAAGATAAGATAAAATGTATTGACATTGTGAAATAACATTTACAACAAGATTTCAAGAATACTCCTCCCAATTATTAAAAGCATAAACAATATTTCATACATACATCCATAAAACATTATAGGAAATAAATATTTAAACATCCTTAGTATAGCAAATAGTAACCCCTGACCTATTGGCCACCTAGCTTGATTTAATTTTCACATGTATAGCTTTAATAGCCCTCAAAAAAACTTTCTCTAAATCTGTTTGTCCTAACTGTAATATTCCTGTAATGTCTATGCAATGGCAATAGTTCAACTAAGGCTCCATTCACACTAGAGTGATTTCATATGTGACTTGAGTTGCACAGAACTGCATGACAATAGAAATCAAATTGTTTTCAATTGGTGCCCGTTCACCTCAATGCAGCTCAGCATTGCCCAATTTTGGAAAAGGTTCCTGTACTAACTTGATGTGATTCCAGCATGACTTGGACCCCGTAGAATATGCAAACCACTTCAAAGTAGCATCAAAGTGACATCCAAGTTGCACTACATAATCTCACCGAACGTTGGATCAAACTACTAAACGCCCCTGATATGGGACTTTAGGTTATACTATTGGTAACCACAGATCGCATTTGAAGAAACCAAAGTATAAAAAAAACCAACTTTATAACTGTATTACAAATTTGCTTAAAAACCATGAATGGTCCATACATATTCATAGACAAAAGGCTTATAAAAAGAAAGAGAGACATACAGTATATCTCTTACAATCTCTTAGATTGTAAGCTCCAAGGAGCAGGGGCTCCTCCTAACTCTATTGTATTGAACTGTTTTGTTGCTGTATTGTCTCCCGTTATACTGTAAAGTGCTGAGCAAACTGTTGGCGCTATATAAATCCTGTATAATAATAATATAATAATAATAATAGTAATATATCCTTGAAATAGGCCAACATATTTTGCAGGTTTATCCTGCTTCTTCAGGACCAACAAGGAAATTGTAGCGCAAAACAAGTTGTGCAAAAATAATGCAGTAATCTCTAAAATAAGAAAATAAAACATTTATTTTAGGAGATGACTACACTATTTCTGCACAACGTTTTATGTACTACAATTTCCTTGTTGGTCTCGAAGAAGTGGGATAAACCCGTGAAACGTGTTGACCTGTTTCATGGATATATATTTCTCTCTTTTTGTAATCCTTTTATTTATGAATATTTATGGACCATTCATGGTTTTTAAGCAAATTTTGTAATAAGGTTTGATTGTTTTATATTTAGTTTTTTCACATATGATCTGTGATTATCAGTAGTAAAACTTTAATTCCCATATCAGGTGCATTTAATAGTTGCAATATATTTATGGGATGATACGCTGGATAAATACCACGAGTGATTCGTACACTACACCACATCTTGTTTATTGCCTACTATGAGAATTTGATCAAGGTCGTATCACAGCAGTGTGAATCCAGCCTAAATGGTGGCTGGGATGCTACAAACCAGGCGCGGGCTGACCATTCGGGAACTAGGGCACTGCCCGAGGGCCCAGGATCAGTAGGGGGCCCCATGAGTACCTTTCATAGGCTTTTTTGGGTGTGGTTTGAGTGTGGGTGAAGACACATGGGCCCCATAATCCCCTATAGTTAGTCCGCCCCTGCTACAAACTACTCACTATTTTTTCCGCTCTGCACAAGCAATGGGACTGATAGATTTCAGCTAGGGAGGGAAGTTTACAAACCACACTATAAGGGCTCACTGTGCAGGTGTGGCCAGCAGGTAAAACATTTAAGCTGGACGATACAGACATCAGGGCAGGCCATGGCTTTCCTGCTGAGCTAAATAAGCAGCTGAAGTGTGTGTTAGTTAAGGTCATAAGGGATAGGCAGGGTGGGTGATGGTACCTTGTCATTTATCCTTGAAAACAACTACTAAAATATAAATGTGTGATCCCTCCTAAAGATAACACTTCAAGCATACAACCTAGAAAGAAGCAACTGTGGTTCATAAAGACCAGTAAACATTACAATCTAAATGTTTGCTTTATTTCAAACTGACAAACATATCAAAGTGAATAATACAGCCTGGATTGTGACTGGTAAGCCACTGCAGAACATTCACGTCAGTCATTTGTCACAGTGCATTATTTTCCTCCTCTGTATGGACAGATAAGGGCTCGTTCATATTTAAAGCCTCACAACTGCCCGTCAACACCGTCAATGAATATTACAATGGTAACAGACAGTGCTCTTCGCACAGGAGTGGTAGCATCGTGTTTTATTAAAAATTAAGCAGCATGTCGCTTTCATGAGGCATCAATGCTTCTCAACCGATCTCAATGGTTACGTTCTCTGTCTGTACCTTAAAAGCTCCTAGAGCATTTATAGCATGTTAGTGAAACATTTATGAAGTGTTAGCTGGGCATTGGGGGAGAGGCAGTGGAGGTTCCTGTATCCCAGAATGCACTGGGAATTAATAGAGAACTAGGACAGAGCAGCTCCAGTCATTTCCTGGTTGTACAGAACAGCTGTGTGATAACACCATTTGCTTTTGTGTGCGGAGAAAATCAGCAAAGCAGCCAGCAGGGGCAGACTGACAACTCATGGGGCCCCCAGGCAATAGGGGATCATGGGGCCCCTGTGTCCTTGCCCAAACTCAAAAAAGCCTATGAAAAAAGGTACCAGGGGCATTTCATGGGGCCTCCTACTGACCCCAGGCCCTCGGGAGGTGCCCGAGTTTCCAAATGGTCAGTCCGCCCCTGCCAGCCAGTAATACTGACAGTGTCAGTTAGGAGCAGAGGCATTATTGCCAGTGGCAAAGCTTTATGTGCCAGCAAAAGGTCTTATCCACAAATGTCGGTTCTTGGAAGGGACAGTGTCAGAAAGTGTCATGCAGGCTGATATTAAAGTGTTACTAAACCCACAACAGTAAAATCAGTCTGTATATGCAATAAAGCATGCTTGTTATACTCACTGTGGAACCTAAGGGGTTAATCCTCTACATTGTGCAAAAAGGCTATCTTATTCTGTCTCTGATCCTCCTCTGTCCCAAATCCAATATCTGATAGAATAGAGCATTGGGGGAAGCCGCACATGCTCAGTTTGGCGTGTATTACTAGAAAGTTTTTCTTTGTTTAATTGTCCAGAGGGTCAAGGATTCTGCAGCCTCATAGGGGAGAATGAAAATTCCTCATACAAGCTTTAACCAGTGCTCAGCTGGACACTGATAGAAGTCACAAGACTGCTCTAACTGCTGATGAGAAAATGTATTTAGCAGTTTATACTTACTAAAATAATTGCATTTCCATGTTCTGTGTACTGTGGTAGACCAGATATAGTGAATGCAGGGTCCTGGGCTTAGTAACACTTTAATGTATCATTACTAATAGATGAGGTGGAACAGCACCCACAATTATATGACCCACGTATTCTGAGCTATTGTGACACATACAAAAAAAAAGAAAAAACAAATCTCTCAACAAGTCACCAAGCAGATATGATCTTTAAGCAGGCCATACGTGGGTCGACTTCTGGACGATTTTTCGACCGAAAATCGAAAACATCTTTCGTTCTGTAATCCAATGGTGCCACCAATGATTTTGAAAATCGGTAATTTTTCACAAATTTTCCAACATGCCTGATAAACGAAATGGGGAGGAACCACGAAAATCTGCCCCTGCCATTGCCCCACTAACAGAGCGAAAACCGGTCGATTATTATTAGGTCCGATTTTAGAATGAAAATAGTTCGGAAATCGTCCCATGTATGGCCGGCCTTAGACTAGGGGAGCTATAGTGAGTATGATTACATGGCTGCTGTTTTTCATTTTATATAATTATTGAAATACAGTGGGGAAAAAATTATTTGATCCCCTACAGATTTTGTAAATTTGCCCACTTACAAAGAAATGAACAGTCTATCATTTTTATCATAGGTGTATTTTAAATTATAGTGACCGAATATCAACCAAAAATCCAGAAAAAACACATGATACAAATGTTATAAATTGAGTTGCAGTTCAGTGAGTAAAATATGTATTTGATCCCCTACCAACCAAAAGTAATACTGGCTCCCACAGACTGGCTCTGTGCTCATGTGGTACACAGATTAGTCCTGTCAATTTAAGAAGGTGCTCCTAAAGACAACTCGTTATGTGTATAAAAGACACCTGTCCACAGAATCTCTTTCTTGGGCACCACCATGGGCAAGACCAAAGAGCTGTCAAAGGACCTCAGGGGCAAGATTGTAGACCTGCACAAGGCTGGAATGGACTACAAGACCATCAGCAAAAAGCTTGGTGAGAAGGAGACAACTGTTGGAGCGATTATTCGTAAATGGAAGAAATACAAAATAACCCTCAATATCTCTCGGTCTGGAGCTCAATGAAAGATTTGGCCTCGTGGAGAAAGGATGATTATGAGAAAAGTGAGGGATGAGCCCAGAACTGCATGGGAGGACCTTGTAAATGGTCTCAAGGCTGTTGGGACCACAGTCACCAAACAAACCATTGGTAACACAATACGCGGCCATCAATTTAAATATTTTCAGCACCTGCAAGGTCCCCCTCCTCAAGAAGGCACATGTACAGGCTCGTCTGATGTTTGCCAATGCACATCTAAATGATTCAGAGAAGGATTGGGAGAAAGTGCTGTGGTCAGATGAGACCAAAATTGAGCTCTATGGCATTAACTCAACTTGCCGTGTTTGGAGGAAAAAACATGCTGACTATGACCCTAAGAACACCATCCCTACAGTCAAGCACGGAGGTGGAAACATTATGCTTTGGGGCGGTTTCTCTGCTAAAGGTATAGGCCGGCTTTGCCGCATTGAGGGGCCAATAGACAGGGCCATGTATTTTAAAATCTTGGATGAGAACCTTCTTCCTTCAGTCAGAACACTGAAGATGGGTCGTGGATGGGTCTCCCTGCATGACAATGACCCAAAACATATTACCAAGCCAACAAAGGACTGGCTCAAGAAGAAGCACATTAAGGTCATGGAGTGGCCTGGCTAGTCTCCAGACCTTAATTCTATAGAAAATGCATGGAGGGAGCTGAAACTTCAAGTTATCAAGTGGCAGCCAAGAAACCTTAAAGATATAAAGAAGATCTGTATAGAAGAGGGGACCAAAATCCCTCCTGAGATGTGCGCAAACCTGGTAACCATCTACAAGAAACGTCATACCTCTGTGTTTGCCAACAAGGGTTTTTCCACCAAGTACTAAGTCATATTTTGCTTGGGGATCAAATGCTTATTTTACTCACTAAGCTGCAACTCAATTTATAACAATTGGATCATGTGTTTTTCTGGATTTTTGGTTGATATTCGGTCTCTATCATTTAAAATACACCTATTGTAAAAATTATAGACCCTTCATTTCTTTGTAGGTGGGCAAACTTACAAAATCTGCAGGGAATCAAATAATTATTTTCTCCACTGTATATCCTAAATGAACATATCAATTTAGATCATTTCCTCTACATCACTTCCCATTTAAGCACTTTCCACTAGAAAAGCAACGCTTTCATGGGCATTTCTCATGCACTCTTGAAGCAACAAAAACAAGTCATAAACACATGATAAATGCCATAGGAGCATTAATGAACATTGCTTTGTTCTTCATAATCAACACACATGTGAATGAGCCCTTAAAGTGGAACTAAACCCACCACTTTTTCCCAAAACAGTTATATTCAAGGCATGTCTTGAATAAAAACTGTTACAGTTTCCAGTGTGCTTTTGTTGGCTCTTAGCCAACTATCAAGCCATCAAATGCCTGGTGTCATAACTGATCGCATGTGCAGCAACATGGCAATTGCAGGTCAAACAAAGTCTAAGATGGCATCTTCCTTTGCTGTAAAGGATAGGAGGGTTTCATTCTGCTTTAAAAGTGAAAGTGTCTTTACTATGAAGCTGCAGTGGCCATTTTTTAGAAGACAGAGTGGTTGCAGCCTTCTTGGAAGGAACCTTGATGAATGCTGATCAAAGAAATATCTTCAACATGGGGACAGCCATCTTGGGGAGCCTCGATTGATGTGGGACAGACTGTGATTGGCTAAGGAGCAAGCAAGAAGGGAAAGAGAGAAAGGAGAAAGCTGAGGGAAACAGGAGGAGCACATAGAGATGGAGGCAGAGGTTTGTGACTGGTGGCTGCTTCCTCCAATACTGGCAACTTCTTTTGTGAAAATACCTCTGCTGCACTGCTGACATTGTCCTGATCATGACCTGCTATTATGAGTTGCTGCTTCACTTACACCCAGTGTAAGAAAATGACTGAAACTGTCACATTACAGTCCCAGAGCTTGAGAAGGGAGATCCTACACTTACCAGCTTCAGAGGTGGGCCCCTTGTACCTTTTGTCAGGTCCTTGGAGAGCATGCACTTATTTTCAGGAGTAGTGAGAGACCTTGCAGCTATCCAGATATTTTATACTACTGACTAAATGCTCCAAATAGACAACCTAGTGCTCCAACACTGGCCAACAGTCCACACAGTCTACTGACCAGTCAGAAACTTTAGATCCAACAGTATAGGTTTGATTCTGGTTTAGAGACTGTCTTCAAATACTCAAACACATATTTCTACCTCAACATCTGGTTTGTCTAACAATTATCTAGTCCTGAAGACCTGTTATATATTGCCTTTGGCATACAATAACAGTGATTTATTGCATTGTGTGATGCCTCTTGAAGCAGTTTATGAGTTATACAGTATATATTCTGCTTGGTTCAAATGTTGCTTTGTGCATTGACATTCCTTCTTAGGCCTACTCTTTCTGAACAGTATGGATACCTGCTGATTTGACATCTACAGGCAGCTTAACTCTTCAAACAGGCACAGATGTTAAATCCTACACAATTTTACTTCATATAATTGCAGTACAGGGGATGTTTTCCAGTCTTTTAAAGTGTAAGAAGTCAATGACTTCCCTAAGCCCTGTCCCTATGAATAACTAACACTGACTGAGGGAACATGGAAAAAACAAAGTGTAAGGAGTCAATGACTATCCTAAGCTTTGTTTCTGTAAAGAACTAACACTGACTGAGCGAACGTGGAAAAAACAGGGGGAGTCTGGAGAGGACTATACTAACCAGCACTAAACAGAAGGTGAGGACATCAGAGAGGGATACCAAATCACATCAGTAAACAAAGCGTAGTGGCCCACAACCAACACTAAATGTCAGCATACTAAAGAAGAATAATAACCTGATTCAATTGAATACAACAATACAATACAGAAAAATCACATATAAGTGGAACAGAAAATGTGCGTTAGAAAAGGGTAATAAACAAAACAAGGTGTTCCAAATATATTTGTCAAACACTTTTGTACATTTATTGCCTCTAATACATTTTTGTGGAGTATTGCAACCTTTGGACTTTTACTTATTATATATGTAGCTGGATTGCACCATTGTTGCGGAGCTTGCTTCATCCACTTAATGGGTCTAACGGTTGTGTAAGCGATGTGCTGTGTATTTTATTATGTCCAGCTGACACACTGTTATTGCTAACTATTCTGGGCACATCTATATTCACATAAGACAAGGTTTTCATGAAAACCAGTATATTTATTGGCAGGATAAAATTCCAATTGTTTGACACCAAATAAGGTCTATGTTATGTCTGAGAGGCCTAATGTGCTTTTAAGTCTTCTAGTCCTTGTAATATAGTGTGTTTGGAGTCTAACTGAGTGAAACTTTCTTCTACATGAGTGAAGCCACATTTTAGGATAATAACCCTAGGAGTTAAGGATGAAATGAAACTTGAGAGTTTGATATGAATGAGAGTTCAGATATAGGTCACTAACCCAGTCTCATAAATGTGTATTCCATAAAGTAGAATTCCAAGATAAACCCAACTAGTCTTGCCCAATGCCCCCTCCTAACACCTACTGTATGCTGATTAACCTGTATAAAGCTGGCTATAGATCGTTCGAATCTCATCTGGTTCAGCAGGGACTGGGTAAGGTTCAAATCATCTATGGGCAGGCTGATTGTACCCAAGTCAATTCATCGATCGACTTTGGTACAACCAGCATGTCTGCATTTTACATGCAATTATTGCCAGCAGCTATAGCTGCTAGCAATAATCATGGTGTTCTTCCAGCAGGGACGGCTCCCAGCACCCCCTGCCAGGAGAACACTATAGCTCAGCGGGGACAATTTCCCCATTACCATTGACTGTGTTGATGGAGGAATTGAGCATCATCTATGACCTGCCTAAGAAAGATATACAGTATTTAGATACCTATTATCAGACTGCTCCATTCAGGTCATGTGATCCTCTTTGTCAGTCAGCAGCAGCTGCAGGGGAGAGGACAGAGGCTGGTAAAGTCTGATGCAGTGACATAACCTATAGGCTCCTACAGCCCCTCTGTTGTTGGTGTTCCCTCCTCTCCCCTAAAGCCCCCGCTAGCTGACACTGGGGAGCCAGATCACATGACCGGAACAAAGCGGGCTGGATATAAAGAAGTATATATTACTTACACAGCTTAGGCATAGGTGTTAGAAGAATAGGGAAGAATTTTTAAGCCTAGTTAAGTTTATCCCTGAACTCTTTGAAAACTCCTGATGCCTTACATGCGGCACAGGAAATGTACTTTTGGGGAAAATGAGGCTGCGTTGTCTTCAGTGCTGCTCCCCTATTATCTCCACATAGTTTTGGATCTGTCAGACCTCACAGTCAACAAAGAAATTATGATTTTCTCAGCCACGGCACCATGATGAAGCATCCCATCTAACCAATATACACATTTAAAAAATTGTAACATTATAGAGGGGCTTTGCAAAAACCCAAAGCTGTGACTCCCTGAAGTTTGGTTTCTGCAACTGGCCCACTTTTCCCATAAATGCAGTCTTGTTCCTACCCTAAAATCTACCAATATGAACACACTAATCTTACAGTAAATGAACCAGTTTTGTATAAACAACAATTCTTAGACATCTGCCTGACAGAAATAGATAAATCCACTACTACCACCAGCAACTAATACCTTCCTACCACCTCCAGACTTGTCCACCAGAGGCTTCCAGTAAATGCCTGTGCTCCCACAGTCAGATTAAGGAAAAGTACTGGTTTACTGCAGTAGTATATAAATTGGAGTTGGGCACCCTGTACATCTATTAGGTCCTGGTCTTCAGCATAGGTTGCCTTGTGGATGATATAGGTCTGTGTGCTCCTTTTGCTTTGTCTCCATTACAGTAAATATTGACATTACCTTCTATGCCCACACAAGCTACTTGTGCTACCTGAAAATGAATAATGAATATAGCGAGCGCTCAGAAAAACCAGCTGCTGGAACACTTCAAGGGATCACTAAACCTCATAACAGAGACATTATATATATATATAGTGCAGCGCTGAAATGTAATGGTATATATAGAGAGTCTTTCTCATGACAATAAAATAAAATCAAATATGTGCAGGTCTTCTCCTCATTAGGTGACTGGAAAATAGCAAGATTGCGCACTCACCGACCGCACATTTAAAATGCGCCTGTGTATGATATAATCCAAAAGACCAGCCAGGTATACAGCTCCAGAGACCACACGGATCCTCCCTCTTCCACACTCTCATCCGCCTTGGGTGTAGCAATATCTCCAGATCCAAAGGTAGATAGACAGAGATCCCCCTTTTTGGTTCCAGACACCCCAAGAATGGAAGATGTATATCTGCACTCTCCAACAGGAGAGTCAAAGAAAAAGGGGAACGCCAATAGTGTGGTACTATCAAAACTTTTATTGGAGCAATAATGCCTGGGTCATATGCACATACATATCCATACACCATAAGCCAATAACGGACAGGTAGGTATGAAAAGGAAAATTGTACTAACCCGGCAATGGAGGAGCCAAGTAGCAAGTGTGACTTCCAGACCACTGAGACCAAGAGGAGGTCTAGTGGTCTTTGTTTTTATGCCATTGCCGGGTTAGTACAATTTTCCTTTTCATACCTACCTGTCCGTTATTGGCTTATGGTGTATGGATATGTATGTGCATATGACCCAGGCATTATTGCTCCAATAAAAGTTTTGATAGTACCACACTATTGGCGTTCCCCTTTTTCTTTGACTCTCCTGTTGGAGAGTGCAGATATACATCTTCCATTCTTGGGGTGTCTGGAACCAAAAAGGGGGATCTCTGTCTATCTACCTTTGGATCTGGAGATATTGCTACACCCAAGGCGGATGAGAGTGTGGAAGAGGGAAGATCCGTGTGGTCTCTGGAGCTGTATACCTGGCTGGTCTTTTGGATTATATCATACACAGGCGCATTTTAAATGTGCGGTCGGTGAGTGCGCAATCTTGCTATTTTCCAGTCACCTAATGAGGAGAAGACCTGCACATATTTGATTTTATTTTATTGTCATGAGAAAGACTCTCTATATATACCATTACATTTCAGCGCTGCACTATATATATATATAATGTACTTGTGCTACCTGTACACTTTACAGCCAATCAAAACAGATTGTTCTTCCTAATAACCACCTTTCCTTCCAAAAAATACAGTCATTGTCAGATGGCCAAAGTCCCCCTATCTGAACACCCCTAAATTTATTTAGCAAACCATACTAAATAGGACAAATATATCGTTTTTTTAACCATATAAAACCTCTAGTAAGAAAATGTACATTTTACAGGTATTTTATATAAATAAATTATATTTTTATATTGCAAAGGGGATAGATGGGAGTATAGGGGGAGCTATTTATGGAACAGATGTCAAGATATTCACTTAAACTGTGTGGCCTGGTTTTCAAGCAATAATCAGAAGTATTGGAGTTCTCCATTTTTGCCTTCATATCAGATTGTTACATTCAGTCAAGGGTTCCCAACATTGCTTTGTATCTGGACACTGTTGGGTTTATTTACTAAAGCTGGAGAGTGCTTTCCCTGGAGACACTGCTTGAGGGGGAGGGGCCAGGAGCTCTGGTGGGGATTAGAAAAGAAGAGCTATACAAAGCAGTGTGCTTACAGTGTAAAGTACACACACAGTACATAGTAAAACAGCACACAACACACAGTTCGCCCCAGATGTTAACCCCTTCCTGCCCAGTGTGATTAGTACAGTGTCCGTGCTTTTTATTAGCACTGATCACTGTATTGGTGTCACTGGGGATGCCAGTGACAGTTAATTAGTTCTCCCCAGTGTCAGAATTCCTGCCGAAATCACTGATCACCACCATTACTAGTATATATATATATATATATATATATATATATATAAATTTCAGTAGATATACCGCCATTTTTTAGACTCTATAACTTTCTTGTAAACTAATTAATTTACATGTATTGAGATTTTTTTAGCAAAGACATGTAGCATTTTGGCCTAAATTTATGACGAAGTTTGATTTTTAAAATTTTTTTACTGGAAATGTTTAATAGCAAAAAGTAAAAAATAATGTTTTTTTTCTAAAAATTGGCAGGCTTTTTTTTTTATAGCGCAAAAACTAAAAAATGCACAGGCGATCAAATACCACCAAAAGAAAGCTCTGTTTGTGGGAAAAAAGGACATACATTTAATTTGGGTGCAGCATTGCATGACCGTGCAATTGTCAGTTAAAGTAACGCAGCGCTGTATCACAAAAGATGGCCTGGTCAGGAAAGGTGTAAATCCTCTGGAGGGCAAGTGGTCTTAGGAACTTCAGATGCCTAATGATAAACAATCCTATCCAGTGTTCAATGTATGCATTTTAAGGCATAATTTTAAAGTGTGTCAAACCGAAGAACAAAAGTAAAAAATAACTTACCAGGCCTTAGAAGTGATGTCTGCATTGTTTTTCTTTTTTATGGATTTTTTCTCTGCAATTGTACCTGGTGATTCTGCCAGTAATGTCCTGTCCTATGTGTCCTACAGTGACAACACTCACTTATTGTACAGTATCTATCATTGTTAGTCTACTTTGCTATCCTGATAATAAATACAGAACTCCTCATCTTACTTTTCCTCATCTTCATTACATAGAGGTGAGGTTTTCTGTAATCAACAGTAGAGAAATAAGAAGGCTGATGACACTGTTTGAAATTTCAGCTCAGTGCAAAGGAAGTTTCAAGCACACAGGAATTCTGGCAGGATCAACTGTTTTTTTTAATACTTGCTGAAACTGTACTAAGCCTGAAAAAAAGAAATTAAATGCAGTTACTACATCTCAGAAACTGGTAAGCTGCAATATATAAAAATTTTTGTTCCTGGATTTAGATTTAATTGAAATTTGGTTTTAAGCAGTACCCTACCAGTTAACCCCAGATGTATTAAAATCAGATGTAATCAGACTCATATCACAGATGTATTTTTTTTTGAGCTGTTAAAATGAGCCACACAATAAAATGCATACTTTTGAAAACATTGATGCGGTTGAATTATTTTACACTAGTCTAGTCTACACAACAATTGTAAGATGTCCCCATACTTATTTTCAAGTTTACAAAAAAAGGGAGTAATCTGTAAACCAATTTAATGAATGCCATTGATTATTCATCAGATAATTAGGGGATATTATGTAATAATTTCTTTCTCATTATCTTTGGAGAAAGGACATAGTTACCATTACAAACAAAATGAGCTACAATCAAGATACTGTGTTGCATGGTATTGTAGACTTATAATTTCCCACCAAATTAGAATCTTACCAATTAAATACAAATTGGAAATAAATCTTCGTAGCCGGAGATAATGAACTAAGAGCTGAAAAAAATGAGTATAATTCTCATATGCCTATTCACAAGTGACAGCATGGTCATTGCATTTGTTGTCTGAGAAAACCCCTTCCTTTTATTCTTCTAGGACAATACCATTATGATTAAAGACTCTTGTCTCTGCTGTAATTATGTGAATGTGCAATGAAATTAAAAAAAGTTTAAAAAATTGCCTTGAAAAAAATGACTGCTACAAACACTGTTCTAAAATTCTAGTCTACAGAGCTCTCTTATAATACAAGGAAATTGCATGGAAAATTAATTAAAGTGACATATCTTATTCTGCATCCAAAATATCATTGTAATTGATTCACAGTGTAGGCACTGATGTTTTTTGTTAAGGGCTTGCTTGTGTATTTTTCTGATATAACTGATTGCCTTGCTTTGGTATTATTTAGAGTACTATAACAATCTTGAAGACCAATTAAGAAACATTTAATGTTGCATATAAAGTTCAAGTCTCAAAACAATACTTTCTGCCAGGAACACATCAGATTATTGAAATGTATAAGGAGGTTGCCAGACACATTAAAGCTATTGCTATTATTCATGTATGTAGTGCCTAACTCTTCTGCATCAATTAACAATGTACATTGAATCATGCGCATCGGTCCCTGGCCAAGTGGAGCCTACAATCTAATGACTGTACTGCAGTATTGCACACTCTCTTTGACCCCTTTTTCAAGTGATTAACTACTTCATAGCTTTGAGTATTTAATTCTACAATAATTCTGGTCAGAAGGCTCTAGTAGTATATTCCACGACTGTTGTGGGTAACAGGCGCTGCTGGGGCTAAAGGTGGAGATGTATTGTTGGGACCAGTGTGGAGATATGCTGCTAGGGTAAGTGAGGCTCAGTCTGCTTTCCACAGTGGTGGAGACTTGTGCTCTTGAAAGGTCTTTCCATGATTTTCAATTATCTGAGCTTACTTTTTTGTCCAGATCAGTGACAGGTATCATAAAAACACTGACACTGCTGGATGCTGCAATGGAGGGACCGTGATTGCAATGGGAATGGAGTATTAAATGGGGGACCCCTCAAAATGTTACTGCTAGGCCCTGTGATCTGAAGCTAAAGAAGAGGTGGCAGGAACATACGTTTGCTACAATTATTACCACTGGGAAGAAAGAATTAAAGAGTTAGTTTAGCTATTTAAAAAAAAAAACAAACAAAAAATTTAAAGATGAATTAATCCATTAAAGACACTCACATGAAGGGGTGACTCTAAAATGATGGCGGGACTCTGATGTAAAGAGAGCTAACTTGGATATCCTGTAATAGGGGGCAACTCTGATGTAAAGCAGTCTCTCCCAAGGAGAGGGTGACATCATGACATCATCATCCAGTACAGATGTGTTGTTTAGTGCAATAAATACAGCTGGGGCCTTGGTTCCTCCTAATTTTGCATGCTTTTAAAGGATGCCATGACTTAAAAAAGGTTGAGAAATGCTGGCTAAACATATGTACTTTTTGCTTAAGCCCTGAAGAGACGCAAGAACTATAATTTCCTGTTCACTCCTGCACCCCCTCTGTACTACCCAAAAGTAATTTCAGACTTTACTTCCAGGTCGTGATTCATGGTACAGAAGTGCACCAAGAAAACGGCGAATACAGATTCTTTGCATCTCGGTCACACTGTGTGACAGACGGCCAGTGACTCACATACAGTCAGTGCCAGCAGTGAGAGCTGGAGAGATAGGAAAAATAAGCGAGAGATAGCTGTAGAAGGTACATGAAGGTGTATTAACAGTGTGCTCCTTGACCAGGGGCGGACTGACCATTTGAGCACTCGGGCACTGCCGGAGGGCACGGGGTCAGTAGGGGGCCCTATGAAATGCCCCTGGTACCTTTTATAGGCTTTTTTTGAGTGTGGGCAAGGACACAGGTGCCCCATGATCCCCTATTGCACAGGGGCCCCATGATTTGTCAGTCCGCCCCTGTCCTTGACATTTGTTTTTTACTGCATCCCAGGATCAGACAGCTTAGTCTTGCTATGTCAGCCAACCTAACTGAAGTCTATGAGAGCCAAATCTTGTTATTTTTTTCTGGCCTTTTTCAAGGCTAATTTGCAGGCTTATGTTAAAAAAGGGCTTAGGTAGCTGGGCATTGCCATGTACCAATGTACAAATAAATGTTTAACAACTTGCCCTCTTAAGGATTT